>NC_092749.1:85922981-86522981 GCF_047496795.1 Chiloscyllium punctatum
TAAGCCTCCTTTTTCTTCAAGGTTTGTTATCTACCTCCTACTCTATCACAATATCCTGATCCAATAAAAGCCCCTATTAAATTTACAGAAACCTAATGTTCAAAACTAGACAGCAGCTGTCATCTCCAGTATCAGTCTACCTCTGTAGATCTTCCTGGATCGTCTTTGGTCTTCTGCTGCAAAGAAGTTTCATATGGAAAAGGTACCTTTGACAGAGAGTGTGGTGAATAGCAGTCTTTCAATGGCAGTTGGTGCTCTTTCTAGCTAACTGTCCAAAATGCCTGTTTTTTTTATAACCCAAAAATTGGTTTGTCTCATTAGTTTGACGTTGTCAAAACAGTAAAATTCAAATTTGATTGGGTTTTAGTTTCTTCTGGCGTAATTTAAACTGATTGGTTAAATTCAAACTGCTGTGAAAATAACTTGAGGTGTCTAGGTTACAGCCAAGTGTTACATCTTTCAATTTTCCAGCACACTGTGTGACTGCTAGTCGGTCACATGACAGGTGCTTGCCAGCTTTCAGCTTTCACTCTCTCTTAAAGGTACAGTGCACACCTTCAACTACATTACATATCCATTATGAACTGATCCAATGAGTCCTATAATAACAATAGCAAGTGTTTGAAAGAGCACCCATTCAAAGATCTATCTGAAGGAGAAACTGCTTTTCTTACACCCTAAAAACAATAATAATAATATTGGACCATTACAGATATCAGTAACGCAGCTCATTACTTCTCTACATTGCATATAATGGGTTAATGGACATGGAGGTTATAAAGGAAACTGATAGGACTTACTGGATCTCACAAGAATGAGTTTGAAAAGTAAATTCAAAAGGAAAATGTCACATATCAAATTGTAGCTTTAACTACAACTAAGAGACTGGAGGTAAACACTGATGTGAGTGAAGAAGAAAAAATAGAGTAGTGAGAGGTATGAAGGCTTTTTGTCTAAAGGGAAGATAACCCCTTTTTCTTCAAATTCAGCGTCTATGCTAATACAGTATTAGGGGCTACTGAAACTGTCTTTCTGGAGAAAGATTTATTTTTCTCTTTGGAGAGTTCAGTGAAAGCCAATGTGTTAGTAAACTGAATATGGGAAGAGTATATCCCAGTTCCATTCTATAAAGTTCACTTGCAATGTGACTTGTTGTCTGGTCTAGTGGTAATCAGGGTAGTTAAGAAATTATCTGTGGATGGGGTTGATTTACTCCTGAAAAATGACTTAGCAAGAGTGAAAGTTATAGATCACCTGTAATCATGGAAGGCCCAATTAAGACTAATGTATTGGAACAGTTACAGAAGCAGTTATGGGGATTTTTCCATTATCTGTGGTAATTTGAGCAATGACTAAAAAAAGTCCATCATCAGAGGTCACAGTAATATCACAAGCAGATATTAAGGTAGCTGACATTCTATTCAAGAAGAAGACAGTTCAAAAGAAGTCAAGAAGTGCGGAGCTGGAAAAGCACAGCAGCACAGGCAATATTTGAGGATGAGGAGAATCGATGTTTCAGACATAAGGCCTTCATCCGGATGAGGGGATTATGCCCAAAATATCGATTCTCCTGCTCCTCAGCTGCTGCCTAACCTGCTGTGCTTTTCCAGTGCCACGCTTTTTTGTCTCTGATCTCCAGCATTTGCAGTTTCTCCTAGTTGAAAAGAAGTGTTTGGCATGCCTTGATTATTTGAGACTCAGGATGAGGCTGAAGGGGTTCTCGAACACTATTATATTAAAAATAGAGTTCTGATGAGAATGTGAAACATTCTTACAAATCTGCAGATGAAGAATGGGTGGTTGTTCATTAAATAGTGGTACTGCCCAGATATGGTAATGAGTTATTGTGAGCAGCGCATTAAATTCCTGAGTGGACAAAACAGAATACAGAAAACATAAGCATTGATTAAATGGTATTTTATATGGCCAAGACTTCATAAAGATGTAATGCAGTTTTGTAAACATGTCGTACATCTTAGGTAGGAGGGAAACCTCAACATATAAACAAACCAGCACCTTTGATAGCCAAAGCAGTTTTTGAAGACCATTTGGACATGTTTGAGGAGATCATATAGGACTATTATTGAAAATGAAAGCAGGACATCAGCATAACTTTGTAATATGGGTATGACAACCCAAGTCCTAGAAGGTATTCCTTGAGGTTGTGGTCGAAAAGTTAGTGCAATTTTTAAACTCATTATGAACTATCAATTGAGATACCATCTGACCAGGGTTTTAACTTTATGCCTCAAGTTTTCCAGGAATTCATCAGCATTTGAGTATAAACAATTGAAGTCAGCTATGTATCATCTGCAAACCATGGAGCTTTGGAGAGATGCATCAGACTCTCAAAGCAATGATTAAAAAATACCCACAGAACTAGGACAAAGGATTAGGTTTTTATGATTTGCTAACAGAGATCCCAAATGAATCTATTGGATTTAGTCCATTTGATTTGGGTCATGGTCATGAAATCAGAGATCCATTAAAATTGAGAAGTTTTTGAACCAAAACAATGCATCCTAACAGTTGAATTAAATGTCCATGTTTCTAGAAAGACTCGCAGGTAAGATAGCACAGTGAATATGAAAGTTTCACAAGTAAAATGAAAGAATGTGTAGATAAACATTCAGCAACTGGAATGTTTCAAGTGGGCAATGAAGTATTGATGTTGTTGCCTTGGTGAGATTAACTTCTAAAAGTCAAATATTTGACTTATACTCCTGGTCATAGGAAAAATAATGGATTATTGTCACATAAACATGGTGAGAAAATATCATTGTAGGGAAGAGGATAAGGAGGAACAAGTGTGTCAAATGATAAGAGTAGTGGAAAATGACAGACAATAAGGCAAGGTTGACGGTTCTCAAAGCAAACCTCCTATAATTTGACAAGCTAACACAGAAATAATGGGTAAGTTACACACTGTGTTTTCACATTTAGAGGAAGCACAAGGGAAGATCTTATAATACTACTGAAAAAGTATAAGATAATCTGTAGATATGTCTGGACGTACGACATTATCTAATCATGATGTGGTCATAAGAGTTACAGGACCAATGGAACAGCATCCTTACCAGTTGGACCCAGAGAAACAAAATTAAGTGAAAACAGATTCAGCATGCTGGAAAACCACTTGACTGAACCAAGTCCAAGCAGCTGGAATCCAGCAGTAGTGTTGGTTCCTAAAAGTGATGGATCATCCCTAGATTTCAAATAGATTTTAGAAAAATAAATGTAGTGATGAAGGCAGGTTCATATCAAATTCGATGATTGGAAGAGAGTATTGATGGGATTCACATTCCTTTCTGAGACTGAAGGGACAATGGTAATTTCCATTAATATCGAAATCTAAGAAAATTTCCACTTTTGTTTCACTAAATGGAATCTACTAGGGACAAGTGATGTCATTTGGACTATGGAGTGCCCCAGCTACATTCCAGATGCTTATGAATCAAGTCATAGCTAGGGTTTACACCTATGTGGTGGAGGAAAACACTCTGTGTTTTTCAGATTGGAACCCTGTGAAGAGTGGTGTACTGCAAGGATCAGTGCAGGGTCCACTGTTTTCCATCATTTATATAAATGATTGGGTGTGATATGTAGGAGATATGGTTATTAAGTTTGCAGATGACACAAGAATTGGTGGTATAGTGGATAGTGAAGAAGCTTATCACGAGTACAATGGTACCTTGGTAAGATGGGCCAATGGGCCAAGGAGTGGTAGAAAGAGTTTAGTTCAGATAAAAGTGAGGTATTGCATTTTGGTAAGGCAGGACTTACACAGTTAATCGTAGGGTCCTGGGGAGTGTTGCCAAACAAATAGACTTGGGCTGCAGATACATAGTTCCTTGAAAGTGGAGTCGCAGATAAACAGGGTGGTGAAGAAGGTGTTTGACATGCTACTTTTATTGAGCAGTGAATTGAGTATAGGGGTTGGAAGGTCATGTTGCAGCTGTAACAGAACATCGGTGAGGCCACTTTTGGAATACTGAGTTCAATTCTGATCTCCCTGCTATAAGAAAAATGTTGTTAAACTTGTCAAGGATGTTGGCAGCATTGAAGGGTTTAAGTTAAAGGGAGAGGCTGAGTAGGCTGTGGCTATTTTCCCCGGAATGTCAGATGCTGATGGCTCGTCTTATAGAGGTTTTTAAAATCATGAAGGGCATGGAAAAGGTGAATAGCAAAAGTCTTTTTCCCAGAATACTGGAGTCTAAAACTGGAGGGCATGGGTTTAAAGTGAGAGGGGAAAGATTTAAAAGGGACCTGAAGGGCAACTTCTTCACACAGTGGGTGGTGTATATATGGAAACAACTGTCAGAATATGTGATGGAGATGGGTAAAATTACAACATTTAAAATGGATCTGGATGGGTACATGAATAGGAAGGGTTTAGGGGGAAGGCAAAAGTGAGTACTGAAGATGCTAGAGATCAGAGTCAAGATTAGAGTGGTGCTGGAAAAGCACAGCAAGTCAGGCAGCATCCAAGGCGCAGGAAAATCGACATATCGAGCAAAAGCCCTTCATTAGGAAAGGGTTTAGAGGGATATGAGCTAAATGCTAGAAAATGGGACTAGATCAGGTTAAGATATCTGGTCAGCATGGACAAGTTAGACTGAATAGTCAGTTTCTGTGTTTTATAACTCGGTGACTCTTATGACTCTGTGTAATTTATTTACATGAAATTGTGGTATATAGTGACATATGAGAATAGCGTGTGAGACAAGCAGAAGACCTGTTTAAGCAATTACAGTTGGCTGGCTTAGTAATAACTTCCAGATCCGGTTCTTGAAAGCTCTTCCCCTGAACCTCCTAGACTCACCAAGGTCCTACCCAACCCATATATGAACTTGCATCCCCCCTCCTCTTGCCCCCGCCATCCCCACCACCTTCTGGCATATGAGTTAGTTATGCGAAGTGTTATCATTCACTGACCTTCACTTGAAGTTAAGGTGAGCCCTGGATGGATATTAGAAGATAAATATGATTTACTGTGCTGGGACCCCCTTACTGGTAGATGCCTCTGCGGACTTTGGCGAGGACTAATCCTTGAGATTCTCAGGCTGAATGCTTGCTTGCTACTGTCACATGGAGTATTCATTAGCTCAGTTGTCTAGATGGTTGGTCTGTGATACAAACTGACACTAACTGCATGATGTCAGTTTCTGCACCAGCCAAGATTACCATGAAGGTGTGCTTTCTCAACCTCGCCCCCTCCCCGAGGCATGGTGACCTTCAGGTTAAGCTCACCGCTACTCATCTCCCACTAACAAAAGAGCAGCCTATACTCTTCTGGACAATAGTGACTACTTTTACTGATTTAAGGTGTAGGTGTAAGATTGACATAGCACACTGTAAAACAGGAGAAAGTGAGGACTGCAAATGCTGCAGATCAGAGTTAAAAAGTGCTGAAGAAGGGCGTATGCCCAAAACGTCAATTCTCCTGCTTCTCGAATGCTGCCTGGCTTGCTGTGTTTTTCTAGTGCCACACTTTTCTACACAATCATACAGCAAATATCCATGCCCTTGACTGAGGACAGCTGACCAGCAAAGCAAGGTAACACATAAGGCAAGGGAGGGATTCTGTGAGCACGCAGCAAAGTGCTAAGCCAGTGAGTGCTAGGACACAACCCTGAGTTGCAGCCTGGTTTAATATGTGAGCTGGGTACCTGTCTCTGTGCGTGAAGTGTCCTTGCTGCAGCTTTCAATGCTAGTTGCTGGTGCATCCTAAAATGGAGGTCTCTACATCCTTACCATCCAGCAAGTGGATCACAGAGGTGCCATGAGGATCCTGGTGTGTTGGCAGTTACTAAATGCCTATGTCTGAGGTAAGGAGTGTGTACAGCTGATGTCCACGGATTGTGCCCTGAGATGCTTTTGCATAGTGACCAACGTGGAGGTTATCGCAGGTGAGGTGAAGTTACAATAGACAATAGACAATAGGTGCAGGAGTAGGCCATTCTGCCCTTCGAGCCTGCACCACCATTCAATATGATCATGGCTGATCATCCTTAATCAGTATCCTGTTCCTGCCTTATCTCCATAACCCTTGATTCCACTATCCTTGAGAGCTCTATCCAACTCTTTCTTAAATGAATCCAGAGACTTTACTGCCCTCTGGGGCACAGCATTCCACACAGCCACCATTCCCTGGGTGAAGAAGTTTCTCCTCATCTCTGTCCTAAATGGTTTTTCTGATTTACTTATCAAGAATTCTTCCAGCAGATTATGTGACTTTGATACATGTTAATGAAGTGAAATCTGCAAGTAATAAGGTAATTAACAAGCTATGATACCCTTTAATAGGCAACTGGTCACTCCCTAGCAAGAATCTCATCTCAATGTATGGAACTTCGTCAAAAAGATGGAGCAAGTTGTTCCCATCATCAAGATAAACCTTGTTCGACTTTTCATGCAACTCTGCAACATTTCTCACCATAGCCAATGTCAGGCCCAGAAGATTCCGCTGGTCAGGCAGCATACGAGGAACAGGAACATCGACAATCTGGGCAAAAGCCCTTCATCAGGAGTGGCTGAAACATCGATTTTCCGCTCCTCGGATGCTGCTTGATTTGCTGTGCTTTTCCAGCACCACTCTAATCTAGACTCTGATTTCCAGCATCTGGAGTCCTCACTTTTGCCAAAAGATTCCACCCCATGTTTCAGTTCATCATATTCACCAGTGTATTCAGCATGAGGTCTTTATTGAAAAGAACTTAAGCTGTCTGTCTACAGTGTGCTTCATGGCAGATGGCACATGAATTTGGCAAACATTTTTGCAAAAATAACATTTTTGTATTATTGTGTGTTCAGTGCAAACACACTTTTTGGGAGCTTTATACAAGAGTTGAGAGTGTGGTGCTGGAAAAGCATAGCAGGTCAGGCAGCATTCAAGGAGCAAGAGAATCGACGTTTCAGCCATAAGCCTTTCATCAGGAATGAGGCTCATGGGCTGGGGGCTGAGAAATAAATGGGAGGGGGTGGGGGTGGGGGGAAGGTAGCTGAGAATGCGATAGGTAGATGAAGGTGAGGGAGAAGATAATAGGTCGGAGAGGAGGTTGGAGCAGATAGATGGGAAAGGTGTGGACTGGTCAGGAGGGCGGTGCTGAGCTGGAGGCTTGGGACTGGGATAATTTGGGGGGAGGGAAAATAAGGAAACTGATGAAATCCACATTGATCCCGTGTAGTTGCAGGTGACAAGGCAGAATATGAGGCGTTCTTCCTCTAGGTGTCAGGTGGTAAGGGTTTGGAGATGGAGGAGGCCCAGGACCTACATGTCCTTGGCGGAGTGGGAGGGGATGTTGAAGTGTTCAGCCATGGGGCAGTGGGGTTTGTTGGTGCAGATGTCCAGAAATGTTCCCTGAAACAATCCACAACTAGGCATCCTGTTTCCCTGATGCAGAGGAGACCACATTGGGTGCAATGGATACAGTTTGGCGCACTGACTTCTACACCACTGAAGCCAGGCGGCAACTCGCAGACACCTCCTCCTACTGCCCCCTCGACCACAATGTCATCTCCCATCATCAAACCAATATCTCCCAGACCATCCACAACCTCATCACCTCAGGGCATCTCCCATCCACAGTCTCCAACCTCATTGTCCATGAACTCTACATTTTCCCGATTCTACCGCATACTGAAGATTCACAAACCTGACTTCCCCAGTCGACCCATTGTCTCAGCCTGCTCCTGTCTCACTGAACTCATTTTTGAATACCTTGACACCATCCTGTCCCCCTTAGTCTAGGAACTCCCCACCTATGTTCAGGACACTACCCACGCCCTTCACTCCTCCAAGATTTTTGTTTCCCCAGCCCCCAATGCCTCATCTACACCATGGACATCCAGTCCCTGTACATATCCAGCTGCCACGACAAAGGCATCCAAGCCCTCCGTTGTCCCAATCAGTACCTTTCCACTGACACCTTCATCTGCCTGGCTGAACTGGTCCTCACCCTGAACAACTTCTCTTCCAATCCTCCCACTTCCTCCAAACCAAAGGGGTAGTCATGCACACCCGCGTAGGACCCAACTATGCCTTCCTCTTTGATGGGTCTGTGGAACAGTCCATCTTCTGCAGTTACACCGGCACCACACCCCACCTGTTCCTCCGCAACATCGATGACTGCATTTCCTTGTGCTCCCATGAGGAGGTTGAACAGTTCATCAAATTTAGTAACACCTTTCACCTCAACCTCAAATTCACCTGGAACATCTCAGACACCTCCCTCTCCTTCCTGGATGTCTCCATCTCCATCTCCAGCAACCGACTAACCATGGATGTCTACTACAAACCCACCAACTGCCACAGCTACCTAGCCTACACCTCCTCCCACCCTACCTCCTGTTAAAAACAGCCATCCCTTATTCCCAATTCCTCTGCCTCTGCCGTGTCTGTTCCAAAGATGACCAATTCCACCTCAGAAAATTCCAGATGACCTCCTTCCAAGATTGCAATTTCCCTTACCATTGGTTGATGATGTCCTCCAGCGCTTCTCTTCCACTTCCTGCACCTCCGCCCTTGAACCCCATGCCTCCCAACGCAACAAGAACAGAACTCTCCCTGGTCCTCACCTTCCACCCTACCAACTTCTGCAATAATTGCATCATCCTTTGCCTCTTCTGCCACCTATAAACGGACCCCACCACCAGATATATTTTTCCCTCCCCACCCCTATCTGTGTTCTAGAAAGACCATTCCCTTCTTGACACCCTCGTCGCACCCACACACCCCATTAGCCCACACCCCACTCCTGGCACCTTCCCCAGCCACTGCAGGAAGTGCAAAACCTGTGCCTACACCACTCCCCTCACTTCTGTCCAAGGCCCGCAAAGGATCTGGTGGCACAGTGGTTAGCACTGCTGCCTCACAATGCCAGAGACCCGGGTTCAATTCCCGCCTCAGGCGACTGACTGTGTGGAGTTTGCACATTCTCCCCGTGTCTGCGTGGGTTTCCTCCGGTTTCCTCCCACAATCCAAAGATGTGCAGGTCAGGTGATTTGGCCATGCTAAATTGCCCGTAGTGTTAGATGCAGGGGTATGGGTGGGTTGCGCTTCGGCGGGTCGGTGTGGACACGTTGGGCCGAAGGGCCTGTTTCCACACTGTAGGTAATCTAATCTTATCCTTCCACATTTGACAGAAATTTACCTGTACCTCCGCCAATGTCATCTATTGTATCTGTTACACCCAATGTGGTCTCCTCTACATTGAGGAGACAGGATGCCTACTTGTGGATCATTTCAGAGAATATTTCTGGGACACCTGCACCAACCAACCCCACTGCCTCGCAGCTGACACTTCAAGTCTCTCTCCCACTCCGCCAAGGATATGCAGGTCCTGGGTCTTCTCCGTCGCCAAACCCTTACCACCTGACGCCTGGAGGAAGAACGCCTCATATTCCACCTTGGCAACCACACAGGGTCAAAGTGGATTTCACTAGTTGCCTCATATCCTCTCCCTCCATATTATCACAATCCCAAGCCTCCAACACAGTACCACCCTCCTGACTTGTCCATCACCTTTACCATTAATCCACTCCACCCTCCTTTCCGGCCTATCACCTTCTCCCTCACCTTCATCTACCTATCGCATTCTCAGCTACGTTCGCACTAACCCCACCCCCTCCCATTTATCTCTCAGCCACCCCAGCCCACAAGCCTCATTCCTGATGAAGGGCTTGTGCCCGAAACATCAATTCTCCTGCTCCAAGGATGCTGCCTAACCTGCTGTGCTTTTGCAGCACCACACTACCAACTCTGATCTCCAGCATCTGCAGTCCTCACTTTTGCCTAGCTTTATACAAGAGGCCTGAGTTTCTGTATGAAGTAAGTCTTGTGTATTTAGATGCATGTTCTCAGCTTGCTGTCCATATTTCATGAAATTTTAGGCCACTGATTTCACATGTTGCAACCCTAAAACCTTGGGGACGAGGCCTGGGCAGCAAGTTTGGTTGGCAGTGCAAGGAACAGAAACCGCATCAGAAGTCAACATTTTAGCTGAAACACAGATTACATGCAGATATTTGGAGTAGATACAGTCACAAAATAATAGGATTCCATGACAGAGATTGAAGGTTTTATTTACTAGTCGAAATGTTTGACCTATTAACAAAACATGTGCTTTAAAGGTGCATCATCACAGAAAGGGCACACTATGTTTATAACTCCACAATTTAAATTGTAAGATTTAAACATGTAGAAATGCATTTCCTTTAAAATGGATGTGAATTTAAAATGGTGAGGTTGGACACTGGAAGCTTGCATGGAACATGATAATATCCTGAAACTGGAATTTGAACCAAAAATGACTGCACCAAACATTAAGTAGATGCGTACTCCACTGCATGTTGTTCCTTCTACTATGGTGTTACTTCTTCTATTTTTCTAAATGTCAGGTTGCACCTGAACTGGAGGGGCAACAATATCCTGGGCAGGAGGTTTTCAAGAGCTCTTCAGGAAGGCTTAAACTAGTTTGGCAGGGGGGTTGGAACCAGAGCTACGGATCTGAGGAAGGAATAGGTATTGAACAGTTAGATACAACATGCAGAGATCTGTGAGGAGGGATAGACAGTTGATAGGGTAAAGTTGCAGTCAGTGTGATGGGTTGAAGTATGTCTATTTTAATGTAAGAAGTATCAGGAATAAGGATGATGAACTTAAGAGCCTGGATCAGTAGATGGAATTAAGATGTTTGGCCATTACGGAGACTTGATATCACAGGGGCAGGAATGGTTTATTGGATGTTCCAGGGTTTAGATGTTTAAAAAGGAATGGTGGGGGTGAATGGGGGTAAAAGAGGTGGGGGAATGGCATTGCTAATCAGCCACAGGATCATAGCTGCAGATAGGGAGGTGTCAAGAAGGGTTTGTCTACATAGTCAGAATGGGTGGTAGTCTCAGAAATAGGAAAGGAGCAGTTACTTTATTGGGAGTTTTTTATAACTCCCCCACCCCCACCCCAATGGCAACAGACACGGAGGAACAGATTGGGAAGAAAATTTTGGAAAGGTGCAGAAATAACAGGGTTGTTGTCAGGGGTGACTTTAACTTCCCTAATATTGATTGGAATCTCTTATTTCAAATAGTTTGGATGGAGTAGTTTTTGTTAGGTGTGACCAGGAAGGATTAGATAGACTGACGAAAGGGGAGGCCATATTGGATTTGATCCTTGGCAACAAACCAGGCCGGGAGTCAGATCTGTCAGTGGGAGAGCATTTTGGTGATAGTGGTCACAATTCCCTGACCTTTACTATAGTCATGGAAAGTGATAGGAGCAGACAATATGGGAAAATATTTAATGGGGTGGGGGGAATTATAATGCTATTAGGCAGGAACTGAGGTGCCTAAATTGGGAACAGATGTTCTCATTAAAATGCACAACAGAAATGTGAAGGTTGTTTAGGGAGAACTTGTTGATAGTACTGGATAGGGTTTGTCTCTCTGAGGCAAGGAAGGGATGATAGAGTGAAGGAACCTTTGGTGACTAGGGATGTAGAACTTCTAGTCAAGAGGAAGAAGGATGCAGACTTAAGGTTCAGGAGGCAAGGATCAGACAGGGCTTTAGATGGTTATAAGTTAGCCAGAAAGGTACTGAAGAATGGACTTAGGAGACCTAGAAAGGGGCATGAAAAAGCTTTAGCTGGTAGGATTAAGGAAAACACTAAGGCATTATACACTTTTGTGAGGAACAGGAGGATGGCCAGGGTGAGGGTAGGGTCAATCAGAGATATTGGAGGGTACTTGTGCCTGGAGTCAGAGGAGGTCCTCAGTATTCACTACTGAGATAGACCTTGTCGTTTGTGAGGACAGCATGGAACAGGTTGATGTTAAGAAGGAGCATGTACTGAAAATGTTGAAAAACATAAGGATAGATAACTCCCCTAGGCCAGATGGGATATATCCAAGGTTACTACAAGAAGCGAAGGAAGAGTTTGCTGCACCTTTGGCGATGATCTTCGTGTCCTCACTGTTGACTGGATTAGGGCCAGATGATTGGAAGGTGGTAAATGTTATTCCTTTGTTCAAGAAAGGGAATAGGGATCACCCTGGCAGATAATGACCAGTCAGTCTTACAACCGTGGTAGGTAAATTATTGGAGAAGATTCTAGACAGGATTTATGATGACTTGAAAACCATAGTTTGATTAGAGATAGTCAGCATGGCTTTGTGAGGAGCCAGTCATGCCTCACAAGCCTTATTGAATTCTTTGAGGATGTGACAAAACACATTGAAGGTAGAGCAGTGGATATGGTGTACATAGATTTTAGCAAGGCATTTGATAAGGTTCCCCATGGTAGACTCATTCAGAAAGTAAGGAGGCATGGGATACAGGGAAGTTTGGCTGTCTGGATACAGAATTGGCTGGCCCACAGAAGACAGAGGTGATAGTACATGGAAAGTATTCAGCCTGGAGTTTGGTGACCAGTGGTGTTCCACAGAGATCTTTCTGGGACTTCTGCTCTTTGTAATTTCTATAAATGGCTTGGATGAGGAAGTGGAGGGGTGGGTTAGTAAGTTTATCAATGATATGAAGGTTGGTGGAGTGGTGGATAATGTGGAGGGCTGTTGTAGGTTGCAATGAGACATTGACAAGATGCAGAAATGGGCTGATAAATAGCAGATGGAATTCAATCTGGAAAAGTGTAAAGTAGTTCATTTTGGAAGGTCGAATTTGAATGCAGAATACAGGGTTAAAGGCAGGATTCTTGGAAGTATGGAGGAACAGAGGGATTTTAGGGTCCATGTCCATAGATCCCTCAAAGTTGCCACCAAGTTGATACTGTTGTTAAGAAAGTGTATGGTGTGTTGGTTTTCATTAGCAGCGGGATTGAGTTTCAGAGCCATGAAGTTATGCTGCATCTGTAAAGAGCCCTGGTTAGACAACACTTGGAATATTGTGTTCAGTTCTAGTCACTTCATTATAGGAACGATGTGGAAGCTTAAGAGACAGTGCAGAGGAGATTTACCAGGATTTTGCCTGGACTGGAGGGCATGTATTATGAAGTGACATTGAGTTAGCGAAGGCTTTTCCCATTGGAGCGAAAAAGGGTGAGAGGTGTACAAGATGGTGAGAGGCATAGATAGAATGGATAGCCAGAGATTTTTTTCCCAGGGGGCATAATTTTGAGGTGATTAGAGGAAGGTTTAAGGGAGATATCAGAGGTAGGTTCTTTATACAGAGGTAGATGGGTGCATGGAATGCACTGCCAGCAGTGGTAGTTAATTCAGATGCATTAGGGACATTTAAGCGACACGTGGATGATAGTACAACATAAGTTAGTTTCTCCTTAAGAGTAGGATAAAGGGCAACATTAAGGGCCAAAGAGCCTGTACCGTGCTGTTCTGTATGTTCTATGTTCTAAACATTATAGCAGAAAATGAATAAAGGTATAACTTACTGACTTAATGTTTATGTTACTTCTGTGTTGTTTCTTAGATTCAAAACTCTAGCTTTTAGAGCACTCCTTCTTCACCAGGTGCTAGTCCCTAATGAAGGAGCAGTGCTGTGAAAGCCAGTGTTTTCAAACAAACCCATTGGACTATAATCTGGTGTTGTAATTTTTGACCTTGTCGACGCAGAACAACACTGGCATTGCCACATCCTGTTTCTCATATTGACATCCCTTATATGTATTTGTGTTTGAAATTTTATTTGATAACTAAGTGTTTTAGACTGATTGTTTATTTGTTTGAAGTTCATAAGTTGTAGCTTTAATTGTTCAGTGTATCAATTATACCTGCATCATAAAATATTAAAAAGAAACCAAATATTACCAACTAAATAGATAACTAATGATTAAACAGAATTGATGTGCTTTTGAACAGGTATATTTTCAGTCAGAATTGTTTTCAATTAATTACTTTAAATATTTTTAACACAGATACAAGAAACACAAACTTTAAATCAGAGCTCAGCACTCAGATCGCAAGAGAGACCTCCTTCAGGCTGTAGGAGTCGCAGTGCAACCCCAAGGGGAAGGAAGACTCCACTGGATAGTTTTGACCTTGAACAGAAGGTTTGCATTTTTTATTGTCGCTGTTAGATCTGTGTATTTTCTCAATGAGTCTGAGTCACTGGGCAAATTTCTGGTGACCTTTATTTACTTCATTACAGTAAAAAGCAAGGCACGATGGCATGAAAAGGTGCACAAACTTCAGAATGTCTTATTTCATATATGTTAACTTAGAGTGCACATGCCACCACCACCACCTCCCCACCCCACCCCACCCCGGCCCTTGATTACTATTAGTCAGCAGTACCAAATTGTCACTCTGTGATTGGCTGTCTCGTACAGCATCTTTACTGAGATGGACAGGCTCAAGGCCTAATCATGGTCCTTCATGATGTTTTTGAGGCTTTTCACAATGGTTACTGTCCGAGTAATATTTGCAAGAACTTCCAATTAATTAGGTCAAGAATTTTAAACTTATTATTAAAGGGAGAACAAAAGAATGTTGACGTCTGATCAGTTCCAACAGTTATGTGGTTTAGCACATCCCAATTCACATTCCAAAATCTTAAGATAGAAAAGGGACCTAATGGGCAACTTTTTCTCAGAGGCTGGTGTGTATATGGAATGAGCTGCCAGAGGAAGTGTTGGAGACTGGTACAATTATAGCATTTAAAAGACATCTGGATGGGTATATGAAAAGGAAAGGTTTAGAGGGATATGGGCCAAGTGCCGGTAAATGGGTCAAGATCAGGTTAGGATATCTGGTCGGCATGGACAAGTTGGACCAAAGGGTCTGATTCCGTGCTGTACATCTCTATGACTCTAAGTGAACGAGACAGAGAGAGAGACTTTTCTTGCTGCACTTGCTTAACTAATTGTTAACTATTTGTGGTCTGATTTGAATCCTTTTATGAAGTAACTCAGATCTAGAATTAATGATTAAACAACTCATTAGTGTGAGGTAGTCAAAAGTGCTATTGCTCAAATGTTGTTATCTTATGTGTTAGTTTCAAATGTTCTATGAAAAATAGCCAAATGTTGTTAAACGTTATATCTTCTTTTGCATCAGTTACAACTCAAGAAAATGTTGCTGTCAGCAATAGTTGTAGGCAGCCCTAACAGCCATTTTGTGTATGGGCACCCCTAACTATCATTTTATGTTACTCAGTTATGGGCAGCCCTAACAGCCATTTTGTACTACTCAGATATGGGCAACCCTTACAGTCATTATTGTTGGTTTCCTTAATAAACTAAGTATTTGATTCTGAATCAGTCTGTAATTTGAAACTAAACATTAGCCAAGCACAACAATGTGGACCAGAACGTGAAATTTCTGAGCATATATACATTTTTGTCAAAGTGGGCCAGAAAAAAAATTCCTCCAGCTTTCGTTTATTTAGTTTCTTTAACTTCAACTTTTGAATATTAAAAATCTAACTACTCAGGCTTCAGCACATTTTGCTTCATAAAATAAAAACAGTACATTGAAGTTAATTGTTTTTGTGCAAATATATACTTTACTTTTTAAAGTTTATGCGTGATGTGTAAGTCCAATTAATAAGATGGTGTCAGCATTATTATAGTCAAAATAACTCATCAAATTATTGAAAAAAATCATTGATTTTACCTAGAATGTATTCATTTGTGTTCTAATTAATTTGTTGTAAATCATAATCTCACTGATAACCTTTGAATATCCAAATATGGTTTCATTATCTACATCGTAAAAATAGAATACTGGAGATAATTTACTTGTATGAAAATGGTATGGATCAGGAGGAGAGGCAAAGAACAGCCATTCAGTAATGTATTTCTAGCATCACTTTCCACCAATATGATTTCGCTGATGTGATCTTCCTTTAAAGCTGTAACCTAACTATCACTTTGTTTCAGGGTTCCTCACTAATTATTGTCCTTTGATCTCCAACCACAGTGTTTTATCTTCAGCTAGCTGTAAGAAATTATTTTAAATTTTTCAGATTTCACGGCCCAGCTCTGTTTTATCAAGAAAAGAGTCTACCTATTTTAAGAGGAAAGTTACAAATAATAATGTCAGAGAGGAAATTCGGTACCCAGATGGCAAGGTAAATGGGCATTAAAAATATATTAAATGTAGTGTGTGTAAGAAAGAAATACTTTGGTACTTAATATTTTGTATTTATAGATGCAATTAATTCTTACTTTTATTGGAATATTTGAATTAATTTAGAACATTTGCTGTGAAATTATCAATCACTATAATGCTGGAGTACTACTGTCACATAATAGAGCTGCATTTGAGCTGCAGTTTTCTCTGCTGCATTTGTTGTTTCTTTGGCTGGATTTATAAAACCAATACTGCATAGCTTTGGTAGAAAGGAGAGGAAAATAGCTGTACTTTGGAGTAGGAGCAGACCATTTAGTTTCTTGAACTAGATTCAGGGAGACCAATCTCTGCCATGACTCCTTTTCCCTGCCTTGGCTCTACATTCTATTCCTTGGCTAGCAAAAACATCTGGATCATAAATGAATAATTTTATCAACTATGTTCTTTTTCTCTGGGTGGGATCTTCCTTTTGTACCACTCTTTGCATTAACTTCTCCTCTGAATGATCTTTGTTCTTATTTTGAGGTATGTTCTTTTGTCAAGAGCTCCACCATCTGCAGGAAAAGTTTATATTTATCTACTCTATCAATTCTACTAAACACTTCAAAAATGGTAACAATCTTTCCAGAACTGTATATGGTCTAACAAGGGTTTTGTGCTATTACACAAAGATTTCCTTTTCTTTATATTCTGGCTCTCTAAGGAGTCATGAAATGACCCAGTTTAAAAAAGTGGACTGATTCCTTTTCCCACTTGTATGCTGGTTGCAACAGAGTTTTAATTTTTAAAAAATTGATCATTTTCATCTTGTCAAGAAATTTGCAAGAATGTTAATATAAAGGGAAAACATCATTCATACTATGAGATAAGAGTACTGATTTGACAAACTCTTCTTGATAAAGGTGTTACCATGGAGAATGCAGCAAATACGTGATACAGTTAACTACGATGCTTCGTTATCTATCTCCTGTTTTGAAGTCTCTTTTTCTGAAGATAGTGGTATAGATTTAAATACACCTTGTAAGAGTAATGAAAGGGCCTTCCAGGGGTTTTTCAACTTACAAACTGTAATGAAATTGTTTTCTGAGAAAGAGAAAGGATAAAGAATATTGTTCCACTGACAAACTTTCCCTATCTGTATTCAGAGCAAACTTTATTTGCACCCATAAACCAGGTCATGTGATTATCTCTGCAAGTGTCTCGATTCAAGCCAATTGTTCTTTGCAACTGCAACACTAACAAACTGGTTGTTGATGTATCCAGGTTTTTGTTTCTTTACAAAACCATTCTTTTCAAAAATTTCAAGATATATATGTTCAGTTAATGATATTATAAACTAATATCTTAGATAACATTTCCTCATAACAGTAGCATCTAATTAACCATTTTGTTTATTGAACCTGATCACTGCATTTTAGTGATTGATGTACATAGACCACTAATTGCCTTTGTACTGTCGGTATTTCTAATCTTTTCCAATTTAAAAATTTACACTACATCATAAAACTACTAATCACTGTCATTGATAAATGTAGAAATAAGCCTTTTATTGCGTTTTTAAAGTATTGAGTAAATGTGGAGAACTGTTGAGGCCCAGCACAGAATACTTTGATATACCATCTCCTTCTAAATAGAGCTAATGCTTATTACTCCTTTGTACTGTCTTACACTGCATAGTTAATATAATAATGTATGAATGACCTGCCTCCTATTTCTTGAACATTATGTAGAACCTTATTAAATGCATTCTGGAACACCATATATTTGACACCGTATTCATTTCCTGTCTACTATTTTAGCTACATCTCAAAATTGAGTTAAGTTTGTTAAACATTACCTATCAAAGAAAAATAGAAACTAGGAATAGGAATAGACCATTCGGCCCTTCCAGCTTGCTCTCCCATTTGGTACGGTTGATAAATTCCAGATTTATCAACATGATTTCCCTGTTGTATATCCATGCTGAATTTTCAAGTTTTCCAAGTGATCTGCTTTTAAATCTTTTCGAACAAAGAATAGTACAACACTGGGACAGGTCCTTTGGCCCACCAAGTCTGTGCCAACACATAATGCTTTTGTTACGACACAGGGTAAACCCCTCTATTAATTTAAACCTGACACACAAATAAGGTCACTTCATGCCGTAATCTGTTAAATTTCGAGAGGCAAAGGACCACCCCAGAGGTCACTATTTAAAGTAAAATTAACAATTTTATTAATTAAGTCCAACAGAGAACATTAAAACTAACAACTATTTACAACTCCTTTCTCTTAAACCTATCTTTTACCTCCTACTCTACAATACTGCTCTGATAAATTTACGGCAAAATCAATTTCAAACCCAGATATAGTCTTCGGATGTTGAACTTTCTCTGTAGATTCCTCTAGGTCGACTTAGTTCTGCTGCACAAATTTCTTATAGACAGGTACCTTTTTAGATTAGATTACTTAGTGTGGAAACAGGCCCTTCGGCCCAACAAGTCCACACCGACCTGCCGAAATGCAACCCACCCAGACCCATTGCCCTACACTTACCCCTTCACCTAACACTACAGGCAGTTTAGTATGGCCAATTCACCTAACCTGCACATTTTTGGACTGTGGGAGGAAACCGGAGCACCCAGAGGAAACCCACGCAGACAGAGCTATTCAGCTAGCAGTTTGTTTTTTGGTGCTTGTTGCTGTTCTACCCCTAACTGTTCAAAATGTCTGGTTTTATACCCCAAAACAGCGGATCATTTCATTGGTTTGATGTAATCCCAGACAATAAAATTCGAAGTCAATCGGATTTTGGTATCTGGGGTATACTTTAAACTGGCTGAATTTAAATTTGTTATGTACCATGGCAACACAACACCAGATATTTATGTCAACCAAATGTCACATTTTAAAATCTTTCAGTGCACTCAGTCCCTCTCAAGTCCATGCCAGCTTCCAGTCTCTCTTAAAGATACAATACACATCTATACCTTCATAACACCTCTCTCCTTAAGAAAAAATGAACTATCATAATGAAAAGATGGCTTCATTTTTTTCCCACTATTACTTAACCACATTACCATGACATATATATGACTTTAAACTAAGCTCATATTAACTTTCCACATATTATAAAACATTGAATAGATATCAATCTCATCTATACTGTATCAGTTAAATCTGCGATAACGCATCTGCGATTACATTCTTACACCCCGCAACATGTATGATTTGTAAATTAAATGTCTGTAACATAAGACTCCAATGAAATGATCTCATATTCCTGTCTTTAAAGTGTTCTAAGAATGTAAGAGGATTGTGATCCATGTACACAACCATCTCTGACACATTGTTGTGACATACACATTAAAATATTAAATGGCCAGTACCAAACTCAATTTTGATCGTGGAGTGTTCCCTCTGGTGGATGTTGAGTTTCTTTGAAAAGTAACCAACTGGAAATTCAATCCCATAATTTTTCTGTAGCTATACAGCTCCAATTGCTATGTCACTAGCATCAATGGCAACTTTGAAGGGTTTTGAAAAACGTTGGTGTAGCTAAAACTGGTGCAGTGTTTGAATGCCTCCTGGCATTGTTCTGTCCACCGAAACATTGTGTTCTTCTTCAGCAAATTGGTTAATGGTGCCATTACACTACAAAAGTTTGGAACAAACTTCCAATGGAATTTGCTTAGTCCCAAGAATCGAAGCACCTCTTCGAGGTTGGTCATGGAAATTCCTCAATAACCTTTGTGTTTGCATTTCATGGGGTCAACCTTCCATGACCGATGTTATGTCCCAAGAACAACACCTCTGCTTTAGTGAATTCAGTTTTATTTAAGTTTATTACCAGTTTTGCTTCTCATAGTCATTCAAAGAGCTTGCCAGCTGTACCATGTGAATTTTCCAGGACTTACTAAAGATCATTACATAGTCCAAATAGACTGCATAGTTTGTAAACTCAGCCACAACTTTGTTTGAGTCTTTGGAATGTGGCGGGTGCATTCTTCATTCCAAAGGGTGTCACTTTAAACTGATATAGCTCATTTGGTTACAAGCGCAGAAATGTATTTTGCCATCTCTGATAAAGGTACCTGCCAGTAACCATGCAATAAGTCCAACTTGGTGATGTAATTGGCTTGTCCAACTTTCTCAATATAGTCATCCAGTCTTGGTATTGGATATGAGTCTGATTTTGTAACGGTGTTGACCTTCCGATAATCCACGCAAAATCGTTGATTCCTGTCTGGTTTGGGAACGAAGGCAATCAACATACTCCACTCGCTCTGGCTTGGTTAGATGATATCCTCGTTGAGAATAGCCTCCACCTCCTTCTGGACCTATCTGTCTTTGAAAGGATTAAGCTGATAGGGGTGTTTTATCAAAACAGCATTCCCTGCATCTACATGTACAATAGCATTAGTCCTTCCCAACTGATCCCTACGTATGTCCTCATACTGCAATAACAAACCTTTCAACTGTGTTCTTTGCACCTGAGACAGTTTGTTAACCTATCCCACTCCTCAAGGACTTCTTCATTTTTTAATATATTTTTGAGGCACATCAAAATCCACAATCTGAATTTGATTCCTCACTCTGCCCTGCAGTAACTAACACCAGTTCTTTGAAGTATAATACTGTTTCAACATGTTCACATGACATACCCGATACAGTTTCTTTTCCACCTAACATCTTTACCAGATAACTCACCTGACCCAACTTTTTCTCAATTTGATAGGGACCACTAAACCTGGCTTTGAAGGGATGTCCTATCACTGGTAACAGTACTAAACACATCATCCCCTTAGGAAAATATCCGAGTGTCAGAGTTTTTATCTGCCATCTGCTTCATTCTGTGCTGTGCCCTCTTTTACCTAATCAATTTAATCTTTTGCATACCTCCGATACATAATCTATCTTTGGTCCTGTCAATTTTTCTTTAATTTCAAAGGGCCGCTCACTTCTTGACTAAATATTAACTCAAAGGGAGTAAACTGAGTAGATTCATTTGTGGCATCTCTAATCGCAAACAATGCCAATGGGATACCTTTATCCCAATCATTTGGGTAATCCTGACAGTATGCTCTCAACATGGTCTTCAAGGTCTGATGCCACCTTTCAAAAGCTCTACGGGTTAAGGATGATATGTACTTGAGTTGAAGTGCTGTATTCCTAAGCTATCCATAACTTCCTTAAACAGCCTAGCAGTAAAATTAGAACCTTGGTCCAAATGAATCTTTCTGGGTAGCCCATACCGTGTGAAGAAAGCTATTAACTCCTCTGCCACCCTTTTTGCCTTGATAGTCTGTAATGGAATTGCCTCCAGAAATCTGGTAGACACATCCATTATGGTTAACAAGTACTAATTCGCATTTTTAGTTCTTGGAAGGGACGTACAGAATCAATTATAACCCATGTGAAAGTTCTTTGAATGCGGGAACTAGCAACAAAGGTGCTGGTTTTATTACCATCTGTGGCATTCCTACCATTTGGCATGTATAACACATATGACAAAAGTTAACCACATCCTTGTGTATTCCAGGCCAAAATAAATGTTTTTGTACCTTAGCCTGAGTCTTTTGTACCCCTAGATGACCACCTACAGGTAGTTCATTTGCTGCCCATCACACTTCCTGTCTGTATGCTACCGGAAACATAATGAAATTAAGGTGGCTTCAACATCTTTCCCATCAAAATGTGGCAGAGTTTTGACATATTTGTACAAAGCATTATCTTCTCTTTTAATCTCCGTCCTGTAAACTTGACTTTGCTGATTAAGTTGTAACACCTCAAGTTCAAATTCTCTCTTTTTGCTCAGCTAAGAACCTTCTCTCTTTTTCTCACTCCCTTTCTTCTCTATCGCTTTCTTTCTCCCTTTCTACTCTCTCTTTGCTCAGTTAAGAACCTTGTCTTTCTCTTTTTTCCTCTCTCTTTCTCTTTGTCTCTCCCCTCTCTCTTTGTTTATCTTCTAGCTCCATTTTCCTCAATTATAATTTAAGTTTTTCTAACTCTACTGCACTCGTCTGTTTCTCTGACACACCTAGGTTTTTGAAGAATTCCCTTACAATTTCAGCTTTACTTATTCTAACCTTTTTGCTAATTTTAAGTGTATGGTCTTTTCTTTTCTTTCTAAACTTTCTTGGCAAACTTGGGAATCATCTTCAAACCCCAGAACTACTTTAGCCATTTTAAGAGCCATTCCTCTCACTTCTAATTTAACCCACCACAAGCAACCGAAATTAAACAAATTGTCTCACCTACGTTTTATTCAAAGACGTAGGACACTAACCGGCAAGTGTTTAATTTTGCTGGGCTTTTTTTTACCTCAAATCTATTCAAATCTTTCCCAAACTCAGACTGGATCTGTCTAAACCTGTTCAAATTCCAGATGAGCCCCCTAAAACTGTTACGACACAAGGTAATTTAAACTTGACACAGAAGCTGCTCCCCTCACGTGGTAATCTGCTAAATTTTGAGAGGCAAAGGACCACCCCAGAGGTCACTATTTAAAGTAAAATTAACAATTTTATTATTTAAGTCCAACAGAGAACATTAAAAACAACTGTTTACAACTCCTTTCTCTTAAACCTACCTTTTGCCTCCCACTTTACAAAACTGTTCTGATAAATTCCCTCTTTAATGTATGGAAAAATCAATTTCAAACCCAGGTATAGTCTTCAGGTGTTGAACTTTCTCTGTAGATTCATCTAGGTCGATTTGGTGTTCTGCTGCACAAATTTCTTATAGACAAGTACCTTTCAGAGAGCTACTCAGCTAGCAGTTTGTATGTTGGTGCTCGTTGCTGTTCTACCCCTAACTGTTCAAACTATCTGGTTGTATACTCCAAAATATTGGTGACATCCCTAACAGCAAACTGCATATTTGATTGGATTTTGGTATCTGAGGCATAATTTAAACTGGCCGAATTTAAATTTGTTTTGTACCATGGCAACACAGAACCAGCTATTTGTGTCAACCAAATGTCACATTTTTAAATCTTTCAGTGCACTCTGTCCCTCTCTAAGTTCATGTCAGCTTCCAATCTCTCTTAAAGGTGCAGTACACACTTACACCTTCATAACACATTGTAAACTAAAAATCTTTTGCCTCTGCGTAGTCTGTATCCCTCTATTCCTTGCCTATTTATATAGCAATCAAAATGTCTCTTAAACATTACTACTATATCTGCCTCCACCACCACCTCTGCAGCAAATTTACTACCTTCTGTGTAAAAAACCTGACTCTCATGTCTCCTTTAGACATGCATCCTTTAACCTAAACCTGTGTCCCCCAGTAATTAACATTGAAAACGATTCCAACTATCCATGTCTCTCCTAATTTTGCAAACTTCTACCAGGTCACCCCTCATCCTTTGACATTCAAGTGAAAACCAACTAAGTTTGTCCAATTTCTCTTCTTGGCTAATACCCTCCAAACCAGGCAACATCCTGATCAACCATTTCTAGACTCTCTCTCCAAAGCCTCCACATTCTCCTTGTCGTGTGGCGCCTAGAACTGAACCCAATAATCCAAATTAAAGTTGTATACAGCTGCAACATGACTTGCTGATTTTTATATTCTGTGCTGTGACCAATGAAGGCAAGCATGCCATATGCCTTCTTTCCCAAAGTGCTTTACGCCACCAGATGGCCAATTATTCCTTTCTCAGTACACATTACCCATTCTGAAGAAGAGTCTTGAAACAATAACACTGTTTCTCTCTCCACAAATCCTGCCAGACCTTTTGAGTTTCTCTGGAGGCAACTGTCCCTACAGAATGCTGACAAGGGAGAGGTGGGGAACCTGTGTCTGGTGGTTGCTGAATTGAAAAAAAGGGATGTGATAATCTCAAATGTGGCAAGCAATCAAAGCACATCTATGAAAGCAGACACATGCTAAGCGAATCCATTTGTGATAAAAGTACAATACTGTAGTTGCTGGAAATGTGAAAGTCATACAGAAACTTTGACACATTTGAGATTATCATACATTTTTCTTTGTTAAATTTCCTCCTTTCAATGTCGGAATGCTTTTTGGGACCACTTAAGAGAAATGGCATGGAGTAGATCTTCAGACAATAAAACTGTAATTATTCTGTAGGAAGAGAGACATTTTTTTAACCGCCAGACATTATTCCCCAATTTATTTTAGTTAGCTCACACCTCATATCATTGTAGTTTCTCTATTTTCAATTTAGCAAACACCAGACACATGTTCCCCACCTCTTCCTTGTCAGCATTCTGCAGAGACCATTGCCTCCACTCCTCCATTACCAACACCTCCCCACATCCCCATGGCATTCTTCCATTTAATCGCAGAAGGTACAACACTTATCCATTTATCTCTTCCCTCCTTACCATCCAAGGCTTCAGGCACACCTTCCAAGTGAAGCACTAATTTATCTGCACTTCATTAAATCTAGTCTCTTGTATTCACTGATCACACTGATCTCCCTCTACAATGGGGGGATGAAATGCAGATTGTGACCACTTGCAGAACACCTAAATTCTTCCTGTAAAAATGGCCATGAGCTTTCAGCACATGCCACTTTGACACAACACTGTATTCCCATGCAAACATTTCTGTCTCAGGTCTGCTGCAGTGCTCCAGTGAGACTCCAAGGAAGCTGGAGGAATAACACCAAATCTTCAACTTAGGTGCCTTTCAACCTTAAGGAATTCACATCGAGCTTAACAATTTCAGAGCAGGAATGCCTCCATCCACATTCACTATCTACCCCCACAACATCCATGAAATGATTTGTTTTCAGCACAGCCAACACATTTTCAACTATTCATACTCTGTCCCCATTATCAGCCTCATAGCTTCTCTTCTTCCCTGGCTTACTATCAACAATCCCTTTGTCTGCCGACTCTTTTTCATTCTCTCTGGGTTCCATCTCCACTGATCAGCTCGCTCCCCCTCCATATCCCTCTTCATCAACGTAAATACCTCCTTTTCCTAGCTGCTTCTAGTTCTGAAGAAGGGTCACTGGACTTGAAATATTAATTGTTTTCTCTCCACAAATACCAATAAACCTGATGGGTTTCTCCAGCAATTTCTGGTATTATTTGTATCAGACCTCCAGCATCCTCAGTTCTTTGTTTTAAATTTTAACAAAACGTGTTTTTGAACAGATGTTTTGTGCGTAAGAAGACTAATATGGCTTACTAACGTTTTTTAGAATAAAATGAATGAATAGTTTATTATCTCTGTACTTCTGAGTCTTGAAATTAATCAACAGCATACTAGTGGACATGTTCATCTGACATTTCTCTGTTGATAGTCCAATGAAAGTGTCAATCTGTTTATTTTGAACAGGCTAATTTCCCATTAAATGGTACAAAGAAGAATGTCAGATACACCTGTTCAGTATTTAAATTTTTCATAAAGGGATATGAAGTCTAATATTTTCATCTTGCACACATCAGGACTGAAATATTAAAAAAACTAACTTTGGAAAGGAAGCAACAGTTTACTGAGCACCAGGAGACTGGTTGGATTTTGGTTGACCTGGTGATATGTCACGAATTGTTAACCAATTTATATACTAAATGTTAATTTAAAATGTTAAGCATTCATATCCAAGAAGAGTAGAATACACAATAGTATAAGTGGCACACATAGTCTATTGAAAAGAATGAATCCGTTAGGGTAAGTGGCTTTTATCTTATTTCATAGTAACATGCTTATGCTTTTCATTGGAAATCCACATGTATTATGTTACTGTAATTTTCAGTCATTAAATAAAAATCTAATTTCCTAATTATCAAACCATCATTTGATACAGATGTATAAGGTGGTTATTTGAAATTTAATCCCAATTATAAGATATCCCAACTATAGAAATTGATAGGTTGTGATGCCATTCCAAATCTCTGCCATTGGTCTAAACAGAACAAAATTAGGTGAGGTAGAGAACAGGTGTCTGACTTGAACGTATTTTATTCCAATAAAATGGTTAAATTAAAATTAAAGCGTTTGCTTTATAACATTTCAGTAACAAATGAGGGCTGAGTTTTCAGCTCATTTTTGGCTTAGCTGCAAAAATGACTATTGTTTATTTGTAATCAAAGTAAATTGTGAAAATCTTTTAATGAGAATAGTACTTCCAAATGATTGTTCATCATAGCAAGTTTAAGTTTTAATTTTTTTGCACAATATTTGGTTACAGAATTATAACTATGAAGTACACTTATTCTTATGAAAATGTGATAGATTCTGTCAAAGATAAGAAAAGTTGACAGGTGTATATGGCCATCAATTATATTGAGGTAACCATCTATCATTTTTACCCCCAGTTGGAACAATTTCTGACAAATGGTAGTCGAATTATCACCTTTCGGAATGGCACAAGAAAGGAAGTCAGTGCAGATGGCCAATGTGTGACAATCACATTCTTCAATGGAGATGTGAAAACATTCATGCCAGATCAGAAAGTGGTATGTACAAATGATGTCTTACAATAGTTATTACAGACTGAAGAAAGCAGCACAGGCTAATTTAAATGTTAAAAGAGACACGGGTTTTGATATATTAATATAGAGGATGTGTTTCAAACTACAATTATTCACTTTGAGCATCTTAAAAATCATTTCCAAAACACTGAAGACCTGGAATAAAGATCAGATCACATATTCCTCAATGTATGACTGCTTTATGTTTTTGCAGTTTTAAAAAAAATGCAACTCACAGCTATCATACCCAGATTGTTATATTGAACCCTTATTTTTAACTTTTTTGTAGGAATCTGTGATCCAAGAATCTTGAAATAAATACTTTTGAATTAAAGTATTTGGATTTCATTTTGCTTTTAAGTGATAATGTAAAATTTGTGATTGGGAATCACCAACAAGATTTCCATGTTTCCTGATTGTTATTTTGTTGTTTCCAATTTACTTTCCACTGCCACTCCAGCATTCATCTGGGAGTACAGCCACTTTCTTTCAGGCAGTATAATTTTTGTGAATTGGGGAGTTGAAAATGTGGTCACAAATTTAGTCTCAGTCATAGATTTCTTTGTATATCATAAACTGTTGGAAACTCACAACAATAGAAAATGCAACTTTCTTACAACCTCTGTTTTGAAATTTCAGCAGAGACTTGGGGATGTGGTTAACTTAAGAGTCTTTGTCATGAAGTCTTATCTGATGTGAAGCCTGATTAGATACCAAGAAGCATATCATTGCATTGGTTTTCAGGGTTCCCAATTGCATGTTCATTACATTTCATGACATATGCGAGGACCAGATCTTACAGAGTTATCCTGTAATATAATTCCTCAATATTTTAGTTTAGTAACTGTTCAAAGTAATTCTCTTTATTTCAAACAAATGTTGCTATCTACGTGCTATATTTTGACAATTTTTCATAAGTTCTTTGGCATCTGAGGGAAATAATTTTGGTGAAATGTCTGATCCTGATGTAGAATTTTTGTCTGTGTGCGCTTCTGTGGAATTCAGTAATTAATGTAAAATTATAGGAAGTGTATGAATACATGGTTGGGAAACAGCATTTATGCCAAGAATGTAACTTCATTTCTACAGAAGAGAACCAGTGTCAGAAAGATTGCTCTACTTGGATTTCCAGAAATCTTTTCATAATGTTCTGCAAGGGAGATTGAACCTAAATTGGATAGTGGAACTAAATTATGGAAGTATTTGGAAATGGAATAATGGCTTTCAATTTTTATTTCATTGATCAACTTGACAAAGGCATTATATGAGATTAATTTTACAAATATGTGTAAGCTGAAATGAGGTGGTGGTTGTGAGCTGCTTTATTTCATCCTGTTTAAAAAAACTGCAGTTTTCCACTTTGCACACCTCCTTCAATGGTAAACAACAGAAACGTTAGCAAAATAATATTTTATCACTTTGTGCTTCCCCTCCCATTTGCCTGGATGTGTGCAGCTCCAACAACACTCAAGAAGTTTGACACCATCTAAGACATAACACCCACTTAATTGGCACTACGTTCACGGACTTTCATTCCTTACACTCAGTAGCAGCAGTGTGTAGCATCTCCAAAATGCTCTGCACAAATTCACCAAGACTCCTTAGATAGCATTCCTGAAGGGCTTATGCCTGAAACGTCGATTCTCTTGCTCCTCGGATGCTGCCTGGCCTGCTGTGTTTTTCCAGCACCATATTTTTCAACTTCAGCATCTTCCAAACACACCACCATTTCTATTTTGAAGTATAAGAGCACCAAATGCAAGTTTCCCTCCAAGCTTGAAAATATTATTCCATTCCTTCCATGTGACTGACTGGGCCAAAACCCTGTAACTCCCTCCTTAATGGCATTGTGGCTCTACCTATACCAAATGGACTGCAGCAGTTCAAAAGCGTAGCTCACCACATTCGGAATGGCAACTGAGGTTTGGAGACAAATGCTGGCCCAGTTAGCCACACCTACATATCATTTAATGAGTTTTTATAAAGGTGTAGTGGTCTTTACCCTGGATCTCAGGAACTCCAATGTTCAGAGGATATATCTGGCCATATCTCAGCAGTTAGTCAGAAGCTGCCTGCCTCTACCTCTGAAGCCTTCTGGGAAGTTCCCTGACTATTGCTATAGATATTGAAAGTCCAGATGGAGAGCAGATATCCATTAATTAAGGCAAGGTAAAACATGTTGAGTCCTTTAGTTTGCAGAAGATCATGTTTTGTTCACTACTGAGATAGTCAATGTAATTGAGTGGATAGATCAATGATTGTTCAACAAGGTAGTTTTGGAAGTACCTTCACATCTCCAATGATGAATGCCAAAATGCCACTAATTTCTACCACTTTCTTTTCTGAATTTGCCAACTGCACAAACTGGAGGATCACCTCTGGTATTTTCTTCTCCACAATATTCTGTGCTGCCTTCTGCAATGGGGGAAGAACAAGCTTCTAATGACTCTTGTTCATCCAATTAATAAATAGTGAGGTTTATTACATTATTAATATTTAAATTATCCCAAAGAACCACTAATTTAGTTCAATAATTAGTTAATTAATTAATTAAGACAAATTAATAAAATTATGCTACTCATGCTTAAGCTGGACACGTGCAAATTACCTCTTGGGGAGATGATGTGTTGCAGTTAAAGAATTTGAGTGCTCCTGGATCCAGAGCAAACACATCTGCACTAAGTGTTCAGTGCCTTAAAGATCTTAGCATTAGACTTTTTGAGCTGCAGACATTGTGGTACAAAAGGGTGGGGGAATGTTACTTGGATGCTTTGTATCAGGAGGCAGTCACATCCTTAGAATAGGGTTTTCTGATTTAGTGAGTGTTCAAAAACAGGGTTTATGATTTCTAATGAGGTAGGTAAAGGGAACCAGAGGACAGAAGTTTAGCAATCTAAGCTTTTGTAATTGCCCAACATGTTTCAGGTTCTTTCAACTTGTTGAGATGAAAGTGTGCGACAGAGTGAATGACCAAACTGACTTAGTCATTATGATATAGGAAGCCATTTAAGTTGGGCATTCGGGGCACCAGGGAAAAGGAATGTCATGCTTGTGTTGGAGGCAGCATAAGTGGGGAGGAAGATGGAATTAGCACTATTCCTGCAGCATAGAGCAAGAGTTCAGACGGCTATGTTGTCTGCTGAAAAGGAGCCTACGGTGAGAGGGGGAGAATGCAATCATTATGGCCTATGTAGGTACCAATGTCCGAATCAGGACAAGGAAAGAGGCTCTGTGTAGTCAATATGAAGAGATAGTTTCCAAATTAAGAAGCAGAACTTAAAAGGTATAGTAATGCTTGCATTATCGCTGAAACCGTGTGTAAATTGGCATAGAGCAAAGAAAATCACAGAAATAAAAGCATGTCTCGATAATTGATATGTGAGAAATGGGTCCCATTCACAGGGACTGGCACCCATATTGTGGAATGTGAAGACTGTCCATTGGGGCAGTCATCACCTGAGCCATACTAGGGTCATAGTAAGCTGTATAATAAGGAAGTTGTGAGGGTTTTAAACTAAATAGTCAAGGCAAGGGATCAAATTTGGGAAGATTTAGTAAATCCATGAGAAGAGACAAAGCATGAAAGAAAAATACTTAGATAGGCAACTATAAACTGACTGTGATTGGAAGGGGTAGAGAGTACAAATCTAAGAGTAAATCAACAGGTAAGCTAGAGGCTTCAGAATTATAAAAAAGTAAGACTAAAGGCCCTCTACCTGAATGCACATAGCATTCGAAACAAAATAGATGAATTGATAGCTCTTGGAGAGATAAATAAGTATGCTCTGAAAGCAATCGCAGAGACATGATGGCTTAATGATGTAGATTGGGATCCAAATATTAAAGAATACCTGACATTTAGGAAGGAAAGGAAGATAGAAAAGCTGAAGACATGGCTGTGTTAATTAATTATGGTATTAGTGGAACAGAGACAGATGTTTCAAGTTGAGGAAACCAGAAAGTAACACTGTTAAGGTAGAGATGAGAAATGAATGAAGACAAGAAGTCAGTGTGAATGAAGTACAGGCCCCCTAACAGAAGTCTTTCAATGAGAATGCGAGTTATGGGAGTAGACTCAAAATATGCCTCTTATTTACAGTGCAAAAAAAAAACACAAGGTCACAAAAGCACAAAGCAAAATAACAAAACAAAGAACCGAAAACATCAAAATCAAATCCAGAAAATCAAATAAGAAAATCACAAAAATTAGAACAACAATGAAAATAATGTATTATGCCACAGGCTTTACAATGACAGGCAGGTGACTCAATCATATTTAAACTTCTAAGTTTTTGAAACTTTTATACTATTTTCTGAGCAAGTTTTACCAGAACTGACAATGAATTAGAAACTTCTCATTACAGGTAAAAGAATATTGACTTTTGATTAGTTCCAACACTGTTATATAGTTTAACACATTCCAGTTAAAATTGCTAGATCTTAAAAAAGAGCATAGAGAGAGAGAGAGAGACAGAGATTAGTGTTTAACCATTTGTTGTCTGGTTTGAATTCTTTTATGAATTAATTTAGTTCTATAATTGTGGATAAAACAATGTGAGATCCAGAATTGTTTTATCTGTGGTTTACAGAGTTGAATCAAACGTCAGATATGGTCATCTGATCTCGAAAGTTGTCATTGTTTTATCTATGGCTTACAGAATATTCTTCAAATGTATGTACTAGCTATGACTGTTCTATTGTTCAAATACTTTTATCTTGAAAATGTTAATTTTACTATCTATTGGTTTAAGTTGACATAGGAAAAAAATGTTGTCGTCAGCAATATTTGCGAGCAGCCATCTTTTGCTATTCAGTGATGGACAAACTGTCAGCCATCTTATGCTACTTAGTGAAAGCTGGCCCTATCAGTAACCATATAGTAGGATTGAGTATAAAGGAAGCAATGGTGGGTGCTTGTCAGAAGATTATGATAATAATGGGGGTTTTAATTTGTGTTTTTATTCACTCAAAGAACATGGGCATTGCAGGCAGATAAGTCAGATTTCAAACAGGAATCTGGCTTCACGGATCATATTTTTATTAGTTGTGGTTGAAACAAAGTAGTCTCTCACTGAAATATCTGAAAGCTCTCACTGAAAGCAACTATGCTGCAGTTTTTGCTTTAATAATAAAATGGGAGATTATTAACAAAAGAAATGAAGATGAAATAGAATAAACCAAATCACCTACTTATAACACCAATCCAAATATTTTAAACATGCAGTAAAACTGAAAGAAACAAAACAGCTTTTGTGAATTACGCAAAACAAGCCCTCATATAGTCCCCCAAACACCACTGATACAATACTCACTTCAGATCCACCATGTCAAACACCTCAGTAGATTTAAGTGACCTGTGACTTCAGTTTTTATACTGGAACTTTTTCCTGGTATTTTTGCACATCTGCTTAAATGCACTCAGATTTAAATGATCTTTTCAAGGTTTTATCTTGACATCACTGGGATAAACTCCTGGTGTAGCACAAGTACTAACTCCTCACTCTAAGGTAAGCCAATACAGTATATATTCTTCCCTTCTCAGGAGCATAGATCTATACAGCTATCCTACTACAAAAACTTCATAGGACTGCTCCACTCAAAGTAAGACTTTAAGCTAAAATTTGCCTTTTTAAGACATGGATGTTTCCCTCAAGCTTAAAGCAAAACCCAGAAATCTCGAACAAACCTAAGGCCCTGATATTTACATTTAGGGTTGCAAAACAATCTCAAACAAACAAAAATCCATTTGTGATGCACAAAACATATTCAATGCTGAAGAACTCTTTTAAAAGAAATCACCATGGCTATAGAAATAGTTACAAGTCGAATATTCAGTTCATAAGCCCAAATGAACAACAAACGATTTTATATATGTCGTGTAAATCCCAAAGTTTACATCACATGACTTTTCAGATTTCCGAATGCACAGAATAGATACCTCTCAACAAGAGGGCAGGATTTCAAGGGGGAGGATCCACCATCTTATGGTAAACTAAAATAGTTAAAGATGATAAAAACTTTAAAGATAACATATAACTGTGTTAAAATGGTAGACAGGTTAAAACGTTGATAAAAGATTAGATGAAAGAATACAAAAACAGCAGTTGTATCTGAGTCTGGCTGTATTGAAGGATTGATCACTGCACAACTGTTATGAAAACAAAGTCCTATCTTTATATTGAGGTTGCCCCACCCCATAATGTTCTGTGGCACTATATGGACTTCAGTGGTTCAAGAAGGCATCACCAGCTTCTTAAGACCAACACATGCTAGCCAAGCCATTGATACCCATATCTCGTGAATGAACTAAAAAAGACTACCACACAACCTAGCTTCTTAGAACCGGACATCAACGAGCTGCTATGGGCTATCAGCAGTAGCAGAATTATACTCTCACATCTATAATCTCATACTCTGACATATCCTGCACTCTACCATTACCAACAAACCAGCAGATTAACCCTGGTTCAATGAAGAGTGTAGGTAAGTATACCAGGGGAAGCACCAGGCATACAAAAATGAAATGCAAACCTGGTGATGCTACATCACAGGACTACTTGAGTGCCAAACAGAATATACAGCAAAAGATAGAGCCAAGAGATTTCACAACCATTAGATCAGCTCTAAGCTCTGTAAGCTCTATATATGTAGTAAGTGATGGGCAATTAATTCACTAGAGGAGGATACTCCACATATTCCGAATATTCTCATTCTCAATGATGGGGGAGCCCAACACATCAGTGTAAAAATAAGTCTGAAATATTTGCAAATATCTTGCCAAAGATGCCAGTGAATGATACACCTCTGCCTTCTTCAAGGTTCTCAGCATCATAGGTGCCAGTCTTCAATCAGTTTGATTCACTCCATATGTCATGAAATGGCTGGAGGCACTGGTAACTACTCAGTAGTGCAGAAAATTGTGCAAATATGTCCTGTACTCAAAAATCAGGACACATCCAACCTGTTCACTAACAACCCCACAAATCTAAATTAAATCATGAAGTGATGGAAGAGTCATTAACAGTGCTATCAAACAGTTGTTGCTTAGCAATTAACTGCTCACTGAAGCTATTTGGTTTCCACCAAGCATGCACAAAGGAACTGAACTTCAGAGAGTGGTGAGAATAACTGCCTAGGTTCTGCTGCATTTGGACATGGACTGGAACATTTGAGCTGCCCAAGTACAGGCAATGACCATCTCAAGTAAGGAAACTTAACTATTGCCCTTTGACATTCAACGAAAAAAACCATGACATTCTTCACTATCAACATCCTGGGAACCACCATTGACCAAAACTGAACTGGAGCAGCCATAAAAATACTGTAACTATAAGAGCAGATCAGAGGCTAAAACTATTACAGCATGTAGTTCACCTCCTGATTCTCCAAAGTCTGTCCACCATCTACAAGGCACAAATCAGGAATGTGATGAAATACTCCCAGTTGTTTGGATGAGTGTAACTCCAACAACATTCAAGAAACTTCATACTACTTAGGATAAAGGAGCCCACTTGATTTGTACTATATTCATAAACATTCACTCCTTCCATCACTAACACAGATTAGCAGCAGTGTGTACCGTGAATATGACGGTATTCACCACGACTGCTCAGGCAGAATCTTCCAAACCCATGACCACTACCATCTGGAAGGACAAGTGCAGCAGATATATTAGATCACCACCAACTGCCAGTACTTCTCCATTACAGTCACCATCCTAATGTGGAAACACTTTACCATCACTGGATCAAAATCCTGGATGATGCCCATTCATCAGCATTGCTCTTTTGTTCTCTCCTCCTCACTGAGGACATTAGAGATTTTGTGACAGTGCTGTCAGATCATTAGTTCAGACTCCAGAATTTGACTTCTGGGGGTAGTTCTTGTTCTTCCATGACATAATAGCTTCTAGTATTCCAACCCCCTCCCTCACCAATGCTGCAGCACCACATCTGTCAACTATGTTGCAGTTATTCTTCAGTGTGGCTTATCTTTAAGAAGTAGCCTGCCTTTGAGAATAGCAGATTAGGTGTGTCCTGATGTTTCTGAAAAGCTACTGGTCTTCCCCCAGTTAAATGAAGAGGAAACTGTTTTAAGGAGTAGCCAGTGCTAAACCTACTTACCAGATGCTACAATCACGTAATGAGGTAGATCCAACAAATTTTCATGCTGTTCATACTCAATTAGAATTGGCATTTGCAGGCTGCAGACCATGAACCCTGTGTCTGAAAATCAGAATAACCAAATTTCTCTCCACAGTTTCAACTTCACATATATGGAAAAACAGGAAGCAAGATACAGGCACCCCTGAACCAAGGTTTGCACTTGAGTAAATGTATGCACGAGTGGAGGGGAAAGCATCAAGAAAGAAAATGTTTTTAAAATGACAGTTTAAAATAATTAACATGTTCTGAACTTTTGTAGATTTATTACTATGCCGATGCAAAGACGACTCATACTACATACCCAAATGGAATGGAGATGTTACAGTTTCCTAATAACCAGATAGGTAGGTGCCTTAATGAAGCTATAGTCAATTATGTCAAATTTATGCTGTATTGGTGAAACAAAGAATGATTTAATATCCCTGAAAACAGATTCAGTTGGAAAATTTAAAATCTTGCTGTTTTGAAGATTTGGGGTTGATCATTGCTTTCCTTAGGGCTCATGCCTTACATTTTAGGTTTGCACTCCATTTTTTTTTGTGTGCCCTTTCTCTCTTTAGCTCAAGAAAGATTGCCAATGGGTTGAAGGTGCCTTCTGAGCTTTTCCTAAAACTGTAACTATTTTTATTGCCTTCTGCTGATACTCCATTTAGTTGTCTGCATATCTTTAAGATCATCTGCATATTGACATCAGTTCCTGAACCAGCATGCTTCTTCCACAAGTGTGTACCTGGAGCCATGAATAATTATCTTAATAAGCTGACTACAAAGAGATTGAGTTGAATGTTTGGTTCAAATTTACTGCTATTACAAATATTTCAGGTTTAATCTGAATATGTATTGGAAGTTTAGATGTGTATGTCAAAAAACTATTCAACTATGTAATATCACACATCAAGGGAAACATTTATAAAAAATGCACAGTGATTTGAAGCATCTTGAAATATAGTAACTGCTGTATGTTGATCATCAGCAGCAGCAATCATTCAATAACCCATGTCCAGGCAAGGTCTGGACATTCCTTCTTTTAAAATCAAGAGAAATCCTCCCCAGTGTGGAGCATTTCATTGGTCTGGGGAACTATCTCTCATCTAAAGCTGATATCTATGTGAGATCCAACACTGCATCCAATCTGTGGGCACTTCCTTTGGAAACCTAAGGATGAGAGTCTTCAACAGCCATGCCATCCATGATACTAATATCTTTGTTTATCTTTGAGTTCTGATTCTTCTGTATGGCACCAAAACTTGGACTATGTTTAGACACCACCTCAAAAACCTTGAGAAGTACCATCAATATTTTTTAAAATAAATTATCCGCATCAGCTGGGAAGATAAACATACTAACATCAGCTTCCTTAAAGCAGCTAACAGCAGCAGCATTGCAGCCATGATTATTCAAAACCAACTCCACTGGGCCGGCTTAAGATATCTGAGTTCTGAACACAAAAGCAAATCTTACTCATCCACTGATGGAAGGCAGTTGAATGAGAGGAGTACAAAAGAAAGCATTTCAAAGATTCCCTGAAGGCTTTCCTCAAGAAATGCAACATAGACGCCATTGCGTGGAAGATCCTCATTCAGCGGAAATTGTCATGGAGTAACCTCCTGTACAATAGTACACAATTCTTTGTGAGTACCTGTCAGCAAGAGGAAATATGGGAAAGGAACTGCAGAAAGAAATGCCAGCGATCTCAAGGTGAAGAACCAACTCTCCCTCCTGGAAAGACTGCCAAGTGTGGCTCTCTAGCTCCAATTTAACATCTAACCCCAAAGGCAAGTTCACTGACAACATCAAATATCCTCCTTACCATACTGAAATTACAACCTGATTGTGTGCTATCTCTCAAAGTAAAGTTTGAATCAACATCTACTATCTGCTAAGATATCTACCACTTAAACCAAGTTATTATTCTGACACCAACCTATCTATCTGCATCTTATGTCCACGTTAATGCACTTCCAACAGGTGAAAACAAGGCCCCTCCCTTGCTGTGGGGGTTGTAATTGATGCCAAATGTCATAAAACGGAAAATTGGCAGGTGAAGTTGCACATATTGGTCTTTACAATGCTGTTATTTCTTGAACTTTCTTTTAAAATTGTTTTCAAAAAACAATTTTCTTATAATTTTGGTTGAATGTTACTATTTTTTGTTTTACAGAAAAGCATTACCCTGATGGTAAGAAGGAAATAATATTTCCGGACCAGACAGTTAAACATCTTTTTCCTGATGGTCGTGAAGAGAGTATATTCCCTGATGGAACAATAGTGAATCTTCAAAAGTAAGTATATTTCTCCCCTATTTTACCCTCAGGTTTGTGTATTTCTCCTATTTCACGATGGAAATTAATGTTTTTCTTTCTTATTCGCTTAGGGTTGTTTTATTCACCTACCTATTTCATGTACTTTCAATTCTTGTTTGAGATATGTTTTGCTCCTGTCTTCCGACCCAACTGGTCCAAATTACTCGATAGCTTTTCCTTGCCAACTCATTGTTCATTAGTTCTTATGTATATTCTTGTCCTGAAAATACTGATAACTTCATAAGAAGCAATCATATTGTTTTAATACTATATTGATGATTAAATCATTTTCAAAATATTAATGGCAGACAAATGCATCTTAGAACACTGGAATGGTTACTTGTCCAGTTATCAACTTGGAAGTAAACAAATTCCACAACTTACATCCTTTCCTGTCGGATCCTGTAACCTGTCATTTCTACCTTTCCAGAACTCCATTGGTTTTCTGTGATCCAGGAAACTAACTACATTAAACATCCTTGCTTTGCTTTAATTTCTCCATGCCATGCAATATAATACCTAAGCTCTCTAACACAAAAATAGAAATTGCTGGAGAAACTCAGCAGGCCTGGCAGCATCTGCAGAGAGAAAGCAGAGTCAATGTTTTCAATGACCCATCTTCAGAACACCCCAGCTCTCTATTCTAGCCATACATTGGTTCTCCATTATTCTGATTACTGTCAGATTATTCTTTATTCACCACTCCCTCCATTGTTATTAAGTATAGACTTATCAAGATTCTGGTTATTGTTTTTAAAAGATTGGCTAAAACATTTAGCTGTAACAATACCAGATGGTACCCCATAAAACAACTATGGCAATATTAAATATTCAATGCACATAGAACCTCTTTATCTTTCCCAAAAAGTTATTGCTTGGGTGTAAAATATGAAAATCACAATGTGTTCAGTTTCTGAATGTTTGATTCTTTCTAAGCAATGGAGATAAAACTATTGAATTCAACAATGGACAGAGGGAGATCCACACATCACAGTATAAACGCAGGGAGTACCCTGATGGAACCATAAAGACTGTATATTCTAACGGGCGACAGGAAACAAAGTACTCCACAGGACGTGTCCGAATAAAAGACAAAGAAGGAAATATCATTCTTGATAAAAAGTGACTGACAAGACTTCTGTTTTGTATTATTGTGAATTGTTGTATTCGGTTTTGGTATAGGTGTTGGGATGGGATCAAACTGAGTTGCAATATTTATGTAGCAGCAAAACAATTTCATAATTCAATCCTGATTTCAAATGATTTTACATGATTTGCTTTAAGTACAAAATATTGAATGTTCTTTGCTCAGGATCTGAGCCATTGTTGCTTGTGCATAATAACAAATTTGTTAACTTGGAAGATTAATACATCTTTATGTGCACAGGCAGTAGAATTTTGTTTGAGAAAAATTGAAATGAAAAATATGTGTGTCATCTCTGAGCTGCTTTACTCCTGATTAGGGTTGCTACCTCTTGGATTGTCCTAGAGTCTCCTGGAGCAACCTGAAGTAAAATCATAGGGACATTAAAATTATATTTATAATTCTGTTTGTAATTTTACAGCATTTGAGAAGAGCAACAAGACTGTTTATTTTCTAGATGGGCAAGTTGGAGGTGCAAAGTTATATGATAAAATCTATTGGAATACGTCTAAACAGACTTGCCAATCTATCTTGATGTTATTATTTTATTCCATGATTATTACCACTAATTTATTATCTTTCTCCTCTTCACTATATGTAATAAGATTTATTAGTCTTTTTGAAATTTTCACCACATGCAGAACATCAAGTGTGATAACAAAAGCAATTTAGAAACATTGAGATCATGTGACTTCAGAGAGTATTGAAAACTAATAGGCAAAATAATCAATCCCAAAAAAAATGTTATTTGTCATGATATCATTGCCCTCCCTTTAATTAGAATTATTTAAATTATACAGATTGTACAGTGTAGAAACAAAGTCATTCAGCCCAGTGAGTGTTCAATTCCATTCGCAACTCCGCAGAATTTAATCAGTCTATGCTTGTCTACAGAAAGATCAGGACAATACACAGACTTGGACCAATAGCAGACAAGTAATGTTTGGGTCACACAAATGCCAGAAAATGAACATTGTCAACAAGACAGTACCTAATTACCTACTTTGATATTCAGTTATACTACCATCACTGAATATCCCACCATCAATATCCTAGGGATTTGCACATTAATCAGAAGTTTATCTGGACTACTCAAAGAAAACAAATAAATACAGCAGGCCAGAGTCAGGGAATTTTGCGTTGAATAACTCATCTTGAGATTCTTCAGGGTCTGTTCACTATCTGAAAGGGACCTGATTATGTGCTATCTTTCAGAAGTGTGAAGTTTTTTCAAATTGCCTGGTTGAGTGCGGTTCCACCTACACTTGAGTCTCAGCTCCATCTATATCAAAACAGCTTACTTAATCAGCATCTCATCCACCATGCAAAATTTTAACTTTCTTTAATATTCCTGCAGTATATACCATTTCCATCATGTATTGCAGCAAAATTCCAAGGGTCCTTCAACAACATCTGCCACTTAAAAAGTCATTGAGAACAGGCCAAAGGGAGCCCTATTAGCTGCATGTTCCTCTTCAAGTCACCCTATCCTTTCTTCATCATTATTAGTTCAAAATCTTGGAACACCCTCCCACTGTGGAAGTACCTTCCCTATGGAATACAGCCACCCAAAAAGATGGCTAATCGCCATCTGCTCAATGGCAATTTGATAGATATACAAAGATAGATAGAGGTACAGGTAGTGTTGAGGAAGTGGGAAAGCTGCAGAAGGACTTGGACAGGGTAGGAGAGTAGCTAGGAGAGTGGGCAAAGAACTGGCAGATGGAATATAACTTGAGAAAGTGTGAGTGTATGCACTTTGGTCGGAAGAATTGAGGAGTAGACTATTTTCTAAATTAGGAAAAGCTTCAGAAACCTAAAAAAGACATGAGGGGCAAATTCTTTTACACAGAGAGTGTTTCGTTGTGAAATGAACTTCCAGAGTGTATGGTTACACATTTAAAAGACATTTGGATAAGTACATGAATAAAAAGTATGTGGAGGGATATGGGCCAAGTGCAGGTAGGTGGGACTAGTTTAGTTTGCGATTATGGTCACATTATGGACTGATTTGATCGAAGGGTCTGTTTCCATGCTGTATGACTATGATTGATTAATTGAACTTGTAAAACATTGAAACAGCAAAAAAGCCACTTAAGCCTGTTCTACCATTCAAGAAGATAATGACTGATTTGTGACAACTCCATTTACCAGCCTTTGTCCCACATCCTTTCATAACTTTGGTTAGTTAAAAAAACTACCAATAAAAATTAACTTATATTAATATGTACAAGTGAACCCTAACTTCCTCCTAAAAAGTCTGGCTTGATTCTTTAGATATTGCCTTGCCTAATATTTCCTATAATCACACATTAATTAATTGAGGGAATAAACTTTATGTTTTCTTCCCAGTGTTTCTATCTTCCCAAGTCATACATTGAGCCAACGTGGTCAGTTTTCTTTGTGTTTACATTAATGCTTGGCTGAGCAAGTTGCAAGAAGATGCATGAATGCATTCCAGAGATAACTTTCTCTGCTGATTTATTCCTTTCTTCCTATGGGAAGGTTACCTTCTCCTCCTTTATCCACATTGGTGAGATTAAGAACTCAGTTTAGGATTAGAGGAGATCTCCATGCATCTCTGCATTTCAAGGTGTGGCACACGCATTGTTATTTCTTAGAAGCCCAGTCTCTAAATAAAACATAGCAATACAACTGCTGACCATTGGACAGCCCAAAGGTTCTCATTTGCCCACCTCTGAAACAAGATAGTTAGATGTAATTTGCATTCTGCTATTTGCAGGAAAAAAATTAAACAGCCATTACCTGTATACAGTAGTGGATTTGGCAAGTGATTCCATTTGCTTCATTACCTGTTATTTTTATTTCTTAGTGTCTGTCACTGCTTGGTGTTGGATAACTTTGCTGGCCATAATGACAGCTTAGAGGTTTCCTACCGAATTTATACAAAATGTCTTCCCATGTTAATGATCAGGAAACATTAATGAGCAACCTGAGTAGTTGTTTCAAAATGTTAACACTGCTTTTACTTTCCAGAAGTATTTGGATGAAATCAGTCAGCATGTGGTAACAACAGACATAAGTGGGGATAATTTTGATTTCTGGTCTGTTATATATCTCTCTTGATTTTAAACTCTCCCCACTTCAATGGAAATGAAAATTCAAAAGATGTATAATATGTAGTTAATTGTAATTGTTTGTTTTGCACTCTTGCTAAATCACAATCCAAATGCACAAATGATTCATTTCTCCCCTCAGTCATTTAACTTGTAAATAAAATGTTGGCTACAAATCAAAACAATTTTTAAAATGTTTTAACTGAATTTAAATTATTTTATAAAAGATCCTGATTAAAATACAGTTTTTTTCTCTTACAGACTTAAAGTAAATCCTTGTCTTTATATATCATGTACCATATTATTTGGTGACATGGCATTGAAAAAAAGCTTATAGTGAAAAGTTACAGTAATGTTTGATTTATGTCATGAATTTTTCTATTTGCAACATTTTGCTATATAACTTAAACTTTATGATATGTTAATATTCAATAAATATTAGACATTTTTCAGTAACTAGTATGACAGTGTATGTTTTACTTCTTTGTAATGGAGATTTTGTTGTTCCACTAGTTGCTCTAACGTTTAATTTCTACCAATTGTAGCCAGTTATGACCATATTTCCTTTTGCATCTTAACAACATTGTTAGACAATATTGTACATTATCACTATATAACACAATATAGTGGTAGTCTTATAGTTATATAGTGATAATCTGGATTGTCCTAAACATTCTGTTTTCTGTTTTACATGTTGGCTGCTGAGCTGTATATGAACAATTTGATTGTCACATGATTGACATGGCAGTGAGTCATGAAAGGTCAGGCAAAACTGAAGATTCAGCTAGTTTGTACAATGATGGCTCATTTCACCCTGTTAACTACATGAACGCTTACTTGGTAATTGTTAGTGCTGGCTAGTTTTAAGCACTATAATTGAACAATGAGAACAATGTAGCTGAAAATATTCATGCTTTCAAAACAGAAAATGATGATAATACCAATGTTGCAAGTCAGCTTCAATTTCCTTTAGGTATAGAAAAACATTTTACAAATTATATCGTAAAGGCAAATGGAAAATAAACTGGCAGGTAAATTATAAATTGAGTGTAGCATACGTTATATAATCTGACTATATATGCCTGAGATCCACAAAGTTATAGTACTTGCATATGCAGATCTACTCCCTTGTTACAAAAGTTGATAGGACCATAGCTGAAGTCATTAGAGGAGAGGGATGGTTTGTGAAGCAAGCTCAACCTCTTCTCTCACAGCTGCTGGAGTTGCTACCCTGCTCAGGCAGGCCATCTGATTCCAAATCTGTGTCCATCATGATTATTGGGCCAATTTAGCTCCTGCTAATGAAGACCTACATCCCCAAGGAATCTTGAAGCATATAGTTTAATAAATATCAAAACATTTCTTGTTGATGTCCTCATTTTTTTTGAAGCTGATGTCTCAAAATAATTCAAACTTGTTGAAGTCAAATAAAAGTAATGGCCATAACGTTGTGTTTGCATTTATGTTGAGCAAATTATTATTGTTTTATATATATATATTAAATTGATGTTAAAGTGTCCAGTCCAGATTAGTTTAACCTTTTAATAGTTTAATACTACATATTTAGAGCACATTATATGCATATCCAACAGGTGAATGCATTGTATGGATTGGTGTGCTAAATTATTTTAATTGTTTACTAACCATATGTAGCAAGTTCCCATCATTACTTTCAGTACAGCAACCCACACTTGGCCAGGCTATCTACCATCTTGCAAAGAACACTAATTTATCATGGTGTAATTCGATCACTGTTGACCTTCATTTGCAGCTACTGTCTGGACTAATATTATACAGGTATGGGTTTAATTAATTTAATAACATATCACATACAAATAATTGTCATACTTCCTTAACCATTTTACTGGGTTTTGAAATAGCAATAAAATCTGATTTAAAAGTTTCCAAAGTAACAATATGATATACAGATGATTAACATATTTCTCTCAGTTGTTAAAATAGCCATAATGCTGTTTAAAACAAGTAAGTTAATGCCACCTTTAAAAGAGCAAAATATAGAATTTTGAATGAGTATACTAACAGTTAAACACTGTTTTTCCTATGCATAGTGTGAGTGCAAAAGTTTTCAGATTTAGTTTAATAATTTATTTCAGTTTAATTATTGTATACATATCCTTGTGCTTTCAAGAACTTGTATTGGTTTGGTTAGTAATTGCACCACCCCTTATGAGAATAGTTCTAAGACACTGTGGGGAATGAGCTTCATTAGGAGCATGTGAGAGAGAGAGAGAGATCAGGTACAGCACATAAAGAGGAGAGTGGACAGTGTGAGAAGGGCAGCAGCAGCAGCAGATAAAGAAAAAAGGTAGTTGATTGGTGAGTTTATTTAGAGTTTTTTAATTGGCTAAGTGGTATAAGTCAGGAGACATTATTGTAGCTAGAGTCAAGTTAAGAAGTTCACCTTTAAAATACTTAACATCCAAATTAATTAACTAGAATCGAGTTGGCTAGGTAGGCGATGTGTTACAGTTGTAGTATGTGGGAGCCAGTGGATGCTGATGTCATACAGGGTGACCACATCTGTGGCAAGTCTTAGCTGATGAAGGAAATTCCACTCAAAATGGATGTACTGGAGTCCAAGCTGCCAACACTGCAATACATTAAGGAGGGAAGGTGGGAAGGAGGTACCTGGACACTGTTTCAGAGACTGTTACATTAATTACAGCAATTTAGACCATGGTTGCAGAGAGGAGGGTGTGATTGTAAATGAAGCAGGTAGGGGGAACCAGATGATATAAAAACATATGTTGTGATGAGGACATAAGGAATCCTCAAGAAGATGTAGTTAAGTTGAGTGGGTGGGCAAAAACCTAGCAGATGGAGTTTAATTTTAGTAAGAAGAACCACTTTAGTAAGAAGAATCAAAAGGCAGACTATTATTTAAATAGAGGGAGATTCCAAAAACATGAAATGCAGAGGGATCATGTGTTCTTATGCATGAAATGCAAAAAGTTAGTACTGTAATTAAGAAAGCAAAAGGATTTTTGATCTTTATTGGTGGAGTTTAAAAACATTTTTGGGTTTTATATTTAAGAAAGCATACTCTGGCATTGGAAACAGTGCAAAAGAGATTCACTAGGCTGATTGAACGGATTGAATGGGATTGACAGATTGACTTATCAAGATCGGTTAAACAGGTTAAGCTTTTGTTTATTAGACTTTAGGAGAATCACATGCAAATTTATTAAAACATACAAGATTTTGAGGAGGCTTGACAGTGAAGATGATGATATAATGTTACCATGAGTGAGAGAGTCTTGAATTATGGGTTATAATTACAGAATAAGGAGACTCTCATCCAGAACTGAGATGGGAAGGAATTTGTAGCAAATGTCTGGAATTCTTTACCCCAGAGGCTTGTGGAGGCTAAATCACTGAAAATATTTAAAGAGGAGGTAAATACATATTTTTTCACAAATTCAGAGGTTGAGGGACATGAGGAGCTAACATGAAAGAGGGTTGAGGGATAGAGCAGATCAGCCATGATCTGGGTAGCACAGTGTTTGGCATTGCTGTCTCACAGCGCCAGGGATCTGATTTCAATTCCACGCTGGGGTGGCACTCAAAGCACCATGCCTGCAATAATATTTTAGGACACCTGAGGCAAAAACATGGATTTGAATGCTTCCAGTCCCAGAACAATGTGGGCAATGACAAATCATTTGGGAAAATATGGTAAGGTCGAGAAATGAAATTCTCAACATTGAGAAAAGTCCAATTTTCCACCCAAGGTTTAAATGGTGAGCCAAGAATCTCACTACTGTGCAGCGAAAGGTCTATTGGCATGCATTTACTTCACATTAGTAGCTCATCTTGCCTGATTTAAGTACAGTTTGCTACTCTCCCACACAGCAGACAGAAACTTGACAAAAGCAATCCCATGAAAGTGGAAGTGGGTACCTGGCATCTCCAGCTCATCACTTGCTCCTGCAGTCCTCCATTCTGAACAATCTTTAACATTTCTGGGTATGCTCTATTTGTCTTGACTTCCTATTGGTGCCCCCGTAAAACCGCCATCCCATATTCCCAATTCCTTCGCCTCCGCCATATCTGCTCCCAGGAGGACCAATTCCAATACCGAACAACCCAGATGGCCTCCTTCTTCAAAGACCGCAATTTCCCTTCAGATGTGGTTGACGATGCTCTCCTCCACTTCCCGCTCCTCCGCCCTTGAACCCTGCCCCTCCAATTGCCACCAGGACAGAACCCCAGTGGTCCTCACCTACCACCCCACTGACCTCCAGATACATCGTATCATCCTTCGTCATTTCCACCACCTCCAAACAGACCCCACCACCAGGGATATATTTCCCTCCCCTCCCCTATCACTGTTCCGGAAAGACCTCTCCCTCCGCGACTCACTCATCAGGTCCACACCCCCCACCAACCCAACCTCCATTCCCAGCACCTTCTCCTGCAACCGCAAGAAATGCAAAACTTGCGCCCACACCTCCCCCCTTACTTCCCTCCAAGGCCCCAAGGGATCCTTCCATATCCATCACAAATTCACCTGCACCTCCACACACATCATTTACTACATCCACTGCACCCGATGTGGCCTCCTCTACATTGGGAAGACAGGCCGCCTACTTGCGGAACGTTTCAAAGAACACCTCTGGGACACCCGCACCAACCAACCCAACCACCCTGTGGCTGAACACTTTAACTCCCCCTTCCACTCCGCCAAGGACATGCAGGTCCTTGGCCTCCTCCATCGCCAGACCATGGCAACAAGACGCCTGGAGGAAGACTGCCTCATCTTCCGCCTAGGAACCCTCCAACCATAAGGGATGAATGCAGATTTCTCCAGCTTCCTCATTTCCCCTCCCCCCACCTTATCTCAGTCCCAACCCTCAGACTCAGCACCACTTTCTTGATCTGCAATCTTCTTCACGACCTCTCCGACTCCACCCCCTCTCCAGCCTATCACCCTCACCTTAACCTCCTTCCATCTATCACATTCCCAACGTCCCTCCCCCAATTCCCTCCTCCCTACCTTTTATCTTAGCCTGCTTGGCACACCCTCCTCATTCCTGAAGAAGGGCTTATGCCCAAAATGTCAATTCTCCTGCTCCTTAGATGCTGCCTGACCTGCTGCACTTTTCCAGGAACACATTTTTCAGCTCATTTATGTCTCAAAGTTGAGGGTGAGTAGACATCGGACAATCAAGGAAGACTGTCACCAGTCAGAGATGTTGTTAAGTGAGCAGCTTGGAGCAGTTGGGGTCATATGTTCTGTGTCACTGCACTGATATGATATAGGAGCAGAATTAAGACATTCGGCCCATCATTACCAGCTCAACCATTCAACCATGGCTGATATGTTTCTCAACCTCATTCTCCTGCCTTCTCCCTGGAACTATTGATAGCCTTACTAATCACTGTCTCAAGACACTCAATGACTTGGCATCCACAGTCTTCATTGGTAACAAGTTCCACAGATTCACCACCCTCTGAAGAAATTCCTCCTCATCTCAGTTCAAAAGGATTGTCCCTTCACTCTGAGGCTGCGCCCTTAGGTTCTAATCTTTCCTACTCGTAGAAACATCTTCTCCACATCGACTCTCTCTCTGGGCCTCCCAGTATTCTGTAAGTTTCAGTGTGGCTTTCTTCCCCCCCACCCACCCCCCATCTCCCCCACCCACCCCAACCCCATCCCATCCCACTCCCACCCCCACCCACTCCCCCCCCACCCCCCCACCCCAACCCCATCCCATCCCACTCCCACCCCCACCCACTCCCCCCCCACCCCCCCACCCCAACCCCATCCCATCCCACTCCCACCCCCACCCACTCCCCCACCACCCCCCCCCCACCCACCACCCCCCCCCCCCCCCCCCCCCCCCCCCCACCACCCCCCCCCCCCCCCACCACCCCCCCCCCCCCCCCCCACCACCCCCCCCCCCCCACCACCACCCCACCACCCCCCCCCCACCACCCCCCCCCCCCCCACCACCCCCCCCCCACCCACCACCCCCCCCCCCCCCCCCCACCCACCACCCCCCACCCACCACCCCCCCCCCCCCCCCCCCCCCCCCCACCACCCCCCCCCCACCCACCACCCCCCCCCCCCCCCCCACCACCCCCCCCCCACCCACCACCCCCCCCCCCCCCCCCACCCACCACCCCCCACCCACCACCCCCCCCCCCCCCCCCCCCCCCCCACCACCCCCCCCCCACCCACCACCCCCCCCCCCCCCCCCCCCCCCCCCACCACCCCCCCCCCACCCACCACCCCCCCCCCCACCCACCCACCCCCCCCCCCCCCCCCCCCCCCCCCCCCCCCCCCCCCCCCCCACCCCCCCCCACCCACCACCCCCCCCCCCCCCCCCCCCCCCCCCCCCCCCCCCCCCCCCCCCCCCACCACCCCCCCCCCACCCACCACCCCCCCCCCCCCCCCCACCACCCCCCCACCCACCACCCCCCCCCCCCCCACCCACCACCCCCCCCCCCCCCACCCACCCACCACCCCCCCCCCCCCACCCACCACCCCCCCCCCCCCACCCCCCCCCCCCCCACCCCCCCACCACCCCCCCCCCCACCACCCCCCCCCCCACCCCCCCCCCCCCCACCCCCCCACCACCCCCCCCCCCCCCCCCCACCACCCCCCCACCCACCACCCCCCCCCCCACCCACCACCCCCCCCCCCCACCCACCACCCCCCCCCCCCCCCCACCCACCACCCCCCCCCCCCCCCCCCCACCACCCCCCCCCCACCCCCCCACCCACCACCCCCCCCCCCCCCCCCCCACCACCCCCCCCCCACCCCCCCACCCACCACCCCCCCCCCCCCCCCCCCACCACCCCCCCCCCCCCCCCCCCACCACCCCCCCCCCACCCACCACCCCCCCCCCACCTTTTACAGCATTATAGGTCTTAGTCATGAAGGATAGCTTCCATCTCGAAAGATATTTTGAATACATGGGAACATTAGCTCTAATTTAAGGATATTCATTACTCATTTGGATTCTGGGAGAATGAGAACAGGCATGCACTACTCAGAATGATTGTAGATTATTTTGTTTAATAAAGTTCATTAACCACTCCTTCTTAGAGCTGTTATAAGAAATGAATAATACAGCCAAAGTTACACAATGCAGTGAAGCAGATTACAGGCGGATTGTTAAACATTTACTCCAATATGATTTCCAGTAGTTTACTGCAATAACAATCAGAAAATGACTGCGAAGTGCATTGTATTACACTAATGTAAATAAGCAGAACACTGTTATTTCACTTACTGGTCATATGGTTACTGCATAGCACAATAGACATCTGCTGACCATTATTTTCTTGTGTAATAATGTTTACAACTGTCATATAATACTGTGTGAAAATAAAATTTGTTTCTATCACTTCTGGTAACTGGTTCAGTAGCACCCAATGGTTGGTTTGGTTTCCAGACAAAAATAAATTACAATACCTGTAAACTATTTTTAAATGAAAAATTATAAATAAATTACCCCCAGAACTGTATTTCCATTTGTGAAGAATTGCATACCTTAATTTATAAAATTAAAGTAACTGGGGTTAAAACAAAAGTTCAACTATTTAATTTTGAAAGCAGCATTCACTAAGCAATGGAGGATTCCGTGGACCCCACAGAAAAGAACCAAAACATTCTTTTCTATTAGAAGAGCCATCCAGATGGGGCTCACTTTTACTTTTTGCACTCTTTGGTTGCTGTAATATCTTTGGCATCTTCTGCAATTCCTGCATTATGATCCTTATGTTTATAGGGTCCCGGGAAGCCTTTAGTGTTATTTCATTAAATGGAAATGTCAGTATAAAGTCACCAATGCGGTTCTTAGGCTTCTTATAAACTTCTGAAAGACTGTACTGAGGAAACGATGCTAGTTTGTACCTTTGCAAATCAACTGAAGGAAATCTTGGGCCCATTTTAAGAAAATTCCCATCAGACTGTTCATATTTTGCTCCCAGCAACATTACTCTACCCACTGGATTCTGTGTGCGTATATAACTTCTGTTCATCTTTTCTCTCATCTGTGAAGTCAAGGTTTTCTTTGGCAGTGATCTAGTGGGCTTCACATTCTTTATGCATTTCTTAGTGTCCAAACAATAGATAGACACAGCACCTGTAGAACTATATATCTTCTTGATATTTTTCCCAGAATCTTCCCCATTGGAACGTGGCATGTGGGAGAACTGTTTGCTGGTATAAGATGATTTGTTCTCTTCTTCTATTTTTTGGGAATCCATCTCTTGATCTTCACTTTGGTTGTACCCATTAGATTGATTACAATTTTTACGATAGACTAACAGTGAATCATTTTGGGTACTGGACCAAATTTCTTTTGCTTTTTTGGAAGCATTGGAGTGAAGAGGCAGCACATTTCCAAATGAGTTCGTCACATAAAAGGAAGGATGGCTCCGAGAAAGTATATTATATTGCCAGGGACTTGGGTAACCACGTTGACGCAACCTATCGACCTCTTTATAATTCAGCAGATCAACGAGGTCATATAAAAGCCCTTTCTTCACTATTACATCAGCATTACAGTCTACCATTAGTGCTGGACTATAATTTACTTCTAAAAGCCATGGTTTTATGTTTTCATCTATTAGGATATCAAACCCAAAGAGTTCAAGACAGTTAGGAGGGGATGGAATGGAGGGAGTAATTGTTAGCAAAGTCATTGTCACAATATTGCTTATCCTCTGCCACATGAGTGGTTCATTTATATTAAGACTATGCAGAAAAGCACGGAATTGACTCATTGTCCATTTGCAACCAGAACCCACCCGTTCTTTATCCACTGTGTAGGAAGGTCCAAATCTATTGATGCTGGTGTTTGTCAAATGAGCATATACATTATCTAAAGATGCAAGACTATACTTTTCTGTCCCAAACCGCACCAGACCTTCTTGATAAATATAAACTATCAATGGACAGAAACTAGTGACACAAACATAGATTCGCAAATCAAATTTGTAACCAGAGATAAGAAGAGGATTGCTGATATATTTTTGTACGATAACAGAACAGCTGTAAGTCAAATCTTTAATATCTTGAAATATAAATATTCCTCTACCGCGAGAGAGATCAACAGGCTTGCATATCCAGTATCCAAGCTTTCCACCATTTGCCTTCTTGTCTTTTGTATATTCAGCGACAAATTTGGTGTAATCATTGGGAAGAATGAAAGCTATAGGGCTAAAGTTATATGTTGTAGAGCCATAAACCCCTGACATACGCTTTAAATTACGAGCAAGATTGTCTTTTCGAGTTATGCCCATGATTTTTGGGTAGTGGATCAATCTTTGCCAAGGCATAATGTTTTCATACTCTGCATTGGAAAAACCTGATCGCCAATATAAGTTCCAATCATTTTCATCCTGTTCTTCCTCATTAAATTCCACCCAACCACGCTCAAGGAGAACATCACGCACAATTTCAGGTGTGCCTTCATGGAGACGAAAGACCAATGACTTGGTTAGATCTTCTGATCCAGATTGACATGACATGGTTCTATGCAGTGCTTACTATCCTTTAAAGGCAGAGAGAGAGAGGGAGGGAAATAAAAGATTAATAATTCTTAGATCACAACATAATGACAAGTCCATTGCTCAATCTAAACAAAATCAATGTATGTTGGGCAAGTGAATTTGAAAAGTTAAGTTAAAACAATACAATATTCCAATCTAGCCAATAATTAAGCACCATACCTCACTAGTTACTGGAATGAATGTATTAAATTGATGTAGCAGTAGCATTCCATTTCTGAAGGAGCAGTGTTTAGAGATTGTCTAAAAAATGTGAAGACCAAATATAAATAAGTGATTTGGATGTGAATATAGGAGGTAAGACCTCCCTTGTACATGATACAAAATTGGTGTTGCAGTGGACAGCAAAGAAGGTTATCTCAGAGTATAATGGGACCTTGATCAGATGGGTCGATGGGCTGAGAAGTGGCAGTTGAAGTTTAATTTAGAATGTGTGATGTTGCATTTTGGAAAGGCAAATCAGGGCAGGACTATACCTAATGGTAGGATCCTGGGGAGTGTTGTCAAACAAAGAGACCTTGGGGTAAGCGTCACAGTTCCTTGAAAGTGGAGTCGCAGGTACATAAGACAGTGAAGGCAGCATTTGGTACACTTGTGTTTGTTGGTCAGTGCATTGAGTATAGATGTTGGCATGTCATGTTGATGTTGTACAGGACATTAGTTAAGCCGCTAATGGAAAACTGCATTCAATTCTAGTCTCCCTGCTGTAGGAAAGATGTTATGAAACTTGAAAGGGTTCAGAAAAGATTTGCAAGGATGTTGCCGAGGTTAGAGGGTTTCAGATATAGGGAGAGGCTTAATAGGCTGGGGCTGTTTTTCCTGGAATGTAGGAAACGGAGGGGTGACTTTATAGACATTTATAAAATCATAACGGACATGGATAGGGTGAATAACCAAGGTCTTTTTCCCAGGATAGAGGAATCCAAAATCAGAGGGCACAGGTTTAAGGTAAGAGGGGAAAAATTCAAAAAATAACCTAAGGGGAAAGCTTTTCACACAGAGGATGGTCCCTGTATGGAAGGAGCTGCCAGAGGAAGTGGTGGAGGCTGGTACAATTACAGCATTTAAAAGGCATCTGGATGGGTACATGTACTGGATGGATTTAGAGGGATATGGGCCAAATGTTGTCAAATAGAACTAGATTAATTTATGATATCTGGTCAGCATGGACGTGTTGAACTGAATGGTCTATTTTCATGCTGTTCAACATGTGACTCTAGATTCCGAATGCTGGTGGCAAACTGATGGGAATTGTGTTGTGTTCGTGAACACAGAATTACACTCTCCTACTAGATTGGTAAGTAGCATAGGTTCAAATTACTTGAAAATCTCAAAATCGCTTTACCTAACAGACAAAATGATAGTTGCTTTGTACCTGCAAACTATGTACTTATCTTTAGCCAAGTACGTTGTTAATTGGATTCCGCGTAGCCACTGGTCATGTGATGTTATTCTCATTTTTGGTCATTCAACTCAAAACAGTGACATGGAATGGAGAGGTGGCTCCCTGCCCTCAACTTATGGATTTTGTGAGCTGGTAATACATCTAACAGGACATCTAACTGCCTACTGATTGATTTAAAAGATATTATGCAATGCAAGTGACCAGTTAGGCAATTAATCATTCTGTGAATCCATCCACTTTTTCACTATTTTCACAAAGAGCACAAAGCTATAAAACCAAAAACAATGAGCTACAATTTAAAGATTTACACTTACATTCTGGTTTTGTGACTGTCTACTTAATTCTTGGGTTTTTTAATATATAAATCAGGTCTTGAAATCCCTAGCTGCAAGTTGAACCAATGACCCAGAATTTTCAGTCAATGCCAGTACCTCATGAGAAAAGTCAGTTACATACATGTTGGCAGATGCAAATCTTAAAATTGGAGTTACGTGCTTGGCTGCTCATAAATTACAAAAAGTCAAGTCTGACTGAATATTGGAGCACCTGACTGAAACAGTAGGAGGTAAGCAGCGAAACAGCCGAGTTTACTGTCAGATAGCTGGAAAGGATGGTGTTAAACATAGAACAGTACAGCACAGTACAGGTCTATTGGCTCTCAATGTTGTGCTGAACTCTTATCCTACTCGAAGATCAGACAAACCTACATACCCTTCACTGTACTATCTTCCATGTACCTATCCAAGAGTTGCTTAAATATCCCTAATGTATCTGACTCTACTGCCACTGCTGGCAATGCATTCCATGCACCCACCACTCTGAGTAAACAGCCTACCTCTAAAATCTCCCCTAAGCGCTCCTCCAATTACATTAAAATCATGACCCATCATGACAGACATTTCTGCTCTAGCTATCCACTCTATCTATTTTGTACACCTCTGTCAAGCCACCTCTCATGCTTCTTTGCCTCAATTAGAAAAGCTCTAGCTCCTCAACCTTTCTTCATAAGACATGCCCTCCAGTCCAGGCAGCATTCTGGTAAATCTCGTCTGCACTCTCTCAAGTTTCCACATCTTTCCTGTAATGAGGCAACCAGAACTGAACACAATATTCCCAGTCCTGGATACAGGACTCTATAGAATTGCAGCATAACCCCGTGGCTCTTAAACTCAATCCTCTTGCTGATGAAATCCAACACACATGCCTTTTTAACAACCCTATCAACTCGGGTAACAACTTTGAGGGATCTATGGAATGAACCCAAGATCCCTCTGTTGCTCCATACTGCCAAGAATCCTGCCTTTAACTCTGTAAAGTGCATTCAGATCCAACCTTCCAAAGTGAATCACTTCACTTTTCTAGGTTGAATTCCATCTGCCACTTATCAGCCCAGCTCTGCATCCTGTCATTGTCCCGTTGAAACCTACAACAGCCCTCCACAGTATCCACAACTCCACCAACCTATGTGTCATCGGCAAACTTACTAACCCACCCTCCACTTCCTCACTCAAGTCATTTGTAAAAATCACAAAGAGCCACAGGTCCCAGAATTGATCCCTGCAGAACACCACTGGTGACTGAGCTCCAGGGTGAATATTTTCCATCTACTACCACCCTCTGCCTTCTATGGGCCAGCCAATTCTGTATCCCGACAGTCAAATTTCCCTGTATCCCATGCCTCCTCATTTACCAAATGAACCTACCATGGGGAACCTTACCAAATGCCTTGCTAAAATCCATGTACACAACATCCACTGCTCTACCTTCAATAAGGATTGTCAGGCATGTTCCATCCCTCGCAAAGCCATGCTGACGATCTCTAATCAAACCATGGTTTTCCAAGTAATCATGAATATTGTCTCTCAGAATCCTCTCCAATACTTTGCCTTCCACAGACATGAGATTGACTGGTCTGTAATTCCCAAGGTTATCCCTATCCCCTTTCTTGAATAACATTTGCCACCCTCTAATCATCTGGCACTACTCCAGTGGACAGTGAGGACGTGAAGATTATCGCCAAAGGCGCAGCAATCTTCACTTCCTGTAGTTAGCTTGGGTATATCCCATCTGGCCCAGGGGATATATCCATTCCAAATTTTCAACACAGCCTCCTTCTTAACATCAAACCATTTGAACATATGAGTCTATTTCACGCTTTCCTCAGAAATGTCATGGTCCCCCTCTGGAAAATAAAGAACATGAAAGCATGGGAAGGGTTAAAGCATGAAGACCACTGGCAATCTGTGGTCTGTAAAGGCAGGATGGGATATGAATAGTGGAATGCTCTTACACCAATTAGCAGAGTAAGGTTAAGGCTGAAAGGGCACTATGGCGAGATAAGATAACACAAGTAAGAAAGCAAGTTACTCTGTTAAATGTTATTATGACAGGATTGGGATTAATTAGTTAGTAGAGTCAGCTTGAGACAGGAGACTATTGTAATAGATGGAATAGCTAAATATCTATCATGACAGGTTAGTCTGAAATGGAAGATCACTGTAACAGAGTTAGCAATAAATATCTAACCATGACATTAGGATAACATTAAGTAGAATGTACAACTAAAGAGATAATGGGAACTAATATCACTGGTTTATTGTGCAGCTAGAGTGAGGTACTTTGATTAATTTGGTTGGACATGCTGACAAGCTAACAGAAACATGATAAAAAAAAATAAAAATCCACGGACCCTGAGGTTCGGGGTCATTTGAGAATCTGCTTTCTCAGTGTCACGGTTTTGTGTTTGCAAATAAAGTACCTACTTCTTGAAGAACTCTGTCTCCTGGTGATTCTCTATATTTTCTCCACAACACCCCTCAGTAGTGAATACTGAAACAAAGTATTCATTGAAGACCTCCCCTATCTCCAACTCTAGACACAAGTTCCCTGCAGTATCCCGAATTGGCCCTATCCTCACTCTTCAGAGTGTGGTGCTGGAAAAGCACAGCCCGTCAGACAGCATCCAAGAAGCAAGACAATCGACGTTTCAGACATAAGCCCTTCATCAGGAATGAGGCTCATGTGCCAAGAGGGCGGAGGTAAAAATGGGAGGGGTGGAGCTGGGGGGGTAAGGTAGCTGAGAGTGTGATCGGGGTGAAGGTGATTGGTCAGAGAGGATGGTGGAGCAGATAGGTGGGCAGGAAGATGGACGGGTAGGACAGGTCAAGAGGGCAGTGCCAAGTTGGAAGGTTGGATCTGGGATAAGGTCGGGGGAAGGAGAAATGAGGAAACTGGTGAAATCCACATTGATCCCATGTGGTTGGAGGGTCCCAAAGTGGAAGATGAGGTGTTCTTCCTCCAAGTGGCAGGATATAAGGGTTTGGCAATGGAGGAGGCCTAGGACATGCATGTCCTTGGGGGAGTGAGAGGGAGAGTTAAAGTGTTCAGCCACGGGCTGGTGGGTTGTTTCTTGCATGTGTCCTGGAGACGTTCTCTGAGGCATTCTGCAAGTAGGTGTCCTGTCTCCCCAATGAGGAGGAGACCACATCAGGAGCAATCGATATAGTAAATGACGTGTGTGGAAGTGTAAATAAATCTCTGACAGATGTGGATGGCTCCTTTGGGGCCTTGGGCAAATGTGAGGGGGTTGGGGGGGGGGGGGGGGGGCAAGGAGGTGTGGGCACAGGTTTTTCAATTCTTCCAGTGGCAGGAGAAGGTGCCAGGAGAGGAGGGTAGGTTGGTGTGGGGAGAGGGGGAGCGTTGACATGACGAGTGACTGCCAGAGGGAATGGCCTTTTCAGAACATATCACTGGTAAGGGGTCTGTTTGTAGCTTGCAGAAATGGTGGATGATGATGCAATGTATAATAGGTTGGTGGAGTGGAAGGTGAGGACCAGGGCAATTCTGTCCTTGTTGCAGTTGGAGGGGTGGGGATCGAGGACGGGGGTGTGGGAAGTGGCTGATATGCCTTGGAGGGCATCAATGACCATGTGGCAGGGGAATTTGCGGTCTTTGAAGAAGGAGATCATCTGGTGTGTTCTGTGGTGGAACTTGCCTTCCTGGGAGCAGATGCGGCAGAACTGAAGAAATTGGGAATAAGGGTTAGCGTTTTTACAGGAAGCAGGGTGGGAGGTGTTGTTGTCCAGGTAGCTGTGGGAATCAGTGGGTTTGTAGATGGCTGTGTTGGGTTTTGAGATGGAGAGGTCCAGGAAGGGGAGAGAGGTGTTTGAGATGGTCCAGGTGACCTTAAGGTCAGGGTGGAACGTATTGGTGAAGTTGATGAACTATTCAACCTCCTCGTGGGAGCACAAGGTGGCACTGATACGGTCATCAATGTTGCGGAGGAAAAAATGGGGCAGTGTAGTGGCAGATGGACCGTTCCACATACCCGATGCAGAGACAGACATAGCTAGGGTCCATGTAGATGCCCATGGCTACCCCTTTGGTCTGGTGAAAGTGGGAGGATTCAAAGGAGAAATTATTGAGGAGGAGGACCAGTTCAGCCAAACAAGTGAGAGTCAGTGGAAGGGCACTGGTGGGGACAACGGGAGAGAAAGAAACAGAGGGCTTGGAGACCTTCGTCATAGCGGACAGATGTGTATAGGGACTGGATGTTCATGGTGAAGATGAGTCGTTGGGGGCCAGAGAAACGAAAGTCAGTCCACCTTATCCCAGATCCAACCTTTCAACTCGGCACTGCCTCTTGACCTGTCCATCTTCCTTCCCACCTATCTGCTCCACCCTCCTCTCCAACCTATTACCTTCACCCTTACCTTCATCTACCTCAGCTCCATCCCCTCCCATTTTTATGTCAGTCTCCTTGGCCCACAAATCTCATTCCTGATGAAGGGCTTCTGCCCGAAACATTGATTCTCCTGCTCCTCGAATGCTGCCTGTGCTTTTCCAGCGCCACACCCTCGACTCTGATCTCCAGCATCTGCAGTCCCCACTTTTGCCTATCCTCACTCTGGCCATCCTCTTGTTCCTCACACAAGTGTAGAAGAATGCCTTAGGACTTTTTTTTAATCCTACCTGCTAAAACAGTTTCATGTACCCTTCCAGCTCCTCCAAGTCCATTCTTCAGTTCCTTCAGTTACCTTGGAACCTTCTAAAGGCCTGTCTGATCCTTGCTTCCTCGATATTAAGTAAGTTGTCCCCAAATTTTGTAGATTATCTTTCTTAAAAGGATAGGATAGAGTTGAAAATGGAGAAGAACTTCTTCAAGAGGAATAAAAGATGATGTAATTGATTTCAATGATTATATAGGATGTACAACACAAAAACAAGCCAGTCTGACCAATGACTCAATGCGGGTGTCCATGCTCTACTGAAAGTCCTCCCATTTTTCCTCATCTAAATGTAGTCATCTATTCACTTCTGCCACAAATGTTTTCAGTTTCCCCATAAATTTGCTTCAAATACATCCTGAGAGAGTATTCCACATCCTTGCCACTCTTTGTGTAAAACTGTTTCTTCTGAAATTCCCTATTGGATTTCTTGATTACCTTATATTGATGAACTCTAGATATGTTCTTCCTAACAATGTGAAACTTCCTCTCTGTATCCATTCTCCAAAAGCCTTTCATAATTTTGTAGGCTTCTGTTCGATCACTTCTCAGCCTTCTGTTGTCAAGAGAAAAGAGACACAGCCTGTCGATCCTTTCTGATATGTATGCCCAAATATTTTTGGAATAATCCTTGTAAATCTTCTCTGTCAGCTCTGCAGTTGCTCTATATCCTTTTCATATAGTGATAAAAGCTGCACACGGTAATTTAAAATGTAGTCTAATTAAAGTTTTAATACAGGTTTAGTATAACTTGATTACTTCAGCCCTTCTAATAATAAAGCCTAGTACTTGTTCTTCTTATGACCTTGCTAAACGGTGTTGCAACTTTTGGCGATTTGTGTAATTGTACTGTTCTATTCTTCTATTCCACCTAGACTTCCACCTACTTTCTTCCTTTGAAAACGGTGTTGAACTTTATTTACCAATTATTTGCACATCCCTGTAATTTTTCACATTTCTCTTCAGAATTGACCACTCCACTCCCCACCAGAAACTGGCATCATGTACAAATTTAGAAATTAGATTAGATCCCCTACAGTGTGGAAACAGACCCTTCGGCCCAACCAGTGCACACCGACCCTCCGAAGAGTAACCCACCCAGACCCATTTCCCTCTGACTATTGCACCTAACTTATGGGCAATTTAGCATGGCCAATTCACCTGACCTGCACATCCTTGGACTGTGGGAGGAAATTGGAGCACCCAGAGGAAACCCAGGGGAGAATGTGCAAACTCCACACAGACAGTCACCCGAGACCAGAATTGAACCTGGGACCCTAGTGCTGTGAGGCAGCAGTGCTAACCACTGAGCCACCGTGCCACCCTAAATCATTGTTATGATTCCAAAGTCCAAATCATTCACATAAATTGTGAATAGATGTGATCCCAGCACTGATTCTGTGGGTAGACACTTCTCATCCTCTGCCACTCTGAATACTACTTCTTTAATCACACCTTCTGCTTTCTGTCTTGAAGCATCCTAGCAATCCAATCTGCAACTTGTCACCTGACTCCAAATTCAGTGATTTTTATTCATCAGTACATTAGAGACATTTTATTAAAGACATTTTCAAAATCTGGATTAACTACATTTTCTGCAGTACAGCTGTCTGCTTTCTTAATCCTGCCAATAAAAATCAATAACATCAATCAAACAAGTTTTGCCTGCAAAAATCTATCCTAACTATTCATTATTATTCTTGTTTCTATATATGTTCTACTATTTTGTTGTGAGATATCATATTATGAGATATTGTGTTATAAGTTATCTTTAACTCACTCATCAGCTCACTATATTCATTAATACAGGGTTTCTGTTCATCCATAACTCTTTACCAACCTGTTATTTACTATAGCAGTTTCATTCATTCATTCAGAAAACTGCGATTCTGTAGTATATTTTACTATCCAAATTTAAAACAGCCCTTTCTAATCAAAACAACCCATTTCAAAATTACTGCATTTTCATACATCATCAGCCCTCGCTACAAGCAGTGTTTACCTCTGAATAAGTTTGGCATACAGAACAATATCATCCCCATCAAGACTCCACAAACATTATATTAATCAGCCCTTACTGACCAGCTCCTGGACCTGAATAGATCCCCAATTAGTGTGTACTTTTTAAACTAGGCCATTATCCCTTTAACTAACTGACAAAACAGTGCTTCCATTAAATTGCATGAATGAATGAATGAATGAAACTCATATCAGCAAATAGTAAACAAATCTCACAAACCAGCTGTGATAATCAGTTTAAAGTCCTGTATTTTTTTTAAGTATAGGTACAATTTTTAACTTATTTAGACCTATAGTAAGTAGGCCTAGTTTTTTTTAAAACTAACATTTACTAACTTCAAAGACAAAAGGATTAACACCTCTTAATTATGCAAGCAGACAGGACAGACACTCTTAATCCAATCAGCATTTAGCACGTTTTAACCCATCTCCTGTTTCCCAGAACAGAAGCCCTTCAACTTTTGTCTACTATAGATACAATGTAACACCATAATAATGGAATTTTAATAAATGTAAGAACTATGATATCAAGATGCTCTTGTAAGAATTGTATTTCAGGATTCTATTGCCACCTCGTGCTTGTGCTGTGATTGCCGAATAAAAGGCTATTTTCACCACTCACCGATTCCAGTAAATATTTGAATACGATCCACACTCTCCATGAGTAAGAATACCATTTTTCTCCTTACCACTGATATAAGAAGAATGGTCTGTAATTCTCTGGATATATTGTTCCCCTGTTAAATGTATGGTTTGCATTGGGCTTTCACCCAATCTGTTGGTATTACAACTGCGAATGAATTATTAAGTATCAATAGTAATACCTCTACTGAATCTTCTTTAGATTGCCTTAAATTACATGATTGTAATTTATTCAGTCCAACTGTCATACCATCTGAGCTTGCTTAGTTTAGTCAATACATCCTCTTATTTTTATTTAAACACACAGTCCTCATCAATTAATTTTGTTCCCACTTGTTGTATCTTCCAAATATTGAATTTAGCTTTAATATTTCTGTCATCTCGCTATTGTTACTTAGATTAGATTAGATTAGATTAGATTCCCTACAGTGTGGAAACAGGCCTTTTGGCCCAACAAGTCCACACCAACCCTCCAAAGGGAAACCCACCCAGACCCATTTCCCTCTGACTAATGCACCTAACGTTACAGGCAATTTAGCATGGCCAATTCACCTGACCTGTACATCTTTGGACTATGGGAGGAAACCGGAGCCCCCGGAGGAAACCCACGCAGACACGGGGAGAACGTGCAAACTCCACACAGACAGTCGCCCAAGGCTAGAATCGAACCTGGGTCCCTGGCACTGTGAGGCAGCAGTGCTAACCGCTGAGCCACCCTGCCACCCGTTATGGTATTATCTTGTTTCTCCCTTAATGGTTCTATTCCACATTTTTTTGGGGGATGAGGATCTCGCTCACTAGGCCAGCATTTATTGCCTATCCCTAATTGCACAGAGGACAGTTAAGTGTCAACCACATTGCTGTGGGTCTGGAGTCACATGTAGGTCAGACCAGGTAAGGATGACAGTTTACTTCCCTGAAGGACATTAGTGAACCAAATGGGTTTTTCCAACAATTGACAATGGAGTCATGGTCATCATTAGACTCTTAATTCCAGATTTTTGTTGAATTCGAATTCTACTCTTTGCTGTAGTAGGATTTGAACCCAGGTCCCCAGAATATTACCTGAGTCTCTGGATTAACCGTCCAGTGAAAATACCACTAGGCCATCACTCCCCATTCTATTGCTGTGCCTGTAAAATATTTAACTATTTTACATTTGTTAACCATTGTTCATTTCCATTGTTCTTCTTTGCCTTCTTAACTTTTAATTTTTGGCTGTGTTTACTTATGCCACAATACTAGTGGGAAGCACTCCCTCCACATGTTCAGATACAGTGAGAGTCTGAGGGTTGACGTTTTGCAAAACTAAAAGGACTAAGAACCTGTCTAAATATGACAAATGGGTCCCAATTCCAGCATTCCCACCCTATTCCTAGTATCTCAATTCTCTATTGTGAGGGTACACATTTCCTTGTCCGCTTATGGCTCCATAGTTTTGATTCAGGCACTTTTTGAAAAGGTAAGTGAAAACCATTTTACCTATTCCACTACAGCTCCTCTGTGCCAACTCATGTTTGCATATATCACCATAGCTCCCATGAGAACACTCAACCTGTCCACTATCCCCAATAAGTTCCTCATACATTCCATACTAATTCATTGTCCTTCCATTTCCATTCATTCATGTGCACAACCTATAGGCCTATAGTAACAATGACATGTGTGGAAGTGCTCAAACAACATCACCCATTCACAAATTGCATTTTGAAAAAGAACAACTGATTTTACAACCCTGTATAAAAAATTGTCAATTAATCATACCATTGAAGTATCAATAACAAAAGCTTTAAATATGACATTGACAAAACAGATCACAAAAAGATAATTCATAACCACAGTTATGTCAGTCATGTTCTCTACACCATTATAAAAATATTATGTAAGCAAGTTTGTTTACAAGTTTCAGAGCTTCTAACAAAGCCTTATACTGCATGTCAGATCTTAATTAGATCTAATTGAACATTAGTTCAATGCCACCTATAAGGCACCCTTCAACACTAGCCCTCACATCATCCACTTAATCTTACAAAAGAAACTTACAGCCAGTCTCCACAAGATGCTGCAGTACTCGAAATATTAACGTGTTTGCTTCATCAAGAAACAGGGCAAGGAGTTCTGGTTTTGAATTCCATTCTAACAGTTGGGCATCCAGTATCAGTGGCACAGAGCTTGTACCAAGTTGATTGTTCCATGACTAGTCAGTCATTGCAGCATCCCTGTGAAGTAGCACAAACCGTAAGCTTTCATACCATTCTCTGTCCCATTCATTCAACCATTTTTGGCTTATATAATCCTTTCCTATGGATCCATTCCATGAATGAGAAGGATTGTCGGGAGTAGTCAGGGAAGAAGCTGATGATAATGTTGATGATAACAACAAAAGGGAAGAAATACAATAGAGAATACTGGTCTCTTCCCTACTCCATTTACTACCAGAAAATATTTGTCATTTAAAAACTTGGCTATCCACACAGTCTCCTGTCCAGTCTATCTTACACACCTATCAACTCAAATTCATCCAAATCCTCCTACCCATTTTTAAAATTTGCACCATATTTGCTTCCATTCATCGTATTTATACTATTTGTATTGACTCCCAGTCCACCAACCTACTAGAATCTTTATACTGCCTCCCTCTATAAACCTTTCCTGATCTATAATCCTCTAGTACAGTCAAATACTCTTGGTCTGACTACTGGCACCAAGCTCCAAATTCCAGAATTTTCTCCTTAAATAGTTTAAAATGTAAAAATCTTTGATTTCTCATTTAAAACATTCCTCAAAACTCTCTTAATGATGGAGTTATCATGAGACTGAACTCTAGCTGGAACGATTGGCAAACCAGTAAGGAATGTAAAATTGGGCAGAATATCATTGACATTATTCATTGCACTGGTTTAGCAATTTCTTCATGGTGGCTGGAGGTCAATGCTAACTAGCACATCTTGAGAACCTAAACTTCCACTCAACATTTCCCTCCTTTGGTGTCAATTATACCTTATTTGAATATACTGCTGAGTTACATAAGTGTCTTCTATTGTGAAGACTGATGCAAGTATTTATTCAACTCCTCTGCCATTTCTTAGTTCCTCATTATCATTTCCCTAGCCTCATTCTCATAGGTGTCTATGTTTGCTTTGACTTCTGTCTTTTTTTAAATGTATTTAAAAGAAACAATTGCTATCCATCTTGCTATTGCTTGCAAGTTTATTCTCAAGATTTATCTTTTGCCTCTTCATTTTATTTTGATTGTCTTTTACTGGTTTTGAGAATACAGCAATATAGTTAGCCTACCTGAAGACAAGAGACACATGACCATTATTCTAAACAAATCAGACTACTTTAAAAAGGCAAATGCTCTGCTTTCAGATACTGACACTTACCAGCAAGTGGTGATAGACCTGACCACACAATTAGAAAACAGAACCTCATCTTTGTTAATAGGACTTCAAAGATTGGGAGAATTAAAGAGGACAGACTTCCAAAATATGAAATCAGATGGATCCAACACACCATGCTTCTACAGATTAGCAAAAATACACAAACCTGGGGCCCTCCTCATACCCACAGTCTCTCTACCTGGTACACCAACATACAGACTAGCCAAGGAACTTCACCAAAAACTAAAACACCTAATTGAAGATTCACGCCACTCCATTCACTCCACCCAAGAACACCAGAATATATTAAAAACACCAAGATAGAAGAGGACGAAACAATGGTCTCCTTTGACATTACAGCCCTTTTCACATCAATTAACATTGACCTAGCCAAAGAAACACTGGCATCACTACTAGGAAAACCAATACCACAAACACCAGACAGCACCAACCTCATCAGCAAAGCCAACATCCTCAAGCCTGTGCCTGACCACCCACTTCACATTCAATAACAAAACCTATACACCAAAGCAATGGAACACCCATGGGATCTCCAAGATCAGGGCTCATAGCGAAAGCAGTATTACAGAGAATAGAACAAAGTATCCAACCCAAACTTTGGGTCCACTACATGGATGATACCTTTGTCATCACAAAACGGAACAAATTAGAGAAAACATTCAACACCATCAACAATATCCTGACAGGCATAAAATTCAAAACAAGGAGGTGAAAGACAATAGACTCCCATTCTTAAAAGTAAAACAACAAACACAGACCAAATACTTAACTTCAGAAGCAATCGTCCCAATACCCACATACGGAGCTGCAGCAAGATATTATTTCAATAAGCTACATCACACTGCAGCATCCAAGAACTACAAAGAACAGAAGAAAAATACCTATATAATATTTTCAAGAAAAACAGGTACCCAATAAACATAATCTGCCAATTCCTCAGAAACAAACCCAAACAGGCAGACACAACGCAACCAAAAACTATAGCCACATTTCTGATATGTGTTTGATGTAATGTATTGACTTCCAGACTACTCAGACACCCTGGCATCATGGTAGCCCACAAACCAACTGCCAACACACATAAACAGTGACTAATGAACCTAAAGGATCCATTAGATACTACCAGCAAAACTAATGTCATTTACAAATATACCACGCAAGGACTGTGAAAAAACACTTTATCGGACAAACAAGCAGAATACTTGCCACCAGGACATATGAACCACCAACTAGCCACCAAAAGACATAACCCACTATCACTAGTTTCCATACATACAGACAAAGGACACCACGTTGACCGGGACAACACACACATCCTTGGACAAGTGAAACAAAGACATGCACGAGAATTCCTTGGAGCCTGGCAATCTAGCCAGAGCTCTATCAATAAACACATCAATTTAGACCCCATCTACCTTTCTTTGGGGAAACAAAAAAACAGAAATGACATCACCCACTTTAAGAAATCAAGACCTATAAAGAGAGGTGGAATATACCACCAGCACGTCACTGGAAGCTCTCACTAAAAGCTCTCACTGATGATGTTACCTAGTCATGGTGGCAAAACATCTGAAAACAAACCTTCCAGCTCAGTGAGCTAACTTACATCCATAGCATCGACCTGAGCTACAAATCTTCTCAAAAATCATGAATATTCCCAATCCTCTGGCTTACCACTATCTTTGCCATGTTGCATGTTTCTTCTTTCGATATGATACTTTCTTGAACTTCTCTGGTTAACCATGGTTGGCTTATCATGGGGAAAGGTAGAAAAGTAGAGTTGAGGAATATCAAATCTGTCATGATCGCTTTGAATGGCATAGTAGCTTCAATAGGCTGAATGGCCTTCTTCTGTTCCCTATTAACATCAAACTAACAGGCCTGTAGTCTTGGTTTTCTCTCCCTCCTTTCTTAAATAGTGAGGCTGTACTTGCTATTCTTCAGTTTTCAGGAATCTATCGAATTTTTAAAGATGACTACTAATGAATCTACTAAGTAGTATGTAACTGCATGCTAACTAATCCACTTAGTTTTGAGCCCTACTTTTTCATAAATACTATTGTTCTCCACAACTCCCTTGTTTCCCTAGTATTTCCAGGAAATTTTCTGTAGTTCCCCCTGTAAATGCTGACACAAAGTAATTGTTTAATTTTTCTGTTCTTCATTACAAATTCTCCTGTCTCCATCTGTAATGGACCCACATTTGACTTTGCTAACCTTTTCCTTTTCATATACCTAAAAAAGCTTTTATGGTGTGCCTTTTTGTTACTCACTTGTTTACATTTACATTCACATTCACTTATTTTCATTTTTTAATCAATTTGTTGGTTATCTTTTGCTGGATTATAAATTGCTCCCAATCCTTGGGCGTATTCTGGCAATCTTATAAACCACTTATTTTAATCGGATGCAATCTTTAAGTTCCTTTCGTTGCCATGGTTAATTCACTTTTTGTATTACATATTTATTGTAGACCACGTAATATTAGCCATTGCTGTCTATCATCAAATTCTGGACATAGAATATCTTAATTACCCTATAATTTTCAAACAATGTAAAACTCAATCCTATTGTGCCCTTAACTGCCAAATTACAATTGGCCTCTTCTTATTACATGATACTAAATCTTCCTCAACTTTGTTTGTTTGAATATAATTCTGTTTTCTGATCCTATTAGCATTTGCCTTCATTTTATCTGCCTTCTAATTTATTTGCATCTTTTTAACTTTCTGTTATCCATTGTGTCCCTCTGTTCCCAGCTTTCTTGCAGGTTCACATTTTCTGCAAATCTAGTTTAAACCCTCATCAACAGTACTCACAAATGCCCCGATGAGCATGCCAATCATATTCCTGCTAAGGTACAACCCTGTTCATCTTATACAGACCTCATCTGCTCCAGAACTAGTCCCAATGCCTCAGAAATCTGATGCCCTCCCTACTACACAAATTCTCCTGTCATGCGTTCAATTGCTCAATCTTTCCATTCCTATGCACACTACCACAGGGAATAATCCTGAGCTTAGTGCTTTTGAGTCCTACTTTTTAATTCCTTTCCTAACTGCCTAAAATATGCTTTAAGGACGTCATCCCTCTTTCCTTATCATTGGTATCATTGTGATCCATAGCCACTAGTTATTCTCCCTCTTGCAGAAGAATAGCCGGGAGCTGCTCTGAGACATCTGTAGGATTGAGGTTTCTTTTCGATCATTGTTTATTTTCACATAAGAAAGTCAGGAACTAAATTATATTTTGTTTAATTATGGACAATTCCAAAGCATTTATTTTCAGTTAATGAAGAAAGCCAGGTGAAAAGTAGGGCATTGATTTTCTGATTGCTATTTTACAACTCAGCTAATGTATACTTGGGTTAACATATGAGAGTAATTTGAAAGAAAATATATGTTTACTCAAAGGCACAGCTTGCTAAGTGATAGGTCTAACAGTCAAGATTATAGTAGCGCTGGAAAAGCACAGCAGGTCAGGCAGCATCCGAGCAAGAAAATCAACATTTCAGGCAAAAGCCCTTCATCAGGCTTTTGCCCAAAACGTCGATTTTTCTGCTCCTCGGATGCATCCTGACCTGCTGTGCTTTTCCAGCACTACTCTAATCTTGACTCGAACCTCCACATCTGCAGTACCCACTTTCACCTAAGTGATAGGTCTGAGTATATTAGTCTGTGAGATTATTTTGAGGTTTAAATTGTTTTAGATATCAACAGTTGTTGTATAGTCTTCTGGCTCTTGTAGCTAAAGGACATTATCTCCAAAATATCTGATTCAGATGTATCAATTCAGACATTTAGGGTAATAGTTAACTACTAGGAGGTAACACTATATGTTCTAAGCAAATGCATTATTTGTTTATTGTTACACCATCATCTTGCTACAGATCTTTGGAACTGGTAAACAAAAAGAGGTAAGCTGTTATAAAAGGGAAAAACAATGACTGCAGATGCTGAAAATCAAATACTGGATTAGTGGTGCTGGAAGAGCACAGCAGTTCAGGCAGCATCCAATGAGCAGCGAAATCAACGTTTCGGGCAAAAGCCCTTCATCAGGAATAAAGGCAGTGAGCCTTATCTCTCCATGCTTCAGGCTCACTGCCTTTATTCCTGATGAAGGGCTTTTGCCCGAAACGTTGATTTCGCTGCTCGTTGGATGCTGCCTGAACTGCTGTGCTCTTCCAGCACCACTAATCCAGTATGTTATAAAAGGGACAATTACCTAAAATGACTTGCATGTAAAAGAATGACAGGAGGAAGACAATTACTGTTTTTAAAGAAAATCAATCAAGAATTAGGCATGGACTACCTAGCAAATCCAAAATTGACCATAAACTGTTCATGTACAAATAAGCTAATTATAGCTCAAGATACCTCTGTTCATCTACAGAATTGGAATCAGAATCCCTACAGTGTGGATTTTGGCCATTTGGCCCAAGAAGTCCATACTGACCCTACAAAGAGTATCCTACCCAGGCCCATTCCCCTATATGTATCAATCTACATTTACCCTAACTAATGCATCTAGCCTGCACATCTCTGAACACTACAGGCAATTTAGCATGGCCAATTCACCTGACCTGCACATCTTTGGACTGTTGGAAACCCATGCAGACATGGGAAGAATCCCGGGGAAGAATGTGCAAATTCCACACAGACAGTTGCCAGAGGTTGGAATCAAACCTGGGTCCCTGGCACTGTGAGGCAGCAGTGCTAACCACTGAGCCACCGTGCACAGGGCATTGTAGCTAGTAAGGGTTAATAAGGCCTGAGTTTTAATGATGCAGTGCACAAGAATCAGATCAAAGATAAACATAAGAACAAGGAACATAGCAGGAAATTCAGCCCCTCGAGCCTGCACTGCCATTTGAAATGATCATGGCTGATCTCATCTTGGTCACTCTCTACAGACCTTCAACCCATTACTATTTAAAGATCTGTCTATCTCGTCCTCACATTTACTCAATGTCCCAGCATCCACTGCACTACAGAGTAGTGAATTCCACACATTCATGACTTTGACAGAATTAATTTCTCCTTATCTAGTTTAAATCTGTTACCCCTTAAACTAAAACTATGACTTCTTGTTCTAGGTTGCCCCAGATGAGGAAACATCTTTTCTACATCTATTTTATTAATGTCCTCTAGCATCTTGTAGACCTCAATTAGATCTCCTCTCATTCTTATAAACTGCAAAGAGTATAGCCCTAAACTGCTTAATCTCTCTTCAGAAGATAAAGTCATCTCTGGAATCAATCTAGTGAACCTCGTCTGAACAGCCTCCGGTATAACTACATCCCTTCTTAAGTAAGGTGACCAAAATTGTATGCAATACTTCAGAGGCAGTCTCGCTAATGCCTTACACAACTGCAGCAACACTTCCCTAATTTTATATTCTATCCTTTAGCAATAAATGCCAAAATGCCATTTTCCTTCCTGATTACCTGCTGTACCTTCATATGTGTTTTCTGTGCAAAATTAGGGATTAGCAACAAAGACTGGCCTGGTCACAGATCTTCACATCCCACAAATGACAAAGAAATATTCAAAATGACATGACTCCAGATGTCAACAAAAACATCACATACAGCCTCCCATCCTTACTACCACTAGCCCATCTTGCCATGATCACCTTCCGGTTGCTAACATACATTACCTTCCCTCACTTCTTGCACCCACCCAAAGCTGCTACACACTCCTTGTCCCTTTGCCTCCACACACTCCCTCATTCCCTCACTACCACACACTCCTTCCCTTTGACCCTACATACAGCCCCTCCCCTCTCCTCTCCTCTCCACCTCAACTCCCCTTGGTGTGCCCACTTGCACCACCTCCCTTCAGCCCCCAATACACCCTTTCTTTTACCATGTTCCCCATGCAGCCCTCCTTCTGCATCACAGCCTCTCTCCCCTCTACTCCACCCATGCCACTACCGTGCATTGCCACAGTGAAAAGCTCAACCTCACCCTTGGCTCCACTATTCTCTTCTCCTAAAGCTCCCATCTCCCCTTGCTGCCACATACTCTCCCATCCCTTTCCCTGCGTGCCCCCCTCCCTGCCTCCCTCACCTCCACCTCTCATGCCGTCATATTCATCCACCCACTTTCCCTTCCCTCCCCTTTAGTCCCTCCTCTTACCTCCGTCCCCCTCACTCCCTGCGGCCCCTCACTCTCTACCTCATTGCCCTTGCTCTCCTCATTTTCTTTCCCTCGAGACTGCCCACACACTCCAACCCTCTCCTCTCGAAGCTCCCGTGACTGACACTCACCTCCTATTGCCGGTTCCTCTCCTGCCGGTGCTGGCTGTCGGTAACTCGACCGCTCGATTCCAAACCGTCTTCACGGTCGCTAGGCAACAGCACGCGTCCATGATCATCACAGTAGCCTCTGCGTCACTTCCTGCGTTCCGGCCTGTGGAGAGCGTGTTCACTCGGGGTCAAAGATCACGGAGAGGGTCCAACTGGAGTTGCCTGGGCAACCAGTCTCAGTCTTATTGTCTATCTATTAACACGTGGGCTAGGGTTTCCAACTAGGAGGCGATCATTTTAAAATCTGAAGTTATTTTAGCTCAATAAAGAGATCATAAGGAAAAGTTTGAGGAGGCCATTGAATCTGTTCCGCTTTTCTTAAGAAAATGATCATGACTCCTCTGATTCTGGTCTTCATTTCCATGTTTCTGTTTATCTGCCATATCCCTTCAGTCTGTTGAAAATCAGAAACCTGTCTGACTCAGCTTCTCTGTGGAAGAGAATTCTATACACTGTGGGATATAGGTAAAGCAGTGTTACTTCTGCAACTGGAGAACAAATTACATAATGGCTTCTGCAGAGCGCTGAACTAACTTACACAATTGCATGATTGTTTCGGCAAAGAGCTGAGTTGACTAACCATGCATGCAAAGGTGAAACCATATGAAGGGAGTCAGTTAAGATTAGGATGAGCAACAATGGAACATGTTACGGACAAGTAGATAAGGAGGATAGTGGGAAGAGAAGGTCACTGAGTCATGCCAGCTCAGCAGATTACCTTCAAGTAGCTAAGTTAGTTACAAATAAGGAATAAAACAAACAAGAGTAAAGGGCACTAGGCTTAGAATAGTGGGAGAAGTAAACAAGGGCGGAGAGCAGCTAGGCAGGAGCGGAATACAGTAGGGAATAGTGATAGGTTTGACGCGTTATATATTAGGCCAATGAAGTAAACGGGGAAGTACCGAGAGAGACTCAGTTAAACTGTATAAATTGTGAAGTAATTTTTGGATCTGTGTGCCAACCTGTTAGCCACCTGTCTTGCATGAACATTTCAATAAAGTTCGCTGCTTCAGAATTTGACTCGGACTGAAATTTATTGATACGTGAGCTTTGTTCCTCACAAGTGGGGGCTTTGTCCGGGATGTCAATTATCGCCAGCGGGGTAGACACCGTCAACGGCTGGGAAGGCGTGTCCTGTTCCTTTTAGAACAATCCCGTGTTCCTCGGCGGTGAGTTCCCCCTTCTGGTTGACTGATTGAGATCCAATGAGAGTCTTTCTGAACTACGCAAAAGGGTTGTAAGTGAGAAATTTAAGTAGGCACAGAGAGACGTCAAGCCAGGTAACTCCGTGCACGGACCAAGGTAAGAAATATGACTTTTAAGTACTGCCTTGGTGGCTGGGATTGAGTTCTAGTAGTTAATGGGGACTGACGAAGGAACTAAGTATGGGTTGTGCCGGGAGTAAAGAAGGAGCCTCCGAGGAAAAAGGAGATGGAAATGGAGGCAGGGTCCCTGACAACATACCTCCAGAAAGTCCACTGGGGAGGATGTTGAGGAATTGGAAATATAATACTTGTTAAGAGATTCTATGAGAAAGTATTCTGGGATGGACCCAGAAGGGCTAGTAGCTGAAGGGCTACTGAGGGTACACTTTGTAACTAAATCATGGCCAGACATCCAGAAAAAGATTCAAAAGATAGAGGGTTGGAGCGAGAAGCCTCTAGAGGAGCTCAGAAAGTGTTTGTGAGACATGGTGTGTGTGTGTGTGTGAGAAAAAAAGCTGTACAGCTGAAAGTTTAATCCTTTGTGATTCGGTTTGAATGCACATTTGTTTGTTGGTTGTGGGATATAGGTACTGCTGCAACCATAATTGCTTACCTTCACCATTGTATAATTGTTTCAGCTAAGAGCTGAGTAAGCTAAAATGTGCATACAAGGATGAAACTATGTGAAGGAAATACATAATTGCTTCTGCAAGGTAACTGAACTAACTTACACAATTGTATAATTGTTTCAGCCAAGAGCTGAGTTCGCTAGAGCGTGCCTGTAAACAATGGAATATGTTACAGACAAATAGATAAGGAGTGAAAGAACATTGAGTCATGCCAGCTCGGCATATTGCCCCCATGTAGGCACTAGAACCAGCCAAGTTAGCTGCAAATAAGGGATAAGGTAAATAAGAGTAAGGGTCGCCTGGCTTAGAGTAGTGGGAGAAGTAAACAGGGGTGGAGCGCAGTTAGGCAGGGGCAGAACACAATAAGGAATAGTGATAGGTTTGACATGTAATATGCTAGGCCAATGAGGTAAATGGGGAAGTATTGAGAAAGACTCAATTACACTGTATAAATTGTGGGGTAATTTTGAATCGGTGTGCCTATATGTTAGACACCTGTCTTGCAAGAACGTTTCAATAAAATTCGCTGCTTCAGAGTTTGACTCGGACTGAAATTTATTGATACGTGAGCTTCGTTCCTCACAACTTGATTGAATATTTGTGCTTTGTGCCCTGGAGCTTGAGATCCGGGACTGTTTTGAATCTGATTTCTATTATGGAAATTTAACATGATTTATTTTAAGGTTAAGGATTTTACAGTGATTATGAAAACAATATTAACTCCTGTTCTTTTTACAGGTCATGACTACCTTACTATCAGTTTCTAACTAATCAATTTTACCCTACATAAAAGCCAAACTTATTTGATTTCAAATCAGCTTAATATGGAGGAAAACAACATTATAACCTTTTTTTGTATTTCAGACTCATTTGTTTCCACTTAATTTTAAGATTGATGTGTTGCATTGGTGATTATGATGTGCCAGCCGTAGCTTTATTCAGAAAGTCCCCTCCCTCAGTGACAGTTGAAGTTTCAGTTCAACATTAGATTGTAATAAGCCATCAAGAAAAAAATCCTATGGTTAATATCTGTGACCTTGGATTTGGCCATTATTCATGCATTAGAAGTTTTTTATTAACTTGAATACACAAATCCCTTTAAGGCAGCTCGGTTATTTCACGACCTATAGCATTGTAATTGAGCAATGACTGGTCAGGACTACTTAAGAAAACTAATTTTGGATTTAAATTAAGGGACTAAAATGGGTAATCATAGTGGATTTCAAAGTTGGAAACTGTATGCGTTGTACATTTTAAATATTAAATACTGAATAAATGAATTTCCAATTTATATATAATATATAAATATATATTTATAAATTATATAAGAAAATAAAATGTTGTATGTTACTCAGATATATTGTTTAAAAAAATGACCATTGATATATTACCACAGAGGAGATCTGCTCTCAAAACAGGACAATGAGAACTAAGCTCTATTGATCCTCCAATGTCCACAAAAATAATTGAAAACTTACTTATTTTCTATAATCTTCTTCATACTCCATATCCATACTCAGTAATGCATAAAGTATACTTGGTACCACTCCACTCAGTGCTCTCTCCAAATTCAAGCTGAATTCTATCCGTATCATCAGGTGTCCCTAATGATGAAAAGGACTACTGCCTGACTTAAGCAGGCACTGCTGTCACCCAGCATTCCAACCTTTGGAAAATAGGGACAGCCAAACATATCGAGGAATAGGGTGGTATATCAATCGTTATTTCTTTTGTAGCATCACTGCCCCATTTCATGGAGTTGGCAAGCTCCGTATTGTCACAGTTATGTGATACAATGACTCGGACAAGTGAATGAGACCAATCACCTATTATTTATTCTCCTCTTGCAATTTTTGATTAGCTGAAAATTCAAATCCTAAAATTAGCTTTCAGAATATGATAAGTAAGATTCCAGAATGTATAGTGAGGAACGGGCTTTAAAGTTAGACAAGCATAAATTGATAAATTGGTTAAATGAGGTTAAAATGAAAATAAAGGTAAGATCAACTACAGAAGGGAAGATAATGATGCAATAAGAAGGATAAAGCAGCAGAGTACAGTTTTTAAAATGTTTCAGTCACTTGTTGGGTTTCCACCCTGAATTACAGATACTGATTATTTTATTTATTATTATAAATATGTATTATTAATTATATATTATTAATATTTATAATAAATCCATTGTATTAGCCAAAATCGATATTAATTGGCAGGATTCCTTCACACATTCTAAGTGACCTGTCATATTGATTCATGACTAATTTAAAACATGGCTGTATTAATTCATTGTTAATTAAAGAATGGAAAGCTACATTACTGGCCAGAGTGTGTGCAGGCAGTGGCAGCAACAGCCTTATTGGTAGTGGAGAGTCAGAAACTTACTTCTGGGGGAGCCTTAATAGTCAGCACCGCACACCAGGTAAGGACCATATTAAATCAGAAAGCAGGACGATGGCTCACAGACTCTAAGACCTTGAAATATGAGGCAATTTAAATAGTGAAGGATGACTTTGTGTTAGTCACAGATAGTTACTTAATTCCAGTTGCATTCCTGTGGCGGGGAGAGGGGAAGGCCCTTGGCAATCCAGAACACGACTGCCTTGATATTATTGAATATCAGACGAAAGTGCGGGTGGACCTAAGGGACATCCCGCTCCATGCGGGAGCTTGATTGTTTATCGATGGGTCCTCCCAGATAATTGAGGGCAAGAGACATAATGGATATGCTGTTGTAGATGGGATAGATGGAAGCGTTATCGTGGCTGAAGTCTGCCTAACAGCTGGTCAGCCCAAACTTATGAACTCTATGCCCTAGAAAGAGCTCTCAGAGCCTTAGAAGACAAGGAAGGAACGGTACACAGGCTCCAAATATGCATTTGGAGTGGCACACACCTTCAGAAAAATTTGGCAGGAAAAGGACTAATAAATATCAAAGAAAAAGAACTAGCGCATGCGGAATTTATAAAACAAGTGCTGGAATCCCTGTTACTCCCGAGAGAAATAGCGATAGTTCATATAAACGGACATCAGAAGGGGAATGAACCGGAAGTAAGAGGAAATAAACTGGCCAATGAGGTAGCTAAAGAAGTAGCACTGAATCCACAAGGAGCAGTGATATACTCCCTAATACTTGCAATTCCAGATCTTCAGGGTGCCCTGTTGTTTACTGCAAAGGAGGAAGAGAAACTAAAAGATTTAGGGGCTGCAAAGACAGTGGATGGGGGCTGGATGTTACTCAATGGGAGGGAGATGTTGAATAAAATGATGACGCGAGAAATTCTGGCTGTCCTACATCAGGGGAGTCACTGGGGAGTCCAAGCAATGTGTGATTTAGTCCTAAGGAAATATGGATGCAAAGGGATATATACGATAGCCAAACAGATATGTGAGGGATGCATAACATGCAAAAAAGTAAACAAGAAGGTGTTAAGGAACCAAGTCCCAGGAGAGAGAGAACCTGGGCTAAGACCATTTCAGAGCATCCAGGTAGATTATACCGAATTACCCTGAGTGGGAAGACAGGTAATAGTTGAGCACCTGTGGATGGGTGGAGGCGTATAGCCACTGCCACCGCAAGTGGGGTGTCCAAGATAATACTTGAACACATAATCCCCATATATGGGATAGTGGAGTGTATAGATTCGGATCAGGGAACTCATTTTACTTCCAGGGTACTCCAGGGAACGATGAAGGGGTTGGGAATCTCCTGGGAGTTCCACACCCCTTGGCACCCACCTTCATCAGGAAAGGTTGAGAGAATGAACCAGACACTCAAGAAGCAGTTATCGAAACTTGTTTAGAAACCAGACTCCCTTGGACTAAGTGTTTACCTATAGCTCTTTTGCAAGTGCAAACGGCTCCAAGGAAAGTTATGGGGCTGTCCCCTTATGAGATATTGTTTGGCATGCCCTATCTGGGAGCGAAAGGAGAACCGCCAACCCTGGAGACTAAAGCTCTGTTCTTAAAGAAGTATATACTGGGCTTGTCCTCCTCTTTGTCTTTCCTCAGGAAACAGAGTTTGTTGGTACAGACCCCACCCTTGAATTCGCCGTCCATCCGATCTGACCGGGAGATTGGGTCCTCGTCATATCATGGACAGAGACCAAATTGCAGTTGGACTGGGAGGGGCCATACCAGGCTCTTTTGACTACTGAAACGGTGAAAAGAACTGCAGAGAAAGGCTGGACTCACTACACCCGGATTGAGGGGCCAGTGGAATCTTCAGTTGAGAGAGAAGTCTGGACAGCCAAATCGACAAAAGAACCACTTAAACTCATGCTAAAAAGACTCAGTACTGACGCGAGCGTGGGATGGTTTCTATAGTATTGTATGCTAAGTCTCTCGGTGCTTCAGTACCATCGTAGTATAAGGGGGATGTTTAGGTACACAATAATAGGTCTTCTAGTCCTAGGATTCTGTCAGACCCTGGTGTGGTCTTCTTACTTAGTAATAGCAGTTCCAGAAAGTACAAATCCACAAGTCATAGAAACAGACGCCTGCAGCCTAGTGGATTGTGGAGATGTGAGAAGTCAGAGGCAATACTGTAACTCAGAGATACATCTTAAGTTCTACAAAAAAAGCTCCAGAAAGGGGGACACAGGGTGGGTTTGACGGGAAGAAAGTGTCTTGGAGAGAGAAGAGTAAGGGATATCTTTGGGATGGAGGATGTAAAGGATGGCAGAGGCAGGAAGACCGTGAAGGTGATCTTTTGATTAATCCACTCGTTACAGTATACCAGGGCCCCTTCTGGCCAGCTCTTGACTGTCCCAATAAAAAGTGTAACCTGATATATTTAACAATAAAGAAAACCTTATGGCATGAAGCGGTTTTCGGGGGAGAAACCTATCAGGTCCAATTAAACAAAACATATGGGATAAAGATGAAAGCAGACAGGAAGGATTTCTTGGTCTGTTGTTTCAATATATAGATGAAAGACTCTGACCCTAAGGTGATAAAACGTGTAGAGGGAAAACACTTAAAGACCATTGAAGTAGAAACAGGATACAGGGATACAAATGCCTGAGTTGAATGGGTAAAGTACACTGTGAAAAGTCTGAATAAAAGCAACTGTTACGCAAGTGCCTCTGGGAGACCAATGGCCCAAGTAGGCCCCTTTCCGCTCGGGTGGAAGCGAGACAGGAGGGGCATGACATGCATGATAGACCTGTGTCAGGATAAGACTGCATGGAGTAATGAGAATTATATGTCCCTTCCATTAATGTTCCCTCCCTTAAAGAAGGAAGATTTAAACCCTCTCCTCCACCACGTTTTCTGTCGTAGTCGGAAATCACACATCGTGTGTAAACAGACAAGGAACAAATTGGTCCAGATACTTGGGAGAGCTGAATTCATGTAGAACTACTGTGTGTGTGTGTGTGTGTGTGTGTGTGTGTGTGTGTGTGATGTTAGGAGGGAGCTGTTGTACCTTTATTCCAAATAACACAGCCGCAGATGGGTCTATTACTCGGGCCCTGCAAGGCCTAATAACACTGGCGGAAGAACTACATGAAAACTCAGGAGTCAACACATCACTCACCGGGTGGCTAGAGTTGTGGTTTGGAAAGTGAAAGGGTGTGATGGTCCCCGTCCTTACCTCTTTGATCGTGGTGACAGAAATACTGACCGCCATAGGATGCTGTATCATACCTTGCACACGAGGACTAACCCAAAGGCTGATTGAAACAGCTTTGGCCTCACAAATGCCCCTAAAGAGCAATCGGGGAGAAGGTCTCTACCTGTTGAACAATGAGGGAGTAAGTGACCTCAGGGAGGTTTCCAAAATAAATGAAATCTCGGGGATGATGCTCACCAACTTCGAGGTGACATATAAGGAAAATGCAGAAGACAACAAATGTTAATTTTTAAAAAAGGGGGAATTGTGGGATATAGGTAAAGCAGTGTTACTTCTCCCACTGAAGAACAAATTACATAATGGCTTCTGCAGAGCGCTGAACTTACTTACACAATTGCATGATTGTTTCGGCAAAGAGCTGAGTTGACTAACCTTGCATGCAAAGGTGAAACCATATGAAGGGAGTCAGTTAAGATTAGGACAAGCAACAATGGAACACATTACGGACAAGTAGATAAGGAGGATAGTGGGAAGAGAAGGTCACTGAGTCATGCCAGCTCAGCAGATTACCTTCACGTAGGCACCAGAACGAGCCAAGTTAGTTACAAATAAGGAATAAAACAAACAAGAGTAAGGGTCGCTAGGCTTAGAGTAGTGGGAGAAGTAAACAAGGTCGGAGTGCAGCTAGGCAGGGGCGGAATACAGTAGGGAATAGTGATAGGTTTGACACGTAATATGTTAGGCCAATGAAGTAAATGGGGAAGTACCGAGAGAGACTCAGTTAAACTGTATAAATTATGAAGTAATTTTTGAATCGGTGTGCCAACTTGTTAGCCATCCGTCTTGCAAGAACGTTTCAATAAAGTTCACTGCTTCAGAATTTGACTCGGACTGAAATTTATTGATACGTGAGCTTCGTTCCTCACAACGTGATCACTTAATAAAGAGATCATAAGGAAAAGTTTGAGGAGGCCATTGAGACCATTGAATCTGTTCCGCTTTTGTTAAAAAAATGATCATGACTCCTCTGATTCTGGTCTTCATTTCCATGTTTCTGTTTATCTGCCATAACCCTTCAGTCTGTTGTAAATCAGAAACCTGTCTGACTCAGCTTCTCTGTGGAAGAGAATTCTACAAACCAATAGTTTTCAATGAAAGAAATGCCTGCTCATTTCTGTCTTAAATGGGAAACTATTAATGTATAAATTAATGTATTAATGTAATTCTAGATTCTCCCAAGTTAGGACACATCCTCTCAGCATTTATCCTGTGGAGCACTTTTAGACTCATATGATTAATAATCACCTGTCATTCTTCTAAATTCCAATGAATATAAGCTCAGTTTTTCCTCTTATGACAACACTGTCCATCAACCGAGTGAACTTTCTCTGAATTTCGAATGCAATGACTCTGTCCTGAAAGGGTCATGCATTGACTTTATAGAGTATTGTCAGGTGGTGAAAATAGATCACCTGGAAGAAAAAAACGTGTTGCAGAGGCTCACAGAGATCTGCAGGATCAGGAGTGAGCCGAGATGAAAAAGACAAGAAGATCACTTATGCAAACAACTCTTAGCAGCTGGTTTGAAGGTGATGATAAAGACATAGAATGGATGGAGCATCTTCTGATCAGGCAGAAAATGTAATTGTAAAATAGATTATCTGGAAAAAATAACCAAGCTGTTATTAAGAATGCAATGGTCGAATTGGCTGTCAGTTCCTAAAATGGAATCAATTCCACGTGGTGGAATTCTTATAGTTCTGATAGTTGAGTTATAACTCTAAGTTGTTGGGCTCTGGCTGGCCGGGACCAATTCTTCCATGGCCTTCCCAAGAGAGAGCCAGACTGAATGCCTCAATGGATTCCAGTGCCACCTGAATTCCTAACTTTGTGGCCAGATCAATATTCGTTTCCTGTATTTTTGAGCTATGGGTTGGCTCATGGCAATGGATTTCTCAACCAGTGGGGATGGAGTTAGCTGTAAGGGCTTGGGATTGGCATCTCAAATCCCTCCAGGAACATCTGAAAATGGTGGTTTACGTTTTGGGAGCTGTACACTTTCAGGTAATTTATATGGTACCATCCAGTCTTCCCAGAGTCTATCAGTACATTGTCGATCAAGGGGTTTGCCTCGTCCACCAATCAGTACAGTTCTGAGAACCTAGGTGACAGGAATGCTCCTCTAGGTGACAGCATGACCTATTGCCCTTTTCAAACTCAGTAGAGTTGACTTTCCTGTCGAAGGCATTGGAAAAGCACAGCAGGTCAGGCAGCATTAAGGAGCCGGACAGTCGATGTTTCAGGCATAAGCCCTTCATTAAGAATGTGGGGCGGGATGTGAAAGGAAGGGGGGGCTGAGAGATAAATAGGAGGTGGGGTGGGGCTAATAGCTTGGAAGATGATAGGTAGATGTAGTTGGGGGATGATGGTGATAGGTTGGAATGGAGGGTGGAGTGGATAGATGGGACAGAAGATGGACAGGTGGGACAGTTCAAGAGGACTGTGCCAAGTTGGAGGGTTGACTCTGGGATGAGGGGAAAGGGGAATGAGGAAACTCATGAGATCGATGTTAACACAGTGTGGTTGGACAGTCCCAAGGCGCAAGATGAGACATTCTTCCTCCAGGCGTCGGGTGGCTAGGATGTGGCGGTGGAGGAAACCCAGGACTTGCATGTCCTTGGCGGGGTGGGAGGGAGGAGTTGAAGTGTTTGGCCACAGGGCAGTGGGTTGTTTGGTACGTGTGTCACGGAGATGTTCACTGAAACATTCCGCGAGTTGGTGTCCTGTCTCCCAGTATAGAGGAGAACACATTGAGAGCAAAGGACACAGTGGGTGAGGTGTTTGGATGTGCAGGAAAATCTCTGCTGGATGCGAAAGGATCCTTTGGGGCCTTGGATGGAGGTGAGGGGGGAGATATGGATGCAGGTTCTATACCTCTTGCGGTGGCCAGGAATGGAGGGTGGGTTGGTGGGGTGTGTGGACCTAACGAGAGAATCGCGGAGGGTATGGTCTATGGGGAATGCTGATAGCAGTGGGGAGGGAAATATATCTCTGGTGGTCGGGTCTGACTGTAGATGGCCAAGGATCCGGAGATCCTGTTGAAGTGTTTATTTTGTCTCTTTTTCTGACCCTTCCTAACAGCTGCTGTCTTTTGGGTAGCCTGGACATTATCTAGCAATGAGGCAAAAACAAGGACTGCAGATTCTGGAAACCATAGTTTAGATCAGAGTGATGCTGGATCCGATCTCTGTCATGTGCCACCATGACTCTATGTGCCGTATGGTCATTAGAATGTGATGAGTCAATCCCTTGGAGCTAAAGACTGTGTTTCTCACCAACACTGTGTTCCAGATGGTGCTATTTTGCTGGATGATTTTCTAAGCATTCCTTTAAGGATGCAAATAATTTTTTCCTCCATCCTACTGGACTGGGGATGGTAGGTGAACCTTTGAACAATGGCAAACAGGTTCAAAACATCACACAAGTGGTGATGTCCTGGTCTGACGGTATGCTGTGAGAGAGGCCCCAACTAGTGAAAACTTGCTAGGTTAGGATAGTTGCTGTTGGTTCAGGTAGGGAAAGCTTCCATCCATTTGCTAAACATGTCAATAATGACAAGCACATATTTGTGCTCCCCAAGTGTACAGGGTGGGTGAGGGCAGATGTAATCAATCTGGATGTTTGTCCAGGGACCCTCTACAATTAGAGTTTGGCTCAGTTTCCCTTTATTAGCATACCTGTCTGGATTATTTTCGACGCAGATTAGACAATAATCAATGTAGTGCCATATGTCTTTATCTCTGGCCACAAGAACTGCCCTTTAATTCTTTCCCTGCTGACCTTTACACCTTGATGGCCCTGACATAGTGCCATTGATAAATAATCTGGTTCAGTCCTATGGTGACTCCACATATTACCCATCTTTAAGGACAAGTCCATCTTTTACTGTTAGCTTATCCTTCCATTTATTATAGGAGGTGAGATGTGCTCCTTCCTGGATTGGCTTTAGGTCAGTGTCACCACCCTGGACTCATTTACAGTCTTTGACTTTAGGTTGGCTCACAGTGATGGCTTCTATGCATTCGGAAATTAGGGGTTACCATGGCTCTCCCTCTCCCTGCCCGGTCAATTCATCAGCCTTTATATTCCCAGCCAGAGAAGGTTTATGGTGTGCCCTGACTTTAATAATTCTGTGTTCCTGTTCTTGGGCAGTTTGGAATATTGCAGGCAGTAGTGGTTTTCTCAGAGACGCAAACAACCTGTGTGGGTAACTTATCTGGATGGCTGATTCATATCCTGTTTTCCCATTCTTGTCTTTCAATATGGAGGACCCATCCATGAAAATTTTAAAAGACTGTTCATCAGCTCTCCTGATTCCCTTGGGCCCTGCCCACTTTTGTTTTGGCATAAGTGGTCTCATGGGATCATTTGCTGCCACTAGCAGGCACTCATGAGGTTCCCCTCCATAGCTTGAGTTGTTTGCTGGAAAGATGGCAACTTCGGTACGTTTTACCATAATGCCACAGCTCTAAGGCGTCAGGATCCCACATACTATGCTGTTTTGGCTAACGTACTGTCTTTAATTCGGCCATCTGGTAATGGTCGTAAGGCTTTGTTTGGTGGGAATGGTTAGGAGTTTGAGTCCAATTATATAAGTGAATTGCTGCACTGCCCAGAAAACTGCTAGGAGGTGTTTCATGCACACTGAGAAACTCTGTTGCAGTGGGGTAGGAGTCAGGAGGCTTAGATCACTGGCTCTAAGCCTACTGTGGTGCTCCTGTAAGAGTTCAGCTGTCAAGGGAGAGTCTGTGGCAGCACTTTTAGTGCAAATGGGAGTTCTGGTTGCTAACTGCACTGCAGAAACCTTTGCTAGGGTTTGTTTTAATTGTGAGACAGCTTGCGTATGCTACTCAGTCCATCCTTCTATCTCATGTTTCCCCGGGTCACAACAGTACCCAGATGAGAGACCTAGGGCTTCATAATCTGAACTTTGTTAGGGCTCACCTTTAACCCTAATGAGGTGAGTAGGATTTGCAGTTCGTTAAGTAGTTGGAGGAGCTCTGATTCAATATCTGTCAGTAGGAAGAGGTCATCCATGTACTGAATCAGGCACTCAGGATGTGATAAACATTTTAACATTCTAGTTGTTGGTGCAAGACTAAAGGAGAATCGTGGAAGCCTTGAGGTAAACATGTGTACTGTTGACCCTGGAAAATGAATGCAAACTTGTACTTGCACCGCTTGCTGAGGAGGATAGACCAAAAACCAATTGCTGATGTCCAATATGGTGACATATTTGGCTTGTGGGGTTTGTTTCATCATGACTTCAGAGCCGGTCTCTACAGCGGGTGCTGTGACAGGTGTTATTTTTTTAAGCTCCAGGTAGTCAATTGTTATCCTCTGGGAGCTGTCCAGTTTCCTAACCAGCCATATTGGCATATTGTTGGTGAGACGACTAGGTGCAGGATTCCTGTTGTAGGAGGCTGGCAACCTTTGGGTAAGGGAAACAGGCTGGGTGTGCTGAGGGTACTGAAGCTGTTATGAGTCTCCATCCCTGATGGGATTTCCTCTTCTAGGTCCTAGACAACCTCATTGTTTGGCTCTTCTCTTCCTCACTGTGACCCTATAGATTCTCATTATCCCTTTTTGGACTTTAACCTATCAGTCTGTGTTGTCTTTTCTTATGAGTTTGGCAACCTCTCCTTCAGTTAGGTTGTGAAACCTACGTTGCTTCTGAGGTTTTGGGTTGGTATCATCTACAACTAGCCCCTCTGTCATTCTACCCCAGTGTGTAGTCTGCACAGGCTTATGTGTGCCTCACAAGAATCCCCCCTTGCCTCTGGGTCATCAGTCATTTCCACAGGCTTAAACAAAAATTCTCCCAGGGTGAAAATGTTGTCTACACACCTCCCTGCGGAGACTTCAATTAGGGCCTCATCCATATCAGACTTCTGCTTTATGCAATAATTCACAGGTCAAATAATAGATTGCATTTCCGTATGAAATCTGAGCCCAGGATGGGTTCTGCCACTGGGTAGAGGTTGACTAATATGACCAGGTGAAGATAGGTAGTGTTGCCCAGCACAAATCTTAATGGATCAGTTTCCAACCCCTCCTGCACGTGCCCCATGAATCCACTTACGACAATCATTTTGTGGTGCACCAGGACCCATTGGTATCTTGGGGCAAAACAAGTATTCTGGCGTCCCATAGGAACTCAGTGTGTTGGCTTCTGACCTTGCCTTCTACCAGGGGTCACTCTGCACTATTTCATTTGATGCCACACTCACAGTTTGGTGAGTCCTGCATGGGTGTACAGGGGTGGGATACCTCAGCTGCCCCCTCTATTTCCATCTCCCCTTTAATTTCTCCAAACTGTTGACCAGATACCGAACTATATGATGAAATATAAATGCTATGGCTCCATGTGCAGATCAGAGCCAAGGAGTCCATAAGGCTATTCAATGAGATTATGGCTGATCTGATAATGTTCAACTCCCCTTTCATGTCTTTTCCACCTTCAACTCTATTACTGATTAAAAATCTTTGTATCTCAGATTTGAATATATTTAATGACCAGACTCAACAGCTCTCTGCAGTAAAAGAATTCCACGTTCACTTCACTCTGACAGAATAAATTCCTCCTCATTTCTGTGTTAATTGTGTGACATTTGTTCTCTTTTAATAAGAATACCTCATGTGCTTCAAATTCCAAAGAGCACAGGCCTAATCTACTCAGCCTCTATTCACAAGACAGTCCCTTCATACCTAATACCAACCTACTGAACTTTTTCTGGACAGCCTCCAATGTCAAAATATCTTTCCTTCGATAAGTGGCCCAAACAGTTCACAATATTCCAGCTGTGATCTGACTAGGGCCTTGCATAGTTATATTTTTCTCTTGCCTGTTTTCATAGTCCATCTCCTTTGAAATAAAATCAACATTCTATTTACCTTCCCTGCAGCAAATGCAGTGTCCCCAGTTTTATTAATAAGGGCATATTATATAAGAGCAAATATGTGATATTGAACTTTTAGAACCTCCCATGAGCAGTCTTGGAAGCTCAGAAAATATAAAACTAAGTTATAAGTATTACTGCCTTTATCTGAGTGAACTGTAAAGGTGACCCTAAAATCACTTAAGTAATCTATCCAGTTTTGTTATTTTCTTTTATATATCCCTTAACTTTGTTTATCTGTCTTTTGTGTAAATGTGATTGGAAACAAAGGTTTTTGGCTTTATGGCATCTGTTATGGACCAAGTCAGACCCCTTCAAAATATTTTAAGAAGGTAGCCTAGGCCCTAACATTTTCTTATTTTAAAGGCAGATGTGTACTGGATATTCCAGGTGTGATGCAGTTCATCAAACCACGCGGCTTAAGCAAAACAGGTTTATTTAAACACGACAGTTGAAACACGACCAAAGAAAATGGAATTTAGAATAACTGTTGGAGCGCTCAACTGACTCAACACAGCAACTAAATTAGGGAGCTGTTCCAATTCCTGCAGCACCCCATAAACATAAGCCTTGGCAAAAGGTAAATTCAAACACAGGTTCTTACAGGCAGGAAAACTTTATAGACAGAAGCCAATCAAGAATCATCTGCTGAAGCATGGAACCTGTGTGTACTGTAGCAGCTTTTGCTATAGCTACCAGCAGCTTCTCTGATACAACGAAACCAAGCTAGAGAAAACAAAAACCTGAACTGGGAGAACTGATCACTTCTCTCCCATTGTTAAAGTAGGCTTCCAGATATTTTGACACATCTGCCTTTATGACCTCTCTTGGAAAAAAAAACAAGGACAAAGTAATCTGCTAAAGTGATAACATCATCACACATAGACTAATTAGATTGCTTTGGTTTTTAAAATTTTGCTCTGCTAAAGTTACTATATTGTGTTACAACACAGAGGTGAACCCCTCTGTTAATTAAGCTGAACACCCAGAACCTCTTGAGCAGTCTTAAGAGCCATTTCCCTCACTTTTAATTTAACCAACCACAAGTAACTGAAATTAAACAAGTTTTCTTATCTTTGCTTTAGGTGAGAAAAAGATCTAGAACACTAATCGGGAATTGTTTAAACCTGCTGGGACCTTTTTTTTAACCCCAAATCTGTTCAAATCTGTCCAAATCTCAGACGGGATTTGTCTAAACCTGTACAAATCCAAATCCCAGACGAGCCCCCAAACTGTTACAATGCAGAGTAGGGCCCTCCTGTAACTTAAACCCAAACACCCAGAAAAGTTCACCTTTGCCTTGTAATCTGTTAATATATGAGTGAACGAGAACTCCCAAATTCCACTATTTAAAGAAAATGACATCATTTTTTTTAAACTCTAAAAGTGAACATTAAACAGCTATTCACAACTCCAAGCCCCCCCCCCCCGCATAACTGCTTACTATTTGCTTCCAACTCTATAACAATATGCTGTTCCAATAAGACACTTATTAAAATTATATGAATTTAATTTCAAAACCACAAAGCTGCTGTCTTGTTCTGTCTTCCCTCTTCTGGCTGAGAATCTCCCTGGGTTTACTTCTTTCTTTTTAATCCAAGTGTGTTTCAAACGAAATGGTACCTTTCACAGAGAGTGTTTCTAATTTTTTGGAGAGCAAGATATTAGATCTCCAGATGTTTCTGTCTCGATGGCAGTTGCTTTCTCTGACCAATTTTCAAAAGTCCGCATTTTATACCCCCCTCAACATCAGATCGTCTCACTGGTTCAATGTTGGCAAAACAATAAATTCAAATTGGGTTTTAGTATCCTGGGGCATTATTTAAACTGATTAGTTAAATTCAAATTGTTGTCAAAACAGCAACCAAGTCAGGTATCCATTTCACAGCTAAATGTTACATATTTTCAATTATCCAGTACACTCTGTGACTGCCATCTAGTCATATACACTGATGCTTGTAATCTTAGTTTAGAACAGCATTCACTTTGTCTTAAACGTAAAGTACACACCTTTAAATTCATAACAATTGTTGATAAATTGCTAAGTCTTGTGTTAATATGCAAACCGGTATCTAGTTAAGAACCAATGGAGTCAATTTTGAGGGTCTTTGAAGGTTTTAATTTTACTGTGTTGCGAATACAGTGGTAGAAGGACTGGTTTGGTTTGGCTGTCTGTCTCCATGTCATAACAGTAATAATATCATTTGAAGACATGATGGGCTGAATGATCTCATTTCGCACCATAACAATACTGTAGTTCACTTGCTTTTCACTTGCTTAGGTGGAACAAGGATACTGGGGAATCCAAGATGGAAGATAGGAGAAAATTGTCGCTGTGAGAGCTGTTCCATTTTTGAGATTTTTTTTCAGTATTAGAGCTGATTTCCTTGATTTCTTAGAGCAGTATTTTTTTTTTTACAAGCTGTTGCATTGTTCTGGAACTTCGGGAAAAAATGATCAAAACAATGGTACATTGTACATGGGTGGGAGCAAGGACCACGTGGGAAGTGAAAAAAAAGTGAAGCTGCATAGCTGACTGACCAGGAAGTAAATTTTCAGCTGTTTAGTTTCAAGTATCTCTAGATATCGAAGTTTGTCTAAGAAAAATACACAAACAGCAAACTTTATAGCAGTATGGCTGTATTTAGGAAGGAAATTCCAAGGAATACATCCACTGAAGTTATTTGGGTGGAACTGAAATAAACAAAGGGATGATCACCTTATTAGGATTGTACTATAGACACCCCAATAGTCAGCAGGAAATTGAGAAGCAAATTTGTAAGGAGATCTCAGTTATCTGTAAAAGTAATAGGGTAGAGACATTAACTGTTCAAACACAGACAAGAACTGCCATAGTGTTAATGGATCAGATGGAGAGGAATGTGTTAAGTGTGTACGAGAAAATTTTCAAATTCAGTATGTGGGTGTACCTGCTAGAGGAAGAGCAGAACTTGACCTACTCTTGGGAAATAAGGCAAGGCAAGAGTTATGAAGCTGGGTAGAGTAATAGTGAGTCAAAGGAATGTATGGTCCCTTTTAGGAGAGCTCAAAGTATAGCAAATGCTGCCAGAAAACAGAGCAGCTGGGAGACAGGCTGTTCCAAAATGGACACATGTAACAATTGTCTGTTAAATGGATATCTGAGTTTTGGATGCTGTTTTGACAACAATTCAAATCTGCCCAACTGATTTAACCCAAACACTCAGCCCTTCAATGCCAATCAAATTTAAAATCTGATAATGTTCATGAAACCAATCTGACTGTAAGAATTTAAGATGTAATCAGTGGTATAAAAACAAGTGTTTTTGAAAATCGGGGAGAGATCAACTGCCACCTAAAGAGAGCCAACTGCTCTGAAAGAAATTTCAGAAAGCATCTCTTTTTAAAGGTGCTACGGAATTTTAGACAAAGGTACTCACAGTAAAAACCAAAATCATAGAAGATGGCCCAGGATGAAGAAAGCAGAATCGGAAGGATGGAAGTTTTGAAATAGCAGAGTTGGAAGACCGGACGATGAGAGATTAAATTAATTCAATGTTCAGTAATTGTGTTATTGGAGCAGCATTTAAATAGAGTTGGAGTCAGGTAGTGATTAGTTAAGAAAAAGGGGGTTTGGGTTTGTTAATAGTTTTTATTTAGTGTTCACTGTTAGAGCTAGTTAATTTTCTTTAAACAGTGGAAATCAGGCGGTTTTCAATCACTTATACATTTTGTATGAGGCGAGGTTTTCTCAGTATTTTAGTTTTAATTAACAGAGGGGTTCGACCTCCCCTGGTGGGGCACTTTGAGGCAAGTGATCATGATTCTATTTGTTTCTAAATAATGATGGAAAAGGATAAACTGGATCTAAAAGTTAAAGTTCTAAATTGGAAGAAGCTCAATTTTGACAGTATTAGGCAAAAACTTTCAAAGGTTGATTGGGAGTGAATATTCACAGGTAAGGGGATGGCTGGAAAATGGGAAGCCTTCGAAAATGAGATCACAAGAGTCCAGGGACAGTATGTCCTTTTTAGGGTGAAGGGCATGGCTAATAGATGTAAGGGATGCCTGATTACTAGAGAAATTGAAGTTCTGGTCAAGAAAAGAAGGAAGCATTTGTCAGGTATAGATTAGAGTGGCGCTGGAAAAGTGGTGCTGCAGTTCAGGCAGCATCTGAGGAGCAGTAAAATCGACATTTCGAGCAAGAGCCCTTCATCAGGAATACAGACAGAGAGCCTGAAGGGTGGAGAGATAAGCTAGAGGAGGGTGGGGGTGGGGAGAAAGTAGCATAGAGTACAATAGGTGAGTGGGAGAGTGAATGAAGGTGATAGGTTGGAAGGGGGGAGGGTGGACTGGATAGGTCGAAAAGAAGATAGGCAGGTAGGACAAGTCATGGGGACAATGCTGAGCTGGAAGTTTGGAACTGGGGTGAGGTGGGGGAAGGGGAAATGAGGAAACTGTTGAAGTCCACATTGATGCCCTTGGGTTGAAGTGTTCCAAGGTGGAAGATGAGGCGTTCTTCCTCCAGGCGTCTGGTGGTGAGGGAACAGCAGTGAAGGAGGCCCAGGACCTCCATGTCCTCGGCAGAGTGGAAGGGGGAGTTGAAATATTGGGCCACAGGGTGGTGTGGTTGATTGGTGCAGGTGTCCCAGAGATGTTCCCTAAAGCGCTCTCCTAGGAGGCGTCCAGTCTCCCCAACGTAGAGGAGACCGCATCGGGAGCAACAGATACAATAAATGATATTAGTGGATGTGCAGGTAAAACTTTGATGGATGTGGAAGGCTCCTTTAGGGCCTTGGATGGAGTGAGGGAGGAGGTGTGGGCGGAGGTTTTGCAATTTCTGCGGTGGCAGGGGAGGGTGCCAGGATGGGAGGGTGGGTTGTAGGGGGGCGTGGACCTGACCAAGTAGTCACGGAGGGAACGGTCTTTGCGGAAGGCGGAAAGGGGTGGGGAGGGAAATATATCCCTGGTGGTGGGGTCTGTTTGGAGGTGGTGGAAATGTTGGCGGATGATTTGGTTTATGCGAAGTTTGGTAGGGTGGAAGGTGAGCACCAGGGGGGCTCTGTCCTTGTTATGGTTGGAGGGGTGGGATCTGAGGGTGGAGGTGCGGGATGTGGACGAGATGCATTGGAGGGCATGTTTAACCACGTGGGAAGGGAAATTGCGGTCTCTAAAGAAGGAGGCCATCTGGTGTGTTCTGTGGTGGAACTGGTCCTCCTGGGAGCAGATCCAGCGGAGGCGGAGGAATTGGGAATGCGGGATGGCATTTTTGCAGGAGGTAGGGTGGGAAGAGGTGCAATCCAGGTAGCTGTGGGAGTCGGTGGGTTTGTAAAAAATGCCAGTGTCAAGTCGGTCATCATTAATGGAGATGGAGAGGTCCAGGAAGGGGAGGGAGGTGTCAGAGATGGTCCAGGTAAATTTAAGGTCAGTGTGGAATGTGTTGGTGAAGTTGATGAATTGCTCAACCTCCTCGTGGGAGCACGAGGTGGTGCCAATGCAGTCATCAATGTAGCGGAGGAAGAGGTGGGGAGTGATCCCTAGGACCTGGTCAGGTGTACCCTAGAACTCTATGGAAAGCTAGGAAAATGATTGCATGGCCCCTTACTGAGATATTTGTATCATGTAAAATGATTTGGAATGAACATAGGAGAGTTAGTTAGTCAGTTTGGAGATGGCACTAAAGTAGGAGGTGAAGTCGACAGTGACAAAGGTTACTTCAGAGTACAACAGGATCTTGATCAGATGGGCCAATGGGACGACAAGTGGCAGATGGAGTTTAATTTAGATTCTGTGAGGTGCTGCATTTTGGAAATACAAATTAGGGCAGGACTTATATGCTTAATGGTAAGATCCTGGGGAGTGATGCAGGACAAAGAGATCTTGGAGTGCATGTCCATTGTTCCTTGAAAGTGGAGTCTCAGGTAGATAGGATAGTGAGGAAAGTGTTTAGTGTGCTTTCCTTTATTCGTCAGAGCATTGAGTATAGGAGTTGGTAGGTCATGTAGTAGCTGTACAGGACATTGGAATATTGTGTACACTTCTGGTCTCCCTGCTCTAAGAAGGATGTTGTGAAACTTGAAAGGATTCAGAAATGATTTACAAGATGTTGTCCAGGTTGGATGTTGAATAGGCTGGACTGTTTTCCTTGAAGTGCAGAGGCTGTGGGGTGACCTTATAGAGGCCTATAAAATCATGAGGGGCAAAGATAGGGTAAACAGACAAGGTCTTTTACCTGGGTTGGGAGAGTCCAGAATTAGAGGGCATAGGTTTAAGGTGAGAGAGGAAAGATATAAAAGGGATCGAAGGGGCAAATCTTTCATACAGAGGGTGATGCGAGTATGGAATGAGCTGCTAGAGGAAGTGGTGGAGACTAGTACAATTACAACTTTTAAAAAGCATCTGGATGGGTATATGATTTGGATGGGTTTAGAGGGATATGGGCCAAGTGCTAGCAAATGGGACTAGATTTCTGTTCGGCACAAATGAGTTGGACCAAAGGGCCTGTTTCTGTGCTACACCTCTGTATGACTCTTTATGTTTCAGTGTCCCACCAACTACTTCTTGTTTCACAGGACACATCCATTGTTCTGGTTCTGGTCAGTGAAGTATCCCAGGATGAAAATTACACCCGCAAGAATCTAATGGACGTTCCAATTGATTTGGGTACACTCTACAAGTCGTTTTGGTAACTCTAATTGCAAAGCTCAAGGATGCATTTTTAAAAACATCTAACTAAAAGATTTTTTTTGTTGGTTGCAAATCAATTGCACAATAACTGAGTTATAGGCCTTTCCATTTATGAAGGTTGCAGGCTGGTACCAGGAAGCTCCAATTGCTTCATACACGCAGTCAAGCCTACACCTGTGGGAAACCTGCAATAGCACTGGAGCCCATACTTATTTGGCTTCCTGGCTTCTGGGTATATTCTGAAGTTCAGTGAAGGCTGTGGCTATTTTAAAATAACACATTGATGATGACTCTGATGTGCCACTGTTTTGAGATGTCACACATGTTCCCTCTGGGTCCTTGAACGCAATACTTGTGAAGAAGCTGCACATCATCCTGAAGAAGAGGACACAATTCATTAACTGCCTCTTTAGATGTACTGAACTGTCTTTGACATTGTCCCTCTGTCATCTGCAGATGTAGGATTGTACTGAATTTTTTCATTGCTGCACTGATTCCTGGTTGCCTCCATCTTGACTAGCCTCAATATGTGGTGCCACCACTGTGTTTTGGATCTCTGGCAGCTGTTCTATCTGACCCAATGTTAGCTTTCCTCAGTGACGCTCTACTATAGGCAAGACCTAATTCAGCACCAGTAAATGAATAGAGGATTGAAATCTGAGGATGAAGTGAGAATGAGGATCAGTTTGACTAATGGGGACATTTGAGGAAGCATGATACAGCCATGCACTGTTGAGCACGAGAAGCCAAATAGAACTTAATTGAAACCCACCGTCTGGATAAATGAGCTGGATTTGAGCTTTAATTTTTTTTTAACATGCTGTTGGTTACTTGGTAAGCTTCCCTACTTAGTGCAAAGGACATGTGGATTTTGTTATTTTTGCGGTTTCTCTGCAAGATATCTTCTCTGTTACGAAATAAATGTTTTGTTATCCATCTGATTGTATGCTTCAGACCATTCTACTCTCAAGCACCTACACATTAATGATCTGAGCAACCATTAGGGAAAAAGCAGTAATCAGTAAGACAGTGCACTTAACATTGCTTGGCATTAATGTAAGATAGCACTTAGGCTTTGGCACATGATTTCTGAGTATTATGCAGTGAAGTCTACCTGATAGTTAGCAGGTTGAGAGGATCCTGAGACATGCCCTTTTGACCCTTCCATTATCAATGAGACTTCAACTTTTCAGAGTGTGTATGGACTGCTAGACTGTCTTGAAATGATTGAGCAATTTGTGAGGCAGCATCAAATGTGCAAGGGTCAGCGCTTTGTCTAGATTTTCTTGGCAGGCCAATTTTTATTTATTCATTCATGAAATGAACACATCAATGGCTAGGCAGCATTTATTGCTCATCCCTAATTGCTCAGAGGGCAGTTAATTGTTACCCACATTGCTGTGGATCTGGAGTCACATGTCAGCCAGATCGGGTAAAGATTGCAGGTTCCTTCTGTAAAGGACTTAGGGAACTAGATGGATTTTTCTGACAATCGACAACAGATTCGTGGTTATCGTGCTATGAGGGGAGTGACATGTAAACTGCTCATTGTATAGTGTGCTGACTTGTAAGCTGATGAATAGAATGAATCTTTCCCTTCAGAGATATGTGAAACCATCACTCCTTTTGGAGTGTCACTCACAAGATGGGTGTAAATGTTGAAGGTATGTGCAGGCCAGGTCCCACCTCAGCACCTACAGATAGTAAATATCGTCAACCTGATCCACTTTAAAGTACAATGCTTTGACTGCCATTATCAATGTCACATAACCCTGTCTACTGCACGCTGTTTCTGTTTTTTGTAAGTAAATAGTCTACTGTTATAGCTTCACCAGAACAAAATAAAGAACAGTAGAAATTGATACCTCAATTTTTTAGATACGCTTGTTGCTGTTCTCCATACTCTTCATTGAATGAGTTGGTGCCCGAGCTTGATGGTAATGGGGATATGCCAGGCCATAAGATTAAATATTGTGGCTAAATACAATTTTACTGCTACTAATTATCCACATTGTCTCATGGATGCCAAGTTGTGTTGCTTGATCTGTGTTGAAGTTTGTTCTGTTTATTACGGCCACATAATACCATTAATGATATCCTCAGTGTGAAACCAGCACTTCTTCTCAAAAAGGACTTTGTAGTGGTCACTTTTATGCTACTGTCATGGACTACATGTCTGCAACAGAGAGATTGGTGTCAGGCAGGTTTTTGTCACTAGTTGGTTCCCTCACTTGTCTGCTGTGGACTGGGCCTGTTCAGTTAGTAGTAGTACCACCAAGCCACCCTTGGTAAGGGACATTGAAATCCTCCACCTGGAGTAGATTCTGTGCCGTGGTCACCCACAATCGTCCCTCCAAGCAGCATTGTTTAATATGGAGTAGTATTTATCATCAGGTTGACTGGGCTGGGGAAGTTGGGGGGGGGCGGGGCGGGGGGGGGGGCAGTGGTGGTGTGTGTGTGTGTGTGTGTGTAGTAAGTGAAAATCTGCAAGAGGTTACCTAGTCCATGTCAGTCCTAATTACATGGGGTCTGAGGTCAATATTAAGGACTCCCAGGGTGACCCCTTCACAATTGTATTCCAGTGTTCTGCCACCTCCGGTGGGAGGACTTCAATGGGATGGTGACTAGTGGTGTCTGCAACATTGTAGGGTATTATTCTAATAGTATGCCAATGTCAGCTATTGCTGTGAAATAGCTCTCCCAAATTTGCTACAGGCCCTCAAATGTTGGTCAGGAAGACTTTGCAGGTGACAGGTCTGAATTTGCCATTGTCGCTTCTGGTCCTAGGTTGATGCCAAATTTGGTTTAATCCCTTTCTCTTAAGCTTTGTTGTAGTTTGATAAAACTAAATGACTTGCGAGGACATTATTGCAGGCAGTCAAGAAGCAACCACATTCCTCTGTGTCTGGCTTTACATTAGGTTCTGTGGCCACGAACAGCTGCAGAATGTTATTCGATCACAATGTGTAACCTCATGGCTATCTCAGGTAATGTTGGCAGATTTGCTTCTTTGAAAGGGTTTAGTGAATTAGATGGATTTTTAAGATAATTAATATTGATTACATTGGAGCCATTAGGCTAGTTTGTTTTTAAATCCCAGACTTTGTTGAATTCAAATTTCACTACTCAAACCTATGTCCTAAGAATATTAGCCAGGAGTTCTGCATGACGGCACACTGCCGTAACATTTGTGATGATGGTTAAGCATCATAGTGTGAAGGGTAATTCCTGGGTTTCACCTTCTGAAATAGTGTGTAGTTAGGCTTCAAATACGATGGCAGTAGCGTAATCTCCAAAAGGTCCTGAATCCCTGAGTAGGCAGTTGCAAAATTAATAAGGTGAAGAGTGGAAGATGATTCCTCAGGTTGAGGAGTCTAGAACTAGAGGGAACAATTTAAAAATAATGGAAACTGAGTTCAAAGATAGTTGTGATCATTTGGAATTCTCTGTCACACAGGGCTGTGGAAACCTGGTCTTTGAGAATGTGTAAGAGAGAGATTGATCGTTCCTTTGATTACTAGTGACCTACAGAGTTATTGGAATTGAGTAGGTAAAAGCATCAGCCGTGATGGTATTGAACAGTAGGACACATTGGATGGGCTGAATGGCCAACTGTTGTTCCTATTGTATGCCCCATGTTTGACCACACACCAGGATCTCACTCATGAAGCACCTTAACTAAAAATGAGAAAATTCAGCCCCGTGTACTTGTCCAATAGCAAACCTATCATAAGTATCACTATTTTTAAATATAAACAATTTTGCAAGAAAGGCAAAAGTTTGTTTAATTTACTTTAAAACATCAGAAATATACATACCAGATAAAAAAATCACCAAAATATTTAATTAAGTTGAAACAAACCTGAAATAAAGGTGAACTTCGATAAGTACAGCTGTTTTCACAAAATACTTTACAGTCAATGAAGCTCTATTTTGAAATGTAATCACCATTGAGTAGAGCAAACAATTTGTGCATTGCTGTAAAGTAATAATGACCAGATAATGTTTTGATGATGTTGTTAAGAGATAAATATTGACCAGAATTCAAGAATCATTGCTCTGCCCTTTCTCTGAAGTAATGCAATGTGAGCTTAGTATTACCTGAGAGGTTAAACAGAGACTGTGGTTTAACATCCCACCCCAAATCAGGTGCCTCCCGCAGTCAGAATGGATTTATGCTGAAGTCTCTGACACGGATCTAGAACCTACAAACTTCTTACTCCAAGGTTAATACGCAATGAACTATGCTACAAGTATAGCATTGTGATGTCAATGGGTTTAGAGTTATTGGTCCCTCCCAAAAGTAAATAAATCACTGTATATTAACTTATCCAATATGAGTCATATTGGGGCGAGAGTATTTGGAATCACCAAACTTGTCCAAGTGTAAGGAATTTTATCATTAGGCTCATCAACATCAATTTATAACTCATTACTGCAATTAGGAATGACAGATGTTCAGTCACCATAATGTATTTTTATAAACAGCAAGTTATTTCCCAACCCCCACCTCTTTCCCTATCTGTCCCTCATCTTTGGTTTTACTGTATTGCCCTTAATAGATTTTGCAGGTAAAGTAATCAACTGGAACACAGGTGATTTGTTGGTAGTATTTGGTGGATGAAAAATTGGGTGATTAGGTGGTGGGAAAAGAAGATGTTTGGTTGTATGAAATAATACTTCCAGATAGAACAGAAATAGATAGAAAGTCTCTCTTTATCATTCCCAAATATATCCTTTGCAGCTCAGGTTATGAAGCAGTTAAAAAGTTGAAGATGACACCTTTTTGGCATTTTCACTTTTTATTTGACCTTTCTATGTTTTAGCAATCGAACTCCTCTGTATCCTGTAATCATCTAAATTGCACTGATTATGCACACAAAATGTATAACTGCTTAAAGTATCACAGCATAATTAACTAAATTTGACAAACTTCAGAGAGTAAAATTTATTCAACTAAATGCATAGTATATTTTAGAACATTTCATTTATTATTAAGAACACTGGTGCCTGTGATAGTTGGTTATGCCCTTGTTGGTATAAACTTCGTACATAATGATAAACACTGGAATTCCACCATAGAAACATTCCTCCTGTAACTCTGAAATTGATCCATACCTGTTGTTTCAACACTTTTTCATAACCTCTGCACCTGATATTTAAGCAAGGATTTTCACTTTTACATAAATTTCAATCCAGACAGAACTGTGCAACTCACAGTGTATCTTACTTCCCCAAATACTCAATGAACTCAGGTCTTAAATTTAAAATATTTGTCCTTACTCTCAAATCTGTACTTGAAATTGCCTTTTCCTACCTCTGCAACCTTCTTCAAACCTGTGTGCTTTGTACTCTCCAATCTATAATCCATCATAGAAATTTCAGCCATTTTGCTGTCATACGTACAACCTACTTTTAGTTTTGCTATTATTTTTCCAATCTCAAAGCTTTCTGTAAAAAAAACTACCCTTTCAGTTTTGATTTTTTAGTAATCTTTTCCCTTCTCCAGCTATTAAGCAATGCACAAATTAACACGAGTGAAAAGATATGAAACATACACTTGAAGATTCTAAGTTGGCCTTTAATCAAATAAATCAGCAAATTTACTACCTCACTCTTAGGACAAACTTTTGTTTTGGCCTCCAGCATAAGGGCATGTTTATGATATGGAAGGAAATAGTATTACCATTTAAACAAGATGAATTGGAGAAATTTATTTCAGGTTACAAGCATTGCCATCACCATGAGTATGATAATAGGGTCTTCTAGTCTAACTTTCAAGGTAAAAGTACTAACATACCACAGGATATTCAACAAGCTGTGTTTATGGATTAAAAGTACTAGTTATTATTTAAAGATCCAGCTTGGGCTGTTGCAGTACAAATTGTTGCAAAATCATTTTTGACTTGGAGATTTGACATTTTCCTCACCACGTTTACTTGTGTTACTGGATTAGGTAAGAGTTTCAAAAAACAACTTAAATATCCTATGAACTCAAACCTATATTTTATGCCAATTCATGGATCTACCAATGTTACATTATCTAATTCAGCTTGACTATTATAGAAGACAGTCTTGGCCACTATAAATTTAATACAATACTTAGAAAATTATTTTGAAGTAAATTATATGATGCAATATTTTAAAGTGTACAGTTAATCTTTAGAAGAATGTAGATGCTGCTCATATAACTTTGTCCCAGAGGATGTCTTTTAGGTTTCAGCATCATTTTCATCAACAGATTTTACATCAGTAGTTTCTGTTTCTTCTTTCGCTTCTTCTTCCAGTTCATCTGGCTTCTGTTTTTTTGTTTTTAGGTGCTCACCACGTAAAATTTGTGAAACTGTGTGAGGATTTTCACTGCCATGCTGAACAAATTCAATATATTCGACAAGTCCATACATTATCATGCCCAATAACAGGACTATCACCAAGATAATGAGCTTGACTTTTATACATAAGAAGTTTGCATACGCAAATGCTGTAACAAATCCCACAGATTCCCACAGTCGGTAGTTAGCAAATGCTGCTTCTTTGTCGCTTAGAAATAGAACTCCATAAAGGGCTTGAGAGAAAAAAAACAATTGTTAAGTAAAATATCTGTCTACATCCTGTGGAATTATTTTAAACTCATTTTAAAATTCAAATTCAAAATGTCAACGTTCTACATTTCCAGAACAATTGTTTTGGGTAAAAATAAGCAATGTACCAGGATGAGAGAATAAGAATAACAAATATTATTGACCAGCTGGCATCAGGAATATTAGAAAATTTCAAAACTAAAGACACTGTATCTGAATGCATGAGACATTTACAATATATTAGATGAATTAGCTCTCTGAGGGGCTAGGGTGAACAGACAGTGGTCATGTGCGTATCAAACAACATAGGCAGAAAGAAAGATATGATCTTGCAGGCAGAGTTCAGGAAGCTAGGAAGGAAATCAACAAACAAGACCTCAATGATAGTAAAACCCAGATGAACTTCACCTAAGCAAATGACAATTCAGGACAAATTGCTACTGCCATTGGGGAGGGTTTAAACCAACTTGGCAGGTTTGGAGGAGCCAGTAGTGATATCACTTAAGAAAACTAAGGTGAACAGAGAATGGGGAGATAAAGATAACATTAAAGTAGAAAACAGTAAGTTTCTAGGAGGCTGAGATAGAACCTTTCTAAAATAATTGTAAGGAATCAGGTATCAGAGTATAAGGGAAAGTAACAAAAATTAGGCTTACTATGTATGGATGTGAGTGCACCGTCTAATAAATAAAATGGGTGAGCAACAGGATCAGATAACCACATGGACATTTGATTTGGCAACAACAGAAAACTTGTTCGAAGAAGTGCAGTTCTGAGGACTACAAATTCTGAATACAAAATGCCAGATTTTCACTGAGGAACAGGAAGCTTGAGTTGGAAAAAGGTTCCAACTTGGCAGACCCATTTCCTGTCAAACTACTCCCATCCACAATATTTTTGTGCTGAGGAGACAGGTGAATGATAATGTACTGCAGGCTGAAGGTGGTAAAGGAGGTAGGTAGATAGTAAGCCTGGTGGCCATAATGGCTGCCCCTGTTTACAGGAATATTGGCCTGGTTTTAATGATAAATATTAGACTCTCAAATCTTCAACATCTTCCCCGCTTCACTCATCCAATCCACAGATATCCATTAGATACATAATCAATGAGCCACTGGCAAGACTGACTCTCAAATAATACTTAAATTGACACAATAAGCAGAGGCTTTAAAACATTTGTTTTTTAAAAAATGGATCAAATTAAGAACCTTCAAAATTCTTGATCAACTATAGTCATTTAGGATATTAATGTCAGAAAAAATTCACTTCAGACTTCATTGAATCTCAATATTGTAGAAGTAGGAGATTTGACCCTCCGAAGAGCATTCTACCCAGATATCTACCCTATCCATGTAGCACTGCATTTTCCCCTGGTTAATCCATCGAACCTTTACATCCCTGGACACCATGGCCAATCCACCTAACCTGCACATCTTTGGACTGTGGGAAGACACCAGAACACCTAGAAGAAACCCACACAATGAGGGGGAAATGTGCATACTCCACACAGACAGTCAACCGAGGCTGGAATCAAACCCCGATCCCTGAGAGGCTGCAGTGCTAACCACTGTGCAAATACATAAGGAGTGAATAAAATTCTTGCAAGAAACAGCAGGTCATTATATGAAACAGAGATATGAATCAAACAAAGCTTTCCCATCTCTAATCAGTTGTATAAAGAACGTTTGCTAAGGCATAAGTTGATTAGCTATTCATAGAACGTAAATCAGCCTTCATAATGAGCTTATCTGATAACAAAAATGGGTTGAGCAGTTTACAATATTCTGAATGCTTGGCTGAGCTCCATGAATATCTATTAGACTTCAATTGTATCCAGCACTACACTCCCGACTCTGATCTCCAGCATCTGCAGTCGTAACTTTCTCCTTCAATTTTGTCCAGCAAAGTTTATATAGCTGCAAAGAAAGTGAAATCTTTATTTCATTATTATCACTTTATTTTGCAGTAACTTGCTGTTTCTTTCAGGAGTTTTGCATCTATCCTTACCAAGGGAGAAAGTGAGGCAAGAAAGGAGGGGGACCTGGAATTTTTGATTAAGTATGACATTACAGCTGTACTTAGGGAGGATATTTCTGAGAATATGTCCAAGGAAGTTATTTGGTTGGAACTAAGAAATAAGCAAGGAATAATCACCTAATTGGGATTGTACTATTGACCGCCAAATAGTCAGCGTGAAATTCAGAAACAAATTTGAAAGGAGATTTCATTTCTTTATAAGAATAACAGGGTGGTAATGTTAGGGGATTTTAACTTTGCAAACAAAGACTGTGACTGCCATGGTGTTAAGGGTTTAGATGGATAGGAATTTGTTAGGTGTATACAAGAAAATTTTCTGATTCAATATGTGGATTATGAGTAGATTAGATTCCCTACGGTATGGAAACAGGCCCTTCGGCCCAACAAGTCCACGCTGACTCTCCGAAGAGTAACCCCCCGCCTTCGATTAATGCACCTAACAACCATGGACAATTTACCTGACCTGCATATCTTTGGACTCTGGGAGGAAACCCACACAGACACAGGGAGAACTTGCAAACTCCACACAGTCGCCCAAGTCTGGAATCGAACCTGGTGCTGTGAGGCAGCAGTGCTAACCACTGAGACACCATGCTGCCCAAGGTGCACAACCTGACCTACTCCTGGGAAATAAGGCAGGCAAATGACTGAGGTGTCAGTGGGGGTGCACTTTGGGGCCAGGGACCATAATTTTTTAATTTTAACATAGTGATGGAAAAGGATAGACGAGATCTAAAGATTAAAGTTCTAAATTACAGGAAGGCCAATTTTACAGTATTAGGCAAGAACTTTCAAAAGTTGATGGGGGGAGGTGGGGGGGGGGGTGGGGAGCAGACGTTCGCAGGTAAAGGAATGGCTAGAAAATGGGAAGCCTTCAAAAATGAGATAATGAGAGTCCACAGACAATATGTTCCTGTTGGAGTGAAAGGCAAGGCTGGTAGGTATAGGGAGGGTTGGATGACCAGAGAAATTGAGGTTTCGGTCAAGAAAAAGAAGCATATGTCAGGTATCTACTGTGGAGAAGGACATGGAAAATATACAATGTGGGGAAATAGATGGTGACATCTTGAAAATTGTCCACATTACAGAGGAGGAGGTGCTGGATGTTTTAAAATGCATAAAAGTGATTAAATCCCCAGGACCTGATCAGGTGTATCCTAGAACTCTGTGGGAAGCTAGGGAAGTGATTGCTGGGCCCCTTGGAGTGCCACTATTTAGGAAAGGTGGTAAGGAAAAGCCAGGGAACTAGAGATCAGTGAGCCTGACATCAGTGGTGGGCAAGTTGCTGGAGGTAATCCTGGGGGACAGGATTTACATGTATTTGGCAGGACTGATTAGGGATAGTCAATATGGCTTTGTATGTGGGAAATCATGTCTCCCTAACTTGATTGAGTTTTTTGAAGAAGTAACGAATGGGCAGAGTGATGGACGTGATGTTTATGGACTTCGGTAAGGCATTCCACAGGTTTCTCATGGTATACTGGTTAGCAAGGTTAGATCACATGGAATACAGGGAGAACTCGCCATTTGGCTACAAAACTAGCTTGAAGGTAGAAGTCAGAGGGAGGTGGTGAAGGGTTGCTTTTTAGACCGGAGACCTGTGACCAGTGGTGTGCCGCAAGGATTGATACTGGGTCCACTGCTTTTCATCATTTACATAAATGATTTGGATGTGAACATAGGAGGTATAGTTTGTAAGTTTGCGTTTGACACCAAAATTAGAGGTTGTTATGGACAGTGGAGAAGGTTAGCTCAGAGTACAATGGCATCTTGATCAGATAGGCCAATGGGCTGACGAGTGGCAGATAGAATTTAATTTAGATAAATGCGAGGTTCTGCATTTAGGAAAAGGAAATCAGAGCAGGGCTTATACACCTAATGGTAAGTTCCTAGGATGTGTTACTGAACAAAGAGACCTTGGAGTGCAGGTTCATAGTTCCTTGAAAGTGGAATCTCAAATAGACAGGATAGTAAAGAAAGTGTTTGGTATGCTTTCCTTTGTTGGTCAGAGCATTGAGTATAGGAGCTGGGAGGTCATGTTGCGGCTGTATAGGACATTGGTTAGGCCACTTTTGGAATATTGTTTGCAATTCTGGTCTCCCTTCTATAGGAAAGATATTGTGAAACTTGCAAGGGTTCAGAAAAGATTTACAAGGATGTTGCCAGTGTTGGAGGCTTTGAGCTATAGGGAGAGGCTGAATAGGCTTGGAGCTGTTTTCCCTGGAGCGTCAGAGGCTGAGGGGTTTATAAAATCATGGGGGACATGGATAGGGTTAATAGACAAAGTCTTTTCCCTGGGGTGGTGAATTCCAGAACTAGAGGGCATAGATTTAGGGTGAGAGGGGAAAAGTTTTAAAAGGGACCTAAGAGGCAATGTTTTCACGCAGAGTCGTGCATGTATGGAATGAGCTGTCAGAGGAAGTGGTGAAGGCTGGTACAAGTCCATTTAAAAGGCATTTGGATGGGTATATGAATAGGAAGGGTTTTCAAGGGATATGGGCCAAATACTGGCAAATGGGACTAGGTTAACTTATGGTCAGCATGGATGAGTTGACCGAAGGGTCTGTTTCCATGCTGTACATCTCTATGACTCTAAGAAATATTGCCATGGTAAAACAGGAGGCAATTCAGACAGTTGTATTGATGAGGAGGTTTTGAACAGTCTGTCTGTAGTTAAAGCTGAAAAAGTACTCGCACTGAGTGATACATCCAAGGACAGCAAAGAGAGTGGCAATGGAAATGGTGTAGGTGCTGGTCATCATTTTTGAATTTCCTTAAGACTCAGGGGTACTGCCAGAGAACTGAATAATTGCATGTTCAAAACAGGATGCAAAGATAGGCCCAGGAATAGCAGTTTAGTCAGTTTACCCTCATGAGCATTGCAGAGGTGGAGATCATTTTAGAAATTAAATTGGGATCGAAATTAATAGTCACTCGGGTGAATGGGGAATAATTAAGGAAAGCCAACATGTATTTGTCAAGAGATCTGGAATGCCATGCTTGCAATTATGATTCAGGCAAGTTCAGTTGAGGCATTTAAGAGGGAATTGTGTTATGATCTGAAAAGGAAGGGTATCCAGGGTTACTTTAAGAAGACTGGAGAGTAGCAGTGGGGAGCCTGCTCCTTCAGAGAGCTAGTGCAGTCACAATGGGTGTAATGGCCCCTTTCTATATTGTAGTAAATCTGTGATTGGATAATTTCTAAACAGAAGTTAGCTCTGTATTTAGTCTTCCACAGCTCCTAGAGTGTTTCCATGATAGTTTCCCTGAAAGTTCTCTGTTGACTCCAGCATTCACAGAAAAGGGAAAACCGGAGCTAAAATCTGAATTCTAAATCCACGCAGAAAGAGAAGATCAAAATCAATCAAAAGATACCCCTGCAGTTTAGCAATGATTTACTGTCCAACCTCCTCCAGTCAGTCTGTGAATGGAGAGATGTATTTATCCTGGCTGTTTTGGCTAACCACAGATTCCTGGACAGAAGTCAAGCAGAGGTAAGCAGTCATGTGTTCGGAATGAAGAGAAGATGAATTACCTACTGCAAACACAAACAGTGAGTCTATCTGAATGAGTCTGAGTAAATGGTGTGCAAACATTGGTTATAAGATGGGAGGCTACAAAAGCATCAGTTTACAATGATCAGATGGCCATTGATAGGTATACTGTTCCCCCTCATCAACTTGCTTCAGGATAAAGGATGCATGTGGGTCAAAGACATCTGTATCTCACTCTCTACCTCATGCAATTCCTATGGCAGCCTTAATGGAGAGACAGATAGACATAGCTACCTTAATGGGATGAAAGACAGTCCAGTGGTAAATGGTTCTCCTTAAGCAAACCTGGAGCAAACACATTGTTCCCTTGTATTTACAAAAAAAAACAATCAGTGGTCATGGGTAAAGACAGGTGGAGGAAAGCCAGTCATTGTGCACTCAATCCATGTTCTTCATGAGATTAGCGTGAGGAGTGCTGATTAGTGCTTTACTGTCAGCTCTGATTGCAAAAGTAGTGTACTCCACCTGCAGACTGGAGTAACACATTCAATATTGAAAGGGCTATTTGTCTGCAGTTTCTCTTGTGGTTGCAACAGGGACTTGAGATGATCTACTAACAGAGTATCTTGTACAGTCTCTCAGACTGAAACGTCTATTTCTCAGGGATGCATAACATCACATCTCTGTCTATTGTGTTCACTGATGAATTGGCTCTGGTTCACATGCTTGTGGACACCTCCCAGGGCATAGATATAGATGGCTATGACAGTGAAGATTATAGACAGTAGGAAGATGATTGGAGGTCAGGTCCATGCTGTATACCAGGTTGATGAAGGAACTTTGGTCACAGCCATGCAAAGTCTATTGGAAATGCACAAGCAAGCAGGGCATCAGTAGGTGGAGCTACTGCAGCACTGAGTATTAAATATGGGTGATGAAGGAATCCTTTCAGGCTATGACCGCATGTGCCAAGTGGATGAATGCTTTACTTCCTCTATGGAGAGTCTGGTGATCTTAATCCAAGACAATATTCAGTGCATGTTTGGCATTAGCACAAACTTGTACATCATCACTGTCACCATGAACTCACTAAAGCAGTGGGCTAGTGAGAGGTGAATACTACCCTTGGACAGCCCTCCAGGGACACCTCCATTGAAAGAAGCAGGAAGAAAAAGAAGTGAGAAAATGTAACCTGTCACACTTGGAAGTTCTTCTCGAGACACCCCAAGGATTACCCCCCAGGAGATTCCAAATCTCTCTGCCAATGTCCCAAAATCCTCCAGCAGCAATGTTCTCAGAACAGATTCTTGTAGTGACTCAAGAGTCCTCTTGTTGCTCTGAGTCTTCCAGGTCTGCTGCTGTTTAACAGATGCTTATCATGGTCAAAGGATATGGGGTGCGGGAATCAGCAACCCGCCTACAAATCGTCGGCAGACTCTGGGCATGCATATTAGCACCATTGGAAATATTTTAAAGAAGAAAGCAGGCTGGCATTGGTGTTTGCATCGTCAGTTAAAACTAATGACCCATATTCTCCCTGTGTCGTTACTCCAATGTAGATGGATGCTGTGCTTAGAATCCATATGGAATACCTGTTGTAGCGGTCTCTGAAGGAATTATCCAGGAAGTTGAAGATTCTGCTGGACAATTCCCCTACAACTCTCCTAAATTAGAGAACTCAAGACATTTCTAGTGAAACAAAGTAAATAATTGCTCAGGAAGAGTAAATTACTAAATACGTAGTCTTAACTCCTGAGAAACTATTCAACTGACTCCATACTTAGCTCATACAGCCCCAACTTCATCTCTCCCCGACCCTTAAACCCCCAGACTCTGCCCTGACACCCTCTCTCTCTTCAGATGACCATCTTCCAAGGTGGACTTCACGATATGCAAAAATGCAGAGTTGCCCAGCAGGGGCTGATAGCCAAGATCGGTATCCACGAGAACAACCTCGACTGGGATCTTGGGCTCATGTCACACTATAGGTGACCCCACTACGCTACACACATTCATACATTCTCTATTGCTCTCACTCACACACACTCTCCCTCAGACACACACAAGTCTATGGGGTGAATTTGCATTTGCAGATTTGGGGCAGCACGATGGCTCTAGCAGTTAGCACTGCTACCTCACAGTGCCAGGGACCCAGGTTCAATTCCCGCCTCGGGCAACTGTCTGTGTGGAGTTTGCACATTCTCCCTGTGTCTGCGTGGGTTTCCTCTGGGTGACTCTGGTTTCCTCCCACAGTCCAAAGGTGCGCAGGTTAGGTGAATTGGCCATGCTTGTAGTGCTAGGTGGATTAGTCAGGGGTAAATATAGGGGTGTGTGTTTCTCTTCGGAGGGTCAGTGTGGACCTATTGGGCCAAAGGGCCTGTTTCCACACTGTAGATAATCTAATCTAGGTTCCCTACGGTGGGAAACAGGCCTTTGGCCCAACCTGTGCACACTGACCCTTCGAAGAGTAACCCACCCAGACCCATTTCCCTCTAACTAATGCACCTAGCACTATGGGCAATTTAGCATGGCCAATTCACCTGACCTGCACATCTTCAGCAACTGGAGGAAACCCACGCAGACACGGGGAGAATGGGCAATCTCCACACAGTCGCCCGAGGCTGGAATCGAACCTGGGACCCTAGTGCTGTGAGGCAGCAGTGCTAACCACTGAGCCACCATGCCACCCAGAACATATTTGCAGATACATTCTATTTTGTTCAAAAAGCACACAAAGGCGGTCAGTCAATGTGACATTTTATAAATTCCTATTTTGGAAATAGAACCAGTCTGACTCAAGATTGAGATTTAGACATACTCTATGCATTGTCTGAGCTGAGATGTCACCTTTGTTTTAAACTGATAAAAACTTTAGTTATCTCAGAATTGTGACTTGAAAGAAGTTCTGGGATTTACATATTCATCAATCAAAACCTGCATCCTCATTCTAAGTGATTAAGGACTTTATTCAATACATTGCATGAGTTGTATGACAATTTTATCTTTTCCTATAAATTCTGTGTCCTATGATCCTACCCCACAAGCTATCTAATGAAGGAGCAGTGCTCTGAAAATAAACCTGTTGGACTATAACTTGGTGTTGTGTGATTTTTAACTTTGTCTACCCAGAATGGAATAGAACTGTCCCAATTCAGATCCACTCCCCTTACTCTGGAACCAACATACCCTTCCAACACTTTGAAATTACCACTTCCAACCTTCCTGTCTCCAGCTCCATGCTCTCAGCTATCAAATTGGTATGCTACCCATCTGCTCCATTCTCCTAGCACCCTACCCTTTACTGACTTGGCATTTTATCTATCTGTCACCTTACCCTCCTTTCCATTTGGCATCCAGCAACATGCCACCCTATCCTCCCCTCCTAGCACCCCAATTACATGTATATACCCTTACTTTATGTACTTAATGTTTGACAACAGCTATCAAAGAAGCTATCAGTGATTCTGAACCTTTGAATTCTAGAATGTGACAGCAATACTGCTGTGAAAAAACTGTAATATGAAAAAAATGTCAGAATGGAAGTACAGTTCCACATTTCTGAGATAAACTTGATCATAATCTCCTGTCAAAATGCAAAGCTTTCTCCATTCATAAAAATAAGGGCAGAATGTTAATCTGTGTGAGCTAATTTCTTTTTCACATACCTACTTCATCTCTTGGTTAGAACCTTAAACCTGATTCCCCTAATCCTTGTCCAACAGCTAATGGAACAAGTTTTCTGTCAACCAAATGTAAACCTGTCATAATCCTGTGCCACTCGATCAAATCTCCCTTCAGTCTTCTGGACTCAATATTCAGTTCAATGACGTTAGATCATGAACTCTTGCCATTTTATTCCATTTTTCTTTGATTGGTTTTTAAAATCTTGATTCTTCCTTCATACTTTTCCTTGATGTTCAGGTACCAGGATCTTCAGGATCCTGCCATCTCGCTTTTTCTGGATAAAAGGTCCATTGCTTCTTCACTTGTCACTATGGTCTTGCGCTGTAAAATGTTGTGTCATTTCATGCTGTTCATCTGATTACAGAAGTTTCTCTTTATTCTTTCACTTGCTTAAGACCTACAACATTTCTAAAATTCTGGAGAAAGTTTACATGCCTGAAAAGGTGGGTGAATTCAACAGCTATATTGGTAACTATGCATTAGCTGGGAAGTCCCAAACAGACCCTAGCATGTGTGACTTTGTGGTTCTAAGCCTTTGGAGGCAGAGTGCGGTCAGCCAGTCAGAAAAGGTGAACATGGCAGTAGGCCCAGGATGAGATCAGCACTGGAAACTGACAGCAAAGCTATCTGGGGCGGCTTGTCATCAACGTCGAGAGTGGGATGCTAGAAAAGCACAGCAGGTCAGGCAGCATCCGAGGAGCAGGAGAACCAAGTTTTGGGCAAGAGCCCTTCATCAGGAATGAGGATCACTTTCTCCTTCCAGCTTGTCATCAAGGCCAGTCCAGCAGGCCACAGCATAAAAGAGGGTAGTTTCAATGTGGAGGTCAGGAAGATTCTCCATGCAGGACAGGAATGGTCCTTAGTACCAGCAGGGTCCACAACATACCAAGGCAGGATAAGGTCTTTGATAGGCCACTTTCCTGATCCTGACTTAATTGGCTGAGTAAGGAATACTGAGTGAAGCTCTATAACCCATACCTCTCACCTGATTAAACAGCCACCTCCAACATTTTGCCATTTCCCAAGACCAGTGAATTTTGCCAGTAACTCTGATTTTCTCTCAATAGATACTGCCAGATTTGTTGAATATTCCCAGCATTTTCCGTTATATAGACATTGGTAACACTAATTTGTGTGCAAATTTGGTTTTGTTACCTTAGTTTTAGTTTCCTTATCAATGTGTGAAATTCTACCAGAAAGGGAGATGCAGTTTTTGGATGTGAAGTGCATAGCATGTCTGCAAAGTAGTGGCAGTAGAGGAAATACAATTTTATTGTTGCTATATAACTAACAGCTAGATATTTTCTAACCAACGTGTTCAGAGATATTATTACACACCTCGAGAGCAAGTGGGACATGAACTCAGGCCTTTTGGCTCAGAGGTATGGACACTATCAGTGTGGTACTGGCAATAGCCAATGGATGCCACATTTAAAGAGAGGACAGCACAATTAGAGGATGAAGAAGTCCTAACAACAGTGTAATGGAAACATTTAGAGGAAAAGAAGTGCCCAGGTTCAGTGAAGGCCCAGGTTCAAAGGGAGAGGGATATCCTTACGAGACCAGCACGGCAGTCCAATGGGGCATGATCAAAGACAACAAGGAAGTTGATCCTGCAGACATGGTAGCAATGTCGAAAGAGAACTAATGATCTGATGTGACCAGGAAGGTTGAGTGGAGCGTAAAACATTTAGCTCCCATATTTGAATGTCATAAAAAGTTGTCCAGAAATGTGAGAAGAGGGTGTCCACTCAATCATTGACCTTTATCAGGCACCAACATTCAGATTCAGAAACATAGTAGCGTACCAATGGAGAACATTCATCAAATATAACTGCGAATACTGAATGTGCGATTGCAACAAAATTAAGGTTTCCAGCAAAATAGGTCTGTATTAAACTATAATTGGCAGCTACAACGTGTATTTGTGTTTGCAGAAGAGAGAAATGAGATAGACTTATAGATGTACCACAATCTGTGGCCTGACTCCAGTTAGACAGGAGTTGATGAAGCTGACGAGTTGGTAGCAGCACAGCCTGTATTGCTGATGGTGAGGTGGGAATTGTACATAGAACATAGAACAATACAGCACAGTACAGGCCCTTTGGCCCTCGATGTTGCGCCGATCCAAGCCCACCTAACCTACACTAGCCCACTATCCTCCATAAGCCTATCCAATGCCCGTTTAAATGCCCATAAAGAGGGAGAGTCCACCACTGCTACTGGCAGGGCATTCCATGAAACTAATGTGAACAGTGATTATTATACCATCTCTTTAACTTTTCCAATTGATGAAAGCTTATGTTATGGTCCTTATGGGCAAAAACAAAGGAATACAGTCTTATAATCTATTCCATTAACTTTCTTATACTGTTGCTACAGTTATTGAGATACAATATTAAAATAAAGATCTAAAATTAACAATTATGTTATCTTGTCACTTTTTATTGTCAACATACCATTGGTCTGTGTCTGCCAAATAGCATCAGCCATTCCCCAAAGAGAAGGGAATACAAAAAATACTGGCATTTGTTCTGGTCGTGGATTCCATAAAAACAATGCAATTATTGATGCAAGATTCGTGATGGTTGCTGTGACATGAAACAAACAAATAAAAATGGTTCAACATTATTATACAGATTTGCACTAAATCTTCATAGCACATCATAATGGGTTGCAACTATATACCATAATGTCCACCAAGCCATAACTTACTCTAATTTTGAACTACCTCAACATTGCCAAAAGCCTTGAACAACTGATAATCACTATTTCACACCCCCTTGACAATCAAAGCTAATGCTGCAAGCATTGAAATTGCAGTATCTGAGGCTTTACTGATGACATCATAGATAGCTGTCGGCATCAAAAATAGTGCAGACTAAAACAGAAAAGGACACACACACTGTGCTTGCTTCTTTCTGTTCTCTTCACCTTTTCTTCCTGTCCAGTTTGTCTGCCCCCTGCATTTCAGCCTCCTATTGCTGCCGCCTCCTGCACTGCTCTTTTTACCACTCCCTTTCATTTACCTCACTCTCATAGCTATTCCCTCAGATTCGCTTAGCCAGTTCCCTCTATTCTATTTACATTTTCCAATTGACATCCCTCGGTTTAGTGCTGCCTTCACTGTTCTCTCCTGCCTCCTGTCACCTCCAGTCTTTAGGGAATCTAATCTAATTTAATCATCAGTCATCCTGCAATGAAAGAAGCTGCAATGTGAGTTAGGGGGAGGGGAAGTGTGAGGAAGCAGTGAAGATAGCAGGGGAAGCAGAAGAAAAGGGAGCAGTGGAACAAGAAACCACAAATGAAACTTAATGTAGAGAATTGTGGAGTGAATCACTTCAGTAGGAACAACTCAGAGAGACAACATTAAATAAAAGGGTAACACTATAGGGGCTGCAAGAGCAGAGGAACCAGGGTGTCGTTGAATGTGGAAGGACAGAATGAAAAAATGACTACTACAATATATAAATATTCTGGTTTGACAATTAGGGACATAAAATATAAGTGCATTGAGGCTATGTATAAGAGACTAGTTTGCTCTTAACCGGAGTACTGCATCCAGTTCTGGGTTCCACACATTAGGCAGAATGTGAAAAGTTTGAAGAGAGTGGAGAAAAGATTCAAAAGAATGGTTCCGGGAATTATTTGACTTAATTTACTATGAGGATGAGAAACTTCAGCTGCGTGGACAGATTAGAGAAATCAGGTTTGCTTTACTTGAGGAAAAGATTGAGACAAAATTTGATGGAGATAGTCAAAACCAAAATGATTCTGGCCAAGTAGGTTGGGAAGAACTGTCCACATTGGTAATAGAAGCAAAGTGATATGAGGAAAAAATTGTTGGTCAACAAGAGGTTAGGATCTGGAAAATGTTGCCATAGAGTATGGTGGAGGCAGGTTCACCTGAGGCATATTGGACATTGGATTGCTCACATAAAGGAAAAATGTGCAGGGCTACATGGAAAAGGCTGAGTAGTAGCATTAGGTCAACCATTTCTTCAGAGAGCTGCTCCAGACAAAACAGATCAAATGACCATTTTCTGTAAAAGTGGCAAGTGTGATGGAAGAATGTTTGTTTGAAACGACGTGCAGTTAGGGTCTGGAATGTACTGTCTAGAAATGGAGACAGCTTCAACCAAGACATTGAAGAAGACATTAGATGATTTTTTGAATAGAAATAGTTTGCAGGTTTACAGGCAAAGACAAGGGAATCGTTCTAATGGCCATTCAGAGAGCTAATGCAGACATGATGGGCTGAGTGGCCTCATTCAACACAGTAACAATTCTCTGACTCTGTGCCTCTAAACCTAAGTGCATTCTGATCCGATACTGCACTGATTTTGAAGATAAGGACTTAGGGTATTTTCGAATCAACGTGTTTAGCAATGTTATTGCACACCTCCAGAGCAAGTAGGACTTGAACCCCGGCTTCCTAATGGTAGAGACACTACCACTGCACACAAAAGCCTTGCCTGTGAACGGAAATATTTTTTCATCAACTTGTTCAGAGATGTTACTACACATCTCTGGAGCAGATGCAGCTTAAACCCAGGCCTCCTGGATCAGGATTAGGGACACTACCACTGAGAACTCAGATATTTTAAATGAACGTACTTAGACGTATTATGACACACCTCTGGTGAAAATGTGACTTACACCAGGGTCTTCTAACTCAGATGTAGGGACGCTATCATTGCACCACAGGAATTCTACGAATATCAGGGAACTCAGATATTTCCCTAATCAATCTGCTCAGAGATGTTATTACACTCCTTTAGAGAAAGTGGGGCTTGAACCTAAATGCCCTTGCTCAGAGTTGGAGACACTATCACAGCATCACAAAAGCCCTGCCTGAGAATTGAGATATATTTTAGTCAACTTGTTCAGGGATGTTACTACACAACTTTGGAGCAGGAGAGACTTGAACCCAGGTCTCCTTCATCGGAGATAGGGACATCACCACTGCACCACAGGAGCTTCCTGGTAACCCAGATATTTCTAACCAACCTATTCAGATGTATTATGGCACACCTCTGGTGAAGGTGTGACTTGAACAGGGTCTCGTAATTTAAAGGTAGGGTTACTACCACTGGCACCACAAGACCCCACTGGGAAGTCACATATACTTTCAATCCAGCAGCTCAGAGATGTTATTACACACGTCTAGAAAAAGTGAGATTTGAATCTGTCTGTTATTACACACCTCTGGAGCAGGTCCGACTTGATTCCAGGACCTTTGCCTCAAAGGTAGGGACACTACCTTTGGTTTCAACAGGAGTTAAACTGGGAGTCTCCTAGCTCAGAGGTATGAGTCTAAACATTGTTGTGGAACACTTTTGTGAACTTGACTTGCCCCAAGCCTGATTTTATGCGATAAAGTTCTCACAGGCAGAAAGGATTCTTCTTTAGCATCTTTGAAGGGCTCATTCATTACATTTGGATTAGTTGCTTATTTGCTCTTTCAGGCTGCTGCTTATGTTTCCACAGTTGTGTGTTTTCAAAATGTAAAAACATATTTTCTTGTGTCTGATATTACAGCACTGTTGGCTGCCTTTACAACATTTGTGCTAAAGTCATGTAGGATTGTCTTTGTGGATTGACGACAAGGACCATGAGAAGAAGCATCTGGAATAATAAGAAGGAGGTGGAGGCATAATCTATAACATTGCTGTCATGAGGAACCAGCTCTTCACAACCAATTAGGCAAAAAGAAGTCCTGCAGAAGGAGGTTTAACATGAAGGCAAGCAAAAACAGGTGTAGCATCAATCATCAGGTTCCTATCTTCTAGATTAGATTACTTATAGTGTGGAAACAGGCCCTTCGGCCCAACAAGTCCACACTGCCCCGCCGAAGTGCAACCCACCCATACCCCTACATCTACCCCTTACCTAACACTACGGGCAATTTAGCATGGCCAATTCACCTGACCTGCACATCTTTGGACTGTGGGAGGAAACCGGAGCACCCGGAGGAAACCCACGCAGACACAGGGAGAATGTGCAAACTCCACACAGTCAGGTGCCTGAGGCGGGAATTGAACCCAGGTCTCTGGCGCTGTGAGGCAGCAGTGCTAACCACTGTGCCACCGTGCCGCCCCTTCTAAAGGACAGTTTACTGAAGATTGCATCATTTGTGTCATTCGTCTCATACAATACTCTGCTCTAGAAGCCAGGTCCCATTGCATAAATTAGCCTGTTCTCATTGTTTGCAGCAGCATGTTAAAATCATAGCAAAGTGAAGGCTAGACTACACTGAAAGATTATAATTAGGTGACAGTACGAATCGTAACAATCAGGATTGTTCAAATGTTGCTGTTTTGTAGGTGAGATAAATGATCCAGATGATGTAATCTTCAGTAAACTGTCTTTTGTAAGTTATGAATTGGTGATTGATACTACTCCTGTTCCTTCTCTTCATGCTGTTCCTCCTCCTGCTAGATTTTTTTGTCTGTTTAGGTGGTTATAAAGGCTACTTCCCTATGATAGCAATGTTGCAGAACCTCCTCCCTTTCATTCTAGATGCTTTTATTCAACTTCTTTGTCTTCAAACAACAAAGACAAAGGTAATTTCAGTAGCTAAGAGCAAATACCAGATAATCTTTGCTGTTTGTTTTTTAGTGATATTCGACTTGATTTACAAAACAGATTTGAACATTCCAATGAGTTTAGTCATAAGGTTTATAATCTAACAACTCACCAAAGGCAAACAGTGGAATTCGCCCAGTATATTTTGAGAGTTTTCCAAATGTCACAGAGAAGATGGAATTTGAAGCACCAAAACAGATCATAACATAACCAACAAATTGTATTCCAATTGTACAAGTGACATATGCCTGTGGTTAGAAAATGAAGAATATGAGTATCAGTTAAGTCTACATGATTTGGTATCCTGTCAATCAGAGACTATTCTTTTTAAATCTACTTTGTTTCCAACTTCCAAAGCTTTACGAACCTATGTCACAATATTATCTCAATGGCTTTCATTTTTGGAAGATTGTGGTTTAACATACCTTCAACTTATTCACTTATTTTTTCAGTATTCTACACCAAAATCCATCAGATCCATGAGGTTTGAATATACCATAGCCTATTACTTTCACTACTAAAGAAAATTAAATCCGTTATGTTCATCCCAGTGCTGAAAACTTGATCACATTGGTTTTTGGGTGAAGGGCTTATTATATGCAACTGTGCATCTGATCTTGGTAATGTAGATATTACCGCAAATGTGATGCTGCCTGCTTGTCAGCGTCATCATGGTGCGCAGCCCGCTGCGACATTCAGAGCACAGTATGTACTCGAATAGCATGCATTTCAGCTAGCCTGCATTTCTTAAATGCAACTCGCAAATTTTAAAAGTGAGGTGCATTCTGGTTCTAACAGCTCGTAGATGTATTTGAAGATGTGTTACAGAGAAGGAATAAACACTCCAATGGAGCAGAAGACAGATGATTACCAAGTTCACGGATGTATTGTTGATGGTCTTAGCAGAGGAAGTAGCAAATCAGGGAAAAGTCATATTTCCACAGTGGGAGGGGGTCTTCAAGGCATACACTACACATCGAATAGTGGAAGGTAGTCACAAATGTCAATAAAAGGAGCCTGGCTCTGAGGATTTGGCTGCAGTGCTGTAAAAACTACAGTGACCTTATGAGTGACTAAAAGTCAGGGAATGCATCTTCAAATATCATCTCCCATCCCCTACATCAGCAACCCACCACATGATTTTATGCTTCACACCCCATTAGTTATTCATCAGCTTAACATTTAGATGTTACAGTTCACTCTCAGACTCTCAACAATGATGGTATCTTGCAGGTTCCAAATATTGCTGGGTCATCAGCAATGAGAATTAATTATCCAAATGCATTGAAACAAACTTACTGATACTCTTTACTTCTGTTATTGGACAAGGTTACTCTAAGAATGCAGCAAGTCAGCATCAATGTGAAGCAGACTGGGAGGAGTGTTCAGTGAGTCTGCATTATCACAGTCATTTGTGTCTTTCAGTTGGACACAAAAGCAGAAATTGCAGGAAAAACTTAGCAGATCTGGCAGCATCTATAAAGACAAAGCACAGTTCTGAAGATGAGTCACTGGACCTGAAATGTTAACTGTGATTCCTCTCCACAGATGTTGCCAGACCTGCTAAGCTTTTTTCCAGCAATTTTTGTTTTTGGTTCTGAGTTGCAACATCTATAGTTCTTTTGTTATTTAATATTTCAGGTTCAGTGGATCTTCTTCAGAACTTCTTCTTTCATTTGGACAATTGGCTTAAATCAGCAGATGTCATTACAGTTGAAGCGCACAGTTAAGAAATTCACCTTTGAAATATTTAACATCCAAATCCATGAATTGAATAGAGTAGAGATGGTTGGGCAGGTGATGTTTTGAGAGGAGTAAAGTAAGTGTGGGACCTTTGGACGATGTAACTGGGCAATTGATAAGGGGGAACAGGGAAATTACATAATTTAAACCAATATTTTGCATCAGTCTTCACCATTGAGGACACTACAAACACCCCAAACATACCACAAATGCAAGGTTATTCCAGAAGGGAGGAGGGATAAACCAGGAAACTACAGACGAGTCAACTTAACCTCAGTGGTGGACAAACCATTGGAAGCAATTCTGCAGAACAGAATTAATCAACATTTAGAAAGGCAGGCATTAATCCTGAATAAACAGCATAGGCATTTCTTTCAGGGGAAGTCATATGTGATTAATTTTTTTTGAAGAGGTGACCAGATGTGTAGATGAGGGCAATGCATTTGATGTGGTATACATAGATTTCTGCAAGGTTTTTGGTAAGGTCCTACATGGGAGACTGATAGCAAAGGTCAGCCCATGATTACAAGGAAATTTGGTGAATTGGATCCAGAACTGACGAAGTGGAAAGTAGCACAGGGTCATAGTCAAGGAGTGTCTTTGTGTCTGAAGGCCTGTGTCCAATTAGGTTCCACAGGAATCAGTGTTGGCGCCCTTGCTGTTTGTACCATAGATAAATAATTTAGACTTGAATGTAAGAGGGTTGATCAGTATATTTGTGGATAATATGGCAATTGATAGTATGTAGTGAGGACAGCCTCAGATTATAGGAAAATAAAGACAGGCTGGTCAGATAGGCTGATCAATGGCAGATGGAATTCAATCACAGGTAAGCGTGAGGTGATGCACTTAGGAAGAACAAATAATGATGAACATTAGGAGCTGGTAAGCATTGTGGATTAAAGGGAATCTGTGCATATTGACTAGTCCCTTAGGGTGCTGAGACAGGTCGATGAAGTGGTGAAGAAGGCACATGGAATACCTACTTTTGTTGGTTGAGACGTTTGGTTTAAGAGCAGGAGCTGGAACTGTATAAGATGTTGGTTGGGCCACACCTCAGGAAGAACATACTCAGCTACAGTAATATGTGCAGCTACGGAATTCATATTATAGGAGGAATAAGACCATAAGACATAGGAGTGGAAGTAAGGCCATTTGGCCCATCGAGTCCACTCCGCTATTCAATCATGGCTGATGGGCATTTCAACGCCGCTTACCTGCACTCTTCCTGTATCCCTTAATTCCTTGCGAGATTAAGAATTAGTCAATCTCTGCCTTGAAGACATTTAATGCCCCGGCCTCCACTGCGCTCTGTGGCAATGAATTCCACAGGCCCACCACTCTCTGGTTGAACAAATGTTTCCTCATTTCCATTTTAATTTGACCCTCTCTAATTCTAAGGCTGTACCGACAGGTCCTAGTATCGCCACCTGACAGAAACAAATTCCCAGCGTCCACCCTTTCTAAGGAGAAAGTGTGGACTGCAGATGCTGGAGATCAGAGCTGAAGATGTGTTGCTGGAAAAGCACAGCAGGTCAGGCAGCATCCAAGGAACAGAAGAATCGACGTTTCGGGTATAAGCCCTTCTTCAGGCTTATGCCCGAAATGTCGATTCTCCTGTTCCTTGGATGCTGCCTGACTTGCTGCGCTTTTCCAGCAACACATTTTCAGCTCCACCCTTTCTAAGCCATGCATTATCTTGTAAGTTTCTATCAGAGCTCCCCTCAACCTTCTAAACTCTAATGAATACAATCCCAGGATCCTCAGCCATTCATTGTATGTTAGGCCTACTATTCCAGGGATCATCGTGTGAATCTCCGCTGGTCACGCTCCAGTGCCAGTATGTCCTTCCTGACGTGTGGTGCCTAAAACTGGACACAATATTCTAAAACGGGGCTAACCAGAGGTTTATAAAGTCTCAGTAGCATATCACTGCTTTTACATTCCAACCCTCTTGAGATAAATGACAACATTACATTTGTTTTCTTAACCAAGTCAACCTTTAGAGAATCCTGGACTAGCACTCCCAGATCTCTTTGTACTTTGGCTTTAGGAATTTTCTCACCGTTTAGAAAATAGTCCGTCCCTGTATTCTTTTCTCCGAAGTGCAAAACCTCGCATTTGCTCACATTGAATTTCATCAGCTATTTCTTGGACCACTCTCCTAAACTGTCAAAATCTTTCTGCAGCCTCTCCACCACCTCCTCAGAACTACCTGCCTGTCCGTGTAACTTTGTATCATCGGCGAACTCCATCAGAAGGTCCCCAGTCCCTTCATCCAGATCATTAATATATAAAGTGAACAGCTGCGGCCCCAACACTGAACCCTGCGGGATACCACTTGTCACCAGCTGCCATTCTGAAAAAGAACCTTTTATCCCAACTCCCTGCCTTCTGTCAGACAGCTAATCCTCAATCCATACCAGTAGCTCACCTTGAACACCATGGGCCCTCACCTTACTCAGCAGCCTCCCGTGAGACACCTTATCAAAGGCCTGTTGGAAGTCGAGGTAGATAACATCCACTGGGTTTTCCTGGTCTAATGTATTTATTCCCTCTTCAAAGAATTCGAACAGGTTTGTCAGGCACGACCACCCCCTACTAAACCCATGCTGACTTGTTCTAATCTGACCCTGCACTTCCAAGAATTTAGAAATCTCACCCTTAACGTTGGATTCTAGAATTTTACCAACAACTGAGATTAGGCTAATCGTACTATAATTTTCCATCTTTCGTCTTGATCTTTTCTTGAACAAGGGGGTTACACAGCGATTTTCCAATCATCTGGGACTTTCCCTGACTCCAGTGATTTTTGAAAGATGACAACCAACGCCTCCATTATTTCCTCAGCCACCTCCCTCAGAACTCTAGGATGTAGCCCATCAGGGCCAGGAGATTTATCAATTTTTAGACCTTTTAGCTTTTCTAGCAATTTCTCTTTTGTAATAGCTGCCATACTCAACACTGCCCCCTGTCTCTCCTTAATTGTTGGGATATTACTCATGTCTTCCACTGTGAAGACTGACACAAAATATTTATTAAGTTCTTCAGATATTTCCTTATCTCCCAACACTAGCCTTCCTGCATCAATTTGTAGCGGCCCAATTTCTACTTTTGCCTCTCATTTGTTTCTTATGTATTGAAAGAAACTTTTACTATCATTTCTATGATTACTGGCTAGCTTACCTTCATATTTGATCCTCTCCTTCCTTATTTCTCTCTTTGTTATCCTCTGTTTGGTTTTGTAGTCTTCCCAGTCTTCTGAGTTTCCAGTGCTCTGACCACTTTATAGCTCTCTCTTTTCCTTTGATACATTTCCTGACTTCCTTTGTCAGCCATGGCTGTCTAATTCCCCCCACCCCCAATAATCATTCTTTTCTTTGGGATGAATCTCTGTACTGTGTCCTCAATTACAGCTAGAAACTCCAGTCATTGTTGCAAGACTGTCTTCTCCGCTAGGCTCTGCTTCTCGTTGATTTTTATCAGTTCCTACTCATGCCCTTGTAATTACCTTTATTTAACTGTAATACCATTACATCTGATTTTGTCTTCTCTCTTTCAAACTGCAGACTGAACTCTACCATATGATTATCACTGCCTCCGAAGTATTCCCTTACTTTAAGATCTTTTATAAAGTTTTACTGATTACAAGTTCAGAATAGCCTGCTCCCTTGTGGGCTCTACCACAAGCTGTTCCAAAAAGCCACCCTGAAGGTCTTATGCCTGAAACGTCGATTCTCCTGCTCCTTTGATGCTGCCTGACCTGCTGCGCTTTTCCAGCAACACATTTTTCAGCTCTGATCTCCAGCATCTACAGTCCTCACTTTCTTCAAAAAGCCACCATGTAAGCATTCCATGAATTCCCTTTTTTTGGATCCACTGGCAACATTATTTACCCAGTCAATTTGCATACTGAAGTCCCCCATGACCTTGCCTTTCTGACATGCCTTATTTATTTCCTGGTGTTTCTTGTGCCCCTGGTCCTGACCATTGCTGGGAGGTCTGTACATAACTCCCATTATGTTTTTTTTTGCATTTGTGGTTCCTCAACTCCACCCACACAGAGCCTACATCATCTCCCAATATGTCATTCAGTGCCATAGTTTTAAGTTCATTCTTAACTAACGTGGCAACTCCGCCCCCTCTGCCCACCTCCCTGTCTTTTCGATAAGTTGTAAATCCTTGGATGTTTAACTGCCAGTCCTGAACCCGCTGCAATCACACCTCTGTGATGCCTGTGATGTGATTGCACTGGAGAAGATGTAGAGGAGATTTACCAGGATGTTGCTTGGGCTGAAGAGATTTAGTTATGGAAAGGGATTCGATAGATGTGTTAGTTTCCTTGAAGCAGAGGACACTGAAAGGGTTCATAATTGCGATGTACAAAATTATGAAGAGCACAGATAGGGTAGACTGGAAGAAACTTTTCCCCTTGGCAAAAGGATCAATGACCAGGAGGCATAGATTTAAGGTAAGAAGCAGGACATTCAGAGGTCATGTAAGGAAAAACCTTTTCATCCAAAGGGTGTTGGCAACTTCCTGTCTGTAAGGCTGGTAGGACCAGAAACCCTCATAATATTCAAGTAGTATTTAGATGTTACACATACAGTGCTATGGGATAAGTGCTGGAAAATTGGATTAGAATAGTTGGCTCTGATATAATATGATAATTCCGTTCTCGTGTGATCTTGTGTTATAAGAAAATTATGCATTTGCTGCACCATTTAAACTAAAGGAGCCAGAATCGCATTATAGCCAATATAGGTAAAGAAAGTTTGTATTCTACAAATAATGGCCTAACTTCTTCAATCACATTAAAGCCAATTTGTGTTGAAGAAACTGAAACGACTTGTGCTTGTATTTGTCTGGCACAGACTTGATGAGCTGACGAGCCTTTTTCTGTAAAGTAGACCTCAATGTCTCTAAGGCAATAATGGGAGGAAAGATCTTGGAGCAGTCCTATCACAATGGTCAAAGTAAATGATAAGTTAATGGGAATAATGATAGACAGGTCACCAAGATTTGATGTCCCATGTCAGATTGGTCGAAAAATTACAGAATGCACTAGAGAATGGAAGGGTTCCAATTGCTTGGACAATTACTAACATGATGCATTTGTTCAAGAATGGTGGGAGACAGAAAGCAAGAAACTATAGGTCAGTTAGCCAAAGATAGAGTCATTGCGTTGTACACCACTGAAACAGACCCTTCAGTTCCACTTGTCCATGCTGACCAGATATTTTATAAATTATTCTCATCCCATTTGCAAGCATTTGGCCCAAATCCCTTTAAAACCTTCCCACTCAGGTGCCCACCAGATGACTTTTAATTGTTGTGATTGCACCAGCCTCTACCACTTCATTTGGCAACTCATTCCACAGACACACACCACCCTCTCCATGAAGAAGTTACCCTTTAGGTGCGTTTTACAGCTTTCCCCTCTCACCTTAAACCTGTGCACTTGAGTTTTAGACTGCCCTACCTTTGGGAAAAAGATCTCAGCTATTTACCCTATCCATGACCCTCATGATTTTATAAAACTCTAAAACTCTGACACTCCAGGGAAAATAGCCCCACCCTATCAGGCTCACCTTATAGCTCAAATCCCAGCAACTTTGTTCTAATTTCTTTCTGAATACTTTCAAGTTTAACATCTTTCCAGTAGCAGAGAGACCAGAATTGAATGCAGTATTCCAAAAGTGGCCTAACCAATGTCCTCAACAGCTGCAACGTTAGCTCCCAGCTCTTATATTCAATGCACTGACCAGTAAAGACAAGTGGACTAAATGCCTTCTTCACTATCCTGCCTATCTGCAACTCCACTTTCAAGGAGCTATAAACCAGCACCCCTAGGTCTCTTTGTTTGGCAACAGGCTTCAGGACTCTACCGTTAAGTGTATGCATCCTGTCCTGATTTGCCTTACCAAAATATAACATTTCACATTTATCTAAATTAGATTTCATCTTCCACTCCTCAGCCCATTGGCCCATCTGATAAGGTCCTGTTGTACTCTGAGATAACCTTCTTCACTATCCACTATACAACCAATTTTGGTGTCATTTGCAAATTTACTAACAATTCCTTCCATATACACATCAAAATCATTTAGGTAAATGGCAAAAAGCAATGGACCCAGCACCGATCCTTGTAGCAAACCACTGGTCACAGGCCTCCTCCTGTCTGAAAAACCAAAATCACTATCTTTTGTCTCCTATCTTCAAGCCAATTTTATATCCAAATGGTTACCTTTCCCTGAATTTCATGTGATCTAACCTTATTAACCAGTCTACCATGCAGAACCTAGTTGAATGGCATGCTTACGTCCATATAGACAACATCCACCTCTCTGCCCTCATCAACTCAAAATAATCTGTCTTGAGAAAATGTTAGATTTATTATTAGCCTTTTATTAAAGAAGAAACAGTAGGGCATTTAGAAAAGCTAATTCAATCAAAAGAGTCAACATGATTTTGTAAAAGCTGTGTCATGTTTGAGAATATTTCAAGTGGAATTGATATAGGGGAACTGGTAGATGCAGTGTATTTGGTTTTCCAAAAGGCATTTGATAAGATACCAAATAAAAGGTCATTGCACAAGATAGGAACTCATGCTTTTGGATGAACTGTATGAGCATGGTTAACATGCAGGTGACAGTGTGTCTGAATTAATAATTGAATACAACAAGGAACCATTTTCAGGCCTCAATTAATGCCTTGGATAAGGAGAAGAATGCAATGTATCCAAATTTGCTGATAATTCAAAAATATATGGGAGTGCATGTTGTTATGAGGACATAAGGAATCTGCAGGGGGATAAATATAGTTTGAGTAAGTGGGCAAAACCTGGCAGACTGAACTTTTTGTAGGTCATGTACTTTAGTAGGACAAGTCAAAAGGTAGACCATTTCTTAAATAGATTAGTTCCAAAAAAAAAGTGCAGGAGGTTCTGAATGTTCTTGTGCATGAACACAAAGTTATCATGCAGGTGAAACAAGAAACTTAGAAGGCAAATGGACATTTGTCCTTAATTGCGCAGAGTTTGGAGTTTAAAACAGTTGTGATACAATTGTTTAGGGTGTTGGTGAGACCAAATCTATGTACTGATTTGGTCCTCATATTTAAAAAAAAAGTACTGACATTGGAGGCTGTTCAGAAGGGGTTCACCAGGGTGATATCGAGGTTTAAGAAGTTGACTTATCAAGATCCTCCAACAGGTTAAACCATTGTTCATTTGAGTTAGGGATGTACCAAATTAATCTACCAAATTCAGTCTATTTGAATTAATTTTGGGGCATGTGATGAGCGAACCACGAAATTAATTAAAGAGAAATTGATGAGTCAGAGTTCAGAGGTCACATATTTAAAGTATGTATCAAATTTTACAGGGTTCTGGTCTGGTCCATAACAATGGCCATTGCTCGTGGTACAAATGTTACTTGCCACTTATCAGCCTGACCCTAGATATGGTCTTGATCTTTTTGCATTTGAACATGGACTGCTTCAGTATCTGAGGAGTCATGAACATGCTGAATATTGCACAATCATTGGCAAACATCCCACTTCTAATCTTAACATGGACGGAAGGTCATTGATGAAGAAACTGAAGCTGATTGGTTTAAGAGGATGCTCTGAGGAACTCATAAAGAAATGTCCTGGAGCTGAGATGATTGACCACAAACAATCACAACCAGTTTCCTATGTGCCCAATATGACTCCAATCAGTAAAGGGTTTGCCCCCATTAGCTATTGATTCCAGTTTTGCTAGGCTCCTTAATGCCACATTCAGTTGAATGTGGCCACTGATGTCAAGGGTTGTCACTGTCACCTCATCTCTGGAATTCACTTTTGTCATACTTGACCGAAGATCAGAAGTTGAATGATCCTGGTGAAATCCAAATTGGACATCGGTGAGTAACTGAAACATATAAAACACTGAGGGGGTAGTAGGGCTGCCCATAACTGAAAAGCACAAAATGAACAATGGTTTCCACTCAATGACACAGTCATTTATAAGACTGGAAAAGAAGGAAAAATTTTGAAGAAGCATCCTCAAGGTGGATACAGATGAAGAGAATTGGGGAGTTTTGAGGCCATGCATGATGTTAATGAGCAATCATTCACTGAACTTGAAGCTTGATAAGAACTATTCTGGCACCTCACCTGTGACTATCGATGATACAAATATTTCACTAAGAGGCCCAGCAATCACTTCCCTAGCTTCCCACAGAGTTCTAGGGTACACCTGATCAGGTTCTGGAGATTTATCCACTTTGTGCATTTCAAGACATCCAGCACTTCCTCTTCTGTAATATGGACATTTTTCAAGATGTCGCCATCTATTTCTGTACATTCTATATCATGCAGAGTAGTGGTAAGTGCATGGAATGAGCTGTCAGAGAAAGTGGTGGAGGCTGGTACAATTGCAACATTTAAAAGGCATTTGGATGGATATATGAATAGGAAGGGTTTGGAGGGATATGGGTCGGGTGCTGGCAGGTGGGACTAGATTGGGTTGGGATATCTGGTCAGCGTGGATGAGTTGGACTGAAGGGTCTGTTTCTGTGCTGTACCTCTCTATGACTCTATTAGTAACTGTTACTCGTCCACAGATCAATCAATGTATTGTTGTGAACAAGAGCCGCATCAGTTCACACCCTCAGCTCAGATTGTTCTGCAATCTGAATTTCAGACACTACTTGTTCAAGCAATTGTTTACAATGCCTGCCATTCTTTCAAATGTTTTTTTTCAAAATAGTTCTTTCTCATTTAAGTTCAGTTTTAAAACTACATAAATAAAATACAGTCGTATAATTCAAACAATAATGTTCAATACTCCCTGTCATTCACTATGTTCCTTCTGTACTTTGCACTTCTGAATATTCTATAATCCCTGTCATACCCTTAAAACCTGCAACCTTCCACCATTTCACCTTGAACCTGTAACAATCCACATCCCAATATCTCCCTGTCCACTTTACTCTCCCATGATTAAGGCCACGGCATCATCACATTTTGAGACTTCCTGTATCCCCTCATGAGCCCATGTGATTCTTGATAATGATTTCCCATTAACTAGTTCTAACTTCCCCTCATAATTGTAATCATGTGTTCTGTGATCCAATACTACAACAGATATCATTGTACATCAGTCTTTCTAGCAAATCTATCACCCTGTGATTTCCTGTGATTTACAGCAATGGTTTCAAACTCTCTAGGAAAAGAAAGAAACTGTTATGTGGTCAATTCTTCCAAACCTGGACAGACAGTGCACCACATCCATGGACAGACAAGTTCCTAACTTTTGATCCACTGATCCCCACTGCCCTTAGCTGTTTCAGTCACAATATTCCTGCCTCCCCTTAGTCATTTGGCATCTAATATGCTCTTCACCACAGACTGCCTTTCTCCCGTTAACCATGCCTTTAATATAGTCGAGGGTGTGGTGCTGGAAACGCACGGCACATCAGGTTGTATCTGAGGAGCAGGAGAATCAACGTTTTGAGCATAAGCCCTTCATCTGGATGTCTCCTATGTCTTTAATATAGTGTACAGACAGCCTCCTTTCCTCCCCTTCACCTGTACCTGGAACGTTGGTGTATTGATGTAATAGCAAAGCAGTAAATTCTTAATCTGATATTCTGGAAGGGAAGGTCACCTATTCATGGCATATAGTATATGAGATGATGGCCTTCTTGATTAGGCAATTTAATTCTTAATTGGGAAATATGAGGTCATGACTTGATCATTGAAGATTATCATTAATGCCTTTCATATTCTTACCTTTGTATAATCTCCAGCAAGGAAACCTTGTTCAAACCCACTGTACATTGTCATGACAATGAGTAGACATTGACGCTTGTCCCTTAGGTGTGTAAAGGTCGCCACTAAGACAGCCCAAATATTTACGTCCTTCCCTTTGAAATCCTCTATTTCCTTCTTATCAAGTTGATCCAGAAAAAAAGCAACAAGGAGTACCCCACCGACACCAACACCTATGGGAAGGATAAAGCAGTATTAGAACAAGCAGTCAGGTGACCAAGGATGCTTCTCTCCAGAGCGCTTTAGATTTTTCCAAGCACAGACTGGATTGAACCTTACATGGTGTTTTTTTGGGTAAGTGACAACTGTGCAGAGTTTTCTTTTGGAGTTTTTTTTGCCTTGAGGCCTCAGGCAGTTAGTTAATGAGGTAAACTTGGTAAGATATGATGAGGCATCGGGTCTCAACATATCTGCCCAAATTCACCTCATTAACTATCTGCCCAACTCCTATGGCATTCCTCTCACTTGATTCTATTCACATCTTACCCATAGGTACTTCCAGGATGTTTCAAAATTGACTGGCATCCAGACAAGCACTAACAGTCAAGAGCTGCCCTAGATATTTTCCCAGGTCATGGCAGACTAGAGAAATTTGATATCACGCTTTGCAGGCAGGGCCCTGGAGGTCCTATTTGATAGGGTGGTGCAGAGGTGGCCATGACACTAAGCCAAGCCAGCCCAATCCAAGGTTGCCACTCAGGTCAGCGCAGTCTCGACCATCTGGAGGAATATACAGCAATGCAGAAGATCAATGACCTTCTCCACTCAGCAGTGTAAGTGCCACCATCTTCTATTCAGTACCTCAATTTTTTTCTCTGCCCACCAATGCTCATACTCACTACTACCTGCAAAATCTTCCCTCATCCATTTGCACCACCTAAATCCTAGCCCTGCATGCCTTTTGCGCTGCCTACTTACTTGCTCAAGAGATTATCCCACCCGTGTCAAAATTAACAGTTATGTCTTCCACTTTCAACTCCCTAATACTTGCTCATTTCAGTGGTGAAATGGCCCACAACAGAGTAGAATGAATCAAAATGGGTGTTGGGCTACCAAAATGTGGAGAGCAACCTGACTGACCACCGAACAGCTGACTGATCAGGTTTTGTACTGGTTTTGGAGTCTGTCCTTGAATTACTGAACCAGAACCCCCTAACTGAAAGCTATCTTCATTGACTTGACTGAGAACTGCTGACAACCATGACAAGCTTCCTGGCTTTGTGTCTGTGCTGAACAGCACAGCAGTACAGCAAAACTGACAGCCTAGGTTCTTGGTCTGAGATAGCAAGCAAACAGCCAGAATTGCAGCCCAGTCTGTCCATGAGCTGGTAAATATTGCAAGCACACAGCTTGCAGAGATGCAGCCTTGGACTTCAGGCACGTATTGTAAGTGGATCAAAGATGTCCCATGAGAGTTCTAAGAGGATGAGACATGTTCGATGCTAACTTCTATGTATTTGGAGTGCACGTGGCCAGTGACAATGAAATGAGATGTTGGTGCTCTGTTTCAAACATGGAGGCCCTTTAGAGCATGTGGCAAGCTGAAGTTGCCAGGTATCCAATCTGACTTTTATTTTGAGAATTTTTGACATCTAGGTTACTTGTTTCATTTGGTATTACAGAAAACTGAATATCAATAAGGTGTGTTTTTTAACTTCATTTTTGTAGGATATGGGCATCACTGGTGGGCCAGCATTTATTGCCCATCTCTAGTTGCCCTTGAGAAAGTGGTGGTTAGCTGCCTTCTTGAACTGGTGTAATCCATCTGCTGTGGGTTGACCCACAATGCCATTAGGGAGGGAATTCCAGGCTTTTGATGCAGCAACAGTGAAGGAACAGTGACATATTTCCACTTCAGGATGGTGCTTGGCTTGGAGTGGAACTTGAAATGGTCATGTTCCCATATTTTTGTTGGCCATGTTCTCCTAGCTGGAAGTAGTCTTGGGTTTGGAAGGTACCATCTGAGGATCTTTAATGAATTTCTGCAGTGCATCTTGTAGATAATACACACTGCTGCTACTGAGCATGGGGGGCTGGAGGGAGTGGGTACTTATAGATGGAGTGCCATTCAAGCCGGATACTTTGTCCTGGATGGTGTCAATCTTCTTGAGTGTTGTTGGGGCTGCACGCATTTAGGCAAGTGGGGAGTATTCCATCAAAGTCCTGACTTGCGCCTTGTAAATAGTGCACAGGCTTTCGGGAGTCAGGAAATGAGATACTTGCCACTGTACTCCTAGCCTCAGACCTATTCTTGTAGCCATTGCATTTAAATGGTGAGGCAAGTTAAGTTTCTGATCAATGATAACTCCAAGGATGTTGATAGTGGGAGATTCAGTGCTGGCAACACCTTTGAATGTCAAGGGGTGGTGGTTAGATTGTCTCTTGTTGATGATGGTCATGGCCTGGCATTTGTATGGTGCAAATGTTACTTACCACTTGTCAGCCCAAGCCTAGATATTGTCCAAATCTTGTTGCATTTGAACATGGAGTGCTACAGTGTCCGAGGACTCGCAAATGGGAAGATCATTGATGAACCAGCTGAAGATAGTTGGGGCTAGGACACCACCCTGAGGAACTCCTACGGAGATGATCTTGAGCTGAGACAACTACCCTCCAACAACCAAGATCATCTTCCTAAGTGTCAGGTCTGATTCTAACCACTGAAGAGTTTGCCCCCAATACCCATTGATTCCAGTTTTGCCAGGACTCCTTGATGCCACACTCCATTGAATGCAGCCTAGATGTCAAGGGCTGTCACTCTCACCCCACCTCTGGAATTCAGCTCTTTTGTCCAGGTTTGAACCAAGGCTGTAATGAGGTCAGGAGCTGAGTGACGCTGCCAGAACCCTAACTGGGGATCACTGAGCAGGTTATTGCTGAGCAGGTGCTGCTTTTAGCACTGTTGATGACAATTTACATCACTTTAGTGATGATCGAGAGTAGACTGATGTGGCGATAATTGGACAGGTTGGATTTGTCCTGCTTTTTATGTAGAGGTCATACATGGGCAAATTTCCACATTGTCGGGTTGATGTCAGTGTTGTAACTGTACTGGAAGCTAAATGAGCGGCAAGTTCAGTCCTATTCCTGGAATGTTATCAGGGCCCATAACATTTGCAGTACGCACTGCCTCCAACCATTTCTTGATATCATGTAGAGTGAATCTAATTGTCTGAAGACTGGTATCTGTAACACTGGGGGGCACCGGAGGAGGCCAAGGTGGATCATCTGCTCGGCACTTCTGGCTGATGATTGCTCCGATATTTGTGGAGCCTCCTCTCCCAGTGAGTTGTTTAACCATCCACCACCATTCACGGCTGGATGTGGCAGGACTGCAGAGCTTAGATCTGATCCGTTGATTGTGGGATCACTTAGCTCTGTCATAAGTAAAGCAATGTTAAAAATCACACAACATCAGGTTATAGTCCAACGGGTTCAATTGGAAGCACACTAGCTTTCGGAGTGACACTCCTTCATTAGGTGATAGTGGAGGGCTCAATCGTAACACAGAATTTATAGCAAAAATTTACAGTGTGATGTAACTGAAATTATACATTGAAAAATTAATTGTCTGTTAAGCCTTTCATCTGTTAGAATACAGTGATAGTTTCACTTGTTTCATGTGTAAATCACAAAACCTTTTTTTTAAGAAGTTGCATTCTCGGGTTAGCTGTTAACAATGGTGATAGCTAGACAATATGTTGAAGGTGTTGGCCCCCTGTGTTCTCTGTCTATGACCTGATGTTTAGATTGATTCTAATCTAAAAAGTGAGATAACGGAGTTTTACATAAATTCATGCAGTTTTTGAGCTCAGAGTTCTACATGAATGCCTGCAGTTTTTGAGCAAAGTACAATGTAACCCTGAAAGTACAAATTCACCCCACAAAATATATGTGTGCATGTGGGTCTTTGTCTGTCTGTGTGTGTCTGTCTGGGTTGCGGGTTGTGAGTGTGAGAAAGTGTATGTGTGTGTGTAGTGAGTGCAGAGTGTCTTAAATCTGTGAGGGGGTGCATGTGTGAGTGTGGGGAGTGTGTGTGCCTGTAAGAGTGTGTGTGGGTGTCTGTGTGCGCGTCTGTGTGTACGTGTGTGAGAGTGTATGTGTGTAGGAGTATCTGTGTATAGTGCAATGGTGGTCACCTGTAATGTGACATCATGTCACATTACAGGTGACCACCATTGCACTATACACACACACACACACACACAGATAGGAGTGTTTGTGTGATTTTTAACATTGTACACCGCAGTCCAAAACCGGCATCTCCAAAACATTAGTAGAGCATTTAGCAAGGTCGAATACCCCTTAATTCACAACTTGGGAAATGTTTGGAGGCAGAGGGGCCACTGTGTAGATTTGGGTTTTTAAAAGGCCTGCCTCAATGCTGTGTGACTTTATTTCAGTTATAGTAAAAACAGAAATGTCTCCAGTTCTCAGGTCTTACTTTCTGTGCACACCCCATACCCCATCCATGTCATATTACACTGCTCAAACAACTCTGTTGTCCCTCATGACCTATCATGTCAGGCTATGCCCCTCCATTCCCCATGGCTCCTCACACTTTCCATGCCAGTCTACATCCCACACCAACTCCATCAAGTCCCCTAGCAACTCCAAATGGTCCCTCAAGTCCCATGTCAAACTTTGGCACTTGGATATCCTTTCAGTCACTATGCAGATATAGAAGCTATGAACACTACAATAACAAGTGGTATGGATAAAGAAAGCTTTTGGGGAAAAAAGTAATTCATTAATATATTCTGTTACAGACAAAGATGAGAGAGAATTGAATCTCCAGTTCCCTTCCTTTATCATCTGTAAACACTTTTTCTTTGAAAAGGTAAGGGTTTAACCTCAAATTGTAGAGTCAATTTGAATAACCAACAGCAGATTCTCATGGTTAAATATACAGGGTTATTTATTCACACATTCATCTGAAAATCTAAGGCTACATCAGTCATTTACCATTTTCTAAGACAAAGAAAAACTGGTTAAAGAAACTAGTGCACTTACTTAATTATAAACCAAGGAATAGTTCATAATTCACATAATTTGGCTTATTTTGGGAAAGAAAGATGTTTTCACTTTTGAGTAATGTAGTTGGCTACAGTTTCTGGAGCTGTCCATCAGGATTATAACAGGATTCTCTTGAAGAGAAGGATTTTCCACAGGTCGGTTAGTTTCTTGTAGTCATTATGAGTCGACCACTGGTGAATTTTAAAATGGAAAGTCTTGGACAACTTAGGATGGTACAGTGTCTAGTTTGAGATTGGTCATGGGATCACATACACAATATCTATTATTCTCCACACAGAGTGAGTTGACATGCAACAAAAATACAGGATGAATGGTGGTCATTCACACTCGTGATTGAACTGTTTTTTCCTACAGGTCTTTTGGTAACTTTTGAGTTCCAATGTCACTGAGTCTAGGAATCGGTAGATTTTGAGTTTTGGGCAAGTCCACAAATAGGTGTGAATTCCCCCAGTGGTTCTGTCTTGGTATGTCCATCTAAGGGAAGAACTCCACCCTTTAAAAACTGCCTTAGGACGACATCCAAATTCTCTAAGTGTTCATTATTGGTTTTCCCTGTTAACAAGACATTAAATAGGTAAATGGCAACCTGAGGTAAACCTTACAAAATGTTCTCTATCATCCACTGAAAAATTGAACAGGCTGACGATACACCAAATGACAGTCTCATATTATTGGTATAAGTCTTTTATGTGTATGAATTATAGCGTACTTCTGGGAATCTGGTCTAAGCACAATTGCAAGAAAGCATGGTTCACATCCTTCGTGAAGGACAGCATCCCTTGCCAGCTTTGTGTATAAATTCTCTATCCAAGGGACTGGATATTTATCCAGCTGCAAAATATGGTTTACTTTTTGTTTAAAATCTACACAAAGGTGAAATGATCCATCGGGCTTTTTGACTTCTGCCTTTACTTTTGTTCATAAGGCAAATGATATTGTGCATGCATCCCTGAATTGTGGAATTGCTTCCTGGTCAACATGCAAGGTGGCCTTGGCTCTTACGATTGTATCTAGATATTCCTGAATGAGTTCTGGATATTTAATCAGGACTTCACTCAGGCAGCCATTTTCTAATTCAAAATATTGAGCCAAACGAGGTAAATCTCTCTCAACCAATTCTGCCCTGTTAAGCTTAGGCACAAATTGCTGGTAACTGAACCATAAGAGACTAGAATTGAAGTTGCACCCTTAATCTGTGAAGGTTCCCCAGCATAGGTTCTCAGCCTTGCTGAAGTCTTGAATTAAGTCAAAGTTGGAGTCCAAATTTTATTAAAAACTCGTTCTGTAATCACTGACAGGACTGCACCACTGGAAATCTCCATTAGAACCGCATGGCCAGATATTCATCTTGATTAGTTCTGATTTTGGTGTTGTTTAGCAATTTAACTGTTCCAAGTCAGATATAGGCAGACTTTCCACAGTATGAGCTATCTTACTCAACTTACCTCTATTAGGACCACATTTGGCTTCTTGTATCTGCATACTAGCAACAACTACAATGGCTTGCTAGCCAGAATCCTGAAGAAAATTTTAACCATTTGACCGAAGGTTGCTTTGTTTTGAGGTTTTGTTGTGCGCCAACTTAGAGTCACTCTGAATATGTCCTCAATAAGGCTGCACTCAAGCAGTGTTCCACAAGCTCAACTGGACTGGCGAGGGTGACCACTTCCACCGGAATACCCTGCAACTGGTATGCTCCACCTGCCACATTTTCCAATTGTAAAGCCAGTTGTAGCACCTGTTTGAAGTTCAGTTGGGCTTCAACTTGCAGGTGTTTTTGCACAATTAAATCATTATTCCTGTATACTAGTCAGTATCACAGAATCTCATTGATTGTCCTGCTCCTAGGATGCTGCCTGACCTGCTGTGTTTTTCCAGCACCACACTTTTTACCCACTCAAAACAGCTGGGCGTGCATAGGCACTCATTCATCAAACCCTGAAACGACAATAGAAAAATTATATGCATCTTTTGCAACACATATAATAATGGAAACGCTGGACACAGATAATGGGCCAGAGATCTCCAGCAGGAAATTTGATTATTTCATGAAGTCAAATAGGATTTGACATATAAGGATAGCTCCATATAACCTATCATCCAATGGCCTGACAGAAAGAGCAGCCCAATCTTTAAAGATTGGATTGAAAGAACAGCCGAGAGACTTGCTAGGCACCAAGTTGTCATGGTTCTTATTTGATTATAGGACCACCCCTTATGCAACTACAGGGATAGCACCGGCAGAGCTGCTAATGGGTAGAAGACTATGCACCAGACCTTCGCACACCAGGTGTGGAAGTTGATATAATATGACTAACTCCGATGCCGGACACAAGACTCCACTAAATAAGAGAGACAGTTTGATACAAGGGATAACGTTTGGTGTACGAAATCACAAAAATTGCCCCACATGGGTAAGTGGCATGGTTGACATGAGGTCAGGATCAATGACATATAAAGTTTGAGTCTGTGCAACAGTCCTGAATGTGTGAACCACATGAAAGCCGCAAATTCACAGATGATGCAGGCACAGAGTGCCCTCCCCCTCGGAACATTCCAAAATTTTGCTGGAACCTATGGATTCACCATTTCCTTCAAAGGTTCTTGAGTCCTCTGAATCAGGATTGACATGACTGAAGTAGCCACCTCAATGCCTTTGCTGATGGAAGAAGATTGAAATTCTACCTGACGCAAGTGGTGAGCTCCCATGTGTTACACACCACCTGTGCAGATGCCAAGTCGGAGGAACCTGACTTGGTGCTAAAACATCCTAGCAGTCTTTCCAAAATAAAGGACCAGCCTATGTGCGCAAACTCAGAAGGGGAGGGACCTTGTGATTTTAATGAGGTCAGCCAGTTGGACCTCATAGAATAAATTCCCTGATTGGGGCTGTTACTCTGGTCCAGTCAGGGAGCCCTGGCTGACAGGTAAGAGGGGTGCATGTCAGAGATATTGATCCTTTGAAACCTGACTCTGGAATGAAGCAGTACTATAGTCAAGGACTCTTCATGTGTAAATACATGGTGACTTAGTTATGGGATATCGGATTCTATGAAGTTATTTCACTTAGGCTTTGAAATAGTAAAAGTAACTTCTGGGAGGCAGTGGGATAGCGATAATGTTACTGGACTAGTAGCGAGAGGAGTGGGGAGATGAGAACCCCAAGAAAAGCAGTAAACATCATCAAGAGGAATGTGAGAGGTGAGACGGAAGCAAAATTTCCAGCAGCCGACATGTGTGGGAATTGGGAGCAGAGCCAATGTGGTTAAAAGGAACAGAGAGAACATAGAGGCCCCAGAAGCAGAAGAATTAGAAGCAGCAGCAATGATGTTCAAAGGAATAGTGAGAGTGGAAAAGTCTCCAGGGGCAGATAGACTGGCAGCAGACTTGTATGGGATTTGGGAGCAGTGGTAGCTGGGGTTAAAGGAGCAACTAAAGGAGAATGGTCTCAGCAACAGATAGACCAGCAATGGAGCTGCTTTAACAAAACAGAAGTGCGACATCACAAAAGAGCAAATAGGTAAATTGGTAGTTGTTACTTTCTTGTCTCTTGTGACTGGATATTGATTTAATACCATAAATAAAGCTTAAAAACTGTACATAGATAATTAATATGTTTGAAGTTCAAAACTAATTTTTTTGCTGGATAGAGTTGAAGTGATCTGGTTGTGCCTGACATAAAGAAGAATAAGATTTTTCTTGTCTATATTGAAATAAGAGTAAGGGTAAAATGAAAGCAAGCATTTATATTCTATTTAATTAAGAAAAATCTGTGACACTCAAGCCCATGATCTACACATTCTGCACTCAATCGAAAATCTCAGACAGAAGTGTGGAACATGAATAATGATAGGGGGATTTGTTAATGAAGGAAAAGGCAGAAACCTTTACAGCCTTGGATGTGATTCCAGGATGATATATTGGTGCCAATGTCAAGGATGGCATGAAGCACCTGCAGACCATTAGGAAGGGGGAGAGTGAACAGCTAGGAGTCATGGCCCATGTTAGAATCATTGACAGGAAGAAAAAAAAACACGAGGTTGTGTAAGCAGACTTTAGCAAGTGATTGAGGAAACTGAAAATCTGGCCTTCAAGAATAGTATTCTCAGTATTACATCTGATGCCTCACTGTAGTGAGTATAGAAACAGAAGAATAGAGCAGATAAATGCATGGCTGGAGATTCTTGAGACCATGGGACCATTTCTGGGATAGGTGGGACCTAAACAAGTTGAATGGGTTACGTATGAACAGGAATAGTATCAACAAATCATAGGAAGGTTTGTGATGTGGTGTTGTGATGTGGTGAAAACAGATTGGTAGGGAGTTAGAATCCTGCCAGTAGATCAAAGAATAAAGAAGGAATTATAAATTAAAACACTATTAAATGAGTCTGGAAGGTAGAGAAAACATAGGCTAAATAAGAAAAAAGTGAGCTTAGCAGGGCTTAATGGAATAGATTTTAATACAAGGAGTCTGAGGATAAGGCAAATGAGTTGAGGGCACATGCTGGCACATGGGAGAAAGATATAATTATCAGGTGGCATGACTGAAAGATGGGCAGGATTGACAGCTCAAGAATTTTGGTTGCAGACTATTCTGGTGAGATAAATAGAGCGATAATATGGAGGAAAAGCTTGCAACGTTGATCAGGGTCTCAATATAGCAGTGAAGAAGGATATCTTAATCATAATATGAGGCCATATGGATAGGAGTAGAATCTCAAAAGGGGTAAATACATTGGTGGGTGTGTATTATAGACCACCAAGCAGTCAGGAAGAAATAGAAAATCAAACGTGTGATCATATGTGATAGATGTAAAGGAAAGGCTGAATGGCTTCTTTTGGTACATTATGGATTCTATAATTCTAGAAATAATACTAAGATTGAAATGCAGTAGTAGAGACGTTTAGCTACCCAAATATTAATAGGATTGGTTTTATTGTGCAAGGTAGGGAGAGAGCAAAATTCTTAAAATGCATCCAGGCAAACATTTTTAGCCAGAAAGTAGAAAGCCCAACCAGGGACCGTAGTTCTTGACCTAACATTCAAAATAAGCCCGGGCAAATAGAAGGCAGTAGTGTTTTGCATAGTGATTGTAACTCAGTTAGATGTAGGATAGTTGTGGAAAAGTATAAAGATATAAGTTTTAAATTGGGGAAGAGCTAATTTTACTGTGCATATGCGCATATGCAATAAGACTTGAACAATATCCAGGCTTGGACTGTCAAGTGGCAAGTAACGTTCACACACAAAAACCCAGTAACAACTATCTCCAATAGTTGAACCAATACCCCATAACATTCAATGGTGTCACTAAATCCTCGATGATCAACATCCTAAAAACTCAACTGGACTTGCAGACAAATACAATGGTTACAAGAGCAGGTCAGAGGTATACTGCTGTCAGCAATTCCCTCTTCACTCCCACGCCTGTCCATCATCCATATGGATAAGTCAGGAGAGTTATGGAATGCTCTGCACTTACCTGGTTGAGTACAGCTCCAGTAACACTCAAGAAGGTTGACACCAATCAGGACAAAGACACTTGATTGACACCATATCCACAAATGTCTACTCCCTCCACCACTGATGCTCAGTCACAACCCTGTGTACCTAGCTACAAGATGCACTGCAGAAATTTTCCAAAGGTCCTTAGTCAGCCAATTCCAACCCTACAAACACTTTTATCTGGAAGGACAAGGGCAGCAGATGCAAGTTAACCTCCAAGTCACTCACCATCCTAACTTGGAAATATGTCACTGTCCAAGGTCAAAATCCTGGATCTCCCTCCCTCATGGTATTGTTGGTCTACCTACAGCACAGGGACTGCAGCAATTTAAGAAGACAGCTTATCTCCACATTTTCAAGGATAACCAGTGATATGCAATAATTGCTAGCCAATCAATCAGTGACACCCACGTCTCATGAGTGAATGAAACGAAAATTTGAGGGAGACGGTCTAGAACAGTGAAAGAATTTTGGAGGTTTAGACCTTCTCACTTTTTGTGCAGTGAACAACTGGAGGTAAAAGATCAAGACAGTTCCTGCATTGACAGATAGACAAGAACATGTTGCAGGAAACCATGAGGAACATTGCAGTCTGCTCATGTCCAATTTGCAGGCAGTGTCATACATTGGTCTACGTAAGAGACTATGCACCTTCATCAACTATTCCTTTTCTTCTTCACTACAAATACTAGTGGCCACCAGAAGAGGACAAAGCACGAGATGCTATAATCTCCCCCTAGCAGCAACAGCACCACCACCACCTCAGAGTCTGATGTCTCCAAAACCGCAGAGAAGGCACTGACATGGTTTTCATCTGTATACACCACCAGCACAGACATTCAGCTTGACAGATTCACTACCCAGTATCAACTCAGAATCACATTCTGGTGGGCACATTACAGCCAACAGTCCACTGATGTCAGAGGGGGCAATGCCCAAAGTCTCTGATATTTGGATGACTGCTGGAAAAACCTGCTGAGACCATGAGGATGATGGGCATATACTCAGCCATCAGTGACAAGGTGAACATGCTGTTATAGGTAAAGAAACATCAAGTAGTGATACCCAAGGTGCTCAGTAAGAGAGAGAGAAATATAAAAGATTGCATCCAAATTCTATCAACTGTCATAACTCCTGCATGGGACCACTTGGCTGCTTCATGGAACCGGTGGTGGCAGTAACCTTGGACAGCCAGCTGCTGAATATTTGCTCAAACATATGCTATCACTATATTCATAGGTACACAGCATCAGTAGTGCAAAAAAGGGGTCTCTGTCTCACTGCTGGTGACCCTTCATCTCAAGGAGATACCAGGAGGGAGCAGAGGAATTCAGGCAGGTCCAGCTTAGGACACTCAATAAACACCCTGCCTTTCCACCTTCTCTACGTCAGTGACCCAATTTCTTGTAGCAGGTTAGGGCCAGAAGACTACACCTGCACTCGTTTGAAAAAAAGCAATCTTGCTGATACTGAGTTCACATGATCCTTTTCTGTTCATTGTTATGACTTTTCTCAGCTTCACACCACAATTCATGAAGTGTGGGGAAGAAAAGGAGCAAATATGGAAGGATGCCAAGAGGCCCAAGTTGCATGGTTGACTTCTGTGACCACTTACATCTGCAGATAGAGCTGAGGTTACCTTTATCTAGCTCATGGGTGTATCGCTTCTGAAAGAAGAAAACCATTATGTCCAGCAAAGGTAAAGTCACCACAGTCCCAGAAGACTGAAGGGCTGCTCTCTCATCTTCGATGATTGGTGGACAGCTTATAATTAGGGAATGAGTAAGTAATATACAATACTGTCAGTCGCTTGAGCCTGCTCTGCCATTCAATTAGATCATACCTGATATTCTACCTCCAGGCACTTTCCTACATTATGCACATATCCTTTTCTACCTTTATGGGTTACAAATCTATACATTTCTGTCTTACACATACTTGGACTAAGTCTCCACAACCTTCTGGAGGGCAATGCTACAGATTCATCATCCTCTAATGTAACAATTCATCCTCATCCTAGTCCCAAATGCCCTATCTCTTGTACTGAGATTGTATCCAATGATTCTAGAACCCCAATTCTTGTTGAATCTACCCTCCTGAGCCCTATAGGACTTTTGCATGCTTCAATGAGATCACTTCTTCTTCTTCTAAACTCTTGAGAATGTATGACTAATTTCCTTAGTTTCTTCTCATACAACAATCCTGCCATCCCAAGGATTAGTTTGGTGAATCCTCATTACAGTCCGTGTATGGCAAGTATATCTTTCCTTAATTAAGGAAACTAAAACTGTATACATCAGTTACAGTTTCACAAGGCTCTATACAATTGCATGTAATGTATCTATATAAACAGTATATATAATGTCTTTCCTCAAAAACCCTTGCAATAATGGCTAATTAACTATCTGCTTTCCTAATTGCTTTTTGCACCTGCATGTTAGCTTTCAGTAACTTATGAACAATGACAGCTAGGTATCTTTGAGCATCAATACCACTCAATTTCTCACTATTTAAGAAATACACTGGATTTCTGTTTTTCATACCATAGATGCTAATTTTGCACTTTCACACACTGTATTCTACCTAACACGTCCTTGCCCAATCTGCCTAAACCCTCTTGAAGCCTTTACCTATCCTCCTCACAATTCATATTCCCACCTAGTTCTGTACCATCAGAAAACATTACATTTGGTCCAATCATTCATATGGATTATGAATAGCTGGAGCGCAAGCACTGATAATTGCTCCACTGCTCACCACAGCCTGTCCACCTGAAAATGACCCCTTTATTCCCACTATGTTTTAAAAAAATAAACCAACTTGCTATCCATACCAAAATATTTACCCCCATTCCATATGACTGTACTCTTGCTACGTAATCTACTGTGTGAGACCTGATCAAAAGCCTTCTTAAAATCCAAAAGCACCATATCCACAAGTTCCTCCTTATCTATTCTACTAGTTACATTCTGAAAACTTCTAGCAGGACGCTAGACGATATTTACTGAAATTGGTTTCATTCACAGTTTGGGTAAAATCATAGGAACAACAGCATAGTCTGAATGACCTCATCTGCCAAGATGGCATGACTGGTGCAAGTTCTGATGTATTCAACTGTTAATAACCTTGAGAGACACATGGTCTATAACATGTACACAGCTGCTTCTCTTTTCAGTCATCTGCACTGTCAATCTTGATGATAAGCAGCCAAGCTGCTAAGACCATCTTTGAGACTTTTAGAAACGTTGTCCCCTAGTATACTAACACCAAATTAATCTGCACTGCTAAATGTCACTTAAATGCAAATTTCCACTTCCAATATTATTATATATTTCCTAGATTTATCAAATACTACAAATAGATCCATAAAACTGTAAACAAATTATACTAGAAAAATGTATTATTTGCATGTTCCCATTCTGCTACCATTTCCACAAATTCTTAACCATTTAAAACTGACTTCTAATATAGATAGACATTTTCTCTAATGTCTTTATTTCTCTCTCCTTTCTTACTTGAGCATGCACCAATTCAGCACTCTGAATGATAAGCAATTCAATGGTTTTAAACATATATAAAATATATTATACAGGGATATATTGTGATTTTACTATTGGAAGAATAATTGAAAGTGTACAATTTGAATTTAAAAACACAAAAAAGGAGTGTCAGTAGCACAATTTATCATATATATGATTGATCTGTTTCTGCCCCTGAAATACACATGGATACAAAGCATCTCTTTTCATAAAAGCAAATACATCAAACATAAATAACATTTAGAATTTTGTCCACTACCTTTTCCACTGATTTTTGTAAATAATTAAACAGATCCTTTTAGATACTGCACTTGAAGATATACATTGTATTAACTGACTAAACACTACTGATGCTGTTCGGAAAATAATAGTCAATACGTTTGGATTGCAGTCTACTTTCATCCCATAGAAACATATCTCTGACGAATTTTGATTTATTGAAAATACTGAGATCATGAGATTCATGGGTGGCACGATGGCTCAGTGGTTAACACTGCTGCCTCATAGTGCCAGGGACCTGGGTTTGATTCCAGCCTTGGGCAACTGTCTGTGTGGAGTTTGCACATTCTCCCCATGTTTGTGTGGGTTTCCTCCGGATGCTCCAGTTCCCTCCCATAATCCAAAAATGTACAGGTTAGATGAACTGGATATGCTAAATTGTCCATAGTGTTCACGGATGTGTAGATTAGATGTATTAGTCAGGAGTAAATATAGGATAATAGGGTAGGGAGATGGGTCAGTGTGAGTTACTCTTTGGAGGGTAGCAGTGAATTTGTTGGGCTGAAGGGCCTGTTTCCACACTGGAGGGATTCTATGGAGATATATTAAAAGTCACAATGAAAACTTCATAGTTAAATCTCATCGTACTTTATAGGTTTATAGGTATTTGTTATTGACTAGTCATTGACAATTATTGTATTTCTACTCCTGGGGCCCAAAGCATATGAGAGGTGGGATTTCTGAGCTTAGCTGAGAAGTTGTGCAGAAGCTGAAAGTTAAAACTTGCTGCTCCAAGGAAGTGAATCACTGAGTTGTCAGAAAAGTCTATGGTTGATGCTTTTGATGATGTTGCTCAGATCTGTAGTGTAGTGATTGTAATGAGGCCAGCCAGGTGGACCTCATAGAACATGAGTTCCCTGATTGTGACTGTTAATCTGGTCCAACCAGGGAGGCCAGGCTGACAGGTGTCAGACATCCTGTACACTCCTTGTACCAGAGACAAGGACTTTCCATGTGTAAATAAAGGGTAACTTGGTGTCAGGATACCAAGCCTCTGTGGAGTTATTTCATGTAGCATAAATCATCCTCTGCTCACGGTATAGCACATAAGTTCACAGGTTTTTCAGTATCAATACACAATTCAGTAACGTAAACAATTGCACAGTACACACAAACTTTTTCAGCTGAATCGATTGCTTATAAACATCACATTTACTTGCATTTGCTACGGTTATTAGAGAGGTTTGCAACATAGTACATCCAGCATGATGAAAAAGGATCAAAAGCATTAATGTTTCAAATCCACCAGAAAAAACATACCACCTTCCACTGGCAGCAGATATATTTTCACAAGTCAACTGTTTGCTAACTTCTCTATACAGATGAGACATTCAGCTAAAGTGCAAGTGGTATCTCCTGTTCATGAAAATCCAAAGGCTAGATAGCTCTCATTGCATTGTCTCCAAACAGTTCTTACTCTTTTATGCTTTGGGTTCAGATATTTCATTGAATTAGCAAAGGTATCATCTCTTTTGAGAAGAAACTTATCAATTTCTTCTTAGAATCTATTCTGAGAACTTTACTGGCTTAACTAAAATTAATTCTCAAAATATTTACCTTAAAATCCATAGTAATATAAAGATTGGTCCAGGCAGGCAGGCCAATTCAACCATCTTTCATCAAATGCATGCCTCTTTACTGTGTATGCACAGTTTCTTCTCATCCTCGAGATATGATCCTCAATCATCAAGCATGTTTAGTCTGAAAGCAAGCTGCAAAAGTAAATTTCACATCTTCCACGCATGCATGGTGCCGAATCTCAATTCTTGCAGGACATCAGGAATCTCCGTGAAGTGGTGCTGCTTCTCATCTTGCTGCTGCACACCAGTGTGCCAGAAACAATTGGTACAGTGAAACTTGTCACTGGAAGAAATGGGTTTAGGACAGTACCTTTGCAGATTAACACAGTATGATGTTGGGCATACACTTTTGGACCATTATAGTTAAATCATTGGTACCTTGAGATTGGTATGGAGCATAATCCCTGCGCTAGGACAGATAAGCCCAAGGTAATATTAATGACATGATTGTGGCAAGCTTCAGGCATCTCCCCAGCATGATTTCAGCATAACAGCCTGTATGCCATGGAGATTCGTGGAATATTATTTGGAAGGACAACAGGGTTCTTCCATAAGCCCAGTTCTTGGAAGAACAGGTAACAGGGAGAGCATGATTTATGGTGGGGGTAAGCAATCAGAGAGAAGTGATTTATCTGGGGAAAATTATTGAAAAGCAGCCTGTGTAGAAACCTGCAACCTTCTTTGATATTGTAGTGAAGATGGCAGAAATGCTCCTGCACTTTCTAGCTTAACATTCATGTTGCCATATTTTACACAAAAACTTAACGTTTTGGTGATGGTCTCCAGCTTTCCCTTCAAGGCTCTGCTCAGGCCACGCTTCACTACCCACAGTCAACTTGGCACCAGATTTCAAAGCAGTCTAGTTGAGAAAAGAAAGCTAAGGCAGCCTTTAGGCACTCTGCATATACAAACAGGAAGCTTATTTTATTTGTGAGAACTAGATGCCTCTTTTTCAGCCTTTACTACTATGGCAAAGATGCAATATTGTTCCGTTATGTTCACGCACGTCTTATTCATTACATTAGGTGATAGAACCAATATATTTCATAAGTGTAGAATTTGAGTAATGCAGTTTCACCTTGTTAATTCCATTTCAACCAAGTACAAAAAAAATCTTTTATGGATCAATGCATTAAATCTAAAAGATTATAACAACAATTTATTTTTATTTCTTCTAACTCCTACATCAATGAAATAAAAATGAATATTAAATGAAGTGGCATTACAATAGATATTTTTTAAAGATTAGATTCCCTACATTGTAGAAACAGGCCCTTAGGCCCAACAAGTCCACATCAACCCTCCGAAGAGAAACCCACCCCCCTATATTTACCCCTGACTAATCCACCTAACACTATGGGCAATTTAGCATGGCCAATTCACCTAACCTGCACACCTTTGGACTGTGGGAGGAAACCAGAGCACCCAGAGGAAACCCACGCAGACATGGGGAGAATGTGCAAACTCCACACAGACAGTTGCCAGAGACGGGAATTGAACCCGTGTCCCTGGCACTGTGAGGCAGCAGTGCTAACTGCTGAGCCACCGTGCTGGCCCAAGCCACTGTTTAGATTAGATTAGATTAGATTAGATTACTTACAGTGTGGAAACAGGCCCTTCGGCCCAACAAGTCCACACCGCCCCGCCGAAGCGAAACCCACCTACCCCTACATCTACATCTACCCCTTACCTAATACTACGGGCAATTTAGCATGGCCAATTCACCTGACCTGCACATCTTTGGACTGTGGGAGGAAACCGGAGCACCCGGAGGAAACCCATGCAGACACGGGGAGAACGTGCAAACTCCACAAACCCAGGTCTCTGGCGCTGTGAGGCAGCAGTGCTAACCACTGTGCCACCGTGCCGCCCCACTGTGCTGACTATTCATTGTAGTCTTCACCAAAGAGATGCAAACAAACTTGTAACTTTGTTATATTATCAGCAGACAAAATTTTGTTTCCTGTTCACACTACAGTGATATCTACAAAAGCAGCTCCACTTTCAAAGGCATTGTGGTAATATAAACAAAGTAGTGTGCATGCCTCTGGAAGCAATTCATCACTGCTTTATTCTTTTATTCTACCATATCATTTCAGCCAGTATTGAGCAGTGTCTCAGCCCGCAGCAAAGGAAATCAATTTCACATTACTATTAATTCTCCCTTACAGTAAATATTGGGGCAAAAATAAGTGTAACTGAAGAATCCACACAGTATGAATGGAAATTAGCAGAACCTTAAGGCAAACACATATTCCCTTTCCTTCCCCTTTAAGCATTCTGAAGACCCCATTCCTTCCAAAATATCCTCGCCCATGCTCAATACTTCATTGCCTTCCACAGAATCAATTGAATCCCGACAGTGTGGAAGCAGGCCATTCAGTCCACCAAGTTCACAGTGACCCTCTGAAGAGCATCACACTCAGATCCACCTTATCCCTGTAATCATGCTTTTCTTTGCTGCTTTCCTTTGCCATGCTGAGGCATCATACCTGACCTTTTACCTCTTCTCTACAAGGCCCATAAACATTTCTTTTAAATGAAACAGCGACTTACTTATACATCTTTCAATTTAGTTCAGTGCATTCACCTCTCACAATATGGTCACCTTCATATTGCAGAGACCAAAACAAACTGGATAACTGCTTGACAGAGCACCAGAATCATGATCCTAATTTTCCTATTGCTTGGCATTTTAATTCATTACCTTGCATGAAGAATGGTTAAATTAGAATCAAAATATTTACTGTTTTTTTCTCTCCAAATAATGCTGAACTTGCTGAATTATTCCCAGCATTTCTGCTTTTGAGGTTACGTTATTTGGTATGCTGCAAGAAATTGTTACTTACCAGTATAAATAGCTGAGAGAGTGTGGATCACAGCTATAGAATGGTGGACAGAGGTAACATTCTGAGAGACTTTTTCATCATATTGTGGGCAATTGTTAGGTCCACAGTAGGCTAAAATCTCATCAGTGATGTTAGCTGAAAGCCAAAGAATGTGTGTTACTAGATCATAGGGTACAAATTTATTTTTCAGTAGGATTCCAACTTTCTTTATCATAATTTCATTAATTTACATATTTATAAATGATTATCAGTATTTTTGCCCATGCTCATCATGCAATCCACATAAGCTACAAATGTATTCACAATTTGCAATTCATACATATAAGTGAAATAGATTGTGATGTAAATATTACTTTTTGTGTGCTGAGATTGCATTCATAATTATTTGTAATATACCGTTACCACCTGAATATAATTAAACCTACTTGTTTTATTTCCACAGAGTATGTGGCATTGGTGACAGGACAGCATTTAATGCCTGTCCCTAGTTGTCCTTGAGAAGGTGATGGTGCGTTGCCTCTTGAACTGCTGCAGTCCATGAGCTAAAAGTTGATCCAAAATACCTTTTGGGAGGGAAATCCAGAATTTGACCCAGTGATAATGATGGAACAACAATGTATTTGCAAGTCAGGAAGGCGAATGGTTTGGAGATGAACTTCACTTTTTATCCGTTCCCCTTGTCCTTCTAGATGGAAGTGGTCATGAGTTTGGAAGGTGCTGTCTAAGGATCTTTGGTGAATTTCTGCAGTGTATCTTGTAGGTAACACGTACTGTTGCTACTGAGCATTGGTGGTGGATAGCGAGGACATGAAGCCAATCAAGCAGGCTGCTTTATCCTGGATGGCATCAAACTTCTAGAATGTTGGAGTATTCTATCACTGTGGCCAGTGGTGGACAGGCATTGGGGAGTCAGGAGTTAATTGCGACAGTAGTCCAAGCTTCTAACCTGCACTCAAGTTAATTCTAATTATATGGCAAGTGCAGTTGATTTTCTGGTCAATAGTATCCCCAGAATGTTGATAATGGAGGATTCAGTGATGGTAATGCCACTGAATATCAAGGGGCAGCAGTTAGATTATCTCTTATTAGACATGGTCATTGTCTGGTATTTTTGTAGCAGGAATGTTACTTGTCACTTGTCAATCCAAGTCTGGATATTGTCCAGATCTTGTTGCATTTGAACAAGGACTGCTTCATTATCTAAGGAATCATGATTGATACTAAACATTGTACAATAGTCAGTGAATATCCTTCCTTCAAACCTTATCGAATCATACAGCATGGAAACAGACCCCTCAGTCCAACCAGTCTATGCCGACCATAATCCCAAACTAAACTAGTCACACTTGCCTGTGCTTGGCCCATATCTCTCCAAACATTTCTTAATTATGTACTCACCTAAATGTCTTTTAAACATTGTAACTGTACCTGCATCCATCACATTCTCTGGATGTTCATTCCATATGCAAACCACTGTCCATGTAAAAAAAGCTGCCCCTCTTGTCTTTTTTAAATCTCTTTCTCTCTACTCACCTTAAAAATATGCCCCCCTAGTCTTGAAATCCCCCATCCTAGGAAAAAGAAACCTGCCATTCACCTTACTTACACCCCTCATGAGTTTGTAAACCTCTATAAGGTCAACCCTTAACTCCTGCACTACAGTAAAAAATGTCCCAACCTATCCAACCTTTTCCCATGACTCAAACCGTTTATTCCAAGTCACATCCTGGTAAATCTCTTCTGAACCCACACCAGCTTAATAATATCCTTCCTATAACAGGGCAATGAGGAATGGGCATAGTATTTCAGAGGAGACCTTACTAACAACCTGTACAATCTAGATATAGCATCCCAATTCCTATACTCAAAAGTCTGAGCAATGAAAGAGAGAAGGACAGGATGATGGAGGAAAGGACATTCATGAAGCAGCTGAAGATGGTTGGGCCTAGGACACTGCCCTTGGGAACTCTGCAGAGATACTCTGGAACTGAAGTAACTAACCTCCAACAACCACAACCAGCTTCTGGTGTGCCAGGTATGACTAAAAGCAGTGGAGAGTTGGCCCTGATTCAATCACTCCATTTTGCTAGGGTAGTACAAAGCATGCCTAATAAAAAAGGAGGTGTCATCCAGGGGGAGCTACAAAACAGGACTATTTGTGTGCTAAACAGATAAGCAACAACTTATAGAGGGGGCTAAGTGATTCCACAACCAACAGATCAGAACTAAGCTCTACAGTTCTGCCACATCTAATTGTGAATGACAATGGACTATTAAGCCACTCACTGGAGGAAGATGCTCCACAAATATCTCCATCCTCAATGATGGCGCATCAGTGTAAAAGCATACAAACAATCCTTGGCTAGAATTACCAAGTGATTGATCCATCTCAGCCTTCGCTGGAAGTCCCCAGCATCACAGACACTAATCTCCAGCCAATTTGCTTCACTCCAAATGATTTGAAAAGATGGCTGAAGGCACTAGATGCAGCAGGCATTCTAATCATAGAATTGAAGGCTAATAGCATGCTGGCCTTCATAACAAGAGGGATTGAGTATAGAAGCAAAGAGGTGCTTCTGCAGCTGTACAGGGCCCTGGTGAGACCACACCTGGAGTACTGTGTACAGTTCTGGTCTCCAAATTTGAGGAAAGACATTCTGGCTATTGAGGGAGTGCAGCGTAGGTTCACAAGATCAATTCCTGGAATGGCAGGATTGCCTTACACGGAAAGACTGAAGCGATTGGGCTTGTATACCCTTGAGTTTAGAAGACTGAGAGGGGATCTGATTGAAACATATAGGATTATGAAAGGACTGGACACTCTGGCAGGAGGGAACATATTTCCGTTGATGGGGGAGTGCCGAACCAGAGGACACAACTTAAAAATACGGGGTAGACCATTTAGGACAGAGATGAGGAGAAACTACTTCACCCAGAGAGTGGTGGCTGTGTGGAATGCTCTGCCCCAGAGGGCAGTGGAGGCCCAGTCTCTGGATTCATTTAAGAAAGAATTGGATAGAGCTCTTAAAGATAGTGGAGTCAAGGGGTATGGAGATAAGGCTGGAACAGGATACTGATTAGGAATGATCAGCCATGATCATATTGAATGGCGGTGCAAGCTCGAAGGGCAGAATGGCCTACTCCTGCATCTATTGTCTATTGTCTATTGTCTATTGAAGACTTGTCTTAGCTGCTGCTGTGAATTTTATCACAAGTTTCAAGCTGTGAGTAATTTTTCAGAGCCAATTGTTGGTGCTTTCTTGGTGAGCTGTTATTAAGAGAATATTAAGGTATTAAGAGAAAGGTTTATATCTTCAGCTTTGTAGGTATAGAATTCAAATAGACAGGGAAAATCCTTGGGGAGAGCTCTGTTATTATTAAAATTGAGTTAACACAATTCAAAGGTGTGTGCTCTACTGAATGCCCTCTTTTTGCAATATTGGAAATGAGGAAAATAGTTCAGGTAAAGTAGTTTTGGATCACAAATCTCTGGTAGCTTGATGTCTTGGAATACTGAAAAACAGATCTGCTCCTACTCTTCCTCCTCCATTTATTGTTACCAGATGTTGGTAGTAATAAATCAAAATTGATCCAAAATCTCTCATTAGTCAAATAGTCATAAATCTTCAAAGATGATAAAAGAAATATCTAGACTTGGATGCATTGCAAGCAGGGTACTGAAATAAACTCAAAACTATTGCTGTAAAGTGAAACATGTTGCACTCATCAAGGCAAAAGAAAGTCTATCAGATTTCAAATAATCATGATTTATACAGTAGATGACAAGTCAACACTAACTGGCCAAGGTGTTGGCATGGAGTAAGCAACAGGAAATTATTGGTACCTCTTGCTTCCAGCCATTCAAATAATCAATAGGTCTTGAATCTTTTTCTTTTATTTGTGGAGAACAGGGGCCTGTATGTAACAGGGGCCATTCCTGATGAAGGGCTTTTACCCGAAACGTTGATTTTCCTGCTCCTCGGATGCTGCCTGACCTGCTGTGCTTTTCCAGCACCACTCTAATCTAGACCCTGCCTGTATGTAAATGTAAATTACTTTAACAGGGATAAATGAGGCATATTATGAGCTCAGCTCATCATCAGAAATTAGTTGTTAGTTTATTAAGTGTAATAACCAATTCGAGATGATCAGTAAAGCTCGTAAATTTGAAATGCAAGCATTCATCAAACTTGCTGTGCAATACATATTCGATTCATGGAGGGTGGCGTGTCTTTGAGGTGTAGGTTGCAAGTCTTAACTGGGTTCAAACACAGATTTAACCAGGAGGAGGTTGGGAGAACAGGCATATTATCCCATTCCCAGTGCAGCAAAACATCAGATAAGGCCACGAGTCTCAAATATCTGCTTGGTGACAATCCTGAGAGGCCACTGCAGGTGAACTGCTTTCCTTTCACTAAGTACTGTGAGCATTCAACACGAGCCGCACTGCATGTTCTTAGTAAAACAGACTGCTAATGATGTGGAATCATAGAATACCTACAGTGTGGAAACAGGCCCTTCAACCCAACATGTCCATACCAACCCTCGGAAGAACAACCCAGACCCATTCCCCTCTCCTATTATTCTATTTTTACCCCGACAAACGCACCTAACCTACACATCCCTGAACACTACAGGCAATTTAGCCTGGCCAATTCACCTAACCTACACATTTTTGAACTGTAGGAGAAAAACTGGAGGAAACCCACGCAGACACAGAGATAATGTGCAAACTCACAGACAGTCAGCTGAGGCTGGAATCAAAACCGAGTCCCTAGCGCTGTAAGGCAGCTGTGCTAACCCATTGAGTCACCATGCCACCCCTGTCCCTTGTTCTACTAGCTTATACTTTTGAGTACCCTCTCACACCACCAATGTTTTGCTGTTTACCCCTGAAAGTCAATGACTTTTAAAGAAATATTATATAATAGCTCACATAACTCTGCAACTTGTCACAGCAGCAAAGAAGCCCTGCATCCTAAGTTCAGGAAACCAAGATATGGAATCAGAATGTGTAGAAAGGATAACTGATAACGGCAAGAAGTAACTTTTATAGAAGTGATGTATAGATCCCCTAGTAGTAAACCTATGACAGGATAGAGAATAAAGGAAGGAATAATGGGAGCTTATTGAATGTTGAAGATAATGTCAAACATAAAGACACAACATGGAATTGTGCACAGACAGGAGGTTCACTCTATGCTGTTATTTATATTTCATCCATAGAGTATGGAAATAGACCCTTCAGTCCAAGTCAACCATGCTAACCAGACATCCCGATCTGAACTAGTCCCATTTGCTAGCATTTGGCCCATATCCCTCTAAACCCTTCCTGTTCATATACCCATCCAGATGCCTTTTAAATGCTGTAATTGTACCCGCCTCCACCATTTCTTCTGGCAGCTCGTTCCGCATATGCACCACCTTTTGCATGAGAAGGTTATCCCTCAGGTCATTATTAATTTTTTTCTCCTTTAACCTATCTCTTCTAGCTTTGGACTCCCCTACCCTGGGAAAAAGATCTTGGCTAGTCACTCTATCCATGCCCCTCATGATTTTATAAAGCTCTATAAGATCACTCCTCAGCCTCTGATGCTCCAGGGAAAATAGCCCCAGGCTATTCAGCCTCTCCCTATAACTCAAACACTTCAGTCACAGCAAAAACCTTGTAAATCTTTTCTGCACCCTGTCAAATTTTAAAACATCTTTCCTATAGAAGGGTGATCAGAATTGCATGCAGTATTCTTGAAGTGGCCTCATCAATATCTTTTACGGGTGCAAAATGGCATCTCCTAAACTCAATGTTGTGACCAATGAAGGCAGGCGTGTCAAACATCTTCTTCACCAAGCTGTCTACCTACGATTCCACTTTCAAGGAATTATACAGCTGCAACCCATAGGTCTCTTTGTTTGGCAACACTCCCCATGGCCCTACCACTACCTGTATAAGTCCTTCATGTATAATGCTGACTTTGCGCATGACACAACAAAGTAAATCTTAAATCATGCACGTTTTCAAGTGAGCATGCATATGCAGTTACCCTGCAGTTTTTGTGTCAGCAGACAGTGTCTTACTCTGAGGTAATTAATTAATCCTGTCAGTTTACACAGTACCAAGTCTAGTACAATCTGTTCTCTGGTTGGTTCCAAAACATACTGCTCTAAGAAACTATCTCAAAGGCATTTGTTGAACTTCTCATCGAGGCTACTAATACCACTCAGTCACAGAGATATACTGCACGGAAACAGACTCTTCGGTCCAACTCTTCCATGCCGACTAGGAATCCTGAATTAATCTAGTCCCATTTGTCTGCATTTGGCCCATATCCCTCTAAATCCTTCCTATTCATATACCTATCCAGAAGCCTCTTAAATGCTGTAATTGTGCCAGCCTCCAACACTTCCTCTGGCACCTCATTCCATACACCCATCACCCTCTGCATGAAAAGTTGCCCCTTTGGTCCCTTTAGTCTCTAACCCTAAACCTATGCCCTCTAATTTTTACTCCCACAACCCAGGAAAAAGACCTTGTCTATTTACCCTATCCATGCCCCTCATAATTTTATAAAACTTTATAAGGTCACCCCTCAGCCTCCAACACCCAAAGGAAAACAGCCCCAGCCTATTCAGCCTCTCATGATAGCTCAAAGCCTCCAATCCTGACAACTTCCTTGTAAATCCTTTCTGAACCCTTTCAAGTTTCACAACATCCTTCCGATATCAGGGAGACCAGAAATGCACACAATATTCCAAAAGTGGCCTAAATAATGTCCCATACATCCACAACATCAGTCTGATTTTCCAGTCTATTAAAAAGATGGTGTGTTGGGAAGCATGGATTGTCTTGAGTTAGCATTAAGAACTATCAGGGCTACGGGAGTGGCTACAAAGGCAAGGTAGGTATTATGGGGAACTATGGGGAATAGGTACAGTATGAGGTTCCTGTGCTGGCAAAGATGTACACAAGCAATGTTATGGGCATGATGGATTATGAGCTGGAGGGATGTTTTACGTTTTATGCTTTATTTTAAGATTTTGAACAGTATTGGAAATTGCATCCATATCTGGCACCCTCTCACTACCTCAAGGTTCTCCTATGCCAATTCGTTTGATGTCTGTAACCCAAGATCAATCTGATATGCAGGCAACGTTTTAAAAAGAAATCAGGTTAGTGGTGCCATGAATTCTCCTAACTCTGCACAACTGACCTTTGAACAAAACTCCAGGCTTTAGTCTACATAATCAGCAATGCAACACAGTAATTAAGTACATTTTCTAAAGAGAAAATGTAGAAAGTATTAAATAGATAACAATGCATCTTCTATTGTAGTATTTCCAAACAGATGTCTTCTTACCTTTTCCGGAACTGTATTGAAATATTAATGATGACAATAGATTACCCCAAACAGCAGATGACTGGAATACAAGGAAAAATATCCCAAAGTAGTGGTTTACTATATTTTCTCCAATCTTATTAAATTTTTTTGCGTATTGGTAACCACAAATGGTAAGATAGGCACATTTTGCCGACCAAAGTGGAGCTCCTCCTGTTCCAAGAATTATTGCAGTGGGAATAAGTGTATACCTATGAAAAACAATATCTTCATTACAACTGCAGGATTAACAGTTAATGTCTATTTCATTGCATAATTTTCATAGTTCACATCAAGGGCTGATTAATTGATATGATTTATCCAATTTTGGCTTTACAAGATGTATAATCTTGGAATAGCACATTCTACATTTATGCACAGTAGTGGGTACTTGCTATGTCATGTCCATTATTTTACAGTAGGGAACATTGCAATAGATTAAATCTATTTAATAGTGTTGATCATAATCATTGATACTGCATGCAACACGATTTTGGATGACCCATTTAGATATCATTCACTTATTGTAGATACACGTTCTATTCCACTGTGATTGGGCTGATACAGCAGCAATTTTCAGACAAATGCCGTATGCCATAAAGTTGTACATTACAGTTATATTAATGGAGTGCAACAGTGTTGATATACTTAGCAAGTCTAGCCAACCCTCCTTAATTTTGGGAATACAAATTATTTCCTAAAGTTGTGATTTATGTTATATCCAGAAACTTAAACCTTCTACTCAAGAAGGTTGATGCATCACCATGGAAGGTGGCCCTCATCTACCTATCGTTAATGAGACACCCACTTACATTATCCTTTTAGAGAATATGAGCAACTATTTATCACCATTTTAGCTCTCAAATTTCACCTATGCAAAGAAGAATTGATTTTAGGAATCAAGTTCAGACACCTTAGCGAAGCACAATCTTAGGCTAGAGTAGATTTTTAAAATTTATTTTGTACCTATAACAAATTAAAATACCAATTGACAGTAGACTGTATAATTTATGGAGGTTAGAAACTTTGCATTTATTTAGTGCTGAAAGATTTACTGAAGTAATGATAAGAGGAAAGTGAGTGTTTCATCTTATAATGTGGATAATGGATTCAGAGAGTACACTTTATTGAAATGTGGCATGGTGAAGGTAAGACTGGTGTTGAAGATAAGCTATGTCACTTGGAAGATAAAGACTTAAATGATAAAAAAATTATCTTATATCCACATAACAATTACTGAATAAATATAGGTCATATGCTCCTCTCCTTCATTTAGTTCTGATTCCAGTGAAGTCTCGGCCTCACTGACAGGTCCAAATAAGTCATGTCTTTAATGAAAAAGTCTACACATGATCTGCAGCATACAGAAAAATCATCCAACAATGTGCTGGTAGTGAAGGTGTACATTTGACAAACTGACGGTCCTCTTAATAACCAGACTAAGAAAAATACAAGGCTCATTGTAATGCTCTCTCTTAAAGAACTTGAAGGGATTTGTTTAATTGATCTTACTCTCACAGACACAAGCTCAGCAACGCTGCTCACATTTTAGCTGTTGGCAAAGGAGAAGATCTACAGAGACATCAGGCACGAGTGTACAGAAGCTAGGACAGGGAAAAGGGACCCACTAGTGTCAACTCACACAAGGGACAATTTACAAATTGGTTCTCCTATAGGAGTCAGATTTTCATGGATGAGACTACAGTAGAAGATGAATGGGTGAACATACTGATGTGGTAAAATTCCTCCCAAAATACTGACAATGTCGTAACATACAAAGGGAAGGTCCAACTTACACAGAGCTTTGTGCAGAGTTTAGAACCTATCCTTTCCACCATGGAACAAGTAATCACTTCCATCAGCACACATGCTGAACTCATATGTAATGCAGAGTTTAATTGTAATTTTACAGATTTAATTGCAGTACAAATAGCTCCCACTATTTCCATTGAAGGTTTGTTGCTGCTGTGAAAGCTCAGACTGTTGTCATAATGGCTTTGGATACTCTGGTTGGAACAGGCACACTAAATATCAGAGCGGTTCATCAATAGGTACTCCAGCAGATCAGGAGTATTGCTGAGGCACCCATTCCTGGCAGTTGTTTCTTGCAAATGGAATTCACAGGCCTCTTTTAGGAGGAAATCTGGTATTTCAAAAGTTACTCGTGTATAGATCGTAGAATCCCTACAATGTTAAAGCAGACAATTTGCCCCATTGAGTCCATACCAATTCACCAAAGAGCATCATGTTGAGGCCCCACCGCTCCAACTCTATCCCCGTAACCCTGCATTTCCCAGGGCTAATCCACTGAACATGCACATCTGTAGACAGCGTGGCCAATCCATCCAATCTGCACATCTTGAGTCTGTAGGAGGAAACTAGAGCACGCAGAGGAAATCCACACAGACAAGGGAAGAATGTACAAACTCCACACAGGCAGTCACCTAACAAAAATAATTTTATTTTTAAAAGTAAAGGTAAAGGAGGTGTAATTTTCCACATCCTACATATGCATGGTTCATGGAATCCACAGCACCATGCATAAACAGTTAGTCTAAGGGCCTGTGAATCGGGCTCTTGGTGCTATGAGGCAGCAGTGCTAACTACTGAGCCGCTTTGCCCGCCCCAAAGTAGTTGTTGTTTCCTGTAAAGCAGTCAGCCCTGACCACTGCAGTCCAGGCCTTAGTGGTGCCCTTTAAACTCAGGCCTTCTAGACCTGGAGCCACTCAAAGTCAGTCTCCAAACGTCTATCTACTGCCTCTTCACTTAGAACACTCATGTTACAATTGACCAAGAAAGTGACTGGAATAGACATCTAAATACTGTGGCTGCATGAACAGGTCAGAGGCTAGGAACTCAGCAGCAAGTAAAGTTTGATTCCTTCAAAATGTCTACTATCCAACATGGAACAAGTCAGGACTTTGATGAAATATTTTCCACTTGCCTGGATGACTGCAGCTGCAATAATACTCAAGAAGCTCAAAACAAATAAGGCAGCCTACCTGACTGGCATTGCATCCATAACTTTCACTCCCTCCACAACTGGCACATCATAACAGAGATTGTTAACCATGCTATGATGTGCCAATAGCAAAAATTCACCAAGGCTGCTTACACAACATCGTTCGAATATCCTTCACTGTCACTTGGTCAAAACCCTGCAACTCCCAAACAGCACAGTAGACATACCTACACAAAACGGGCTGCAGCAGTTCAAGAAGTAAGGTCATCACCACCTTCCCACAGGCAACTGGAAATAAAAAGAAACTCCAGTTTTATTGCCTCTCCTTAAGTGAGCAAAATCATTTAGACTATAAGGACAGTACAGGGACTGGAGTGCCTTATCTCCCTCCTCAACACTTTTGATTTATTTCCTCCCACGTTTTTGTTTTTTTTTGTTATTGTTATACTGTCCTAGTGGGTAGTGCTTGTAACTTGTTATTTAGATAATTAATAAATCAATGATTTTACAGTGGATTTCTTCAAATAAAACATTAAGAGTTATCTTCTTAGTGTATCAGAGTAATTGACCAACAGCACAGAAGTCAATGAATCAAAGCTATTTTTACATATAAACGTAAAAAGTGCAGTATTTTTATTTAGTTCCTTCCCTTGTTTCCCCACCTTTTTGAATTTTGTTATTGTTACACTGCCCATGGTAGGTAAAATTAGTTGTTTGTTCTTTGTGAATTGGATAATTTGACAAATTGGCAGAGGGATTCCAAACCAGGGATTGGAATTTTTATAATTACTTGATTAGGTGTTTTGATAATTGATGGTTGGATATTTAATCTAAAAGAGCTGCTTTTGTTTTACGCAGGAGTTGTCCCTCTTTCCATCGGGGCCCATGAAGGGTGTTGTATGCAACAATTCCTTACAACCATTGATTAATATGATTCACAGGCTCTTAGACCAACAGTTTATGCATGGTGCTGTGGAGTCTGTGAACCATGCGTATGTAGGCTGTGGACAACTACACCTCCTTTACCATTACTTTTAAAAATAAAATTATTTTTGTTATAGTCACATCCTTATCACTTGTCTTTAGATGGAGCACATGGTGCCTACTAGTATCCTTTAACCTCTTCAGGATAGGTGGGGGTGAATGACTTGGTGAATTAAAATGGACTAGAGAACAAGTCATGTTCAATTCCAAAAGGTCCACCAGGTGACAGGGGCATGCATGCTCACTTTTGGATGAGCTGCTGCTCATAATCAAAGTTGCTGCTACCATCTGAAATAAGTCCACAGAGCCATCGACAAGTCACCCTTTACTTCCATGTATATAGTGCTTGACACCAGCACGGCTCCCAGAGTGAACAGAACCTCTGACACTCCTGTTTATATCTGTCTCTGTATCCTGCTAAAGCTCATTAGTACCTGTGCACAAGCCCTTTTACCACTATGGCATGACATGCACTTCCCACTGGATGTGCATGCATTTATCCCGGACACTACTTTCACTGTCAGGAGCAAGTAAAAAATGTCTTAAAAAACCAAAATTTTTATCTTGGTGGAAGGTAACACTAGAAATACAGACAATAGGAATAGGCCCTTTGGCCCTTCAAGCCTGCTGTGCCATTCATTTTGATTCAATTCACTATCCTCTTCCTGCTTTTTCCCATACACTTTGTTCTCTTTTGTCCTAAGAGCTACATCTAATTCCTTCTTGAAAACATTGAATACTTTGGTCTCAACTAGTTTCTGTGGTACAGAATTCTGAAGCTCACCATTCTCTGGGTGAAAAGGTGAGTTTCCAGTTTCCTCATCTACCCTCCCCCCACCTTACCCTAATCTTCCAACTCAGCACCACCCTCCTGAACTGTCCTATCTGATCATCTTCCTTCCCACCTATCTGCTCCACCCTCCACTCCAACTTATCACCATCACTCCCCCATCTTCATCCACCTATTCCTAGATATCTTCCCCCCAGCCCCATGCCCCTCCCATTCATCTGTCACCCACCTTGGGCCATGTTCACATTCCTGATGAAGAGCTTATGCTTGAAACTCTCCTGCTCCTCGGATTCTGCCTGACCGGCTGTGCTTTTCCAGTGCAACATTTTTATATTCCAGGACAAGAGGCCATAGTCTTAGGATAAGGGGTAGCAAATTTACAATAAAAGAGTTGAGAAAAAGCTACTTCTCCCAAATGGTTGTGAATCTATGGAATTCTCTCCCGCAAAGTGTGGTGGATGCTGGGGCAGTGAGTAAATTTGAGGAGTTAGAAAGAGGGTTTTAATTGGTGATGAGTTGAAGGGATATGGAGCGAAGGCAGGAAAATGGCGCTGAGGAGCATATCAGCCATGATCGAGTGGCAGAGCAGACTCGATGGGCCAAATAGCCTAAATCTGCTTCAATATTTTATCAACGTATGAACAATGATTACACGCCACAATTGCTCACATCTCTCCATCCATGTAATGCTTTTTTTAAAAAAATGCAATCCCCATCAATTACCATTAAATCCCATCTCTTTTCATTCGGTTCTATTAACTATCTCTAACATGATCTCTTCTTACCTACAATTTGTATTATGGTCTGTCTCCTGTGTCACCATACCGGTCTATTTATTTTGATTATATAACAACATTATTCAATCTGTTTACTCTCTTCAACTCTTCAGTGAGATCTATTGCAATTGTTTTGTTCTGTGGCTTGATTTGATGCACTGAGATTTATTCTCAGCCCTACAGTTCTCTGCTCACAGTTTCTTCAGTTTCAGAATATATATTCTATGAATCTAATTGTGGGCGGCACGGTGGCACAGTGGTTAGCACTGCTGCCTCACAGCGCCAGAGACCCGGGTTCAATTCCTGCCTCAGGCGACTCTCTGTGTGGAGTTTGCACGTTCTCCCCGTGTCTGCGTGGGTTTCCTCCGGGTGCTCCGGTTTCCTCCCACATTCCAAAGATGTGCAGGTCAGGTGAATTGGCCATGCTAAATTGCCCGTAGTGTTAGGTAAGGGGTGGATGTGGGGGTATGGGTGGGTTGCGCTTCGGCGGGGTGGTGTGGACTTGTTGGGCCGAAGGGCCTGTTTCCACACTGTAAGTAATCTAATCTAATCATATCAGAGCATTGTTTTCGGCAAGCTTTGAAACGTACATGTGATTATTGGACAGATAGACTAATAGTGTCTGCCTTATAATTTTCTACATACCCTGTTCAGCTTGGTATATTCCTAGAAGACTCTGTAGCTACATGCCTTTTCCATCCTGCCATGCGATGTGGTGTAGAATGTCATACACCGTGACTTGTCTAACTCATGCATATTGACAGGATTGACCAAACACCTTAGGTGATCTTCAACATTTTGAAGACCTACTCCATCACCCTTCTGTAGTCTTATAACATTTATGATATAGCTCATGTGCCTCAATCCACAAGTTTCTGAGTGACGTCATCAGCCATTTACAGGAAGGAAAATTGTGAAAATTAACCTGAGTCCCTAAAAGGCTGACATGATAAATTATAATGGGGATACAGAAATAATTAATGAAGTAGTACTTTGGATCAGTCTTTGTAAGAGGAAACCCAAAAATTCATATCAGAAATAACTGAATTATAATTAAAAAGTAATCCAATATGCATATTCCAATCACAGGCTTTAACTTGGCTGTTTACCAGTTCACAGAAGCTTATGATTTGTTAGAATGATCACTGAATGACCTGTTTGATTCCAAATGATCACACTGGAGCTCCTTTCTGATTAGAGGGTGGTGAATAGATTTGTTTGTGCCTTCCCCAGGAGTTCAGGCCTTTCTGAAGGATGGAAGATTTAAGGTTTTGTTGTCTTACTGGGGCAAATATCCTTAGGAAGGGGTGGGTGGAGAAAACTAGAACTCAGTTTTAATTTACCAAAGTGTGTAAAAGCAATCCCTGAACATAAGCACTGTGAACAAACCCCTTCACACAAGCAAGTAAGAAAGTTGCCATGAGTAGTGAATAATTAATTGGTATAAGTCCCAGTCATCTCAACTGCCATTTTCTTTTGACTTTGCTTTCACTGGTGAGTTCCAGAAAGTCTGGGGAAACCTGTATAGCCAAAGTTAAACACCAAAGCCCAGATTAATATTGCTGTATTAACATATTAAAATTGATAACCCACTTTGCATGAAGCCATTATTTGTACACAGACTAATGCACTGAAATTAATTGTGGAAACGGTTGGGTTGCAGTTGGATTCCTAATGGGCTTACATATTTTGCCCCAAAATCCACACATTCATGCATATTGAAATTGTTTCCCTTAGAGTTTAATCTCTTCTTGTTGATGCAAATGGTGGCAATGATTAAGGGATGCAATAGCCACATGAGCGCAATCCATTATTCCATGAACCCTGGGTATTCCTTCCACTTCATAAAACCACAGTTATCCATCCTACAACTATCATTTGTCCAAAGGAAAACAGATAAACAAACTGTTCCAACAAACAATGTATTTTTGACCTGTATGTCTGGGAGTAGTGACGGATGTCTGCAACGCATTTCCGCTCCTACCTGGCCAGTTGGTCATAATTCATCTAACAGTTCCTTTGAAAACAGTGATACAAGGGACCTCCTAATGAATCACACAATCACAGAATAGAATCATTGAATCCCTAATGGGGTATCAATAGCTGGAGTCTTAGGGCTCGAATCAGACTAGAAGGGAGACAGATAGTTAATATGAATGAAAATGATAGGTAAAAACAATGACTGCAGATGCTGGAAACCAGATTCTGGATTAGTGGTGCTGGAAGAGCACAGCAGTTCAGGCAGCATCCGAGGAGCAGCAAAATTGACGTTTCGAGCAAAAGCCCTTCATCAAGAATAAATGAATGAAAATGATGTTGTGCTTATTGATGTCCTATCTCCTTCACACCTGTCTCATAACAGGAAGGCAGGAGTGGAATACTAATCAGGCTCAATCAATATCATGAGAAGTTTGTTAAACGCATATCTCTGATGGAGATTTGAAGTGTTCTGGGGGCATTCAGCAGCAGTATGCCTTAGGCCAGCTTAAGGCAGAGGCACATGAACCATACCAATGACAAGTGGAAGAGACAAGAAAAGTTTCAAAAAGTAACTAGTGTTTATCACAAGTAAAAGGGCTTACCCCTTTGAACTGAAAGGTACATCAGTCATCGCAAGTCATGAAAAGAGACATCATTATGAAGTTTGGCACATCAGGGGGTCATCACGTCTTGATATCACTTGAGCATAGAATTGTGAGCAAGGTTGTTTGGAGCCCGCATGAGCACCAGGAAAGGTATATCTTGAAATAAATATTGCACCCTCAGGAAGTGAGACCATTGGAGATGAAGAATGGCAGCTTATATAGGAAGGGCACAGCACTGAACATTTAGGCATCTTGAGGAGGGGAACGAGTGATACAAAGGAAAAAAAAGATCGAAGAGTAGAGACAAGGGTGAGGGCATTGATAGATGTTAGGGAAGCTGACCCAACTCTTTTTTTCCCACCTTCATGATGAAAATTCAGCTCCTTTGGCCTCTTAGTGCATTGGGAAGAGAAGACAGCAGAAGGTGCAAAGGAAAAATGCACAGTGATCAATAGTTAAAATAAAACAAAATTATCTGAGAGACGAGTATTTCTGTAAATATTTGCAAAGTACCTAATGGCTTTAGATATGTGCATTTTTCTAAAGCGCGTATTAATCCTGGTCAGTATTTTGTACCATTAAGATGATAATTGAACATGATACAGTTGGAAACTGAAATATATGACCTCACCATTTTATTAACATCCCAATACATCTCCCCATTTTAATTCAGAAGCTTAATATCACAATAAAGTGGGACAAGTATAAAATTGAAAGAATAGGGACTTTTGCAGTTCAGTGGCAACATCCCTACCTCTGAGCCAAGGAGCATGGGTTCAAGTCCCACCTATTCTAGAATATCTAATAACATCTTGGAACAGGTTCATTTGTAAATTCCTAAAATTGTACTAGGATCTGGCTCAAGGGATCCTTGGTACATTTACCATCACATGTTTCCAAACAATCCAAACAATGTGTCTTTAAACTTACTCTGCCTGATATCTGAATACATGAATTTAAATATTGATATTTTGATCCTGGCTGTTCTGCTTAACTTACTGGACTGAATGCAATTTGGATAGGGTCCACCTACAGCAAGCTATAGGACCAAGTTGATCTGACACAAGGCTCCACGGGAAGGGGACAGGATCCAAATCTGGATTCTGGATAGCAATCTGATCTTGGAGCAAGGATTTTCCATTTTTGAACCCCACAGGAGTCCAGTTTTAAACTCTGGGTGCTTTTTTTTTGGAAAGAATTAGCCTGATGGCAAGAGATCGGGGCCCAGGTAGAATAATTCCAGCACATCAATGAAAATATTAGTAAAAGCTTAGTACATATCATTACCAGCTAGGATAAAAATTTCCAATTGAAAATGCAACGTAGCAGCACATGGAGATAACAATGGTCCATTTACAACCAAGATATTTTATCATCACCGGTGGAAGGAACATTGAAGACAGGATAAGAGCTGCATAGATGACACTTAATGAGGCCAAGCCAAGGCCTTGATCACTGTTCAAACTGCTCTGTAAAACAGTAATAAAACAAGAGGGGAGATAAGTCACATGATGTAAATTACAAAGATTCAGGCACTATCCAAAATAAATAAAGCAGTTGATTTGATCACTTTTTTAAAAAAATATAGTCACAAAAACAATAGTGAGTCTGTCTGTTCTCCTTTACTAAAACAATTTGGAACAGACCTACGAAATATGTTGGTTCCTCTTCTGAGGAGCAGCATTCATCGTTAGAATTTGTTAGAACATTTCTCTGAATCAATACAACTCAACATTTCTTACCGGATCTTTCAAACCAGCTTCTCCAGAAATGTTGACACTATCTCTCAGAGTGCTTCATCTGAATGAAGTAGAGTCAAGAGGTGCCAGGCCATGTCTCTGTATACTTTCACAGAACCATCTGCCATATGGTAAGTTTAAATGTCCAGTCTGAATGTTAGTGAACATTAGGTGAATTGGTAGGGTGGGTAGGAGGTTGATGTAATTGGATTACTGTGCAGGAAGTAGGTGGGTGGGGTAACAGATCAGATAGAAGGTTGACAAAATGGTAAATGGGAAGGGTTGGAAAGTTAGTGAAGTGCCAGTGGTGTTGCAAAGGACAGTTGAGTATGATTGCAAGTTGGGCAGCATAGCAGCTGCATGACTGGTAGGTGGATGAGGTAACACGGTGGATAGGATGGTAGGTGATACCACATGTGAGCTGGGTAGTTAGGTGAGCTGGTAAGTGGGTATGTGTATCTGGGATTAGTCAGATTATGTGCAGCTGGGGAATATCAAGTGTTTATTGAGGTCTGGTCGGGGATTAGACAAATGGTCAGGAAGAGCAGTTGGGATCACGATTTGGGAAGGGAGGATGGGGGATTGGCAGGGGGTAGTTAGTAGTCAGGATGTCAGGGGTACCAGTGAGGGACTGTCAGGGTAAGGATTTGGAGTCAGTGAGTGGCTGGGAGGTCAATTCTGTAGTTACCTAGTAGTTTGTGTGGGTTTTAGTCTGGGTGACTAATCAATTAGGATTTACAGATGACACCAAAATTGGAGGTTTAGTGGATAGCGAAGAGGGTTACCTCGGATTACAACAGGATCTTCATCAGATGGGCCAATGGGCTGAGAAGTGGCAGATGGAGTTTAGTTCAGATAAATGCAAGGTGCTGCATTTTGGGAAAGCAAATCTTAACAGGACACTTAATGGTAAGGTCCAGGGAGTGTTGCTGAACAAAGAAACCTTGGAGTGCAGGTTCATAGCTCCTTGAAAGTAGAGTTGCAGTTAGATAGAATAGTGAAGAAGGTGTTTGATATGCTTTCCTTTACTGGTCAGAGTACTGAGTACAGGAGTTGGGAGGTCATGTTGCAGTTGTACAGGACATTGGTTAGGTCACTTCTGGAATATTGCATGCAATTCTGGTCTCTTTCCTATCGAAAGGATGTTGTGAAACTTGAAAGGGCTCAGAAAAGATTGACAAGGATGTTGCCAGGGTTGGGGGACTTGAGCTATAGGGAGAAGTTGAATAGGCTGGGGTTGTTTTCCCTGAAGTGTCATAGGCTGAGGGGTGATGTTATAGAGGTTTATAAAATCATGAGGTGTATAGATAGGGTAAATTGACAAAGTCTCTTCGCTGGGGTGGGGGAGTCCAGACTAAAGGGCATAGGTTTAGGTTGAGAAGGGAAAGATATAAAAGGGACCTAAGGGGCAACCTTTTCACGCAGAGGGTGGTATGTGTATGGAATGAGCTGCCAGGGGAAGTGGAGGAGGCTGGTACAATTACAACATTTAAAAGGCATCTGATGGGTATATGAATAGCAAGGGTTTGGAGGGATATGGGCCGGGTGCTGGCAGGTGGGACTAGATTGGGTTGGGGTATCTGGTCGGCATGGATGAGTTGGACTGAAGGGTCTGTTTCTGTGCTGCACATCTCTATGACTCCATTTAGGGGAAACCGTACATCATAATAATCTCACTGGACTAGTAATGCTCAACCACAAGGTGATGTTCTGGGGCACGGACTTATAGTCCTCCATAGCAAGTAATAAAATTTGAATTTGATTTAAAATCTGGAATAAAAATCTGGCCTAAAGGCAACCATTGGACTGCTGTTGATTGTCATTAAAAAATCACTTGGATCACTAACATCCTTTAGAGAGGAAAATCTATCTCCCATGCTTTCCTGATCTGGCTTAAACCTAACTCGAGACCCACAGCAATGTGGTTCACTCTAAACTGGCTTCTACGCAATTACAAATGGACAATAAATACTGAATTAGCCAGTGATGTCTTTAATTAATTTTAAAAAGTACTGCAGAATTGTCCCAAAGTCTCCAAGCTGGATTCAGAGTTTGAAACTCTTGCCGAGGGTCTCAGGATAAAGGGGAATTGCCCAGGCGAAGTTCAAACTTTCCTGACAATTTCAACAGAGATCAGCACATTGGGGCTTCGGTTCTAATACGAAGTTTGTGTCACTTATCCAGCATGTGATAATCTGGAGATCTGGGCCAATTATGGTCTATAAAAGTTTAAAGCTGGAGATTTAATCAGGAGAAGTTTTATTTCATGTCACTTTTTAAAATGTGAACTCCAGCTGGCAGAACGTCACATTATAATTTTGAAAATGCGATGGGCACATCAACCAGGCTGGCACCTGCACTAACAAAAAAATGTCAATATTTTGGTTTCTACTAAAAAGATCACATCAAGTTATAGAATTTTCAAACAGCAATTCTCTCAAAGATGTGGGGCTAAAGGTATAGGAAGGAGTCATTTAAAAGAAAAAGCCATGTAATCACAAACTTGTGAACTGTGAACAAGTTCCCCCTTAGGTCCCTTTTAAATTTTTCCCCACGCATCGAAAATCTATGCATTCTAGTTTTAGACGCTCCCCCCATCCTGGTCATGGGCAAAAGACCTTGGCTATTCACCCTACGCGTGATTTTATAAACCTATGTAAGGTCACCCCTCAGTCTCTGATGTTCCAGGGAAAATTGCCCCACCCTTCTCAGTCTTTCTCGATAGCTCCAACCCTCTAACCCTGGTAACATCCTTGTAAATCTTTCATGAACCCTTTCAAGTTTCACAACATCCTTCCCATAGGAGGGAGACCAGAATTGCATACAATACTCCCAAAGTGGCCAAACCAATATCCTGTACCTCCCAACTCCTGTACTCAATGCACTGACCAATAAAGGCATACGAACCCTTTCTTCACTACCCTGTCTACCTGTGACTCCAATTTCAAGGACTATGAACCTGCACTCCAAGGTCTCTTTGTTCAGCAACACTCCCCAGGTCCTTACATTAAGTGTATAAATCCCACCCTGTTTTACCTTTGCAAGATGCAGCATCTCACATTTATCTAAATTAAACTCCATTTGCCACTCCTCGGCCCATTGGCCCATCTGCTCCAGGCCCCATTATACTCTGAATATAGCATCCTTACTCAAAAAGGGAGGAAGACAAAAATCCAGTATTAGAAAAATGCAGTTAGTGTCTGGCATCGGTAAAACGTTAGTGTCTACTATAAGTGATGGAAAAGCAGACTGCTGGAATTGAAAGAAGATCAGCCAGGTGGATCACACAGAATACGTGTTCCCTGATCAGACCATGTTAACAGCCCCAAAAAGAGAGTCCTGGCTGACAGATATAAACAGGCATGTAAGGGGTTCTGTTCATTCTAGGAGCCAGCTCTGAGCTAGTTCGGTCAGTGTTATGTACTCAGCATACGTATATAAAGGGTGACTTGGTGATAGGATACCAGCCCCTGAAGAGATTTACTTGCAACAGTCAATTTTGAGTTTGGGTAGGCATGTCTGGCATTATGCTACTCTTTGGGAGGCTTCACCCATTCAATCCTGCCAAAGAATGGGCCCGGTATGTGGAAAGAATTCATTATGTTTTCCAGGAAAATGCCATTGATGCAGATGAAAAGCAATAAATTATTCTCCTGACAGCTTGTGGACCCAGAGTTTTCTCGGTTATTAGAAGCCCAGCTTTCTCTGAAGCACAGGTTACTAAAACATTTCAAGAGTTGATGGATTTGGTTAAGGAATATTACAACCCCAAGCCTCCTCTAATTATGAAAAGCAATCAGTTTGGCTTGGCTGTTTGAGAACCATATGGGGATTTTTGATGAGGTTCAGATGACTGGCAGAGGCATGAGATTTTAGTTTAACCCTAAGTGAGATGCTGGGAGATCATTTTATATGTGAGATTAATGATATGATCAAGCAAACGTGCCCACTATCTGAAGCCCAACTGGACTTTGAAAAGGCAGTACTGCTGGCTTTGTCATTAGAGAACATGGGCAAGTGGAGCACATGAGTTACAGGGTATACCAATGGAAGTGAAAGCTCTCAGCAGGCTGACTGAGCTTGGGGAACACCACTTAGGTGAAGGAAATTGCATAGTCTTACTCAGGTCATATCCTGAACAGAAGGATTCTAGGTCAGCCCACAGCAAAGCCCCTAAGTAAATCTAAGTCTCAGCCAAATAGTTAAAACTTGAGAGGATCTGGGCAGGCAGGCCATTGTAGTTGTTGCCAGAGCACAGACTCGAGATAGCAATAGAGTCCCATGAGGCTGGAATTGTATAAGAGAACTCACAGGCTGATATCCAGGAGAGAGCACATCCTGGAAAGTCCACCTACAACTGGTTTGGAACAGTTAAATTGCTTAGCAACATCCAAATCAGAACCACTCAAAATAAAATGTCTGATTAAATGGTTACCCAGTTCTAATGGAGGTTGATACTGACATGGCTATTTCAGTGATTGCAGAACTGGTCTTTATCAAAATTCTCTCTGGACTCCAACCCTTCAGTTTGCATATGACCTTGGCCAGGCTGAGAACCTATACCAAGGAATTCTTACAGATTAAGTGTACAACTTCAGTTCCAGTCTCTTATGAGAAGCAACTGGTGCAGTTACCACTTGTTGTAGTAAAAGGCTCAGGCCCAAGCTTAATGGGGACATTGCTTGAGAAAGATTCAACGTGATTGATCCAATATTTTTCTATTAGAAAATGGCTGCCTGAGTGAAGTCCTATTTAAAATATCCGGAAGTGTTTTAGAAAGGTTTAGGGACTATCAAAGAGGCAAAGGTCACCTTACATGTTGACCAGGAAGTAATTCTATGATTCTGCAAGGTCCACCCAGTGCCATTTGCCTTATGTGCAAAAGTAGAGGCAGAAATCAGGAGATGGAAGTGAAGGAATCATCAAACCAGTACAGCTTAGGGAATGGGCATTGCCAGTCATGCCGGATGTGAAGCCCGATGGGTTGGATCACCTTTGGGGGGATTTCAAACAAATGGTAAACGACTTTTCGCATCTGGATAAATACTCAAACCCTCGCGTAAAACTGGCAGGGTGTCTGTCCGTCACAAAGGTGGACATGGGCCATGCGAACCTGCAATTGTGATTAGATGAGCATTCCCAAATGTATGCTACAATTAATACCCTTAAAGGGTTTGTACCAATATATGAAACTGCAGTTTGAGGTATCATCAGCCTGTGCCATTTTCTGGTGGATGATGGAGAACATTTTTACAAAGTCTACCCCAAGTCGCCATTTACCTGCTAATAACTGGGATGATCAATAAGGGCATTTAGAGAACTTGGTAATAGTCCTTAACTGTTTCTCCCAGTGATCTACTTGGGCTGCAGAGTAAACAAGACTGGGTTACACCTGTTCGAAGATAAAACGAGGGCGATCAAAGGTGCCTTGGCTCCCATGTCTGTATCAGAACTTCAGTCTTTCCTGGAGTTGGTGAATTATTATAGAAAACCCATATGTAAACTGGCCTCCATCCTTACACCCTCACATCTGGTAATGAAAAAGGGTCATTCTTGGAAATGGTCTTGTAGCTAAGATGTAGCGTTTAGGGAGGTGTAGAAGCAGCTATCATCTTCTAACACTATAATCCCAAGTGAGATGCGGCGCTGACATGCAATGCCTCCACGTATGATATAAGAGTAGTTTTGGCTCAACAGTGGCCCAACGGAGCAGAATGCCCGATAGTAGATGCTTCCCCAACTTTGACTGATGCTGAATGAAGATACACCCAGATAGAGAAGGAACGTTTTGCCGTTATCTTTAGTGTAGATTCCACCAATACCTTTATGGATGTGAATTTGTAATAGTAATGGACCAAAAACCCCAGCTAGGACTACTTAAAGAGAACAGGGCCCTGCCACCTATAGCTTCAGGTCAAATTCTGCAGTGGGCTCTTATTCTGTGTGTGTGTAATTACAAGTTGGAACACCATCCAGGAGGTCAAGTGGCAAATACGGCGACCTGGAGCTGCATTCCATTGGTAGATACATCACCAGTGGTGCTGCCATTAGAAGAGACCGTTCTAGTTTTAAACTTTCTGGACACCCTTCCAGTCACCGCTGATAATATCCGACTGTGGACACAAAAAGATCCTGGCCCGGCAAAACTAAAACAGATGCTTGTGACGGGGGAAACAAAAGGGCCATCACAACCAGAACTGAAATGTTTCTGTACCTGGCATGACCAGATCACCATACAGGAGGCATATTATTAAGGGGAGCAAAAGCAATTGGCCTGAGCAAAAATCACTGACAGATACTGGCTGAACTGCACCAGGATCTTCCAGGGATTTTGAAAATTACGGTGTTAGTATCTGGTGGCCAGGATTGGATGCTGACACAGCTATGTTGGTGTGACAGTGCTCAGAGTACCAACTGACTAGCTCGGTGGCTCAGTGGTTAGCACTGCTGTCTCACAGCGCCAGGGATCGAGGTTCGATTCCAGCCTCGGGCGACTGCATGGAATTTGCACATTCTCCCCGTGTCTGCGTGGGTTTCTTCTGGGTAGTCTAGTTTCCTCGTGCAGGTCATGTGAATTGGCCATGCTAATTGCCCATAGTGTTAGGTGCATTAAGTCAGAAGGAAGTGGGTCTGAGTTGGTTACTCTTCAGAGGGTCGGTGTGGACATGTTGGGCTGAAGGGCTTGTTTCCACACTGTAGGGAATCTAATCCAAGGACAAAGATTACCACCGGTAGCAACCCCACATTCGTGGGAATGGCCGGGTAAACCCTGGACTCAGTTACATATCAAAAATGTTGATCCTTTCATGAACTGTGTTTTTAGCAATAGTGGTTGAACATGCATAGAGTTCATTCATCATAGTGGGGATAGCAATTGAAAAGTTGCAAGCTTCTTTTGCAACACCTGGACCCCCAGAGGTGTTGGTCACAGACAATGAGCCATCATTTACCAGCAGGAAATTTAAGATTTTCCTAAAATCAAATGGAATTCAGCATGTAAGGATAGCTCCATACCATCCACTGTCCAGTGGTCCAACAGAATGAGCAGTGCAAACTTTGAAGGCATGGCCAAAGAAACAGCCTAAAGCTTCACTCGATACCACACTGTCCTGAGTCTTGTTCGATTATAGGAACACCCTTCACATACAAGTATAGCTCCAGCAGAGTTGCTAATGGGGAGACTACCTGGCACTAGGTTAGCTCGTGTGTGCATGTCTGTGAAAATGCTACCAGGAACGCCAATACCAGACACAACGCTCCTTGAAGAAAGAGAGGCATCTAACTTCAGGGAAGGGAGTTTGGTGTCAAAACCACAGCAATGGCCCTGCATGGGTCAGACGCAGGATCAACACAAGGTCAGGTCCCATGGCATGCAAATTTTGTATAGGAGAGGTGGTCCTGAACAAGCATGTGGACCATACCAAAGCTGCAATCTCTCAATCAGGGCAGGAGCAAAACATACCCAGCCCCCTCAGAATATCCAGCAAGGCTATCAGAACCTGTGAGTTCTCCCCCTCCGCCTAGCGGAAAAACCTCTGAGGACAAGATGGACACAACAGATGTCATATCCTTGACGCTGTGACTGCCTGAAGATAAATTTTGGCTGAGATACTCTGGGCATGAGGGGCAGACTATGGTCCAGTGAATGCCGCTAGTATCTGAGGAAAAGTAGTAGGAACTGGACCTGGTGTGAAAACAACCCCAGAAAAGCTACTGGGAAAAAAAATGTGCCTGCATTCCAGGACTTGAGCAGGGGAGAGATGTAGTGATTGGAACTAGGTCAGCCAGGTGGATCTCATAGATTATGAGTTTCCTGATTGGACTAGATTAACAGCCCTTATCAGGGAGTCTTGGCTGACAAATATAAACAGGAGTGTCAAATGTTCTGTTCACTCTAGGAGCTAGCTGGATCAGTACTATGTACATGTAAATAAAGGATGACCTGGTGATGGGATACCAGCCTGAGTTATTACACAGAATATTTAGAAATATGGAATATTATTAAGGAGAGTCAGTGTGGCTTCATGAATGAGAAATCATATCTGACACATTTATTAGATTGTTTGAGGAGCAAATAAGAAGGATAGATAAAGGGGAACCAGTAGATGCAATATATTTAGAGTCATTGAGATGTACAGCATGGAAACAGACCCTTCGGTCCAACCCATCCATGCCGACCAGATATCCCAACCCAATCTAGTCCCACCTACTAGCACCCGGCCCATATCCCTCCAAACCTTTCCCATTCATATACCCATCCAAATGCCTCTTAATGTTGCAATTGTACCAGCCTCTACCACACCCTCTCGCAGCTCATTCCATACATGTACCACCCTCTGCTTGAAATAGTTGCTCCTTAGGTCTCTTTTATATCTTTCCCCTCTCACCCTAAACCTATGCCCTCTAGTTCTGGACACCCCGAACCCAGGGAAAAGATTTTGCCTATTTACCCTATCCATGCCCCTCATAATTTTATAAACCTCAATAAGGTCACACCTCAGCCTCCAATGCTCCAGGGAAAACAGCCCCAGCCTGTTCAGCCTCTCCCTATAGTTCAAATCCTCCAACCCCGGCAACATCCTTGTAAATCTTTTCTGAACCCTTTCAAGTTTCACAACCTGGGAAGGAGACCAGAATTGTATGCAATATTCCAGCAGTGGCCTAACCAATGTCCTGTACAGCCGCAACATGACCTCCCAATCCTGTACTCAATACTTTGACCAATAAAGAAAAGCATACTAAACACTATCCTATCTACCTGCGACTTCACTTTCAAGGAGCTATGAACCTGCACTCCAAGGTCTCTTTGTTCAGCAACACTCCCTAGGAACTTACCATCAAGTGTATAAGTCCTGCTAAGATTTGCTTTCCCAAAATTCAGTATCTCGCATTTATCTGAATTAAACTCCACCTGCCACTTCTTAGCCCATTGGCCCATCTGGTCCAGATCCCATTGCAATCTGAGGCATGTCAGAAAGGCAAGGTCACAGTGATCATGGGAGACTTCAATATGCAGGTGGACTGGGTAAATAATGTTGCCAGTGGATCCAAAGAAAGGGAATTCATGGAATGCTTACAGGATGGCTTTTTGGAACAGCTTGTCATGGAGCCCACAAGGGAGCAGGCTATTCTGAACCTAGTGCTTTGCAATGAACCAGACTTTATAAAAGATCTTAAAGTAAGGGAACCCTTAGGAAGCAGCGATCATAATATGGTAGAGTTCAGTCTGGAGTTTGAAAGAGAGAAGGCAAAATCGGATGTAATGGTGTTACAGTTAAATAAAGGTAATTATGAGAGCATGAGAGAGGAACTGACAAAAATAGACTGGAAGCAGAGGCTTGCGGGGAAGACAGTAGAGCTAAAATGGCAGGAGTTTGTAGGTATAATTAAGGACACTGTACAGAGGTTCATCCCCAAGAAAAGAAAGATTATCCAGGGAGGGATTAGACAGCCATGGCTGACAAAGGAAGTCAGGAAATGTATTAAAGAAAAAGAGAGATCCTATAAAGTGGCCAAGAGCAGTGGGAAATCGGAAGATTGGGAAGGCTACAAAAACAAACAGAGGATAACAAAGAGAGTAATAAGAAAGGAGAGGATCAAATATGAAGGTAGGCTAGCCAGTAATATTAGAAATGATAGTAAAAGTTTCTTTCAATACATAAGAAACAAATGACAGGCAAAAGTAGACATTGGGCCACTTCAAACTGATGCTGGAAGCCTAGTGATGGGAGATAAGGGAAATAGCAGGAGAACTTAACAAGTACTTTGCGTCAGTTTTCACAGTGGAAGACATGAGTAATATTCCAACAATTAAAGGGAGTCAGGGGGCTGAGTTGAGTATGGTCGCCATTACAAAAGAGATAGTGCTAGAAAAGCTAAAAAGTCTTAAAATTGATAAATCTCCTGGCCCCGATGGGATACATTCTAGAGTTCTGAGAGGGGTGGCTGAGGAAATAGCGGAGGCATTGGTTGAGATCTTTCAAAAGTCACTGGAGTCAGGGAAAGTCCCAGATGATTTGAAGATCGCTGTTGTAACCCTACTGTTCAAGAAAGGATCAAGACAAAAGATGGAAAATTATAGGCCAATTAGCCTAACCTCGGTTGTTGGTAAAATTCTAGAATCCATCATTAAGGATGAGATTTCTAAATTCTTAGAAGAGCAGAGTCTGATTAGAACAAGTCAACATGGATTTAGTAAGGGGAGGTCATGCCTGACAAACCTTTTGGTATTCTTTGAAGAGGTGACAAGCAGGTTAGACCAGGGAAACCCAGTGGATGTGGTCTATCTAGACTTCCAAAAGGCCTTTGATAAGGTGCCACACGGGAGGCTGCTGAGCAAGGTGAGGGCCCATGGTGTTCGAGGTGAGCTACTGGGATGGATTGAGGATTGGCTGTCTGACAGAAGGCAGAGAGTTGGGATAAAAGGTTCTTTTTCAGAATGGCAGCTGGTGACGAGCGGTGTCTTGCAGGGTTCAGTGTTGGGCCACAGCTGTTCGCATTATATATTAATGATCTGGATGAAGGGACTGGGGCATTCTAGCGAAGTTTGCAGATGATACGAAGTTAGGTGGACAGGCAGGTAGTACTGAGGAAATGGGGAGTCTGCAGAAGGATCTAGACAGTTTGGAAGAGTGGTCCAGGAAATGGCTGATGGAATTCAACGTGAACAAATGCGAGGTCTTGCACTTTGGCAAAAAGAATAAAAGCACAGACTACTTTCTAAACGGTGAGAAAATTCGTAAAGCCAAAGTACAAAGGGATCTGGGAGTGCTTGTCGAGGATTCTCTAAAGGCCAACATGCAGGTTGAGTCCGTGATTAAGAAAGCGAATGCAATGTTGTCACTTATCTCAAGAGGGTTGGAATATAAAAGCACCGTTGTGCTACTGAGACTTTATAAAGCTCTGGTTAGGCCCCATTTGGAGTACTATGTCCAGTTTTGGTCCCCACACCTCAGGAAGGACATACTGGCACTAGAATGTGTCCAGCGGAGATTCACACGGATGATCCCTGGAATGTTAGGTCTAACATATGAGGAACGGCTGAGGATCCTGGGATTGTATTCATTGGAGTTTAGAAGATTAAGGGGAGACTTAATAGAAATGTACAAGATAATACATGGCTTGGAGAGGGTGGACGCTAGGAAATTGTTTCCGTTAGGCGAGGAGACTAGGACCCGTGGACACAGCCTTAGAATTAGAGGGGGTCAATTCAGAACAGAAATGCGGAAACATTTCTTCAACCAGAGAATGGTGGGCCTGTGGAATTCATTGCTGCAGAGTGCAGTGGAGGCCGGGACGCTAAATGTCTTCAAGGCAGAGATTGATAGATTCTTGTTGTCTCGAGGAATTAAGGGCTACGGGGTAAATGTGGGTAAGTGGAGTTGAAATGCCCATGAGCCATGATTGAATGGTGGAGTGGACTCGATGGGCCGAATGGCCTTACTTCCACTCCTATGTCTTATGGTCTTAACCTTCTTCACTGTCCACTACATCTCCAATTTTGGTGTCATCTGCAAACTTACTAACTGTACCTCTTATGCTTGCATCCAAATCATTTGTGTAAATGACAAAAAGAGGACCCAGCACCGATCCTTGTGGCACTCCACTGGTCACAGGCCTCCAGTCTGAAAAACAACCCTCCACCACCACCCTCTGCTTTCTACCTTTGAGCCAGTTCTGTATCCAAATGGCTAGTTCTCCCTGTATTCCGTGAGATCTAACCTTGCTAACCAGTCTCCCATGGGGAACCTTGTCAAATGCCTTACTAAAGTCCACATAGATCACATCTACCACTCTGCCCTCATCAATCCTCATTGTTACTTCTTCCAAAAACTCAATCAAGTTTGTGAGACATGATTTCCCACGCACAAAGCCATGTTGACTATCCCTAATCACTCCTTGCCTTTCCACTCCTCCCATAACAGTATCTCTCTCCTTTACGCCAGGTTCTGGAGTTATCCTCAGCTTAGTGGTTGAAGTCACATAGGTATCAGAAGTGATAGTTTCCCAGTCTCACGCCAAAAACTTGAGCATATACTTCAGGCTGATATTTCAGTACAGAACTGAAGGAGTGCTACATAATCAAAGGTACTTTTAGATGAAATGTCAAACCAATCCCCTGCTTGCTTTCTCAGGCAGACACAAAACAACACATGGCTCAATTTCAAAAAGAGTCCTTCCATCAATCAGTGTCACTAAAACATGACAGTATTGCTTTTCTGAGACAACAGTGAATGCACTTCAACAAGCTTTTAATTGATTATGAAGCACTTTAGAGTGTCCTGAAGTCATTATATTAAGAAAGACTTGACCAAAGATGGGCAATATATTTCTGTAGTGGATCACACTACCCCACAGTGTCACAGAAAACAAGAAATAACTTCTTACAGGGCATACCATTCTACAAACTTTGTCCACTTGAAACCAGAAACTTTACAAGGGAGAAATTTCATTAGAATGCCTATCACTGTGATTAAAAAAAAATACTATATCCCTTCAAGGGAAGACCACTGACCACAAAGTTACAAGCAGGCATACAAAGTAAGAGCAGAAGTAGACTATTTGGCCAATCCAGCCTTCTTCACTATCCAATATGATCATGGTTGAGTCACAGAGGAAATGTCATTAGACGAGTAATCTGGTTTTAAACCCAGGTGAAAGTCTGGGGACATGGGTTCAAATCCACCATGACAGATGGTGGCATTCCAATTGATTTAAAAAATAAGACCATTTCAAATTCTTATTTCCCATCAACATAATAAGTCTTTACACTCCTGCCTAACAAGAATCAATCCACCTCTATCCTTAAAATATTTGATGACCCTGCTTCTAGTACCTCCTGAGAACTTCAGCCTCAGAGGAAAAGAAAATCTTCTCTTCTGTTCTGAAAGGATGACCCCTAACTTTAAAGCAGTGCTCCTCATTTCTGTCTTTTCCCTTGTTAAGACCATTTAGGATCTTATATACTTCAATGAGGTCACCACTCACTCTTCTACACTCCAACTTTGTAATGCCTTATGCCCGAAACGTCGATTCTCCTGCTCCTCGGATGCTGCCTGGCCTGTTGTGTTTTTCCAGCACCACATTTTTCAACTCTTATACTCCAGCATCTGCAGTCCTCACTTTCTCCTACACTCCAATGGAGACAAGCCTAGACTATCTCAGCTTATCTGAGTAAAACAATCTGTCAGTCAATCCACCTAATTTCTATAAATCTAGTAAATGTCACCAAGACTCCCGCCCACCCACCGAGGACACCTTCTCACGCCTCCAACACATTCCATCCACCTGGACACACCATGCCGGTCTGTTACACACCCTCGATCTCTATATTTCCAACTGCCGCTGGGACATTGACCACCTCAAACTGTTCACCCCCTCACCCGCTCCAACCTCTCACCCTCGCAATGTGGAGCCCTCCATTCCCTCTGCTCCAACCACAACTTCACCATCAAAATAGTGGACAAGGGAGGGTGCAGTAGTAGTTTGGCGCACTGACCTCTACACCACTGAAGCCAGGTGCCAACTTGAAAACACCTCCTCATACTGCCCCCTCGACCATGACTTCACTCCCCATCTCCAAACCATCATCTCCCAGACCACACACAACCTCATCACCTCAAGGAATCTCCCGTCCACAGCTTCCAACCTCATAGCTCGGGAATCCGACACTACCCAATTCTACCTCCAACCCAAGATCCACAAGCCTGACAATCCTGGCTGACCCATCATCTCGGCCTGTTCCTGCCCCACCAAACTCATCTCCACATTCCTTGATATTGTCTTATCCCCTCGGTCCAGGAACTCCCCACATACATTTGAGACACCACCTATACCCTCCACCTCCTCCAAAACTTCCATTTCCCTGGCCCCTGAATGCCTCATCTTTACCATGGACAGCCAGTCCTGACACACCTCTATGCGCCATGATGAGGGCTACCAAGCTCTCTGTTTCTACCTCTCCTGATGTCCCCACCAGTACCCTTGCACTGACACTCTCATTTGTTTGGCTGAATTGGTCCTCACCCTCAATAATTTCTTCTTTGAATCCTCCCGACCAAAGGGGTAGCCATGGGTACCCGCATGGGCCCCAGCTATGCTTGTCTCTTTGTCAGTTATGTGGAACAATCTATTATCTGCAGTTACAACAGCACCACTCCCCATCTTTTGCTACGTTATATTGATGACTGTATCAGCGCTACCTTGAGCTCCCACGAGAAGGTTGAACAGTTCACCAACACATTCCATCCCAACCGTAAGTTCACCTGGACCATCTCAAGCACCTCCCTCCCCTTCCTAGACCTCTCCATCTCCATTAACAATGACGAACTCAACACTGACATCTTCTACAAACCCACCAACTCCCACAACTACCTGGATTACACCTCCGCCCACCCTGCTTCCTGTAAAAATGCTATCCCTTATTCCCAATTCCTCTGCCTCCATTGCATCTGCTCCCTGGAGGACCAGTTCTACCACAAAGCAAACCAGATAGCCTCCTTCTTCAAAAACCACAATTTCCCCACCACATGGTTGATGTTGCCCTCCAGCGCATCTCATCCACTTTCCTCAAACCCCACTCCTCCAACTGTAACAAGGACAGAACTCCCTGGGTCCTCACCTCCCACCCCACCAACCTCTGTATACATTGCATCATCCCCTGCCATTTCCACCACCTACAAACAGACCCCAGCACCAGAGATATATTTCCCTCCCCACCCCTATCCGCTTTCTATGAAGACCATTGTGTGAAATTCTGATCTCCTTCCTTTCGGAAAGATGTTGTGAAACTTGAAAGGATTCAGAAAAGATTTACAAGGATGTTGTCAGGGTTGGAGGATTTGAGCTATAGGGAGAGGTTGAACAGGCTAGGGCTGTTTTGCCTGGAGTGTTGGAGGCTGAGGAGCGACCTTATGGTGGTTTACAAACTTATGAAGGGCATGGATAGGGTAAATAGACAAAGTCTTTTCCCTGGGGTTGGGGAGTCCAGAACTAAAGGGCATAGGTTTAGGATGAGAGGGGAAAGATATAAAAGGGACGCAAGGGGCAACATTTTCATGCAGAGGGAGGTACGTGTATGGAATGAGCTGCTAGAAGAGGCTAGTACAATTGCAACATTTAATTGCAACATTTAAGAGGCATTTGGATGGGTATATGAATAGGAAGGGTTTGGAGGGATATGGGCCTGGTGCTGGCAGGTGGGACGAGATTGGGTTGGGATATCTGGTCGGCGTGGAGGGGTTGGACCGAAGGGTCTGTTTCCATGTTGTACATCTCTATGACTCTAATGCTATGACTCCCACATCAGGTCCACACACCCACCAACCCACCCTCTGCACCCAGCACCTTCCCCTGCCACCACACCAAGTGCAAAACCTGCACCCACACCTCCCCCCTCACCTCCGTCCAAGGCCTTAAAAGGAGCCTTCTAATCCATCAGAGTTTTACCTGCACTTCCACACATGTCATTTACTGTATCCGTTGCTCCCGATGTGGTCTCCTCCACTGGGGAGACAGGACACCTACTTCAGAGAACATCTCCGGGACACCCACACCAACCAGCCCCACCACCCTGTGGCTGACCACTTCAACTCCCCCTCCCACACGACCAAGAACATGCAGGTCCTGGGCCTCCTCTCTCGCCACTCCCTATTCACCCGACGCCTGAAGGAAGAACGCCTCATCTTCCGCCTCGGGATCCTCCAACCCCACAGCATCGATGTGGATTTCATCAGTTTCTTCATTTCCCCTCCCCCAACTTTATCCCAGTTCCAAACTTCCAACTCGGCACTGCCCTCATGAGCTGTCCATCTTCTTCCGACCTATCCGCTCCACCATCCTCTCTGACCTATCACCATTTGCCCTACCTCCATTTACCTATCGCACTCTCAGCTACCTTCCCCCCGCCCCACCTCCCCTCCCATTTATCTCCACACCCCCTCAGCTCACAAGCCTCATTCCTGATGAAGTCCTTTTGCCCAAAACATCGAATCTTCTGCTCCTCAGCTGCTGCCTGACCTGCTGTGCTTTGCCAGCACCACACTCTCGACTCTAATCTCCAGTATCTGCAGTCCTCACTTTCGCCTATATGTGGTACCTGCATATTAACTTTTTGTGACTCATGCACCAGAACATCTGAAGTTCTCTGCACCATGGAATTCTACAACCATTCTCCATTTAAGGAATACTTTGCTTTTTATCCTTCCTATCAAAGTGAACAACTTCACATTTTCCCACAATACACCCCATATGGCAGATTTTTTCCCCCACCTCTTCAATCTACCTATATCTAACTTCCTTATGTGTCTTCTTCACAATTTATTTCCCACCTAACTTGATGTCATCTGTGAATTTAGCTACTATGCTTTCATTGATGTAAATTTTACATAGAGATCTCAGCACAGACTTCTGCAGGACTCCACTCATTACATCCTGCCAATAGTAAAAAAAAATTTCAGACTCTTAGCTATCCATGCTCATATGTTATCCCTACAACTATGAACTTTTACTTACCACAATATCTTTTGATGTGGAACCTTATCAAATAATAATCCAAGTAAAAGACATGTACAAGCTCTGCTTTAGCCATAGCACATGCCACTCCCTCAAAGAGCTCCACTAAATTGATTAAACACAATTTTCCTTTGATAAGACTACGCAGACTCTTACCAATTACCTCTAGTTTTTCTAAGTGTACAGTTATAACATTTTTAATCATTCCCAAACATCTTCCCAACCATAGATGTCAAGGTAACTGGTTGGTAGCTTCCTGTTTTTTTGACTCCCCCCCACTTCTTGAACTTGCTACTTTCCAATCTAACGGAATCCTTGCCCAGTGTAGGGAATTTTGGAAAATTAATACCAATGAATCTACTACCTCCTTAATAAACTTTTAAGACTCTAGGATGATAGTCAATCTGAACCTGGAGACTGTTCAGCCCACAGTTGTATTAATTAGTTTAGTACCACTTCCCTTGTGATTGTAATTTAGCTAAATTCCTCTCTCTCTAACTCCTGATTTCTATCTTTTACTGGATTTGCTTTTGAATCTTCTATAGTGAAGAGAGGAGTGAAATATTTGTTCACTTCATCTGCCATTTGCTTATTGTCCACAATTAACTCCCCAATCCAGCTCTCAAGAGGGCCAACACTAGATGTACGTTTTTCCTTTCTAAATACTGGTAGAAACTTTTATCATCAATTTTCACAATCCTAGCTAGCTTCCTCCTTAATTCTAATTTTTCCTCCTGATTAAGCTTTTCATAATCCTTTGCCATTCTTTATACTTTGGCCAATCATCTGAAAACTTTCCTAGTTCTTCCTATATTGTTGGTAGATACATGCAATACAACGACTGGAATCCCCCCCGCCCTCATCATCATTGGAAATGTCTTTTGTTGCTCCTCTTCATCCCTCATTCTTTTTACCCAAGTCCCCAGTGTCCTTGATCACTACTGGAAATTCTCTGTCCCTTTCACTTCCACATTTCCTGCTTCCACTCCTTTCTTTAGAGCTAATGTATCTTTCCCAGAGTCTATTCCCAACCGTAATTCCTACTCTCTGGGTGTGCAGTGCCATCTTTTGAGCCTTCTTAATTTGTTCTTCTCTTCATTGCTTACCATCAGTGATAAAAGCCCCTTGCTCCCACTCTGCATTCTTACCTTTAAAATACTCTGGTGTCCCTGTCATACTGGGAACCTCTTCACCTGCTCCTCATTTTCTTGCTTCCATTCCTGTCCTCAACAAATTTGAGGAATTAAACATGTTCTGAATTGATTCTATTTAGTACAGTGGCAATGTCACACAACACAATGTAAGGCATGGGTAGAAGCAGCTTTCTATCACAAGGGCTATACTGTGGTTATTCCTATCAGGAGCAGATGCATCTGTGACAGATTGAAAAGGACAAGATCAAGTACGATTTCCTCTCTTTTTGGTTTATTCACCACCTACTACAGACTCACTAAGACAGATTTTGTCCTTCAAGACTCAACTAACTTGATCAGAAGTGGATACGAAGCATTTTTAGTAATCAGGCATTGAAGACACCATCCAGAATAAACATATGCCTTTATTACTTTCCTCACACTAGAAGCACTAACTTATCATCTGAAAGAGGGAGATTTCATTGCCTGATCTAACACCATGAAACTTCATGGGATATGCCTATTCCCTCCTGACTGTTATCATGGCAATGGATCAGAGCCCCAAAGTGCTGTGGATAGTTTACTTTTAATTCTAAAATGTGTATTTTTTAAATTGGACTACCACAGAAAAAAAAACTGCAACTGTTAGTCCTGGGTGCAACTCATGGAATGTTGTACCTATTGAGTGCTAGGGAAACTTCAAATATAGAGATGGAGACAGAGAGAGACAGAGACAGAGAGAAAGACAGAAAGAAAAAGAGAGATAACCGGAAGTGATAATGATGGGGCCAACTATGTTAACTCTCTTAGCAGAGATCCACCTCAGCAAACATTTATTTGTGTTTTGTCCCTCTCGGAATATATTTTAAGAAGGTGGTTAAAAACTAAATACAATCCTAGTCTGTGCATGTTTTTGAAAGAAGGTGTAATAGTGGAAGGAGGTATGCTAGTAGAAGGTGGCATTTGTCTGTTGTTACCTGGGTTGCAGTGCTACTATATTGTGGAGATTAAAGTCAAAGAACCACCCACGAGTAATCCCTGAATAGCAGGTACAATGTCTCGATGGCTCCGAATGCTGGAAGCCAAATAGCCAACAGGCTAGTCAAAACAAAATAAAACAACATAAAGACTGACTTGCTCTGAGGGCTACAGCCAACCACTGCAAAAAGGAAACAGAACAAAAGGGTTGTAACTAAGTAGCAAAGCCAAAAATCCCAAACTCCACTCTTCAGCTATGAACATGCCACTATTTACCATTCATGAACCTCCAATAACAACGGATCCATATATCTTTTAACTTTTTAACTTCTTACACTTAATCTCTATGTGTGTGTAACAAAAAAAATTGCAGATGCTGGAAGTCAAAAACAAAAACATAAATTCCTGATAAAACTCAAAACATCTGGCAGCATCTATGGAATGTGTAATTAAATGTCCAGGTCCAGTGACCTTTCTTCAGAACAGATTATAGCTACGAAAAGGTTGGTGTATATGTCATAAATGGTCCAAATTAGCAGTTATTGATTTCCCCAGGCTAACCTTTGCCCATTCCTTTGTCTGTCCATCTGTTTTACTCTCTCTCTCTCTGACTTCATCTCTACCTATTGTTCACTCCTCTCCCTCCTCCCTCCCTCTACCCCACCTTCAGCATATATTCCAAACATTTACTAATTACAATCATTTTTGAAGGGTCACTGGACCTGAATTTGGGGCATCCATAGTAGATTTGGGGAACCTCATTCAGGTCTGATGAATGCTAAATTTGCTGAATTCCTTTGAACAAGAGAACCTTGTACAAAAAACCTTATAGCTTTAGTTAGGAGCATGGTCTCCTAGAATACTTTTGATCATGTAAACGGCAGTTAGACACGAACTCTTTATTCTATTTCCTGGCCTGGATTTTTAATATGTTTTGTGCCTCAGTTTGAAGATTACATGACTACATTGCAAATCATTAATACATGAGACAGGCTGCATATTTCTTCATCATCATTATCTTTATATTTGTAAATTTTGCCAACCTAGTTGGATCAACACAGAATGCTAAGTACAGAGTCCACCATACTAAAAAACATGCAGTAGTGAAGGTGAATCACTAATGAATGCAGAACCCTAACAGGAACAAACACCAAATATTGATAAAATGGAGATGCCATTGGTCTCACAGCAGGAAGTAGTTGAGAGCTAGAGCATAGACTGAAGAGAGCAGAAACTGAAAGGTTAAGTGCATATTGCTGGCTCTGCATTACTTTAAACAGATCCAAATTGGTTCAGTGATGTTACACACTTAGGGGAGGTGATGGCCTAGTGGTATTATTGCTGGACTGATAATCATGAGACTCAGATTGTGTTCTGTGGACCCTTGTTTGAATCCCACCACAGTAGATAGTGGAATTTGAATTCAATAAAAATCTGGAATTAATAGTCTAATGATGACCATAAATCAATTATTGATTGTTGGAAAAACCCATCTGGATCACTAATGTCCTTCAAGGAAGGAAGCTGCCATCCTTACCTGGTCTGGCCCAGACTCCAGACACACAGCAATGTGGTTGAGTCTTAACTGCCCTCTTGGCAATTAGGGGTGGGCAATAAATGCTGCCTAGCCACCGACACCCTCATCCTGTGAATGAATAAAAGAAAAATCCTACAAGTAACAGGTTGTTTAAAAGAGTTCAGTGTTTCTGTGTAGAAGTTATCTGTATTGTTTGCAATTGCAATTCCTCTAATAAGTTTGCTTTTTATTTATTTTTCAGTTTTGATTCAGTATCTTATTCTAATTACTATTTTATTGCAGTTGTTTATAACCTAAGTTATTTGAGATTGACAGCATGCTATTTATGGTTGTACTAAATGAGCAATGGACTTTGTTAATTGGTAATTAATTCAACAGAAGAAAATTTACATTTTCTTGGTTTCCTCTGAATTGCAAATTTCTTTACATAATGGAATTGTTGTGGAAAGTATTACCATAAATGTTACCTTATTTAAACAATGCTGACAATGTTACATTTAGGGATATCAAAATGCTATGCTTAGAAGTTAACGATCAGATTATTTTTAAATTAAATGTATTCAATTTCTGTGGACTTCAGCATGACGAACAGCTACTTTTTTTTATTACCACATGGAATCCAAGTGCAGCTGACAAAGTTAGTATTTGTTGCTTCTTCCAAATTGAACTTGGGAAAGTAGTAATGAGCTGGGAAGGAAGTAATCAACTGCTTTCTTGAATGATCACAGTCCACCTGGTGTAGCTGCAACTACAGTTTTGACTCAGCATCAGTGAAAGAGCAATGAGATAGTTCCAAGTCAAGAAAATGTGTAGATTGGAGAGGAACACTTAGGTTCTTATTCATCTGTTGCCCTGTCCTTCCATAAGTCATTAGATGTGGTAGAACAGACAAGTCCTATCACCATGTCACCCTCATGCTGCCAATATCCATTCCTCCCACATATTTCTGATATCTTAGAAGGCATGCAATAGCAATGGGAATTATTTTAAAACCACTGGGAAAGAATGTTAACAATCTACAGCAACCCTGAATTCAAACTTATTATTGATGCAGAGGATAAAAAACCTATCCCAATGCCAATTAAAAATTGCAATACCATGTGTTATTAGGTTTGTAATCAAACATGAAATCATGTTAAAGGGTCATTCTACTACTAAACTCTTTAAGAGGTTCAATCATTCTTGGATCAATCATTCAGGCCATCACCAACCACAGAACAGCATCGCCTGCTTGTGCTGGTGATGTCTCCCTCTCAGATAAGTTGAACAACTTTATGCACATTTTGAAGTACGAAATGACATGGCAGCAAGGAAGTCCATGCCCCTCCCAATGACCAGGTGCTGTGTCTTACCAGTGCCAATGTGAGGAAAACCCTTTGCAGAGTTAACCCACATAAGGCTACTAGGCCAGATAATATCCCTGGCAGAGTGCTCAGAGGGTGCTCTGATGTAGTGGCAGATGTTCTCACGGACATTTCCAACATCTCCGTGAGCTGCGCCATTGTTCCAACATGTTTCAAGGCCACTACCATTGTCCCCATGCTGAAAACATTTTCAGCGTCCTGTCTCAACAACTACCGTCCCGTTGCGCTAATACCCATCATCATGAAATGTTTCAAGAGGCTCATGATGAGGCACATTAAGACCTTGCTGCCCCTTTCACTCTGCACTCTGCAGTTTGTGGATCATCCCAACTGTTCAACAGATTATGCCATTTCCACCACCCTCCATCTGGCCCTCACCCACCTACAGAAGAAGGACATCTACGTTAGATTTCTGTCCATATACTTCAGTTCTGCATTTAACACTATCATTCCTCAGCACCTGATTGGAAATTGTGGAAGACCTCACACACTCCTCACCCAAACTCTTCTCCCTTCTGCCATTTGGCAGAAGATATGGAACATTCTGTCTCTTATGGCAGGCTGTGCAACAATTTCTTCCCCCAAGCCATCAGGCTCCTTAACTGTATGATCGGAGTCTTTCCCATCTGAAATTCTTTGCATGACTTTGAATTGCTGAATTGCATCATTCTTTTCTTACACTGTAATTTGCATGTTTTGCACTTCTTATGCATTTCATGCTGCTGTTTGTATGATCATGTAGTTTGTGCTGTCCATGTAGAACTTTGGTACTGGAGGAACGCTGTCTCATCTTTTACTGTATCAGTTGTAAATGGTAGAAATGACAAAAAAAATTACTCCACTCTACCTGTTGAGATGAAGGTCTTAACAGATTCTGAAACTCAGAAAAGCATTCATTATGGCAGACACTATTGTACAAAAACTTCCAGCAATATTGCTTGAAAATGGCTGAACAGAATGGAAATAGAAATTGAGATAGAAATGAAAAACTTGGGTGCCTGATAATCAACAGAAGGGTAACAGATGCAGTAACTTTTCAAAATCAATTTTCAAGAATAAGAATTTTAAAAAAAAGCTGGTTCCATCAGTCTATTTAAATCATAGCACAAAATATTACAGCAGAGAACAACAGAAAAGTTTATCATCATGAGTAATAGCAGTTCTGATAATTGAAAAAGTACTGTAATTCATGGGAACAATTATAAAATGCTGATTAATATCATGGTCCCTATGAGGAATCAATGCATTAGATAACATCTGGATTGCAAAAAAAGCTTCCAAACATTTTTGTACACATCTTCCTCATCGTTTAGTTTTAGAACAAACATAATGACATATGCAATGCCAATTACAGTTTCAGCTAACGATATGGACAATAGCTGGTAGGACTCAAATCATTCTTTTCAAAGAAATGTGTAATTGAGGATTCACCTATAAGGCTCCCTTATTTGTCGCTGTGGTAATACTTCTGACAATGCGGAACCAGCTTGTTTCAGATTAACCTGTAAAGCTTGCATGTACATGCTCATTGCTTTTTAAAGTTTGATTCCAATAGTTTGAGTGACACCACAGGCTTTTATTTCATTTGAGAGAATTCTCTGCTGCAAAAATTAACTTTTTTGTTGCACATTGAACAGTATGCACAAATTTCATTTTCCCACTCGTCCGTGGCATCATTGATATTGTGTTCTTTGCAATAAATCTATACAAGAAAATTGTACATGGCATGCTAACGTCAAAAGGACAAATTTTCACAAAGCAGATTTCAGTGTATGAAGATCAAGAAATTGGTGAGAAAATGATGAATACTTTTATCCAGTACACACAGAAAACTTCATTGTTATCAATCAAACCAAGAAAAAACCAGTCCTTAAAATATGATGAAGCACATTATATGATAAGACCTAAGACCATAAGACATAGGAGCAGAAATTAGGTAATTCAGCCCGTCAAGTTCACTCTGCCATTCAATCATGGCTGATGAGTTTCTCAACCCCATTATCCTGTTTTCTCCCCATAACCCTTGATCTCCTTAATACTCAAGAAGCTATCTCAATCTTAAATACATTCAGTAACCTGGCCTCCACAGCCTTCTGTGGAAATAAATTCCATAGATTCACCATTCCCTGGCTGAAAAAGTTTCTCCTTCTCTCCATTCTCAAAGGTCTTCCCTTTACTCTATGGCTGGGTGGACTGTCAGGAACACAATTCCAGTCATTCCACAAATCATTGCCAAATCTTTGACAAAATACATGCAAATCAATATGACCTCATCCTTAACTACCTGTGTTTACGTTCACATGTTATTTTGACAAATGTTATTACATAAATTCTTCATATCCGTAATAGTAGCAATAATGGAATTTATTGTACCTTGTAATAAATTTAGCCCTCCTATTTGTATATTATAGTATAAACCAACACAGCTTCTTGTCCTTTTATTACAGAGAATATTTCTGGAGCTATCCTAGCTTACTCTAGGTTATGAAATAACGCTGTGAACTCCCATTTCTAACAAAAACAGAAATTCTGAAGAAGGGTCACTGGAACCGAAATATCAACCTGTTGTGTTTCTCCATTAATTTCCGTTTTTGTTTCAGGTTTCCAGCATCTGCAGTTTAGTTTGCCTATTTTGGAATGCTGATTGCAGTAGCAATATTTCTTACTCTCTCCTTCAATGGAGCAATAAGAGGGTAAAACAAAATCATGTAAGGTAGAATGGGAATTCTCAAAGGACAATGGAATACTGTTTCGCAATCCGCTTACTGTCCAATGCGCAATGCGAACTTTAAATTGCATTTTTTTTGTAGCAGAGAATTCTCTCAAATGAAATAAAAACCTGTGGTGTCACTCAAAACTTGAATTATCGGAATCAAACTTCTAGTAGCAATAAGCATGTCCATGCAAATTTTACAGATTAATCTGAAACAACCTGGTTCCACATTGCCAAATAAATTATCGCAGCGACACATTTTTGAAAAGAACGATTCAAGTTCTACCATCTTTTATCCGTATCAATAACTGAAACCATTATTAGCAATTCAGTTGCATATCCCCCAAAATAATCAGATTAATCTGCAGTGAGAAGATATAACTTGAGGGATGCTAAAAAAAAGTCTGATGTCTGTGACGGGAACTGAATTTGGGGGTTAGCATGTGGTTTGGCAATATAAATGTACCTCGATCAAAACATCGTTTCAAAATAGTACGTTACAATGAAGTGAATATGGAATATTAATCTATTTTAAACTTTCAGATTGTAATTTACAGTGAAACGTTTTGTTTACTATACTGGGAAGTTACCTGGATACTCTGAAGTCCTCCAAAAGCAGTAAACAGCAATAAAAATCCGAAGCTGACGACTAAAACATTCTTTGTGGTTCTTTCGACTTTCCAGTTCATGTTGGTTAACACCACTCAGCAACTGACGACGACGGTGACCACTCCAGTGTGTCAAAGGCGGTGAAGGATTCAGGAGACACCCCCACAGTTAACTTTTTCTCTCGTCCCACTGTGTTGCTTTCTGTGTTGATGTCAGTTGGGTGACCAAAGTTCAGGCGCTTGACATGATAGGGCGGGACAGAGTGCTAGTAAGTTGAAAGAACTCACTGCTAACGCGGAGAGACTCGGCCTGGAGTGTGACCGCGTTTTTATTTAAACACGGTGTTAGTGATGTGATGACGTTCCCCACCCAGAGCCGTTGGAAGTTCTCGGGTGGGAGAGCTTGGTGCGATCAGGGCTTGGGCTTGGATTGATGACGTCCCAGAAGGCAGTGTGAGGCAGACAAGACAGCAATGGAGAGGGACCCTTAATGTTGGAGTCAAGCAAGTCTTATCTTGACTATGTCTGTCAAGGGTAAGTTTGTTTAAAGGAGCGAAGCTGTATATTGAGTCAAACAAAGGTGAGAAGGCACGATCATGCTGTGGGGCACCACTGTTATTCAGAACATTTGGGGGGAGGGGAGTGCAGTATACTTTGGAGTGTCCCTCAATGAAGTATTCTCTGCCAGGGTAAGTGGTAGTAACTGTGGGATATAGACAAATTAATGTTACTTCTGCAAGTCTGCAATTCCATTTTACAAAGTAAAATGAACTCACACCAGTGTGTAATTGTTTTAGCCACGAGCTGAGTCAACAAGAATGGAAACGATGTGGAGGAAATATATAATTGTTTTTGTATTAGCTAAAATTGTATGTCAGAATGAGATGTGTCAGCAAAACAATGGTAGACATTACTGGCAAATAGATAAGATGTTGTGAGGGGATGAAGTTAAGCTAGATACGCCTGTATAAACAGTAGGTATAAACATCTGCTTCCCACTTTTACAAAAATACAGGAACAAACCCCAATTAAAAGGGTCATAGGGATCAGAACGGCCTCGGGGAAAGGCACAGACGAAGGGGGTAGATAATGATGAAGAAAGAATATGCCTAACAATGACCTACAGCAGGATGAGGTCAAACCGCCTTGTGAGGCCAGAAATAAGCATTTTGTTACAGACAAGGCCGGATAAGGCAAGAGATAAACAGGGGTAATGGGGGCCGGTCTTAGGGAAGTGGACGATGTAAGCAGGGGACGAGCAATGTAAAACAAAAGACATCAAATCATATAAATATTATGTATGAATTGAACTTGGTGTGTGTATGTCCTCTACCTTATAGGCACTGGATATCACACCCACTTGCAAGTGTAAAATAAATGACACTACTGATTCAGATCTTGTCTCGGACTGAAATTATTGAAGTGAGTGGGCTTTGTTTCTCACAGTAACCAAGTTACACTTTCTGAGATCCATGCTTTCCAAGTTGCCGAATGACCCTGCAAACGTTGCTGAACACCATGTGCGCGAAATTATATGTTGTTTCTCAGTGTTTCGTTTTAGCTTATTCAACCTCATTCGTCAACATACTGAGTGGAACCACTTCTATATCTCTCTCTGAAGAATATTGAATGAATTCAACTCCCATCAATAACCCAGACAGCAACCCGAACTCTATTAGAGTCAGAGTTGTACAGCACGAAAAGAGACCTGCTGACCAGATATCATAAATTAATCTAGTCTCGTTTGCCACATTGTCAATATCGAGAAAGCTTTACTTTCAGTTTAAACGAGCTGAGGCAGCTTTACTGTTTACTCTGTACGTTCCTTTCAGGAGAAGCTAGCAACAGAAACCAGAGGCAAGAGCCTCAACTGGGGAAGATTTAAAATTGAGCTTGGGGTTCTCAGGCCAGGTTTTGGTTAGAGCAATTTCCTTCAGGAGGAGTCAACAGCAGTAGCCAGAAGGAGGAGCTAATACTGGGGCAGAATTAAAATCAAGCACAAAGATTCCTGAGTATACTTTCAGTTCGGGTCAATACCTTTAAGGAGGAGCCATCATCTCCCATTCTGTGGAAACATCCTGTGAGAAACCAAGCTCACGTATCAATAAATTTCAGTCTGAGTCAAATTCTGAAACAGCAACTTTTATTGAAACGTTCTTGCAAGACAGGTGTCTAATGAGTAGGCACCCAGCTCTGAGGGTTATATTCTGATTTATGCAGTTCAGCTGCATCTCTCGGTCCTCCCCTTTTACCCCATTGGTTACTTTTGGTGCAGCGCGTAGCCTATCACAAGCTCTAGCTTCACTCCGCCTCTGTTTACTTCTCCCATTACTCTAAGCCTGTCGCCCCTTACTGTTATTTATCTCATTCCTTATATGTGACTATCCTGGCATAGTTTGCTGTCCTGAATTCTCAGCCAATTCTTCCGCCAAGGTGGTCAATCCTCACAAGGCCCAAGAGATTGATCCATCAGGTGTTGTATTATTTGGAACAAAGGTACAACAGCTACCTCCTAACATCACACATACACCCCCTTTTTCAGCTAAGGTCATATCTAAGGCCATTCTGTTTTCCCAGGCCATTCTACTGGTTGCATCAAGCTGTTCTGCTATGCCTTTGACTGCATCCCTAGTGTAATTGATGAATTTTTGCTGATTATAGAAAATATAGATTATCCAGTCCACATTCTTGTTGACCGTTACCCACCAGAATAGAGCCGATTCAAAACCTGCTGCAATCTGGTTGCGAGCCTTGAACTCATCGGGTACCCTTCTTGGGACTCCTAGAGAGTCTAGATATACCTGATCATCAAACGAAGTACCCAATAGTGATCTCTTACTTTGTCCCCCTTTCTTTACTATCTCTTTCTTTTCAAATGCCAGGATGAACGGAATTGCCAATTGTACAATCGCACACATTCCCCTCCAATCTGGAGGTAGAGTGGGTCTCAATATTTTCCCTCTGCAGTACCACCACAGATACGCTCGGGGAATCCTTAATGCTGAGTAGTTCCCTCCCTTTTCCATCATGTACTCAATTTCAGTACATGATTTCAGCTCCCCCAAATATCTGGACCGATTTGTTCCTTGATGAGTGATTTTTGACCACGGCAGAAAACATTGAGGGGCGTCTTTAAACCTTCCTTCTTTAAAGGAGGGAACATTAATAGTTTATTATTACTCCATGCAGTCTCATCCTGAGACCATCAGGTCTATCATGCATGTCATGCCCCTCCTGTCTTGCTTCCACCCGAGCGGAAAGGGGACTACTTGGGCCATTGGTCTCCCAGAGGCACTTGCGTAACAGTTGCTTTTATTCAGACTTTTCACAGTGTACTTTACCCATTCAACCCAGGCATTTGTATCCCCATATCCTGTTTCTACTTCAATGGTCTGCTTTAAGTCCTTTACCTCTACAATTTTTATCACCTTAGAGTCAGAGTAAGGGGCTCTACTATTCCTTTCCCCTACTCGGGTTCCATCTTTCACCTATATTTTAAAACAACATCCAAGGAAATCCTTTCCCATCTGTTTTCATCTCTATTCCGAATGTTTGGTTTAATTGGAACTGAGAGGTTTCTCCCCCTAAAACCGCTTCATACCATGAGGTTTTCTTTATTGTTAAATATATCGGGTTACACTCTTTATTGGGACAGTCAAAAGCTGGCCGGAAGGGGCCTCTGTGTACTGTAACAAGTGCAAGGTTTGTGAACAAGTGGATTGATCAAGAGATTACCTTTGAGGTCTTCCTGCCTCCGGCATTCTTTACAATGTTTTATCCCAAAGATATTCCTCACACTTCTCTCTCCAGGACACTTTCCTCCCGTTAGTCCTACCCCATGCCCCCCTTTCGGGACCTTTTTCATAGAACCTAAGATGTATCTCTGAGTTACTGCATTGCCTCTGATTTCTTACATCTGCACAATCCACTAGGCTGCAGGCATCTGTTTCAATGACTTGTGGATTTGTACTTTCTGGAACCGTTATCACTAAGTAAGACGACCACACCGTGGCCTGACAGAATCCTAAGACTAGAAAAGCTAACATAGTGTACCTAAACATTCTTCCCATTTTACTGTGGTATTGAAGCACCGAGAGACTGAGCATACAATACTATAGAAACTATCCCACGCTCGCGCTGCTACTGTATAATCAGTTATTTGAAGTCTTTTTAGCTTAAGTTTAAGTGGTTCTTTTGTCGATTCAGTTGTCCAGACTTCTCTCTCAACTGGAGATTCCACTGGCCCTTTAATCTGAGTGTAGTGAGTCCAGCCTTTCTCTGCTGTTCTTATTGCTGTTTCAGTAGTTAAGAGTGCCTGGTGCAGCCCCTCCCAGTCTGGTTGCAATTTGGTCCCAGTCCATGATTTGACGAGGACCCAATCTCCCGGTCAGATCGGATGGACGGCGAATTCAAGGGGTGGGGTCTGTGCCACCAAACTCTGTTTCCTGAGGAAAGACAAAGAGGAGGACAAGCCCAGTAGATACGACTTTAAGAACAGATCTTTAGTCTCCAGGGTTGGCAGTTCTCCTTTCGTTCCCAGATAGATCAGGCCAAACAATATCTCATAAGGGGACAGCCCCATATCTTTCCTTGGAGCCGTTCGCACTCGCAAAAGAGCTATAGGTAAACACTTAGTCCAAGGGAGTCTAGTTTCTAAACTAATTTAGATAACTGCTTCTTGAGTGTCTGGTTCATTCTCTCAACCTTTCCTGATGAAGGTGGGTGCCAAGGGGTGTGGAACTCCCAGGAGATTCCTAACCCCTTCATTACTCCCGAGAGTACCATGGAAGTAAAATGAGTTCCCTGATCCAAGTCTATACACTCCACTATCCCGTATCTGGGGATTATGTGTTCAAGTATTATCTTGGACACCCCACTTGCGGTGGCAGTGGCTAAAGGGTATACTTCAACCCATCCAGATAGGTGAACAAATAAAGGAAAGCATACCAAACACCTTCTTCACTATCTTATCTACCTGCGACTCCACTTTCAAGGAGAAATGAACCTGCACTCCAAGGTCTCTTTGTTCAGCAACACTCCGTAGGACCTTACCATTAAGTGTATAAGTCCTGCTAAGATTTGCTTTCCCAAAATGCAGCACCTTGCATTTATCTGAATTAAACTCCATCTGCCACTTCTCAACCCATTGGCCCAGATCCTGTTGTAATCTAAGGTAACCCTCGTCGCTGTCCACTACACCTCCAATTTTGGTATCATTTGCAAACTTACTAACTGTACCTCTTATGCTCGCATCCAAATCATTTATGTAAATGACAAAAAGTAGAGGGCACAGCACCGATCCTTGTGGCACTCCACTGGTCACAGGCCTCCAGTCTGAAAAAACAACCCTCCCCCACCACCCTCTGTCTTCTACCTTTGAGCCAGTTCTGTATCCAAACGGCTAGTTCTCCCTGTATTCCATGAGATCTAACCTTGCTAATCAGTCTCCCATGGGGAACCTTGTCGAATGCCTTTCTGAAGTCCATATAGATCACATCTACTGCTCTGCCCTCATCAATCTTGTTTGTTACTTCTTCAAAAAACTCAATCAGGTTTGTGAGACATGATTTCCCACGCACAAAGCCATGTTGACTATCCTGAATCAGTCCTTGCCTTTCCAAATACATGTAAATCCTGTCCCTCAGGATTCCCTTCAACAACTTGCCCACCACTGAGGTCAGGCTCACTGGTCTATAGTTCCCTGGCTTGTCTTTACTGCCCTTCCTAAACTGTGGCACCTTGTTTGCCAACCTCCAGTCTTCCGGCACCTCACCTGTGACTATCGATGATACAAATATCTCAGCAAGTGGCCCAGCAATGACTTCTCTAGCTTCCCACAGAGTTCTCGGGTACACCTGATCAAGTCCTGGGGATTTATCCACCTTTACCCGTTTCAAGACATCCAGCACTTCCTCCTCTGTAATCTGGACATTTTACAAGATGTCACCATCTATTTCCCTACAGTCTATATCTTCCATATCCTTTTCCACAGTAAATACTGATGCAAAATATTCATTTAGTATCTCCCCCATTTTCTGTGGCACCACACAAAGGCCGCCTTGCTGATCTTTGAGGGTCCCTATTCTCTCCCTAGTTGCCCTTTTGTCCTTAATATATTTATAACAACCCTTAATTCTGTTTGCCAAAGCTATCTCATGTCCCCGTTTTGCCCTCCTGATTTCCCTCTTAAGTATACTCCTAATTTCTTTATACTCTTCTAAGGATTCACTTGATCTATCCTGTCTATACCTGACATATGCTTCCTTCTTTTTCTTAACCAAACCGTCAATTTCTTTAATCATCCAGCATTCTCTATACCTCCCAGCCTTCCCTTTCACCCTGACAGGAATATACTTTCTCTGGATTCTTGTTATCTCATTTCTGAAGACTTCCCATTTTCCAGCTGTCCCTTTACCTGCGAACATCTGCCTCCAATCAGCTTTCGACATGTTCTTGCCTAATACCGTCAAAATTGGTCTTTCTCCAATTTAGAACTTCAACTTTTAGATCTGGTTTATCCTTTTCCATCACTATTTTAAAACAAATAGAATTATGGTCGTTGGCCCCACAGTGCTCCCCCACTGACACCTCAGTCACCTGCCCTGCCTTATTTCCCAAGAGTAGGTCAAGCTTTGCACCTTCTCTAGTAGGTACATCCACATACTGAATCAGAAAATTGTCTTGTACATACTTAAGAAATTCCTCTCCATCTAACACCTTTAACACTATGGCAGTTCCAGTCGATGTTTGGAAAGTTAAAATCCCCTACCATAACTACCCTATTATTCTTACAGATAGCTGAGATCTCCTTACAAGTTTATTTCCCAATTTCCCTCTGACTATTGGGGAGTCTATAATACAATCCCAATAAGGTGATCATCCTTTTCTTATTTCTCAGTTTCACCCAAATAACTTCCCTGGATGTATTTCCGGGAATATCCTCCCTCAGCACAGCTGTAATGCTATCCCTTATCAAAAATGCCACTCCCCCTCCTCTCTTGCCTCCTTTTCTATCCTTCCTGTAGCATTTGTATCCTGCAACATTAAGCTGCCGGTCCTGCCCATCCCTGAGCCATGTTTCTGTAATTGCTATGATATCCTAGTCCCATGTTCCTAACCATGCCCTGAGTTCATCTGCCTTCCCTGTTAGGCCCCTTGCATTGAAATAAATGCAGTTTAATTTATTAGTCCTACCTTGTCCCTGCCTGCCCTGACTGTTTGACTCACTTCTGTTCTCAGCTGTACCAGTCTCAGATTGATCTCTTTCCCCACTATCTTCCTGGGTCCCACCTCCCCAACTTACTAGTTTAAATCCTCCTGAGCAGCTCTAGCAAATTTCCCTGCCAGTATATTAGCCCCCTTCCAATTTAGGTGCAATCTGTCCTTCTTGTACAGGTCACTTCTACCCCAAAAGAGATTCCAATGATACAAAAATGTGAATCCTTCTCCCATACACCAGCTCCTCAGCCATTAATTCATCTGCTCTATCCTCCTATTCCTGCCGTCACTATCTCGTAGCACTGGGAGTAATCCAGATATTACTACCCTTGAGGACCTCCTTTTTAAATTTCTGCCTAACTCTCTGTAATCTCCCTTCAGAATCTCAACTGTTTCCCTTCCTATGTCGTTGGTTCTAATGTGGATAATGACCTCCTACTGGCCTCTCTCCCCCGTGAGAACATTCTGTACCCTCTCTGAGACATCCTTGATCCTGGCACCAGGGAAACAACACACAATTCTGCTTTTTCTCTGCTGGCCTCAGAAATGTCTGTCTGTACCTCTGACTACAGAATCCCCTAACACAATTGATCTCTTGGAAGCCAACGTACCCCTTGTTGCATTAGAGTCAGTCTCAATACCAGAAACTTAGCTGTTCGTGCTACGTTCCCCAGAGAATCCATCACCCCCTACATTTTCCAAAACAGCATACCTGTTTGAAATGGATATATCCACAAAAGACTCCTGCACTAGCTGCCTCCCTCTCTTACCCTTCCTGGAGTTAACCCATCTATGTGACTGTATCTGACACTTTTCCCCCTTCCTATAACTGCCATCCATCACATACTGTTGCTGTTGCAAATTCCTCATCGCTTCTATCTGTCTCTCTAATCGATCCACTCAATCTGATAAGATTCGCATTCAACAGCCTTTATGGCAGATATAATCCGCAGTAACCCTTAAACTCTCTTTAAACTCCCACATTTGACAAGAAGTACATATTACTGCAAAGGCCATTTTTGCTCCTTCACAATCTACAGACCCAGAAAATAACACCATCTTATTCCTCTACAAACACTGCCCCAGGTTAAATTAATAGTTATTTCTTGCTCCATGTAACCTCATTTAACCAATTTATCAATTTATGCTTGTCTAACTTTAAAGCCTGTTCCTAACTATACATTTTGGAATCTTACTTGTAAATATATATTTATATATTTTATGTTTATATATTATAAATTCATTTATTCAATATTTAATATTTAAAATGTAAAATGCATACAGTTCCCAACTTTGAAATCCACTATAATTGCCTGGTTTTAGTCCCTTAATTTAAATCCAAAATTAGTTTTCTTAAGTAGTCCTGACCAGTCATTGCTCAATTACAATGCTATAGGTCGTGAAATAACTGGAGCTGCCTTCAAAGGATTTGTCTATTCAAGTTTTAAAAAAAACTTCTAATGCATGAATAATTGCCAAATCCAAAGTCACAGACATTTACTGTAGGATTTTATTTGAGGATTTATTGCAATCTAATGTTGAACTGAAATTTCAACTGTCCTCCATAAATCGCTTTTATATAAGGATAAAAGAGATTAGTTAGAAACTGATAGTAAGGCAGTCATGACCTGTAGAAAGGAGTTAACATTTTATTTGATAATCACTGTAAAATCCTTTACCTTAAAAGAAATCATGTTAAATTTCCATAACAGAAATCAGATTCAAAACAGTCCTGGATCTCAAGCTCCAGGGAACAAAGCACAAACATTCAATCACCAACAAACAAATGTGCATTCAAACCGAATCACAAAGGGTTAAACTTGCTATTAGCTGTACAGTTCTTTTCTCTCTCTCTCTCTCTCTCTCTCTCACATGCACACACACCATGTCTCACAGACACATTCTGAGCTTCCCGCAACAACTCCTCTAGAAGCTTCTCACTCCACCCCTCTATCTTTTGAATCTTTTTCTGGATGTCTTGCCATGGTTTAGTTACATGTAGCCCTTCAGTAGCCCTTCAGCTACGAGCCCTTCTGACACAAAGCATAATCTGATTCCTCCTGACTGAGGCTGTTTTCCGTTGACACATAAATTCAAATATTTACAAACATAGTCATCGTCCGATCCATACTTTGGCCAGAGGAGGGCGGGACGAAGAATGGATTCCTTCGTCCATACAAAGCAACAATATTTAATCATCTTTTTCCTATCTTTTTTCCCTTGTACAAGTATTATTTTTCCAATTCCACAACATCCTGCCCAACGGACTTTCTGGAGGGATGTTGTCAGGGACCCCGCCTCCATTTCCATTTCATTTTTTTCCCAGAGGCTTTTTCTTTACCCTCAGCATAGCCCATATTGAGTTCCTTCATTAGTCCCTCACTACCAAGGCAGTACTTAATAGTCAATATTCCATCCTTGGTCCATGCATGGAGTTGCCTGGCTCAATGTCTCCCTGTGCCTACTTAAATTCCCTATTTCACAACCTTTTTGCCTGGTTCAGATAAACTCTCATCGGATCTCGATCAGTCAACCAGAAGGGGGAACCCACTACCGAGGAACACGGGACTGTTCTAAAAGGAACAGGATGCGTCTTCCCAGCCGTCGACGGTGCCTACCCCACTGGTGATGATGGACATCCCGGACAAGCCCCCAAATTGTGAGAAACAAGGCTCACGTACAATGAATTTCAATCCGAGTCAAATTCTGAAGCAGCGAATTTTATTGAAACGTACTTGCAAGATGGGTGTCTAATGAGTAGGCACCCCGCTCTGAGGGTTATATTCTGATTTATGCAGTTCAGCTGCATCTCTCGGTCCTCCCCTTTTACCCCATGAGTTACTTTTGCTGTAGCACGTAGCCTATCACAAGCTCTAACTTCACTCCGCCTTTATCTAGTTTTACTCTGCCTCTGTTTACTCCTCCCACTACTCTAAGCCTGTCGTCCCTTACTCCTATTTATCTCATTCCTTATATGTGACTATCCTGGCATAGTTTGCTGTCTTTGTGCGATCATCCTGCCAAACTAAATTCTGTCCATTGGCCTTATCCCTCCCGCGACTAGTACACTATTCTCCTGTCACTGGTAAGTCCTGCTCCATAGTTGCTGTGCCCTATTACTCATAGATAATTCTACATGTTTTCATTTCTCTCTGTTTAGTATTTGCATGTGCAGCCTAATTTTATTATGCAAGCTTTTGCAGAAGCAACACCTGTTCCCTTATTCTGCACAATTTTAACCCTGTACCTTACAATCCTGTTGAGATCTCCCCATGTACTGGATGGGCTGAAGGGCTAAAATTGTTGAAAATAAGAACAGGAGTGTCAGATATCCAGTTCACTCTGTGAGCTGGCTCTGAGGGAGCTGGACCAGTGTGGGAAGGACTCTCCTCTTGATTGCTTCAGGAGAAGGGGGAACTGATTCTGGAAAAAAAACTCTAGGGACCCCTCCAACTCTATTTTGATTTAATCCCTGCCCTCCCCTTTACTGTTTTGATCACACAGCATTGCCCTTTGATGCGAAGGGCACTGCTTGTCACTGGCCACTCGGGTGTTTCCTTTCTTCCTGGTGGTGGAAACTGAATAAGGATTCGTGCACCTTGTGTCTTTCACTGTGTCTCACACCTGCACACACACCATGGGTGCTGGGGAAAAGTAATTACTACCGCAGTTAGGTGGTAGTGTGGGGGTTAAGGGAAAAAAACAAACAAAAAGAAAAACAAAGCAGGCGAACGTTAGTCATGTCAGTTTGTAGGGTTTTGTGTTCTGCCTGCGAGATATGGTGAACTATGGCATCTGCAAGATGTGTACTCAGTTTCAGCTACTCACTGAACAAATGGATCAACTTGACTGGCAGTTGGAGACATTAAGGAACACACAAATGGTGGAGAGTGTCATAGATAGAAATTATTAGAAATGTGGTCATACCAAGGTACAGGAAGATAGCTGGATGACTGTTAGGTGAGTTAGGCATTGCTATCTGTCTTTCAAACAAGTATTCCATTATGGATACTGATGAGGGGATGGCTCACCAGGTGACAGCAGCAGCAGCCAGAGCTGTGACACCACGGCTGGCCCTGCTGTTCAGAGGAGATGGACAAAGTGTAGTTGAGCAATAGTCATCGGAGATTCAATAGTCAGGGCATAGGGAGGTGGTTCTGTGTCCACATGAGAGAATCCAGGATGGTATGTTGTCCCCCTCCCCCGTGCCAGGGTGATGGATGTCTCTGAGCAGGTACAGGGCACCCTGAAACAGGACGGTAAACAGACAGAAATCATTGTCCACATTTGCACAGATGACAAAGGAAGAAAGATCCTTCGATGATAATATGGGGAGTTAGGTAGTAAACAAAAAAATCAGTGCATCTAGTGTAATCTAAGGATTAATACCTGTGCCACATGCTATTGAGGCTAGGAACACAGACTTAGTGCCAGAGGATGTGATGGAGGCTGGTACAATTCCAATATTTAAAAAGCATTTGGATATGTATATGAATTGAAAAGGTTTAGAGGGATATGGGCCAAATGGTTGGCAAATGACTAGCTTAATTTCGGATATCTGGTTGGCATAGACGAGTTGGACTGAAGGGTCTGTCTTCCATGCTGTACAGCTCTATCACTCTATAAACACGTGGCTGAAGAGAAGGTGTGTGTGGTTTTGGGGATAGGAGAGAGTTGGGGGGGATGCTTCACATATGTGGATCATTGGGATGTCTTACAGGGAGGGAGGGACCTGTACAAGAAGGACGGTTTGCACCTAAACTGAAGAGGCACCAACAACCTGGCAGGAAGGTTTCAAGGTATCACTTAGGAAGATTTAAACCAGCGTGGCGGAGGAATAGAAACTGGAGCGGTAGATCAGTAAGTATAGGGACTGGAGAAAAGCTTGAGGCTAAGGCAAGTATAGCTAAGAGGAAGAGCAGCCAGGGAGAGGTTGCTGAGCTCAGTTCTTTGAGTATAGGAGTTGGGAAGTCATACTGTGGTTATTCAGGACAATGGTGAGGCCTCTCAGGAGTACTGTGTCCAGTTCTAGTTTCCCTGTGATATATAGGATATTATTAAGCTGGAGACTGTTCAGAAAACATATACCAGGGTGTTGCCAGGTATGGGGGATTTGAGTTATAAAGAAAGGGTGGATAGGCTGGGAATTTTTCACTGGAGCATAGGAGGTTGAGAGGTTTCCTTATAGAGGTTTATAAAGTCATGAGGTATAGATATGGTGAATGGTAGAGGACTTTTTTCTAGGATGGATATTTCAAGACTATGACATATTTTTCAGGTGAGAGGAGAGAGATTTTAAAAAAACACAGGCACAATTTCTTTCACACAGAGTAGTTTGTACGTGGAATGAACTTCCTGAGGAAGTGGGGGATGTGGATACAGTTGCAATGTTTAAAAATCACTTACTTAAATACATTAATAGGAAAGGTTTGGAGGGATATGGGCCAGGAACAGGCAGGTGGTACTAGTTTAGTTTGGGATTATGTTCGGCATGGACTGGTTGGGCAGAAGGGTCTGTTTCCACGCTGCTTGACTCTATGACTCTATAACTGGAGGTTTAGACTCCATTTGCTTCACTGCAAGAATTATAACAGGTAAGATGGATGAACTTAGAGCCTGGAATAATGCATACAATTATGATGTTGTTGCTATCACAGTGACATTGTTGAAAGAGCAACAGGATTGGCAACTTAACATTCCTGAATATCAATGTTTGTGATGAGATAGAGAAGAAAGCAAAAAAGGTGGAGGATTTAGATTAGTGAGCATATCATAGCTGTGTTGAGAGAGGACACCCTGGAGGGATCTTGTCGTGAGACATAATAGGTACAGTTCAGGAATAGGAAGGGTGTAGTGACAATGTTGGGATTATACTACAGACCTCCCAGCTGCCAGTGGGAGATTGAAGAAGAGATATAGTCAGATCCTGAAAAGATGTGAAAATAACATGGTTGTTGTCATAGGTGACTTTAACTTCCGCCATATTGACTGGGTGTCCCTTAGTGCTAGGGATTGGATGGGAAGCAATTTGTTAGGTGTGTCCAGAAGAGTTTATTGAAACAGTTTGTGGATAGTCCAACAAGAGGATGGGGCCATACTGGACCTGGTATTGAGAAATGAACCAGGCTAGGTGATCAAAGCTTCAGTGGGGGAGCATTTTGGGAATAGTGACCATAACTCCATAAATCTTTGGATACTGATAGGTAAGGACGAGTGCACCTTAGATAAACATTGAAATTCGGGGAAGGCCAACAAGAACCAAATTAGGCAAGAATTGGACAATGTGGATTGGGAGCTGATGTACATCCACATCTGACGTGGGCGTCTTTTTTAAAATCAAGTTGATTAGAGTACAGGACAGGAAAATGAAAAAGAGGAGTAGCAAGATTTGGGAGCCTTGGATGATGGGAAAGTATTAGCATAGTCAAAAAAAAAGCATCCCTAAGTTTTCGGCAATGTCCTTAAAGAATATAGAGAAATTAGGGAGGAGCTCAAAGGGGTATTAGGAGGGCTAAAAGGGGCCATGCAATGTCTTTGGTCAGCAGGGTTAAGGAGAATCCCAAGGCATTTTATACAAGAATGAAGAGCAAGAAGGTAGATAGGGAAAGAGTAGGCCCACTCAAGGTTAAAGGAGAGAGGTTATGTTGCACCCAGTGGAAATGGGTGAGATGTTTAATGAGTACTTTTCTAGGGTTATGCAGGAATATACAGTTGAGGTTAAAAATCAGGTCAGTCATGATTTTATTGAATGATATAGCAGGCTCGATAGGGTGAGTGCTGTATCTCTGTTCTTTGTTTGATGCTCTGCCCAGCAGGAGTTGCCTGTTTACTGTAGTAAAAAAACTCAGCTTATGCTTGAATAAAACCAGTTAATTGCCCTGTAGCAATTGTAGTGAGCTGTGACTGTTGAAATGAAAAACCAGAGATATTTTACAAGTGAACCAATCACTTTGTGCCTCTTAAAAAAAAACAGTGGAAGCATGCAGAGAAAGATAATTAAACGTGAAGGATCATATCAACATCAGAAGTAGGAAGTAAGGTCCATTGACCAGACTTACCAGGCATCTTTACCAATAATTTCCCTATTTGTGTGTCTGCATAATGGGAAGTTTTTAAGGGGATTACAGTTTTAATGATTTGTGTTAAATGCCAAAGGCTTGTATCGGTTTACCTATAGCTACAATATAATTGCTTGTAAGAAATAATAATTCTTATGCAGTACAGAACACTGATTCATAGTTGACCCTTAACTGTCCTCTGGGCAGTTAGGGTTGGGCAATAAATTTTGGCCTAACCAGTGACGCCCTCATCCTGTGACTGAATTTAAAAAACCTCTGCCTTCACTATCCTATCTACCTGCAACTCCACTTTCAAGGAACTATGAACTTGCACTCCAAGTTCTATTTGTTCAGCAATCCTCCCCAGGACCTTACCATTAAGTGTATAAGTCCTGCCCTGATTTGCTTTCCAAAATGCCGCACCTCACATTTATCTAAATTAAAATCCATGTGCCATTCCTTGGCCCATTGGCCAATCTGATCAAGATCCCATTGTACTCTAAGGTAACTTTCTTTGCTGTTCACTACACCTCCAATTATGGTGTCATCTGTGAACTTACTAACCATACCTCCTATGTTCATACCCAAATCATTTATATAAATGACAAAAAGCAGTTTAACGAATCTTTTAACAAAAACGTTTAAAAGAGTTTGCTGAATTGAAATGTTATGTTTAGATGCTATCTGGCAAGGTAAGTGTGTTTTAAATGCAGTAAATCATAGGCTCTATTCTTAAAAGATTAAGAACATTTCAGTGTCTAGCATTATAAATTATTACATGTGGTGCTTACTTTCTCTAGTAAATAAAGTCTCTCGTGTATTCAACACTATTGAGAATATTAATGGAATACCAGAGCTCTGCATTTGAGTTTTACATCAAAATAAAGCTCCGACCTTTTGTGAGCGTTTGAAAATAATGAACAGATGTTTGACTTCTTGATTGAAGTTAGACATTTAGAACGTTTGGAAAAAAAGACAATAGATGAAAATCCTGTTAGGTAACTTCAAGTACCACATTGTGGACATATTCAGAACTGTGGGCAATGTTTATTCAAATAACTCAATGGGATTTCATTGTAAATTCATGTGCGATGTCTGAATCCCAGTCATGGTTTAGTTTAGCAGAGGCCGGTGACTGTGTGTTTGTTTGCTTGATCATTTTATGAGCAGCTAATAAAGTTAAGTGTTTTAAAGCCATTTTTGAAGGACTCATAATTTTGACAAATTATTGAGTTCTTGAAAGGAGAATGTTTATTTCAAGAGGCATTTCAGTGGTTGTGTTTGATTGCCAGTTTTATGAACTTAACAGTGGAGCAAATGATTGAGAGTTTCAATTTTGTATGAGCATTTCAAACTTTTTCCAGTGTTATTATAGGGCTCATGAATTCTAGTTGAATAATAATGCAAATTGAATAGTAACAGAATGGCATCAGTCTTTGCAGTAGAAGACACTGATAGCGTTCCAAAATTACTAAATAATCAAGAGATAGAAGGAGAAGAAATAGATACAATAACTATGACTAAAGAAAAAGTGCAAGGGAAGTTAATGGGGTTAAAGATTAAGTCTTCTGGACCTGTTGGTTTGCATCCCACGTATTAAAGCAAGTCATGACAGTGATAGGAAATGTACTGGTAAGGGCATCTTTTAGGAAACCTTAGATTCTGCAAAAGTCCCGGGGATTAGAAAATTCCCAATGGAACGTGGTTGGTTAAGAAGGGAAGGAGAAGAGCATAAATAACATTAAGTCAGTTAGTTTCATGTGTCTTATTGAGGAAATGTTAAGAGTCTGTATAACAGAGCATTTAGAAATACATAATATTACCCAGCAGAGTCAGTATGGCTTCATGAAGAGGAAATGATGCCTGAAAAATTTACTACAATTCTTTCAAGAGCTAAGAAGCTTGGTTTTTAAAGGAGAAACAGTAGAAATAATGTATTTGGAATTTCAGAAGGCACTTATTGAGACAACGCATATTAGGCTACTTAATAAGATAAGGGACGGTCATGTTAGAAACAATATGTTAATATGAATAGAGGAACTGGTTAACTAATAGCAGCTAAAAAGTAGGGATATTGGGGAAATTTCTTAGCTTGACAACCTGTAACTAGTCAAGTGTCACAGGAATCAGTGCTGGGCCATAATTATTTACACTATTAATGAATTGGATGAAGAAAGTAAACATACTAAAAGCTAGATTTGTGGATGACACTGGAATAGGTGGGATAGCAAGTGCTAAGAATGACACAAAGAAACTTTTAAGACAAAACTTGGCAGATGAACTATAATGCAGGAAATTGTGAGGTTATTCATATTAGCAGGAGGGTAGACAAAGCAAAATATTATTTAAAAGAAGAAAGAATGTAGAAAGCTACAAAACGGAGGGATTTGGAATTCATGAATTACAAAAGGCTAGCATCTAAATTCAGGCAATTGTCAAAGTAATGGAATGTTACCTTTATTTGAAAGACAATGGAGTATAAAAGTCAGGAGGTTTTATTAAAACAATACAAAGTAATAGTCAGACCACAGCTCTAATACTGTGAACAGTTTTGGACCATGTACCTAAGGAAAAATGTATTGGCATTGGAGGCAGTCCAGAGAAGGTTTACTAGGCCGATCCAAAATATGGAATGGCTGATTTATGAGGAGAGGTTGAATAGTTTGGACTTGTACTCTTTGGAATTTCGAAGAATGAGAGGTAACCTTATTGAAACATACAAGGTTCTTAGGGGATTTGACAGGGTGGATATATAAAGGTTGTTTCCCTTGTGGGAGACTCCAGGACCAGAGGGCATAATCTCAGGATAAGGGACTGCATATTTAAGAAGAATTTCTTCTCTCAGAGGACAGTGAGACTGTGGAATTCTTTCTCACAGAGGACTGCAAAGGCTGGCCTATTAAGTATATTTAGGTCTGAGATAGTATGGAGGTGAGGGTTATCAGATCTGCCACAATCTTCTTAAGTGGTGGAGCTGACTCAATGGGCTAACGGCCTTACTTTTGCTCAAATATTTTATGGGCTTATTTCTGACTGTTCCAATTATTTGCTGGGAACAGGCTGAGGGCAGGTCTTAAATGACACAAGTGAGAAACATGAACTTAGCAGTGTCATTTCAAATTAATTTTGTTGTCACAATGGACCCCATATTCGAAGAGCCTTAACCCGGAGCGTGAGTGTCTCTGAAGATTTATAAATTCCTAGTTCTTCATGTATGAAAGAAAAACAAGCTGATCTATCGCTTCATGTTAATAAATATCCTCTGCTGGACTGCTTTGATTTACAGGCCTTCTGATGTAGGTTCTAATAAAAACATTAATCATCTGTTCCTGCAGTTTCAAAGTAGATACTTTTAACATTTCCCAAGCTCTATTATTACTGCTGAGATCATTGTATACTTGGCTAACCTTCAAGTTACAAAACATTTTTCTTAGCTGGAGAGGGCTGTGTCATAATTTTATTGACAGTTTAAAGAACTCTAAAGGATTCGTTTTTTTCTTATGTGGTTACTGAATAAAATTTTTATTACAGCTTGACAACTTGAGGGGATTTAAAGTATTTGAATGGGTTTCATGAATGTGAGTTTAATATTAGTATCAAATGTATGAATGAGAGCCTAATTAGATTGTTGGAAGTGTATTTTTGTAGCTCCATGTTCCTCATGAGATCTGTCTATAATGGATGCTGAGTGAGTAGCCATGAAGGTAACGTGATGATAAGAGATGCATCAGGTATGAGGTCACATGGAGGCACAGGAATTGGTATTGAGGTGGTATGAATGGGGTAGGAAGTGACAAGAGACTGTAAGGTAGCATGCAGGTGCATGAATTAGCAGGGAGGGAACACTGGGAGTAGGCAACTTGGAGAACAACTGGACTGAACTGAGGCTTTTTCCACATGCTCAGTGTTTTGTCAGACTATGGCTTTTCACTCCTTCCAAATTTTTGCATATGCCCAAGCCCTTTTAAATTGTCTCCCTAGTGACTTCAAGTATTCTGACCTGACAGTGAAGGGAGACAAAGAACTGGACAACCCATACTCAAAGAACCTGTTACACAACACGTGAAAGGAATGGGGAGAGGATACAACCCTGCGTATTTCCAGATTTGATCAGAAAGCTTTCTATTTCTTACCCATTGGCTTAAACTGTGCTACTGATGTGCTACAACGCTCCAACTCAGCATCACCCTCTTGACCTGTCCCACCTCACCTATTCACTTCACCCTCCCCACCAACCTACCACAATCACCCCCTTCATGCCTCTACCTATCGGCTTCCCAGCTACCTTCGCGCCAGCCCCACCCCAATCTTCCTATTTATCTCTCATCCCCTTCCCACCCACCCCCCCACACACATTCCTGATGAAGGGCTTGTGCCTGAAACATCGACTCTCCTGCTGACCCACCTGATCGGCTGTGTTTTTCCAGTGCCACAATTTTCAACCATCAGTTTCTCCTACTGATGTTTATGTCAAGGATTTGGATCCAATTGCAGGTTTCCTTTGCAAACCCAATTTTGGAGAGCACGGATTTTTTTTGTGGCAGGGAGATTGGTCACTAATTTCCAATCTTCCCTTCTGCCTGGTTGGGGAGGAGGGGAGCGGGGATGGGTGGTGGGGGAGGGGGGGGGCAGTAGGTGGTGGGAGAAAGTCTTAGTGTCTTTCCTCATGGATTTGGACATTTTTGTTGGTCAGAAACATGCTCTCATACATACCCTTCTAGTAAATCTCCCAAAACTGAACAAAACAAAACAAACTAAAGAACTGTGGAAGCTAGAAATCAGAAAGAAAAATTGCTAGAAAATCTCAGCAGGTATGGTAGCAACTGTGCAGAGAAAGCAGAGTTAATATTTTGGGTTCAGTGACTCCTCTTCAGAAATGATTATAGCTAGGAAGATGGAATATATGCTGAAGATGTGGGGGTAGGAGTAAATGATAGAGAGAACTGTTGCTGGACAAACAAAAGAATAGCTAAAAGTCAGCTGGACAGAATCAATAGCAGCTAATAGGGAACATTAGTGGCTGACAATGTGTTGTTTGTGGTAGCAGCCCATTTGATGACAAGGACTGATGTGTGGAGGTTGGGAAAAGGTTATGGGGGAAGCTGCTCAGACCTTAAAATTATTGGACTTAATATTGAGTCATGATGGCAAATACAGACTGGGTGACGATTTTGCAGAAAATCTACATTGTGTCTTCAAAATTCACCCTGAGCTTCCAGTTGCCTGCCACTTCAACACACCACTATGTTCCCGAGCCAGTATCCTTGACTTGGGCTCATTGCAGTGGTCTAGTGAAGCTCAGTGCAAGCTGGGACAATAGCATCTCATTTTCCATTTGGGGACTGTTAGGGGTACCCATATTTGAGTGATACAAGATGGCTGGCAGCTAAGCACTCCCTTCGAGCCCTGCAGAAAATGCCAAGTGGTTAAACAGAATTAAAAGCTCGCTCCAGCATTTAAGTGAGACACAATGGCACATTTGATAAGGGGATTATTCTGAAGTGAAAGGGAACTTTGCACACACAAAAGCTACAAAAATATTTGTTAGAGTTAGTTTAATAAGAAAAGTCCAAGGACAGACAGTTTGAAGATTTGTAACAAACATTGAAGGGGAAAATAGACTCCTGCAATAATAATTACAGATGAATGAATGGGATTAAGGTAAAAAATCTAGAGGATCAAGGAAGCTCATTAAATTACAATAGTGATTGATTCTAGTCTCATTAATGAAAGGATGTTGCCCCAATACGTGAATAGAATTAGTTAGGACAAGGGGTGTAAATCATCCCAGAAAGCAGTTAGCCTAGCTCATTATGCAGCTGTGAAAACAGCAGGTAATGGCATTTTTCAGCAATTAGTTGTCTATTTGAAGTTATTCACAATATTAAGAAATAGATTCTCATTAAAGATCACAGAGATAAATATACATATATAACGAAATACAAAGAGCACTTAAAAGCATTAGGGGAAAGATTCAAATGTAAATATGGAAATTAATTAGTCTCATGAAGTTTTCCTTTATCACTAAAGGAAAGCTTAGTGCACCCTGTAAGAAACAAATTGCTCACATCTCATTAGTTACAAAGTGCTAACAGTAGGGATAGATTTAAAAACTTTACAGATAACTAACTTTATAATAGAATTAATATTATAAATCTTACAGCAGTTAGTGAGAATCAAGTGTCTTTTGCATTTTTATATATAATTAGGATAGTGGGAAAATATGAGGAGTAACAGAATTTTGATCGAGATAGTAAATGAATTCAATGAACAACAGAATTCAAACAGTCCTGAGAGATAAGCAAGTCTGGGGCATGTCCAAAGGAATATAGCCAGTACTTTTGGAATGCAAATTAATAGGATGCATTGAAAGATCCTGAGACCCGGTGCCTACAATATATGTTAAACATCGTGAGATCAGCGAGAACCTAAGGTTGTCCATAGGAATGTCCATCATTGACTTGGTTTTCACAGGATTGGATGTAAAGAATAAGGGGGAGGGCACAGTGATCATGTTGTATGTGATTGCTGTAACACAAAATGTATAAAAATACTGTTTCCCACTGTGAAAGTCAGAACATCATTGACCTCACTTCTGATCTGACCTAAAAAGGGGATAACTGCATCCTCACTCCGACGCCAGATTCAGGGAGTTCTGTGGCCTTCTCCCTGCATGGTTTGGTGGCTGCTTGAATAAAGACTTCCACGTGTCTGATTTCTGCTTGCCTCCTGAGTCTTTATCCCGGGTCGAAGGTTTCAGTCCTCCGGATTGGTGAACCAGCCAGGAGACCTGGCTTGAAGCTGGCATACCTTGGGCCATGATTTGGATGAGTACATTTATTTACCTCGCTTTTAGGTAGCATAACAGTCAGTGTGTGAGTGCGTCTGTAGGTCAGAGCACACAAAGAACATTTTAGTTGGAGCAAGTACAGGGGAGGCAGAATACAGGTGTGGTAACAAAGCTCTGTGCTAATAGATTAACACAGGAGAGACAAAGGATTGCCTCAGCAAATACCCACAGGAGAATAAGGGCATCCAGCACTAACAATCAGCATACAAGGTAAAATGACTGGCCAGATCGGATGGATATGTATTAGCAGAGACAACACAGTGTCTCACCCATCGGCCCACACTTAGAGACAAGCACAGGAGAGACAAAAGGTTGTCTCAAGAAAAATAAGCAGGAAAAAATAATCCGGGAAATGGCAGAACTGGACTGCAAAAAGACCCGTTAGTGTCCAGACTGGTCCATTCTGCAAGAAAAATGTTCAAGAAAAATAAAGCCTTAATTAAGGATATGGAAAGAAATGGATGGAATATTGAAGGGACTGCATCAGAAAGGAACAGAAAGCCAGATGGCTAGGTCAGAAGAAAGAAAAGACACAGAAACGTCTGATTACCCTTACGGCTCTGTTTAAGCAGAACGCCAAAAAAGCACAGAAACAACTGACATAGCTGCAGTGAGTGAGACAGTGAGAAGGAGAAGACCGGCTTTCTGCCCTGTGCTACTTCACTGAACCATGTCTAGGTGTTAACTCTTTGTGGTCTAGTTTGAATACACCTTTGCTTTGTTATAAAGGTTTAGGTGCGTACTGTACCTTTAAGAGAGAGAGAGGAAGCTGGCAAGGATTGACTGAAAACACAAAGTGTGCTGAACAATTTAAAAATGTAATATTTGGTTGAAACAAATAGCTGGAGTTGCATTGCCATGGTACAAAACAAATTCAAATTTGACCAATCAGTTTAAGTTATGCCCAAGATACCAAAATCCAATTGAATTTGAATTTTACTGTTTGTGATGACCTCAAACTAATGAAATGATCCAATACTTTGCGGTATAAAACTGGACATTTTGAACAGTTAGGAGGATAACAGCAAAGGGCACCAACAAGTACAGACAGCCAGCCAAATAGCTCTCTGGACGGTACCTGTCCATAAGAAAACTTGTGCAGCAGAAGACCAAAGAAAAGACGATCCAGGAAAATACAGACGAAAATCTAAAAGGAGAATCCACAAAGCTGACTGATTTTGAAACGCGACTTTTGTTTTGTAAATCTTAATCAAAATTTTTATTTTAATCAGACCAGTAGAGTCATAGAGTCATAGAGATGTACAGCATGGAAACAGATCCTTCGGTCCAACCCGTCCATGCCGACCAATTATCATAACCCAATCTAGTCCAACCTGCCAGCACCCGGCCCATATCCCTCCAAACTTTTCTTATTCATATACCCATCCAAATGCCTCATAAGTGTTGCAATTGTACCAGCCTCCATCACTTCCTCTGGCAGCTCATTCAATACACATACCACCCTCTGCATGAAAGTGTTGCCCCTTAGGTCTCTTTTATATCTTTCCCCTCTCACCCTAAACCTATGCCCTCTAGTTCTGGACTCCCCAACCCCAGGGAAAAGATTTTGTCTATTTATCCTCATAATTTTGTAAACCTCTATAAGGTCTCCCCTCAGCCTCCGACGCTCCAGGGAAAACAGCCCCAGCCTGTTCAGCGTCTCCCTGTAGCTAAGATCCTCCAACCCTGGCAACATCCTCATAAGTCTTTTCTGAACCCTTTCAAGTTTCACAACATCTTTCCGATAGGAAGGAGACCAGAATTGCTCGCAATATTCCAACAGTGGCCTAACCAATGTCCTGTACAGCCGCAACATGACCTTCCAACTCCTGTACTCAATACTCTGACCAATAAAGGAAAGCATACCAAATGCCTTCTTCACTATCCTATCTACCTGCGACTCCATTTTCAAGGAGCTATGAACCTGCACTCCAAGGTCTCTTTGTTCAGCAACACTCCCAGGACCTTATCATTAAGTGTATAAGTCCTGCTAAGATTTGCTTTCCCAAAGTGCAGCACCTCGCATTTATCTGAATTAAAGTCCATCTGCCACTTCTGAGCCCATTGGCCCATCTGGTCCAGATCCTGTTGTAATCTGAGGTAACCCTCTTCGCTGTCCACTACACCTCCAATTTTGGTGTCATCTGCAAACTTACTAACTGTACCTCTTATGCTCGTATCAAAATCATTTATGTGAATGACGTAAAGTAGAGGGCCCAGCACCGATCCTTGTTGTACTCCACTGGTCACAGGCCTCCAGTCTGAAAAGCAACCCTCCACCACCACCCTCTGTCCACCACCACCACCTTTGAGCCAGTTCTGTATTGTAGAATGGGAGGTAACGGATAGGTTTAAGCTAAAGAAATTGTAAATAATTGTTGTTTTAATGTTCTCTGTTGGACCTAAAGAATATAATTGTTAATTTTTACTTCAAATAGTGAGATCTGGGATAGTTCTTTGCCTCTTGAAATTTAACAGGTTACGACGCAAGGTGAGCTTCTCTGTGTCTCAGGTTTAATCTCATAACGGTTTGGGCTTTTGTCTGTGATAATGAACAGGTTTAGACAGATCCAGTCCAAGATTTGGACAGATTTTGAATAGATTTGGGGTACGAGAAAAGCCCAGTAGATTTAAGAACTTGCCAATTAGTGTCCTAGATTTTTAAATAAAATGTAGGTGAAACAATTTGTTCAAGTTCAATTACTTGTGGTTGGTTAAATTAAAAGTGAGAGAAATGGCTCTTAAAATTGCTAAAGAGATTCTGGGGTTTGAAGATGATTCACAAGTTTGTCAAGAAAATTTAAAAAGAAAAGACTTAGAATTAACAAAGAGATTAGAATTGGTTTTAACCAAGGACAAAAGTAAAGCTGAAATTGTAAGGGAATTACTCAAACAGGTTTGTCAGCGAAACAGACAAGTGCAGTAGAGTTAGAAAAATTTAAATTACAAGTGAGGAAAATGGAGTTAGAAGATAAAGAAAGGGGGAGAAAGAGGAAAAAGAGAGGAAAGGTTCTTAGCTGAGCAAATAGAGAGAAAGAGAAAGGGAGAGAGAAGTAAGGGAGAGAGAAAGAGAGAGGAAAAAGATAAAGTTCTTAGCTGAGCAAAAAGAGAGAGAGAAGTTGCGCATCAGAAGTTGCGACTTAGTCAGCAAAATCAAGTTAACAGGATGGAGATTAAAAGAGAAGGTAGTGATATATACAAATATATCAAAACTCTACCATATTCTGTTGGGAAAGATGTTGAAACCTTCTTTATTTTATTTGAAAAATTGGCTAGACAGATCGGGCGGTCTGAGTATTTACGGGTAATGCTATTTCAGACTAAACTGGTAGGCAGAGCTAGTGAGGTATTTGCCAGATGAGGGGTCAAGAGATTATGAAGAGGTCAAACAGGCTATTTTAAAGTGCTTATGAATTGGTACCAGAAGCATGTAGACGGTGGTTTAGAAACATAAAGAAGGAACCAGGTCAGACCTATGTTGAGTTTGAAGTTATTTTGTCATTTAGATAGACAGGTGTGGGTCTTAAGGATAGATAAGCCCTATGAGGCTCTAAGAAAGATTATTCTGCTAAAGGAGATTAAAAACTCACTTCCAGGGATAAGAATTCATGTGGAGGAAAGGACACTTCTGGAAGTGAGAAGGGCCTCAGAGTTAACAGATAAATACACGTTGGTACATAAGACAAGCTTTCGGCCAGAATTTTATCCTGTGAGGGATAGAATTTGGGAGAAGGAGCAATCCTACACTGCGAAACAAAGAGTAGAGAACACTGGTAGGAGCTTACCACAGGTTAAAGAAGCACAAGAGGGTGGAAAGGAGGTGAAAGGCCTCAGATGTTTTCACTATAATGAAGTGGGACACAGAAAATTACAGCACTGGGAGAAGGTGTTTTCATTGCCAGAAAGTGGGATACAAAGTCACAGTGCTGGTCGTTGAAGAAAGGCACTGTGGAAAAAGATGTGCCAAAAGAAGCTAAGCCAATGGCATTCGTGAAAGTAGTAAAGGAAACCCCAAGAAAAGCCGAGGAGCTGCAGGGAAGTGCACAACCTAGGCAAGGGCTGGGTGTGGAGTTAGTGCCTGATCTCTATAAAGCATTCACCTCTGTGGGTAACGTTTACTCAGAAAGAACAGGGGAGGAAGGGCAAGACATTAGAATTTTGAGAGATACAGGATCTAACCAGTCTCTAATAGTAAGAGATGAGTGAATTTGCACTTTTTCTGCTCTGATACCCGAGAGTGTGGTAATTTGTGGGATAGATGGACAGAAATTTAGTGTTCCCCTATGTAAGATCAGGTTGGAGTGCCCCAAATTAAAACTGGGGAAATAACAGTGGGAATGATTGACAGAGTATCAGTTCCAGGAATATAGTTTGTTCTTAGGAATGATTTAGCAGGCTCCAAGGTGGGAGTGACACCCTTTGTTGTGGACAAACCCAAAGAAGACCAAGAAACTGAGGAGTATTCTCCCAGACCGTGTAGTAACAAGATCCCACTATCATAAACCACAGCATGAAACATAAACTAAAGAGAAAGATGAAGGAGTTGAGGTTTAGTTAGTGGACACTCTGTTTGACATAATGGTGCAGGAAAAGCCTGACCGTCAGACAGAAGTGTTTACTCCTGAAAGGCTTAGGGACTTGCAACAGCAAGGCAAGATGACAAAAGATATAAATGTGGATATGTATTCCGAAAAGGAGGCAGAGAATACTTCTGAGGGTTATTATCTGAAAGATAGAATCCGAAGACGAAGAAGGAGACCACGGCAGGTTAGTGCAGTGGAGAAATGGGCTGAAGTGTACCAGATTGTGTTGCCGGTAGCATACAGACAGGAGGTGTTATGAACTACCCTGTAGGAGGTCACTAGGTATATGAAAATTCAGGCTAAGGTACAAAAACATTTTTATTGGCCTGGAATGCGCAAGAATGTGGTTAATTTTGTTATATGTGTTATACATGCCAAATGGTAGGTAAGCCACAGGCAGTAATAAAACCAGTACCTTTGTTGCCAATTCCCACATTTGAAGAACCTTTTACGTGGGTTATAAATGATTGTGTAGGTCCCCTTCCAAGAACTAAAAGTGAGCCCCAATGCATGTTAACCATAATGGTTGGGTTTACCAGATTTCCGGAGGCAATTCCATTACAGAGTATCAAGGCAAAAAGATTAGTAGAGGAGTTTAGTAGCTTTCGTCACTAGTATAGGCTACCCAAACAGGCTTAGTCAGACCAAGGGTATAATTTTACTGCTAGGTGGGTTAAGGAGGTCAAGGATAGCTTAGGTATATAGCACTTTAAATCAAGTGCATATCATCCTGAATCCCAGCAAGCTTTCGAAAGGTGGCATCAGATCCTGAAGACCATGTTGAGAGCATACTGTCAGGATTACCCAAATGATTGAGATAAAGGTATCCCATTTGTATTGTTTGCCATTAGAGATGCCTCAAATGAGTCTACTCAGTTTACTCCCTTTGAGTTAATATTCGGGCATGAACCCCTTTGAAATTAATTAAAGAGAAATTGACAGGACCAAAGTCGGAGATCTCACACTTGGATTATGTATCGGAAGTGAGGGAGAGATTAAATGGAGTAGGTGAGTTAGATAACAGCACCTAAAGAGGGCACAGCATAGAATGACGCAGGTGGCAGATGAAAACTCTGAGACTCAGACGTTTTCCTGAGGGGATAGCGTGTTAGTACTGTTACCGGTGATGGGAGATCCCTTCAAAGCCAGGTTTAGTGGTCCCTATCAAATTGAGAAAAAGTTGGATCAGGTGAACTATCTGATAAAGATGGCAGATAGAAAAAAACTGTATTGGGTATGTCATGTGAACATGCTGAAACCGTATTATACTAGAAAGAAAGAACTGGAGAAACAGGTGTTACTTACTGCCCTGCAGAGTGAGGAATCAAATCCAGATGTTGTGGATTTTGCTGTGCCTCCAGAGCAGCGAGGAGAGAGGACGGAGAGAAGCGAGGGCTGTCGGGAAGGGTAAGTTTTCCCACTTTAAAAGGGACTTACCTCGGGAATCGGTTCTTCATTTTTACAGAGTGGCGTGGAGAGAAGCGAAGGCTGATGGGAAGGGAGAGCACAAGAACCATTTTTTAAAGGAGCAGCAGAGGGCGAGGCCACAGCGAGAAGCAGAGGGCTGCCAGGTATATATTTGGGCAGTGGCTGAATCCCGAGACACTACATGTGTAGTGTCTCCTACCCTCCCTCATCCTCTAACCAAAAAAATGGACTGTCATGTGTTGCTAAGGTAAAGCGTTTCAGTTGATATTTCTTGTGTATCGTGCGATTGATTAAAAGTTTACTGTTAGTTGAATAAGACCATAGAGAAGTACTAGAAATTATCAAACTCATAAATTTATATAAATTAATTAAATAAGTAGAGATGGCTGGACAGGTGATGTGCTGTAGCTGTATGATGTGGGAGATGGCTGATCCCATTGTGAATGGCAGTGACCACATCTGCAGCAAGTGTTGGTTGCTGGAAGAACTCTGGATCAGAATTGATGATCTGGAATCTGAGCTTCAAACTCTGTGGCACATCCGGGAGGGGGAGAGTTACCAGGACACTGTTTCAGGAGGCAGTCACACCTGGTAGATTAAAAAATTCAAATTCAGTTAGTGATCAGGGACAACAGGGTGTAACTGTAAGTGAGGGAGGTCGGGGGATTCTGAGTTCAGGAGTGGAGGAGCCTCAACCTTTGACCTTGTCACACAGGTATGAGATTTTTGTTCCCTGTACAGATGAGGAAAAGGGCTGTGGACAGGATGAGCCAGCTGACCACTGCACCATGGTGCAGAAGGCCATTCAAGAGAGGCATGCAAAAAGACTAGTTGTTATAGGGGATTCTATAATTAGGGGAACGGATAGTATCCTTTGCAAGTCGGATTGGGAGTCCTGTATGGTGTGTTGCCTGCCCGGTGCCAGGGTGCAGGACATCTCCAACCGGCTTGAAAGAATATTGGAGTGGGAGGGAGAAGATCCAGTTGTTGTGGTCCACGTTGGCAATAACAACATAGACAAAGCTAGGACCTATTTGGGGATTATCAAACAATTGAAGAACAGGTCCTTTAGGGTCGTAATCTCTGGATTTCTGCCCAAGCCACATGCTAATTGGCATAGGGATAAGAAAATTAAAGAAGTAAACACATGGCTAAGAGATTGCTGTGGGAAAAAGGGATTCCATTCCATGGGACATTGGCATCAGTTTTGGAATGGGGAGATCTGTACCAATGGGATGGAACTAGTGTTCTAGCGAATAGGATAAAAAGGGTGGTCACTAAGGCTTTAAACTTGTGAACCGGGGTTGGGAAGGGAAAAGGAGAGTGACAGGGAGCATGGAGTCAAGTAGAAAGATAAGCAGCAGGTTCGCATGTGTGCAGGGTTTAAGTTCAAGACAGACAAGGAATGAAGCAAGAAGGAAGGATAACTTAGGACATATCACTTGAGATGTTGGAAATCATAGGGTAAGAAAATTACCTTTAAGGAACTTTACCTGAATGCTCATAGTATTCATAACAAAGTAGATGAATTAACAACACAAATCATTGTGAATGTTTATGATGTGGTAAGCATCACAGATACATGGTTGCAGGGGTTCAGGACTGGCAGTTAAACATCAAAGGATTTACAACTTATCGAAAAGACAGGGAGTTGGGCAGAGGGGGCAAGGTTGCCTTGTTAGTTAGGAATGAAATTAAATCTATGGCACAGAATGGCATAGGATCAGATGATGTGGAGTCTATGTGGATGGAGTTGAGGAACCACAAAGGCAAAAAAACCATAATGGAAGGTATGTACAGACCTCCCAGCAGTGTCAGGACCAGGGATGCAAGATGTACCAGAAAATAGATAGGGCATGTCAAAAGGCAAGGTCATGGTGATCATGGGGACTTCAACATGCAAATTGACTGGGTGAATAATGTTGCCGGTGGATCCAAAGAAAGGGAATTTATGGAATGCTTATGGGATGGTTTTTTGGGACAGTTTGTGATAAAGCCCACAAGGGAGCAGGCTATGCTGGACTTAAGGTTATGTAATGAACCAAATTTTATAAAAGATCTTAAAGTAAGGAAACATTTAGGAGGCAGTGATCATAATACGGTAGAGTTCAGTCTGCAGTTTGAAAGAGAGAGCGCAAAATTGGATGTAATGGTGTTGCAGCTAAATAAAGGTAATTACAAGGGCATGAGATGGGAAATGACAAAAATTGACTAGAAGCAGAGCCTAGCGGAGAAGACAGTACAGCAATAATAGCAGGGGCTTCTGGGTGTACCTGAGGACACATTACAGAGGTTCATCCCAAAGAAAAGAAATACTATCCAGGGGGATAGACAGCCATGGCCGACAAAGGAAGTCAGGAAATGTACCAAAGAGAAAAAGAGAACCTATAAAATGGCCAAGAGCACTGGGAAATCAGAAGATTGGGAAGATTACACAAACAAGAAGAGGATAACAAAGAGAGAAATGAGGAAGGATAGGATCAAATTTGAAAGTAGGTGAGCCAGTAATATTAGAAATGATAGTAAAAGTTTCTTTCAATACATAAGAAACAAACAAGAGGCAAAAGTAGAAATTGGGCCGCTCCAAACTGATGCAAGAAGGCTAGTGCTGGGAGATAAGGAAATATCTGAAGAACTTAATAAGTACTTTGCGTCAGTGTTCACAGTGGAAGACATGAGTAATATCCCAACAATTAAGGAGAGTTAGGGGGCAGAGTTGAGTATGGTAGTCATTACAAAAGAGAAAGTGCTAGAAAAGCTAAAAAGTCTAAACATTGATAAATCTCCTGGCCCCGATGGGTTACATCCTAGAGTTCTGAGGGAGGTGGCTGAGGAAATAGTGAAGGCATTGGTTGTGATCTTTCAAAAGTCACTGGAGTCAGGGAAAATCCCAAATGATTGGAAAATTGCTGTAGTAACCCCCTTGTTCAAGAAAGGATCAAGTCAACAGATGGAAGATTATAGGCCGATTTGCCTAACTATCATTAAATATGAGATTTCTAAATTCTTGGAAGTGCAGGGTCGAATTAGAACAAGTCAACATGGATTTAGTAGGGGGAGGCTATGCCTGATGAACCTGTTAGAATTCTTTGAAGAGGTAACAAGTACATTAGATCAGGGAAACTCAGTGGATGTTATCTATCTAGACTTCCAAAAGTCCTTTGATAAGATGTCTCATGGGAGGCTGCTGCATAAGGTGAGGGCCCATGGTGTTGGAGGTGAGCTACTCGCATGGATTGAGAATTAGCTGTCTGACAGAAGGCAGAGAGTTGGGATAAAAGGTTGTTTTTTGGAATGGCAGCTGGTGACAAGTGGTATCCCACAGGGTTCAGTGTTGGGGCCGCAGCTGTTCACTTTATATATTAATGATCTGGATGAAGGGACTAGGGGCATTCTGGCAAAGTTTGCCAATGATATGAAGTTAGGTGGACAGGCAGATAGTACTGAGGAGGTGGGGAGGCTGCAGAAAGATTTAGACAGTTGAAGAGAGTGGTCCAGGAAATCGCTAACGAAATTCAATGTGAACAAATGCAAGGATTGCACTTTGGAAAAAAGAATACAAGCATGGGCTTTTTTTAAAACAGTGAGAAAATTATTAAGCCAAAGTACAAAAGTATCTGGGAGTGCTAGTCCAGGATTCTCTAAAGGTTGACTTGCAGGTTGAGCCCGTGATTAAGAAAGCAAATGTAATGTTGTCATTTATGTCAAGAGGGTTGGAATATAAAAGAAGTGAGGTGCTTCTGAGACTTTATAAAGCTCTGGTTAGGCCCCATTTAGAATACTGTGTCCACTTTAGGGCCCCACACCTCAGGAAGGACATATTGGCACTGGAGCGTGTCAAGCGGAGATTCACACAGATGATCCCTGGAATGGTAGGCCTAACAGACCATGAGCGGCTGAGGATCCTGGGATTGTATTCATTGGAGTTTAGAAGGTTGAGGGGAGATCTAATAGAAACTTACAAGGTAATGCATGGCTTATAAAGGGTGGACGCTGCAGAGTTTTTTCCTTAGGTAGGGAGACTTGGACCCATGGACACAGCCTTAAAATTAGAGGGGGTCAATTTAGAATGGAAATGAGGAGACATTTCTTCAGCCAGAGAGTGGTGAGCCTGTGGAATTCACTGCCAAGGAGCGCAGTGGAGGCCGTGATGTTAAATGTCTTCAAGGCAGAGATTGATAAATTCTTGATCTTGCAAGGAATTAAAGGCTACAGGGAGAGTGCGGATAAGTGGAATTGAAATGCCCATGGTTCATGATTAAATGGCAGAGTGGACTCAATGAACCAAATGGCCTTACTGTCACTCCTATGTCTTTTGGTCTTATGTTAAAAAATGAAGTCCTTGAGGAGTGGGATCGGTTAGTAAACTATCTGTCACAGGAGCAAAGAACACAGTTGAAAGGTTTGTTACAGCAGGATGAGGACATATGTAGAAATCAGATGGGGAGGACTAATGCTATTGTACATGAAGTAGATGTAGGAAATTCTGCTCCAATAAAACAAAACCCCTAACAGCTTAATCCTTTCAAAGCCAGACAGGTCCAGGTGGAGGCCATGCTTAATAAGGATATCATCAAACCAAGCCAGAGTGAGTGGAGTTTGCTGATCGTCTTAGATCACAAAATGGATGAGACTCAACAATTTTGCGTGCATTATTGGAAGGTACCGTTACAAAATTGGACTCATATCCAATACCAAGATTGGAGGACTGTATCAAGAAAGTTGGACAAGCCAGTTACATCACCAAGTTGGACTTTCTGAATGGTTACTGGCATGGACCTTTATCAGAGACAGCAAAAGAAATTTCTGCATTTGTAACCCCAAATGGGCTATATCAATTCAAAATGATGCCCTTTGGGTTGAAGAATGTACCCGCCACATTCCAAAGACTCATGAACAGAGTTGTGGCCAGGTTAACAAACTGTGTAGTCTATTTGGACAATGTAGTGATCCTTAATAAGTCCTGGAAAGATCACATGGTACAGTTGGTAGAGCTCTTTGAACAACTACGTGAAGCAAAACTGAATTCGCGAAAGCAGAGGTGACGTTCTTGGGACATAACATGGAAGGTTGACCCCCACGGAACGCAAAGACGAAGGCCCTCGAGGAATTTCCACAACCAACCTCAAAGAAAGAGGTGCTTTGATTCTTGAGGCTAAGCGGATTCTATTTTAAGTTTGTTCCAAACCTCACCAGCGTAGTGGCACCATTAACCGATTTGCTGAAGAAGAATACAAAGTTTATGTGAACAGAACAATGCAGGAGGCATTCGACCATTTAAAAGCAAATATTAACCACTACACCAGTTTTTGCTACACCAAACTTTTGAAACCCTTCAAAGTTGCCATCGATGCTAGTGACATAGGAGTTGGAGATGTACTGCTACAGGAAAGTGATGATGGGATTGAACTGCCAGTTGGTTACCTTTTGAAGAAATTCAACATCCACTAGAGGGAATACTCACGATCGAAAAAGAACTATTGAGTTTGGTACTGGCCTTATAACATTTTAATATGTATGTCACAAACAATGTATTGGAGACGGTTGTATACACGGATCACAATCCTCTTACATTCTTGGAATGCTTTAAAGACAAGAGTACGAGACTATTTCATTGGAGTCTTATGTTATAGACTTTTAATTTACAAATCGTACATTTTGCAGATCGTAAGAATGTTATCATAGATACGTTATCGCAGATTTAACTGATAAAGTATGCATGAGGTTGATACTTGTTCAATGTTGTATATATGTGGGAAGAAGTTAATGTGAACTTAGTTTAAAGTCATATGTATGCCATGTTTAATATGGTTAAGGAATAGAGAAAAAAAGTGAAGCCATCTTTTCATTATGATGGTTCATTTTTTTCTTAAAGGGAGTGTTATGAAAGTGTAGGTATGCACTGTACCTTTAAGAGGGAGAGGAAGGTGGCAAGGACTGACTGAAAGCTTTAGGGTATAAAACTGGACATTTTGAACAGTTAGGGGGAGAACACAGATCACAGGTGATTAAAATTAATTGAAAAAAGTCCAAAAAACGGAACTTATGTTCTTCTTCCTCAAGATAATATACTATCTGTCTTGTATTTCGAAGGAGGAAGGAGGTCTGGGTAAATTTCAATCTGAGGACCTTTATGTTTAGATAATCATGCTTGGAATTTCATTTTCTGGCCATGGTGACTTCCATATACTGTTTTAACATGCGTGAAGATAAGATTTGCTCATTGTAAATGTACTTTGGTGTTGAAGCATCCAACAAACGGAGATTGGAATTTTGGAAATGCAATTCTCTTTGAACAAAATTATTTGATGAAATGTTCTAAAATCTGAGAAAACTGATAGAGGAATTTTAAAAAGAGCACAATCTAACAAAGGAGGTAGGCATCCCCTTTGTTAATTATAATACACTTATTTCCTTACAGGAGGAGTAGAAACAGTTGATGTAATTACATGCAGTAGTACCCCACCCCCGTTTTGAATCCCTATTAGATTAATACTAATTAACCCATTCTGCTTGGCTTGGAATGGATGAAGGTTGTTTGTATTTTAGAAAAATGGAGACAACTAAGGCTGAACCTGTTTGCAGATTTTCAATGTCACCCCTCCCTCAACCCATCAAACCATTCATACATTACACATTTCAGTGTTGGGGAAGAACTGTGGAAAGCTTAAAAAAATTAGGTATTGGGAATTCTAGTGTATAAAAATTGTTAGTGACTGAGAGAATAAACAGAACTTTGAATTTGGACAAGTTTATATAGAGATGTCAAGTATCTAAAATGAGTTATCAAATAACTTTTATTTTAAAAAATGGGGCGTCTCAGAGAAAAAAAGATTTTTTTTGTCTGAATTAAACAGAAATGTTTGACATCTATATTAAAATATTATAAGATTATGCTCCATGGACTACAAATTTCTCCAGATCTCTGGAATTAGATAGGTGATAACAGTTAAATTGCAAAATTGGATGAGAAAAAGTAATTAGGAAAGTGCTTGCAGAAGAAAAACAAATTAGAGAACGTGTCTTAGACATGTATATCTACTTGACAAAAGGATTAGTGGTGTGGAAGAGCACAAAACATGGTTTAAATGAAAATACACTGACGCATCATTCATTGAAAAACTGACTTTAAAATAATCAAAATAGTATTAGTGAAAGGGAGCATGAAAGCATAAATAGAAGGTAAAGCCTAATAAATGTGCTGTGATTTGTCAGAGCTATACTGTTTCATACCATGAAACTGCAGCTAAGAGGGGTACTTGCATGCAGAAGGAGTACCAATCAATGATGCAATCATTCACAAAGTTAGCAAATTAAGGAAATATATTGAAGAAGGGATACAGATGAAGAGAGCTGGAGAAAATTTGGGTCCATGTGTGATGTTATTTTACTGGCCTTACTGAAGGTGTTAAAAACAATCAAAGCTGTCAGGTTAAAAATAAACTCAAAAAAGGCACAACCAGGCAATCCAGAAGTGTCTTATCTAGGACAGATAGTGACACAAGGCAACCATAGAATTCCATTGGAAAGGAAAACCACAATATTGGAAATGAAGAAAACAGTTACTGTTAAAGGGGTAAGACAAGTCCTAGAACTGCTTAACTATTGTGGGAATTTTGTAAAAAATTATAGCGAACTAGCCAGATCCCTGCAAGACCTTACAAAAGGAGGACAAGCTAGCTCAGAGATAATTGACATAAGACACGAGCAAGAGGCATTTTTCAAAATCAAACAGACACTGGCCTCCACACCAGCTCTCGGACTGTCTGACCTGATAAAGCCCTTTCACCTCTTTTGCAGTGAAAATAAGGGTAATCAGTCTGCAATAGTGATACAGAGATGTGGAGACAAGCTCTGGCCTGTGGGATACTACTCAGGCAAAATGGATCCGGTCATGATGGGACAACACTCGTCTGTTCAAACACCCAATCTGCTACCTGGGCACTAACGACATCCTCTCCCTTGACACAACCGGGGAGGGTATACTCCCCACATAGTATACTCCTGCTGTTGGAAGCTGGAAAACTGAGAGTTGTTATAGACAGTCAGCAAGCCAAATGGGAAGCTGCACTGTTGCCAGAAGACAAGCACGTGGAAGTAGTTAAAGACAGCAGAGGGAACCAAGCAACCTATGTGAATCAGGAAAGAGAGACATATGATTGAATCCCCCTCATGGAGCAGGAAGAGGAGAGACAGGATCAAGTTAAGGAGGAACCATTAGAGAAGCCAGATGTGGAATTCATGTTTGTAGATGGGGCACAGAAGTACTGTGATGGTGAGGCTTGGCCGAAGTGGGCTGTGATTAATTTGTAAGGGGAACTTAGGCAGGAGCAAGGATCGGAGGATGCCACTCTACCCAGGTAGCTGAACTAAAAACACTGACTGCCGCCTTGCAGTTCGGGAAAGGAAAGAGAGTTACACAGACAGCTTTTGATGTAGTCCACAACCACATGATGGCATGGGCAAGACAAGTTGTCTCGCGTAGTAGCATATTTCAGCACAAAACCCGAGTGAAGGATTTAGTAGCCACAGCAATTGAGCCAAAAGAGGCAGCGGTACTTAAAATTAAAGCGTACAGAATGATTCAGACACCAGAGCAGGGAGGGAATGACTACTCAGATGTTAGAACAGGAACTGATAACTGTAGCAGCTGTGAGAGAGCAAGAAGTCAAAGATGATGAATGGAACATTCTAGGTTTACAAGCAGCAGCTGGTTTAGAAGATAAAGCAGAATGGGGTAAGGCTGGGGCAGCGTTAGGAGCAGATGATATTTGGAGTAAGAAAGATAAGGTGGTAGCTCCCATATTCTGCCAGCAGAGCCTATGCAATGTTTACCATTGACTAGCACATGTAGAGAGGGATAAAATGATACAACTAATTTCTAATTGCGAGTAGTGGAAAGGAATGGGAAGAGTCACAGCAAAACATTGCCAGAGATGCACAAACAGATCCAGAGTAGGGAATTCAAATCAAAATGAGCCACCAGCCTGCCCATAGGGACCATGGGAACACCTCTGAATGGACTTTATTGGACAACTCCCACAAAGTCAGAATCAGAAATTCTACCTGGTCATGGTCAACCAGTTTACCAGATGGGTAGAAGCTTTCCCCACAGCGGACTGTACCACAACTATGGTGGCAAAATTATTGGTGGAGACTCAAACCAAGGAACATGCTTCATGGGAAGTGCCTAAAGGAAGCATGTAAACTCTTGGGAATAACACAAAAGTATCATATCCTTTACTATCCATGGAGCTCGGGTAAGGTAGAGAGAATGAATGAAAGGCTGAAAAATGCTCTGACCAAGGCAATGCTAGGAGGAGGAACGAAATGGACTCCTTCCCTACCAGTCATCCTGACAGCCCAGAGGGCAACTCCCCCGAGGGCCACTGGACTAACACCCGTTGAACTCAAGATGGGACAAGCAAGGACACTCCTCCAGGTCTTAGTCAAAGGACGAGCAGAACTGATTAACAGCAAGGGACAAGTCTGGGATTATATGAAATCCCTCTGTAAGCATTTACTCATACTTCACAGACAGGCATGCAACCAGCAACTTTTCAAGGACTGGGAGTCTGAGGGACACCCAGAACAGACAGAAATGCCAGCCCCAGAATCAAAAGTCCTGGTGAAAATAAGTCCAAGCAAGAGAGCCTTGTCCCCTCGCAATGGGATAGACCTCATGAGGTAATATTAACAGGTAACATGAGCACATCTATTAATAAAAGCAGGATTGGTAAACGGAGACACCCCAACCAGTTAAAAGTAAATCCTTAAAAGTAAATAAGGATTAACTGCCAACTTGTCTAGTGTGTTCTGTCTCTCTCTCTCTCTCTGTCTTTTTTTCTGTTTCCCTCTTGCAGGTTTTAAGGACCCTCACTACATGATCACCAACAAGCAACAGGAGTGGGATCCTTGACACCAGGATGGGAGCCAGAATATATTAAGGTCACACGTAAATATATGTGATGTGGTTGTGCAGTGGCAATTGTAATGAAGAATATTACAAATGTTAGAGTAAACATGAAAACACTATCCTCTGCAGGTTCCTCTCAATTTTGATCCAATCAGAGGCTGACAGGCAATTGATGAAACAGAAGCAAAATATTAAGACATTTTTATACATGTCATATGTTTATGCCAAACGTATTATGTTATGACACAGCAGTGAACTTTTCTGCTAGTTAAACCAAACATCCAGAAAAGCTCATCTCGCCTCATAATCTGTTAAAGTATGAGGGACAGAAAACACCCAAATTCCACTATTTACAGAAAAAATATCAAATTATTCTTTAAATCTAAAAGTGAACATTAAACAAAAACTATTTACAACTCTAAATGCTTATTATCTGCCTCCCACTCTATAGCAATATACTGTTCCCATAAAAACCCATCTTCAAATTAAATCAACTTAACTTCAAAACCACACAGCAGCTGTCATCTCTGGTGTCCTCCTTCTTTTGGCTGAAGATCTCCCTGGGTCGTCTTATGTCTTTTTCCGGCAAAGTTGTTTCATATGAAAAAAGTACCTATGATCGAGAGTGTTTTGAATGGTAGACTCTCTTGATGGCATTTACTCTCTGGGTCTAACTTTCAAAATGTCTTTATACCCCTAACATTGGATCATCTCATTGGTTTGAGGTTGGCAAAAATAATAAATACAGACTCAATTGGGTTTTAGTATCCTGGGGCATATTTTAAACTGATTGGTTAGATTCAAATTTTTGTCAAAACAACTCAGGTATCTATTTCACAGCCAAATGTTACATATTTTCAATTTTCTAGTACACTTTGAGACTGCTAGTAAATCACATGTCAGGTGCCTGCAACACCTCAGTGCAAAACAGTATTTACTCTCTCTTAAGGGTACAATATGCACCTCCCCTTAAGAAAAAAACAAAACATCATAACGACAAGATGGCTTCATTTTTGTTTCTAATTCTTAATCCCATTACAATGAAATTCATACAGCATTAATCTAAGTTCATATTAATTTCTGCACACATATATAAAACATTGGTATCTGTTCAATATTTCTATACTTTATATGTTAAATCCATGACAACGCATTCACTATCGCATTCTTACAACCCGCAACTTGTACAGTTTGTAAATTAAATGTCTGTTGCATAAGACTGCAATGAAATAGTCTCATATTCTTATCTTTAAATTGTAAGAAAATTGTGATTCGTGTACTCAACTGTCTCCAAAGCATTGTTCTTCACATAAACATTAAAATGTTCTAAGGACAGTACCAAACTCATTAATTCCTTTTCTATTCTAGAGTATTTTCTCTGATGGGTGTTGAGTTTCTTTGAAAAGTAGCCAATTAACTAATCAATTCCATCAACATCTTCCTGTAGCAGTATAGCTCCTACTCCTATATCGCTAGCATAGATGACAACTTTAATGGGTTTCAAAAATTTTGATGTAGCTAAAATTGGTGCGGTGATTATTACAGCTTTTAAATTGTCAAATCCCTCCTGGCATTGTTTTGTCCACCAAAAGTTTGTGTTCTTCTTCAGTAAATCTGTTAGCAGTGCCACTACGCTGCAGAAGTTTGGAACAAACATCCAGTAGAATCCGTTTAGTCTTAGTCCCAAAAGTCGAAGCACCTCTTTCTTCGAGATTGGTCGTGGAAATTCCTCGATGGCCTTCACCTTTGTGTTCCTTGGGGTCAACCTTTCATGACTGATGTTATGTCCCAAGAATGTCACCTCTGCCTTTGTGAATTCTGTTTTCTTTAAGTTTATTACCTGTTTTGCTTCACTTAATCGTTCAAAGAGCTCTGCCAGCAATGCCATGTGATCTTTCCATGACTCACTAAAGATCACTACAACATCCAGATAGACTGCACAGTTTATTAATCCAGCCACAACTCTGTTAGTCTTTGGAATGTTGCAGGTGCATTCTTCATTTCAAAGGGCATCACTTTGAATTGATATAACCTATTTGGGGTTACAAGCGGAGAAACTTCTTTCGCTTTCTCTGATAAAGATACCTGTCGACAAACACGCAGTAGGTCCAACTTTGTGATGTAACTGGCTTGTCCAATTTTCTCTATACAGTCCTTCAATCTTGGTATTGGGTATGAGCCTGATTTTGTTATGGCATTGACCTTCCGATAGTCCACACAAAATCGTTGAGTGCCGTCAGGTTTGGGAACTACAATCGGCAAACTCAACTCACCCTGATATCTTCATAGAGCACCACATCCACTTCCTTCTCGACCTGTGACTTTGAAAGGATTAAGCCTGTAGGGATGTTGTTTTATCAGAACAGCATTCCCTACTTCTACCTCATGCAAAATAGCATTAGTCCTCCCCATCTTATTCCTGCATATGTCCTCATACTGCTGCAACAAACCTTTCAGCTGTGTTCTTTGTTCCTGAGGCAGATAGTTCACCAACCTATCCAACTCCTCAAGGTCTTCCTCATTGTTTAACCTATTTTGAGGTTAAACTCCACAACATCTGGATCTGATTCCACATTCAGTGGGCAGTAAATTACACCTGTTTCTCCAGTTCCTTCTCTCAATGATAAAGTTTCATCATATTCACATGACATACCCGATACAGTTTTTTTTTCCTAGCCAGTATCTCCTATCATTGGTGACAATACTCGTACATCATCCCCATGAGAAAAAGTCTGAATTTCAGATTTTTTTTATCTGCTACCTGCTTCATTCTATGCTGTGCCCTCTTCAGGTGCTGTTTAGCTAATTCCCCTACCCAATTTAATCTCTCCATCAACTCCGAAACATAATCTAAATGTGAGATCTCCAACTTCTGTCCTGTCAATGTCTCTAATTAATTTCAAAGGCCTTCTCACTTCATGTCCGAATAGTAACACAAAGGGAGTAAACTGAGTAGATTCCTTTGGGGCATCACTAATGGCATACAATACAAATGCCGTCAGGTTTGGGAACCAATCATTCAGGTAATCCTGACAGTATGCTCCTAACATAATCTTCAGAGTCTAATGCCACTTTTCCCAAACTCCCTGGGATTCAGGATGATATGCACTTGATTTAAAGTTCTGTATGCCTAAGCTATCCATGACTTCCTTAAGCAGCCTAACAGTAAAACTAGACCTTTGGTCTGATTGAATCTCTCTGGGTAGCCCATACAGTATGAAGAAAGCTATTAACACCTCTACCATCTTTTTTGCCTTAATACTTTGTAATGGAACTGCCTCTGGAAATCTGGTAGGCACATCCATTATGGTTGGCAAGTACTGGTTCCCAGATATGGTTTTAGGGAGGGGACCTACGCAATCAATTATAACCCACATGAAAGGTTCTTCGAATGTGGGAATTGGCAACAAAGATGATGGTTTTATTACTGCCTGTGGCTTACATACCATTTTGCATGTGCTACATGTACAGCAAAGGTTAACCACATCCTTGTGCATTCCAGGCCAATAAAAATGTTTTTGTACCTTAGTCTAAGTCTGAGTCTTCCGTACACCCAGGTGACCTCCTGCTGGTAGTTCCTGTGCTACCCGTAACAATTCCTGTTTGTGTGCTACTGGCAACACAATCTGGTGCGCTTCAGCCCATTTCTCCTCTGCACTAACCTGCGTGGTCTCCATTTTCATCTTAGAATTCCATTTTTCAAATAATAACCCCCAGGAATATTTTCTGACTCCTTTTCTGAGTACGTATCAACATTTTTTTATTGTCTCCTCTTTCTGTTGTAAGTCCTTTAGCCTTTCAGGATGAAACACTTCTGTCTGACCCTCTGCCTGTTCAGGTTTTTCCTGCACCATTACATCAAACAAGGTGTCTGCTAACTGAAACTCACCTCCTTCATCTTTCTCTTTTGTTTTTGCATCGTGCTGTGACTTATGATGGTGGGACCTTGTTACTACACAGTCTAGAATAATTCCAGGGTATTTTTCTTTTATCTTCTCAGTTCCCTGGTCTTCGTTGTGGTTCTGTTCGCCGAGCTGGGAAGTTGTGTTGCAGACGTTTCGTCCCCTGTCTAGGTGACATCCTCAGTGCTTGGGAGCCTCCTGTGAAGCGCTTCTGTGATGTTTCCTCCAGCATTTATAGTGGTTTGTCTCTGCCGCTTCCGGTTGTCAGTTCCAGCTGTCCGCTGCAGTGGCTGGTATATTAGGTCCAGGTTGATGTGTTTGTTGATAGAATCTGTGAATGAGTGCCATGCCTCTAGGAATTCCCTGGCTGTTCTCTGTTTGGCTTGTCCTATAATAGTCGTGTTGTCCCAGTTGAACTCATGTTGCCTGTCATCTGCTTATGTGGCTCCTAAGGATAGATGGTCGCGTCGTTTCATGGCTAGTTGGTGTTCATGGATGTGGATCGTTAGCTCTCTTCCTGTTTGTCCTATGTAGTGTTTTGTGCAGTCCTTGCATGGGATCTTGTACACCACGTTGGTTTTGCTCATGCTGGGTATCGGGTCCTTTGTCCTGGTGAGTTGTTGTCTGAGAGTGGCTGTTGGTTGTGTGCTGTTATGAGTCCTAGTGGTCGTAGTGGTCTGGCTGTCAGTTCAGAAATGTTTTTGATGTACGGTAGTGTGGCTAGTCCTTTGGGTTGTGGCATGTCCTCATTCCGTTGTCTTTCCCTTAAGCATCTGTTGATGAAATTGCGGGGGTATCCGTTTTTGGCGAATACATTGTAGAGGTGTTCTTCTTCCTCTTTTTGCAGTTCTGGTGTGCTGCAGTGTGTTGTGGTCCTTTTGAACTTCTTTTGATGCAACTTCTCTTGTGTCTGTTGGCATGGTTGTTTTCGTAGTTTAGGACTCGGTCTGTGTGTGTACCTTTCCTGTATACCTTTGTGGTGAATTCTCCATTCGGTGTTCTCTGTACCATTACATCTAGGAATGGGAGTTGGTTGTCCTTTTCTTCCTCTCTAGTGAATCGGATTCCTGTGAGTGTGGCGTTGATGATCTGGTGTGTGTTCTCTATTTCTGTGTTTTTAATTATTACAAAGGTGTCACATATCTGACCCAGAGTTTGGGTTGAATTTGCGGTAAGACAGTTTGTTCTAATCTTTGCATGACAGCTTCTGCTATGAGTCCAGAGCTGGGTGAGCCCATGGGTGTGCCGTTGATTTGTTCATATATTTGGTTGTTGAATGTGAAGTGTGTTGTGAGGCACAGGTCCAGTAGTTTGAGTATGCAGTCTTTGTTGATAGGTTCCCCGTCTTGTCTGTTCTGTATGTCCAGCAGGTTGGCTATTGTTTCTCTGGCTAGGGTTTTGTCAATAGAGATGAACAGTGCCGTTACATCGAATGAGACCATAGTTTCTTCCTTGTCTATGTGTATATTCCTGATGATGTCCAAGAATTCCTGTGTTGACTGTATAGACTGTCTGGATCCGCTGATCAGATGTTTCAGTTTCTGTTGTAGTTCTTTAGCCAGTTTGTGTGATGGTGTTCCTGGTAGTGATACTATGGGTCTGAGTGGGATGTCTGGTTTGTGCACTTTAAGTAGTCCATAGAATCTGGGGGTGTTGTTGCTTTCAGGCTTCATTCTTTGTAGGTCAGACCTGGTTATGTGTCCATTTTTTTTGCAGGTTCCTCAGTGTGTTGTTTATCCTATTGGTGAGCTGTGGGGTGGGGTCAAACTCCCTCTTTTAGTAGGTGTTGGTATCTGCAAGTAGTTGTTGCGCTTTTTGGATGTAGTCTGCTTTGTCCAGGATGACCGTCATTCTGCCTTTATCTGCTGTTAGTATGATTATGTTCTTATAATTTCTTAGTGATTTTAGTGCTTCCCTCTCCTTGGTGTTGAGGTTGCGTTTGTCTTTTCCTTGTTATCAGGGGTACGATACTTTGTCTCACTGTTTGTTGTGTCTCTTCTGTCAGTTCATTGTTCCTGATTGTGCATTCTAGTGCTGCTAGGAAGTCTGTTGTCTTAGCATCCCTGTGGTTATAGTTGAGTCCCTTGGCCAGTATTGTTCTTTCCGTGTCTGTGAGCTGTCTGTGGAAGAGGTTTCTAACCCAGCTTTGTGTTGTGGTGTCCTCTCTGTTGTGTGTTAGTTTGGCCATTTTTTTCTTTTAGTGCCGTTTTTTTGCAGTGTGTGGTCCTGTTCTGTCCTATGGTGACGGCCTGTTCTATGGTCCAGATCCATTCCTGATTGGTGGTTTTTGAAATTAACATTTTTGGCGCGCAATTTCTTGTCTGTATTTGTGAAGTCTGTTGCAAGCGTCTGTAATCATTACCTGGATCATCCTGAATCCATTCTGTCTGGCTGTGTCCCTGGCTTGTGGGTCTGTATCTGGTGTCTGTATCTGACACATGGTGGAAGGATTCGATTCTTTCGGCATTCATGCAGGAACCGGAATTGTTCGTATGTGGCGCTTAGGTGGTTGGCACAGGATTCCCATTTCCTGGCTTGTCTTAGCATCGCTTGCCCGTAGGTGTTCAAAGTCTGTGAGAAGATTTGTAGCTCGGGTGCTCGTTGTTGTGGTTCTGTTCGCCGAGCTGGGAATTTGTGTTGCAGACGTTTCGACCCCTGTCTAGGTGACATCCTCAGCACTTGGGACCCTCCTGTGAAGCGCTTCTGTGTTGTTTCCTCTGGCATTTATAGTGGTTTGAATCTGCCACTTCCGGTTGTCAGTTCCAGCTGTCCGCTGCAGTGGCTGGTATATTGGGACCATGTCAATGTGTTTGTTGATAGAATCTGTGGATGAGTGCCATGCCTCTAGGAATTCCCTGGCTGTTCTCTGTTTGGCTTGTCCTATAATAGTCGTGTTGTCCCAGTTGAACTCATGTTGCTTGTCATCTGCGTGTGTGACTACTAAGGATAGCTGGTCATGTCGTTTCATGGCGAGTTGGTGTTCATGGATGCGGATCATTAGCTGTCTTCCTGTTTGTCCTATGTAGTGTTTTGTGCAGTCCTTGCATGGGATTTTGTACATTACGTTGGTTTTGCTCATGCTGGGTATCGGGTCCTTTGTCCTGGTGAGTTGTTGTCTGAGAGTGGCTGTTGGTTTGTGTGCTGTTATGAGTCCTATGGTTGTGGTAGTCTGGCTGTCAGTTCAGAAATGTTCTTGATGTATGGTAACGTGGCTAGTCCTTTGGATTGTGGTATCCCATGCAAGGACTGCACAAAACACTACATATTACAAACAGGAAGTCAGCTAACGATCCGTATCCATGAGCACCAACTAGCCACGAAACGACATGACCAGCTATCCTTAGTAGTCACACACGCAGATGACAAGCAACATGAGTTCAACTGGGACAACACTACTATTATAGGACAGGCCAAACAGAGAACAGCCAGGGAATTCCTAGAAGCATGGCACTCATCCACAGATTCTATCAACAAACACATCAACCTGGACCCAATATACCGACCACTGCAACGGACAGCTGGAACTGACAACCGGCAGCGGCAGAGACAAACCACTATAAATGCCGGAAGAAACATCACAGAAGCGCTTCATAGGAGGCTCCCAAGCACTGAGGATGTCACCTAGACAGGGGACGAAATGTCTGCAACACAAATTCCTAGCTCGGCAAACAGAACCACAACAACGAGCTCCTGAGCTACAAATCTTCTCACAAACTTTGAATCCCTGGTTTTCTTTGGCTTCGCCACAACAAGGGGTGTCAGTCCCACCTTGGATCCCGCTAAATTGTTCCCAAGAACAAACTGGATTCCTGGAACTGACACTCTGTCAATCACTCCCACTGTTACTTCCCCAGTCTTAACATGGTGCTCTTCAACCTGATCTTACACAGGGGGAATGCTAAAGTTCTATCCATCTATCCCACAAATTACCACTTTCTTGGGTAGCAGGTCAGAAAGAGTGCAAATGAATTCACCTTTTACTCTTCGAGACTGGTTAGATCCTGTATCTCTCAAAATTATAACTTCTTTCCCTTCTCTCCTTGCTCTTTCTGAGTAAACTTTACCCACAGTGGCAAATTCTTTATAAAGATCAGGCACTAACTCCAAACCCCAGCCCCTGCCTCCGCTGTATACTCTCCTGCAGCTCCTCAACTTTCCTTGAGGTCTCCTTTGCTACCTTCACTAACGCCACCCGCTTAGCCTCTTTTACCACATCTTTTCCCACAGTGCCTTTCTTTAACAACGAGCACTGTGACTTTACGTGTCCCATTTTCTGGCAGCGAAAAATCTTTTCCCAGTGCCCTTCTTAAACCACTGGCATTATAATCTTCTGTGCCCCACTCCATTACAGTGAAAACACCTGAGGCCTTTCATCTCCTTTTCACCCTCTTGGGCTTCTTTTTTAACCTATGATAAACTATTACCAGTGTGCTCTACTCTTTGTTTTGTAGTGTAGGTTCTCCTGTTCTCCCAATTTCTATTCCTCACAGGGTGAACGTCTTGCCTTATGCTTCAATGTATATTCATCTGCCATCTCTTTTGTTCTCACTTGTTGAACTTTCTGTTCAATCACATGAGCTCTTATCATCCCTGGAAGTGAATTTTTAAATTCCTCCAGTGGAATAATCTCTCTTAGAGTCTCATAGGTCTTATCTATTTTAAAGGCCCGCACCCATCTATCAAAATTATTTTGTTTAACTCTTTCAAACTCGACATAAGCCTGACCTGGTTCCTTCTTTATGTTTCTTGAACTGCTGTCTATACAGGTCTGGTGCCAATTCATAAGCACTCAAAATAGTCTGTGTGACATCTTCATAATCTCTTGACCCCTCATCAGAGAGAGCTGTAAATGCCTCACTAGCTCTGCCTACCAGCTTAGTCTGAACTCACATTACCCCAAGTTCTCTGGCTACTCCATCTGCCCAGACAATTTTTCAAATGAAATAAAGAAGACTTTGACATATTTCTCATCAAAATCTAGCAGTGTTTTAACATTTTGTATTTATCACTACCTTCTCTCTTCATCACCATCCTGTTTACTTGACTTTCCTGACTAAATCACAACTTCTAAAGTTCAAATTCTCTCTCCATTTCTCTTTCTCATTCTTCTCTCTGTGCACAGCTCAGAACCTTCTCTCTCTTTTTCCTCTGTCCCTTTCTCTTCCTTCTCTCTCTCTTTTTCTATCCCTTTATCTTCTAGCTCCATTTTTCCTCAATTGTAATTTAAGTTTTTCTACCTCTACTGCACTTGTCTGTTTCTCTGACACACCTAACTGCTTGACTAATTCCCTTACAGTTTCAGCTTTATTTCTGTCCTTGGTTAAACCCAATTCTAACCTCTTTGCTAATTCTAAAAGTATGGCCTTTTTTTGTCTTGCTAAACTTTCTTAACAAATTTGGAAATTATCTTCAAACCCCAGAAACTCTTTCGCAATCTTAAGAGCCATTTTTCTCACTTTTAATTTAACCAACCACAAGTAACCAAAATGAAACAGATTGTCTCACCTACATTTTATTTAAAGATCTAGGATACTAATTGACAAGTCTTTAAATTTGCTGGGATCTTTTGTACCCCAAATCTGTTCAAATCTGTCTAAATCTCAGACTGGATCTATCTAAATCTGCCCAAACTGTTACAGCACGGTGGTGAACCCTTCCATTAATTAAGCCAAGCACCCAGAAAAGCTCACTTCACCTCGTAATCTGTTAAAGTATGAGTGACAGAGAACTCCCAAATTCTACTATTCAAAGAAAAAATATCAATTTATTCTTTAGCTTGAAAAGTGAACATTAAACTAACTACTTTTAACTCTAAGCCTCCTTTCTCTTAAATGCTTGGTATTTGCCTCCCACTCTAGAACAATATACTGTTCTCTTAAAAGCCTGTATTAAAATCACACCAAATTAAGTTCAAAACCACACTGTACCTGTCGTCTCTGGTGTCCTCCTTCTTTTGGCTGAAGGTCTCCCTGGGTTATCTTCTGTCTTTTGCTGCAAAGATGTTTCATATGAAAAATGTACCTTTGATAGTGTTTTGAATGGCAGTCTCTCTTTATGGCAGTTACTTTTTGGGTCTAACTTTCAAAATGTCTGCTTCTTTATACCCCTAACATTGGATCGTCTCATTGGTTCGAGATTGGCAAAAACAATAAATTCAAACTTGATTGAGTTTTAGTATTGTGAGGCACAATTTAAATTGATTGGTTAGATTTGAATTATTGTCAAAACAACTCAGGTATCTATTTCACAGCCAAATGTCACATACTTTCAATTTTCTAGTACATTCTGAGACTGCTAGTCAGCCACATGTCAGGTGCCAGCAAGCTGTCAGTGTAAAACAGCATTCACTCTCTCTTAAAGGTACAGTAAATGCCTTCAACTTCATAACAATTAATGTCTCCCACTGTTGGGTTAGTTCACACATTCCCATACATCCAAAGGGTGGTGTCCCACTGTGACCTATCCCTATTAATACACCTGAAGTGGCAGAGTGAATCACTTGCCAGAATGAATCTCTAACAGCCAGGGTTTGCATGGCTGAAACATTTTCTGCAAAGATTTGGTTATATCAGGTGTTATTTGCAGCATCTGGGATAAGCAGAAATCAGCAGGGTACATCTTTTCTGCTTTTGAAGGTTGGTACCAACCCCAATTTAATACCTCCCGCACACCACCATTTGTTACCATTACCAATACACCAAGGGTAGCAAGAGGAGTTACCTCTATTTGTCTTATTACATCTGAGCCGGGGGGGGGGGTTGGTCTGCAAGTCAGAATAGTTGCACTCAATTTTTTAAAGTCACCTTGCCTATATCAAAACTTAATTTTACTAACTTCATGTCAGCCAGAACTTCTAATAATGTTTGATCTTCTGACTATATAACTATGTTTATTCCATACAATGGTATCTACTTTGTGGGCACAAAGCATATGCCTGGCTACCATGTGGTCACGTTACCTAGGCCGCATGGTGCCATTTGTGCATCACATTCTCATTCCTCTTGAAGTGATCATCGGGACACTGCAAACATGCCATCATGGAAATGGAACATCTCTTTGCTTTTCTTTTTCTCCCCTACAGCATAGGTAACCTAGCCAGAGAAGTTATCGACATAGCTGCAGTCCTAGAGCAAGTAGCCAATGACACTTCCCAAACCTGAGGCAAGGTACGTGCAGAAATGGTCACTGTATGAACTGTGGTTCTGCAGAACTGAGTGGCCTTAGACTGAATATTAGCTGAGAAAGGGGCTCCATGTGCAATGATTGGAAAGATGTTCTGCATATATATCCCCAAACACTTGGAAGAAGCTTCTAATTTGGCTGACCATATCTGCAAAAAATTGGACAACCTCAAACAAACCACAGCCTTCACCCTGTGGAGTTGGGCAACAGGATGGCTGCGATCCCTAGGGACATCTGTTGCCCAGGGAATAGTAATTTTTGTCATTGTTGTTTGCCCATGTTATGTTATTTATGGCCTTTTTAAATGTTACATTACTACAATAATGAAGATGACTGCGGAAGGGCCACAGAGCAAGAAAGTGGCTCTGCTGAACACTACCAAGATAATGGGCGTCTAGTGGAATGACAAAAGAAATAACAAGCTCATCACATGATGGGAAGGGGATCATAGATGTGACACAACCAAAAGAAGACCACTTATGAACTGTTGTTGGGCCTAAGGCACAACGGCCATTGCCACGGGTGACCATCTGACTCGAACAAACTTTCAAATGGAAACTGGGCTCTTAACCCTACTTATGATGCTTTAGACTAAGCATTTGTAGTGTCCTAGGGCCATAAGCTGGCCTTGGGCCAAAGAAGGGAACTGTTAGGGGTGCCCATATTTGAGCAACATGATGGCTGACAGCTAAGCACTCCCTCTAGCCCTGGCCGAAAATGCCTAACAAGTGGTTAAACAGAATTAAATGCCTGCTCCAGCATTTAAATAGGACACTGTGGTACATTTGATAAGAAGGTTATTCAGAGGCAAAAGGGAGCCTTGCACACATAACAGCTGCAAAAAGATTTGTTAGCGATAGTTTGAAAAGCAACGTCCAAGGACGGACAGTTAGAAGATTTGTAACAAATATTGAAGGGGAAAGTAAACACCAAAAATAACAAACACAAATGAACTAATGGGATTATGGTTCATGGAACAATCTAGAGGATCAAACAAGTTCACTAAATTACAATGGTAATTGATTTTAGTCTCATTAATGATAGGATGTTGTCCCATCAGGTAAATAGAGTTAGTTAGGACAAGGGGTGTAAATCATCCCAGAATGCAGTTAGCCTACCTCATCATGCTGCTGTGAAAACAGCAGGTAATGGCATTTTGCAGCAATTAGTTATTTATTTGCAGTTATTCACAATATTAAGAAATAGAGTCTAATTAAAGATCCTTCATATCGTCACAGAAATAGATTTCAATGTAATTATAAGTATATATATATCAAAATACAAAGCTCTCAATGAGCATTAGGGGAAAATATTCAAATATAGATGGGAAAGTGAATTAGTCTTGGGAAGGTTTCCTTTATAACTAAAGGAATGCCCAGTGCACCCTGTAAGAAACAAATTGCCCACAATGCATTAATGCAATGGACCAGGCCAGACCCCCTCAAAACAGTTCAAGAAGGTAGCCCAGACTCTAAGTTATCTTGTTGTTTTAAGTAGGTATATAGTGGATATTCCAGGAGTGACGCAGCTGGCCCAACCATTCAGTTTTAAACAAAACTATTTATATACGAACAAAAGAAAACCAAATTTAGAATAACATAATTATTTGAAGACCCATTACACTCAACTGCAACTTAGTGATGCTGTTTCAAATACTTGTAACATGCCCATGAACACAGCTTCTTACAGGTGATATGTCAGAGGGAGAAAAGATCAGCGTGGAGTTGTTTCTATGGGTCTAGCAGCTTCTTTGGGTTCCCAGCTAAGACTTGATCAGCAGTTCTGAATACCAAACTACTAAAACCAAAACAAACCACAGAAAGGTTGAGCTGGGAGAACTGTCCATTCCCCTTTCATTTTACAAGTGTCTTTTTTAAAATTTGAAAGCCTATTGCTTGAGACAGTATCTGTTAGCTATAATCAAATTGGCCCCAAAACCCATCCGAGCCAGACACACCAGAAGCTCTGTGTTTATAACCCCTCTCAAAATAAAACAAGGACAGAGTAACCTTGCCAAAGGAGCAGCATCATCACATTAGCTAAAGAATGGTAACAACAAGGGTACATATAAAACTTTACAGAAAATTAACTTTACTATAGAATTGATATTATGACTCTTATACGAGTTAGTAAGAATCAACTGTCTTTTGTATTGTTATGTATATAATTAGGACAGTCAGAAAATATAACAGAAGTAACAGAATCTGACAGACAAAGCAAATAAATACAATGAATAACAGAATTCAAGCAGTCATTAGAGATAAGCAAGACTGGGACCTGTCAAAAGGCATGCTGCCAGTAACTTTGGAAGGTGAATTAATAGGATGCATTGAAAAATCCTAAGTGATTACAATGTCTGTTAAACATAATGAGATCATGGGGATCCTCGGGCTATCCATAGGAATGTCCATCATGGACTAGATTTTCAAAGGATTGGATGTATATAATAAGGAGAAGAGCACAGTGTTCATGCTGTATGTGATTATTGTTACACAAAATGTACAAAAATATTGTATCCTACTGTGAAAATCAGAGCGTCATTGACCTCACTTCCGATTTGAGCTAAAGATTAAGGGGATAACTGCATCCTCACATCGAGGCTGGATTCAGGGGGAGTCTGTGGCCTTCTCCCTACATGATCTGGTAATTGCTTTAATAAAGACTTCCACATGCCACATGCCTGTCTCCTGAGTCTTTATCCCCAGTCGGGGGTTTCATTCCTACAGGGACTCTGCAGTCTTCAGGACTCGATATTGGATTGCAGTAGTTTTAGGAGACTATGCTGTCTATGGGATACAGGATGTACAATTCAGGATAAAATATTTTATTGCTCCTCAAAATGTCAGACTAAAGTGACTTTACCAAGCCATCTTTCTCTTTCAGGCTACTGATCACAGAGATCTCTCTGTGTACTTTGTGGAAGAAAAAAACACGAGCATGTGACATCCTGCACCACAGAGCAGACTCTGGGCCAGCAGATGATCTTCGAGTCTGCTAAGCAAAGAGCAAGGCTTGCTGGCTGTTCGCCTCCTGGAGGTCCTCATCTGGTCCCCATCAACTGAATTGGAGCAAATTCTCCAGGCCTTTATGGATATGACAACATTCCCTTTGTTCCTCTCTCACCTTCTAGAATCTATTTGTGTTCAATTTTGTTGCTTCCCACTAAAGTCCTAGAGATTCAAAGAGGTCCTTCATAGTCCGCCAACTTGAATTCATTGGTGTTCCATGAGATCAAAAGTCTAATTTTCAGTTTTTATGTACTCCAGCTACACCTGTGATGTCCCTTTAGATGATAGTCTGCAGTAGGTGGCGGTAGTCAGGGAAGAATGCTGGTGGACCTTTCTGGCCTGGACTAGCTGTATCTATGCTGCACTTGATCTGCAGGGCTGCTGAGAATGTGTTACAACTTGGCACCCATTATCATCTCCAATAGGAGTTTGGATATTGTGTCCAGTCTGTGGTGGTCCCTGCTGTATTGTGCAACCACATTAATTATTCAATTGAAGTCACAGAGCAGATTAACTTGGACATCACCAGCATCAGTGAGAACTGCTGATAGACATCCATCTGCTTGCTGTTTTGAGCTGCAGCATACATGTTAATAAACAGTAGAGTTATTCATCACTACAATTTTAAGAACGAATCCCATGTCTTTTGTCTCCAGGCACAGGTTTGTACATCTGATTTGATTTATTGCAGTCACATGTACCTAAGTACAGTGAAAAGTTTTATTTTTAGATTAGATTACCTACAGTGTGGAAACAGGCCCTTCAGCCCAACAAGTCCACACCGACCCTCCGAAGAGAAACCCGCCCCCCCCCTATATTTACACCTGACTAATCCACCTAACACTACAGGCAATTTAGCATGGCCAATTCACCTAACCTGTACACCTTTAGACTGGGAGGAAACCGGAGCAAACCCACACAGACATGGGGAGAATGTGCAAACTCCACACAGCCGCCTGAGGCGGGAACTGAACCTGGGTCCCTGGTGCTGTAAGGCAGCAGTGCTAACCACTGAGCCACCATGCCGCCCAAAGCAGTACATGCAGATCACAACAACAAGGACATATAGATCATAGGGTGCTTAGACAATGTGAAGCGTACAAGGTTACAGCTGCACAGGAGGTGGGCAAAACAAGACCAACATTATTTGAAGTTAAAGAAGTTCATTCATCAGTCGAATAACAGCAGGGAAGAAGCTGTTCATGAACCTGTTAGTGCATGTGTTCAAGCTTCTGTATCCTTCCTGAACAAAGAGGTTAGAAGAGAGCATTACCAGGATGGGAGGGATCTTTGATGATGTTGGCAGCCTTTCCACAACAATGAGAAGTGTAGACGGAGTCAATGGGTGGGAGGTTGGCTTCTGCGATGGTCTGGGCTGTGCACACAACTTTCAATATTTCCTCACAGTTCGAGGCAAAGCATTTGCCGTACCAGGCCACTATGCGCCCAGATAGAATGCTTTCTATGGTGCTTCTATAAACGTTGGTGGAGACCCTTGTGGTGCCGACTTTCTTAAGCTGCTTAGGGAAGAAGAGGCATTGTTCTGCTTTCCTGACCATTGCATCCATATCAGAGGTTCAGGATAAATTGTTGGTTTTCATCACTCCTGGGAGCTTGATGCTCTTGACCCTCTCCACTTCAACTCTGTTGATGTAAGTAGGGCATGTCCTCCTCCTTTCTTCCTTCTGATTCATCATTGTTTGATATCCAGCCTACTGGTTATCATCAGCAAACTTGCAGTTGGCAGTTCAAACGGAATTTAGCTACAGAGTCATGGGGGTACAGAGAGCACATTAGGGGGCTGAGAATGCATCCTTGTGGAGCGCCAGTGTTGATGCTTATCGTTGAGGAGGTGCTGTTGTCTATCATCACTGACTGTGGTCTGTGGGTCAGAAAGCTGAGGATCCAGTTGCAGAGGACAGAGCTGAGACCTAGGTCACAAAGTCTTGAAATTGGAGGGGATTACGGTGTGGAAGCTGAAGATGTCGATGACTAGGAGCCTGACATTGTTGTCCTTTTTATCCAGATGTTCCAGGGCTGAGTGTAGGACTAGGGGAATGGCATCCGTCGTGGACCTGACATAAGATTCCTTTTTTTGCTTCATTGTGCACTCTATCCCCTTTCACTTGCAGGTGAGCCTTGATGTATGAGTCTTGTCTTTTTGCTAATTGGGATATATTTGTTGTGAACCCTACCAGCACATTCTTGAATGCTTTCGTTTACTCTGATGTTGATTTATGTTCAAGTAGCTTTTGTCAAATCGCATATCAGCTAAGTAAAAGTGCCCTTTTAAAACTTGAAACTTTTATTCGTGGTCTGTTCTTTCCCAGAACGTTGTTAAATTTAATTGAATTTTGATTGACCATCAGAATACTCTCCCTTGCCATCTGTCCATCGTTGTTTCTAAAACTAAGTCCGGAAATGTCACCTGTTTTATGGGTTTGCCACGTAAATAAAAGGTTGTGCTTGAATATATTTTAAGAAAGAAGAGAGAAGAAGTAAAGACAGAAGGCAAAAGAGCAATATTTGACCAATAGCTTTATTTGTTTTGTTGACCATGCATGGCTTTTATCAAATGTCAAAAGATGTTATTGATGTTAGTGTGTGGAATCATAAATGACTTAAAATAGATCTGTGTTTGTTGTTCAGATAAACCTCTGTACAGTTTGCTATAAAAATGTTTCCATGCAGTTATTCTTTTATCTTTCACTTTTATGAACTTATTGTGGATATTAATTTATTGTACTTGTTTTGCAACTTTAGTTACTTCAATTTGATAGGGTATAATATGTACAAAGGAGAAAGTGAGGATTGCAGATGCTGGAGATCAGAGGTGAAAAATGTGTTGCTGGAAAAGCGCAGCAGGTCAGGCAGCATCCAAGGAGCAGGAGAATCAACGTTTCAGGCATAAGCCCTTCTTCAGGAAGAAGGGCTTATCCCCGAAAAGTCGATTCTCCTGCTCCTTGGATGCTAGAATCGACGTTTCAGGCATAAGCCCTTCAGGAAGAAGGGCTTATCCCCGAAACGTCGATTCTCCTGCTCCTTGGATGCTGCCTGACCTGTTGCGCTTTTCCAGCAACACATTTTTCAGCTCTAATATGTACAAATCCAAGGAATAGTAGACTTTAGTAATCAATAATTAACTCACCTAATATCCTCTTAATTGACCTTTTCATCCCACAAATTACAAAGTAGTTTACATTGAAAGGATTTTGTGAAAAGTAGCATTGCAAATTATTGTTTAAAAAAATGTAGTATTAAAATTATACTTGAGTACGGAAAAATAGTGTGACTGAAAGTCATAAACAATATTATTTTTCGGCTGAATGCATGCAGTTTTTGTGGACTTTGACATGATAAATAGCTATTTAGTAAAATATCTCAACCTCAAATCAGTTCAGAGTAGATAGTAACAGAACATTGATGCCAATTCCTATTAATAGTAAACTCATTGACGAAAAGATCATTTTGATTCAACAGACATTCAGTGGCATTATTCGTCTCTTTAAAAAGGAATTCATTACATTATCCAATTTCAGTGTTTCTTGCTCAGAAACTGAATACAATAATTCAAATACATTGTGAGAGTCAATTTCTTCTCTGCTGTTTAATGGCTGGTTAATCACATTGTTAATGTGTGTTGAAATTAAGAGAAATGTAGTAGATATTAATTGTCTTTGAATGTATATAAATAAGGGCAAATGTAACATTAGGGTGTGGGATCAGAGCTGTAGATCTGAAACTATATTTTCTCTATCAATAAACGGTGTCTGGGTTTCTATCACACCAACTGCCTTGGATTCTATTAACATTGGTAGCAGGGCATGGTTGCCATTACGTGGAAACCTACATTCCCTCTTTTTTTTCATCTGTGTGAAGCTCCATGGTCTGTGTGAGGCAGTGAATTCTGAAATTAGATGTCAAGACCAGGAATGGTGCAGAACACTGATCTGTGTACACAAATGCTTCGATCTTACAAGGATATTATTAGAAGCTAAGACTTATTTTTTATGGAAGATTGTAATTGGAGTTATAGAATCATAGAGTGTACAGCATGGAAACAGACCCTTTAGTCCAACTCATCCAGGCCAACCAGATATCGTAAATAAATCTAGTCCCATTTGCAAGTATTTGGCGCATGTCCCTCTAAACCTTTCCAATTCATATACCCATCCAGATGCCTTTTAAATGTTGTAATTGTATCAGCCTCCACCACTTCCTCTGGCAGCACTTTCCATTTTCACACCACCTGCTGCATGAAAATGTTGCCCCTTAGATTTCTTTTAAATCTTTCCCCTCCCACATTAAACCCTGTGTCCTTTGCTACTCTGAGGAAAAGGCCTTGGCTGTTCACCCTATCTATGCCCGTTATGATTTTATAAATTTGTATAAGGTTACCCCTCAAGCCTCCAACGTTCTATGGAAAACAGCCCCAGCCTATTCAGCCCCTCGCCGGAGCTCAAACGCTCTATCTACTCTGGCTGTAACCAAGTTTAAGGTTTGGGAGATGATTTCCATCAATGTCTGTGAAGGTGAACCTTATTGTCAATAGAATAATGAATTGGATATGGGGGCATGAATATGTCTTGAAAAAGAAAAACAACTTAGGAACTTAGTATCGTCAATTCCTTCTCATGGTAAAATCAGTTCTAAAGTGTTTTTGGTGCTACAGGTACAACAATCAGACACTGAGGAAGGTTTTGAAATTCTGCCAAAATTATTAGACAAATCCAATAAGAAGATTGATCCATTAAATACATATGAGAACTGGTCTGACTTTGGAAAGCTGAATGGTTATTCCATAGAAGAATAAAACAGATAAAATGAGACATTGCAAAAATTCTATTTGGAGATTCCTAATTCAGTGCTTACTTTTAAATAGTTGGATTGTAGCACAATTGTGGCTGTCAAACATGGGTAGATTCCAATATAGCTGGTGCTAGATATCCAGAAATAAGTATGCTTCTCGAACAGATATCAGAAACCTTAAATTCCTGGGAAAACAAACATTTCCAACAGTTTTACTGGTATAACTATGACATCCAGCAGTTACAGAAAAAATGGAATATTCAATCGTAATGCCATTTCAAGACCATTTTCAGATCTAGGGACCAAAGATCAACATGAAAAAAGAATCAAATAGTAAAAGAATGCCTATTTGAGATACCTTTGGCAGCTAGGAGACAACAGAGGCTTGGGAACTATAACAAGAGAATGAACACTGGGAATGGTCAACAGATATTTCAGATGTGACATGAAATATTAGTATGCAAAGTATGTGTTAAATGGAATAGCAAGGTTTTTAAAAATAATATACAACATGGAAAGTTCAAAGAGGATGATGGCAATACTGATCAGGCAGAAATAATTGTAGTGGTCTCAAGAAGATTCAACCTAATAATGAATGTTCTAGTTGCAAATTCATTAAATTTGCTACATTTGACAGTGGATGCATGTCTAGTGTGAGGAGTGTATTAGATAAAATCTTATCTGGATTCTCCACATAAGGTTGAGGTAAGGTTAAGGAATTTGAAAGTTCTATTTGCTACAGGTTTGGAGATGACAACACACTAAGCCAATTAAGATTAGTGATTCCATGTAAACTTAGGGAAATGAACTTGATTCTTAGCTCCTTCAGCATCGCATTCTTGGAAAGTAAAACATAGATACAAAAGCTGAAAGAGAAAGATTTTCTAAGAGAACTTCAATTACAGACCAGTAAGTCTCACGTCTGTCGTCTGCAAAGTGTTAGAAAGGATTCTGAGGGATAGGACTTATGACCATCTGGAAGAACATGGCTTGATTAAATGCAGTCAACACGGCTTTGTGAGGGGCAGGTCATGCCTCACAAACCTTATCGAGTTCTTTGAGGATGTGACTAGAAAAGTTGAAGAGGGTCGAGCTGTGGATGTGGTGTATATGGACTTCAGCAAGGCATTTGATAATGTTCCCCATGGTAGGCTCATTCAGAAGGTCAGGAGGAAGTGAATTCAGGGGAGCTTAGCTGTCTGGATACAGAATTGGCTGGCTAACAGAAGACAGCGAGTGGTAGTAGAGGGAAAATATTCTGCCTGGAAGTCTGTGGTGAGTGGTGTTCCACAGGGCTCTGTCCTTGGGCCTCTACTGTTTGTAATTTTTATTAATGACTTGGATGAGGGGATTGAAGGATGGGTCAGCAAGTTTGCAGATGACACAAATGTTGGAGGTGTCGTTGACAGTATAGAGGGCTGTTGTAGGCTGCAGCAGGACATTGACAAGATGCAGAGATGGGCTGAGAGGTGGCAGATGGAGTTCAACCTGGATAAATGCGAGGTGATGCATTTTGGAAGGTCGAATTTGAAAGCTGAGTACAGGATTGAGGATAGGATTCTTGGCAGTGTGGAGGAACAGAGGGATCTTGTGTGCAGGTACATGGATCCCTTAAAATGGCCACCCAAGTGGACAGGGTTGTTAAGACAGCATATGGTGTTTTGCCTTTCATTAACAGGGGGATTGAGTTTAAGAGTCATGAGATCTTGTTGCAGCTCTATAAAACTTTGGTTAGACTGCACTTGGAATACTGCGTCCAGTTCTGGTCGCCCTATTATAGGAAAGATGTAGATGCTTTGGAGAGGGTTCAGAGGAGGTTTACCAGGATGCTGCCTGGACTGGAGGGCTTATCTTATGAGGAGAGGTTGACAGAGCTCGGACTTTTTCATTGGAGAAAAGGAGGAGGAGAGGGGACCTAATTGAGGTATACAAGATAATAAGAGGCACAACATGAGAGGTCATAGTTTTAAGTTGGTTGGAGGAAAGTATAGAGGGGATGTCAGAGACGGGTTCTTTACACAGAGACTTGTGAGAGCATGGAATGCATTGCCAGCAGCAGTTGTGGAAGCAAGGTCATTGGGGACATTTAAGAGACTACTGGACATACATATGGTCACAGAAATTTGAGGGTGCATACCTGAGGATCAGTGGTCAGCACAACATCGTGGGCTGAAGGGCCTGTACTGTGCTGTACTGTTCTATGTTCTATGTTCTATGTATCGAACTCTTTTTGAATTTGATGACATAGAAAGGGAACACATTTCGGTCACTTAATCTACACTATCAACGCCCTTTCTTCCCCACTATTGCATAAGTGCTGTCCCTCCATGCTATTCAGCATGGAAACTGATCCCTCACATCAAGTCTGATGAAGAGTCATCTAGACTCAAAACATTGGCTTGCTCTCTCTCTCCATGGATGCTGACTCACTTACTGTGATTTCCAGCACTTTTTGTTTCCCGTATCTGCATTAATTTGCTCCTACGTTTTAAGTTAACATCTACTGTGGTGTGGGCATCCATATGAAGAACTCATAGCACATGGTTAGAACAGCAATCAAAATCAGTTCGTTTCAGGAGAAATACAAAATGTCCTTTCATCATGAGCAATTATCTTTATGCTTGGGAAGAGATTACAATTAGCTTAACTTCTTCTGAGGTCTTGAATGCTCTGCTTGTAGGGTAAAGTACAATCATTAATGCGGAAGTTCAGAAAAAGGTCGATGAGGCTTATGGCACAATTTAAGGTGATTAGATATACATTTTAACCAAGGTACTTTATATATTACAAAAATGAAAGAGTGGAAAGTCTGGGTAAGCTTCTTGGGAGTGATGGAAAAACAAAACTTTTACAATGGCAATCAAATTATTATGGTACATTCCTTGAGGTTGGTTAGTATTGGTTATACATTTAGAGGATCTCAACAAGTAATAGAAAGTGATATGACATTTCTTTTACATTTATTAAGTTTAGTTTTGAAGCGAGACTCTATGATAAAAATATTAGAATCAATTTCTTTACAGCAAGAAAAATGAACTTGAATCTTAGCTCCTTTCGAATCAAATTCTTGGAAATTATTTACATGATGTAAAAGCTGCAAGAGAAAAATTTTCAAAGAGAAACGTTTTTCAATTTGGTGACATAGAAGGGGAACAAGGGAATTGGTTTTCAGTTAAGAATAAACTCAGCAGTGTTTTATTGGTATCACAAAGAGAAACTAGCAGGCATCTTTATGATGCACTTTCATGATTTTTCTGTGTAGAGATTCTGCAGTATTTGAGAATTATATGTCAGAGAGGTTCTGGGCACCTTACTAAAGGAAGAATATTAAAGCCCTGGAGAGAGTACAAAGGAGATTTATTAGAATGACACCTGGAATGTGGTATTTTACATTTAAAAAAATTAGAGAAATTGGGCATATTCTCCTTGGAGCAGAGAACATTAAGAGGTGACCTTATTAAGGTGTTCGAAATTACAAACAGTTTTGAAGTAAACAAGAATACCCTTTTTCCACTCATTAGTATCTCACTAACTAAAGGTCACAATTTCAAGATTGTCAGCAAGACAGCTAGAAGTGAAATGAGGAGAAAATTCTTTACTCAGAGAGTTGTTAGGATTTGGAATGCACTGCCTGGGAGAGTGGTGAAGACAAATTATATTTGACATTTTAAAAAAGGTCTGGACATAGATTTGGAAATTATGAATTTAAAGGACAATGGAGATAGGGCTGGAGAATGGGATTAGCTGAATAGTTCTTTCAAGAGCCAGTACGGACATGATAAGTGGAATGGTGTCTTTCTGCAGATTCTGAGCTGCAGAAATTTCTAAGATTCTAAAATAAAATTGGTAGTCAGGCTTTCCGAGGATATTCTGGATGTTTGGATGACACCTGAAATTTCTGTGGATGGCAATGATAGTATTTTTTTAAAATCTGTCCTGCCTTTTGTAGCTATTCCTGACTAAGATTGAGGCAGGTATTCCTGATGAAGGGCTTTTGCCCGAAACGTTGATTTTACTGCTCCTTGGATGCTGCCTGAACTGCTGTGCTCTTCCAGCGCCACTAATCCAGAATAAGGTTGAGGCAGGTTTGTCCCAGATGCATCCATCGGAGACAACCTGGGAGAAATCCATTCAGTGCAGCATTGCAGGCTGAGACATGCTCTATTTTTTTCATGACAGCTTCTGCCATATTTCATGAGTTAAAAACCAACACGAGGATGACCTCCACAGTTCTCCAAGGCTAAGGTATTGCAAAGTCAGCAACCTGCCACGATGTGACAGCTGCCGGTGTCGTAGGCAATACTCAGAAGAGGGTACTTGGTGCACATAGTACACAGCTGAAAGTTTTTTTTAATTGTGCAAATTGATGAGGTGTGATTATTTTATTAAATGTTAGTTACGAAGCATCATGGTCGTTTACTTCTGTGTCACTTGGCAGGCCAATGGCTGCATGAATGTTCATAGTTTTCTCAGTCATCAGACTCTCCATTGCCAAGGCCTTAAGCACTGATGGTCTTAGTTTTCTGAGCAACTGCTGATCAGGTGTGGTTTTAAGTGTGCCAAAATGCAGATCTCTGGTGGGGCAAATAGGAGATGTCATTCAGCTAATGAAAAGTTCCTCAAGATTGAAGACACCTGTTTTTCCCTGGTATCTAACTCCTGTTACCGTTCGGATGGTGCAGTCGGTTGATCTGAATACTTTTTGAAACCGTCATCAATATCCTGTTTGAAGGAAGCATCTGGTCCATGATCCTCCCACTGTCAGTGCTTCTACACTCTACAGTTCCAGGTTATTTAAATGTATCAGACAAGCACATAAGTGAAACCCTTGATGGTTTCACACCCAAGTGCTCAATTCCAATGGCCCCAGAGTTATTGAACATAGAACAGTACAGCACAGTACACACGCTTTGGCCCTTGATGTTGTGCCGATCTTTTATCCTACTCTAAGTTCAGACTAACCTACGTACCTTTCATTGTACTATCTTCCATGTGCCTATCCAAGAGTTGCTTAAATGTCCCTAATTTATTTGACTCTACTACCACTGCTGGCAGTGCATTCCATGCACCCACCACTCTGTGTGTAAAGAACCTGCCTCTGATATCTCCCCAAACCTTCCTCTAATCACCTCAAAATTATGCCCCCTCATGATAGCCATTTCTGCCCTGGGAAAAAGTCTCTGGCTATCCACTTTAACTATGCCTCTCATTATCTTGTACACCTCCATAAAGTCACCTCTCATTCTTCTTCACTCCAATGAGAAAAGCCCTAGCTCCCTCACCCTTTCTTCATAAGACATGCCCTCCAGTTGAGGCAGCATTCTCGTAGATCTCCCCTGCACCCAGATTAAAGCTTCCACACCCTTCCTATAATGAGGCAACCAGAAATGAACACAATATACCAAGTGTGGTGTAACCAGGGTTTACTGAGTTCTTTAACTCAATCCCACTGCTAATAAAAGCCAACATGCCATCTGCCTGCTTAACAATTCTATCAACGTGGATGACAACTTTAAGGGATCTATGGACGTGAATCCCAAGATCGCTCTGTTCCTCCATACTGCCAAGAATCCCGCCTTTAACTCTGTATTCTGCATTCAAATTTTACCTTCCAAAGTGAATCACTTCACACTTTTCCAGGTTGAACTCCACCTGCCCCTCATCAGCCCAGTTCTGCATCCTTTCAAAGTTCCATTGTATCCTAGAACAGCCCTCCGTACTACCTACCACTCCACAAACCTTCGTGTCAACAGCAAACTTACTAACCCACCCTTCCACTTCCTCACCCAAGTCATTTATAAACATCACATAGGGCAGCGGTCCCAGAACCAATCCCTGCGGGACACCACTAGTCACCGAGCTCCAGGCTGAATACTTTCCATTTACCATCACCCTCTATCTTCTGTGGTCAAGCCAATTCTGTATCCAGACAGCCAAAATTCACTGTATCCCATGCCTCCTTACTTTTTGAATGAGCCTACTATGGGGAACTTATCAAACACCTTGCTAAAATCCATGTACACCACAACCACTGCTCTACCTTCATCAATATGTTTTGTCACGCCCTCAAAGAATTCAATAAAGTATATAAGGCATGACGTATCCCTCACAAAGCCTTGCTGATGATCTCTAATCAAACTATGGTTTTCCAAGTAATCATAAATCCTGTCTCTCAGAATCCTCTCCAATAACTAGCTCGCCACAGACATAAGACTGAATGTCTGTAATTCCCAGGATTATCCCTATTTCCTTTCTTGAACAAGGCAATAACATTTGCCACCCTCCAATCATCTGGCACTACTCCAGTGGACAGTGAGGACACAAAGATCATCACCAAAGGCTTCTGCAGCATCTGAGATGCCTTATATGGATGGTTACTGGGAGACAAGTCTGTGACCCCTGTGACTGATGACTCCATCATACAATCTCCTGACTGAGGTGGAACATAGATATCCTGAAGCCCATTCTTCAACAGCATCATGGTGAACCAGACGATAGGCCAACTGAGGATCAGGTTCTGATGCTTAGATCTGTCTGGAGTGTTTACAGAACTGGAGCAGGCAAAGAGAGGATTTGATGGAGTCTGAACTGAGAGAGCAGGAACATTCTCCTGAAGAGGAATTAGAGGACATTAAGCAGAGGTAACATCACCTTCTGTGTGTTAGAATGCAGCAGTGTCAGATACTATCAGTCAGACAGAAGATGAAAACTGTGTATGGTGATCATCGTGCAGACCTTGTCTTTTTACTTATGTGCTTTTCTTTTACATTTTGTGTTGAACTGAGAAAGAACTGTTTTAAATCAGCATCTTTTTAAAGATGGCTGCATTTTATGAAAAGGAAGTAACCTGACACTCATGTCAAGTATTGTTTAAATAGCTGTTTGAACAAGCAGTACTTGAAGTTTCAGTTAAGGACAAACTAGAGAAAAGGTATTGTATTCAGATGGAGCTTTTGTTGGCAACAATAAGCCAATTGGTCTATGGACTAGTGACCAGTTATCAATGACAACAGCCTTTTGACAGTAATTAAAGCTCAGGTAACTGAACAGCTTGAGATTGGGGATAAGATACAGAGAAGGGACCAAGTCTTCACTAGCTAGAAGCTCTCTCTCTCTCTGTTCTCTACAGTAAGCCACTTTAAGCTTAATGAAAAGCAACTTATCACTTCTTCATCAGTTATTGTAAGCTGTGACATTTTACAAAATTTACAAGTCAGAAATCTTTTATAAGTGAACCAGCTACCCTGTGCCTTTTGAAAACCAATGGATGCATTTACAGAAGGAAGGCTGAGAAGAAAACTTCTGATCAGCAAGACCCAACTCAACAAATCTTGTGAACAAAGATTACTGAACTATTTTCCCACTTTTTTCACGCCATCCTTTTTTTTCTTCGCTGTCTATATCTGTCCGTGTATGGAGGAGGGATTTTATTTGGGGATTAGAATTTTAACTCATTGTATTATGTGCTAAGGTTTCCACCTATCTCAGTGAGTTGCTTCAAAATTGTAGCTGCTCTACGTGCAAACAGTTTTTTCTCTGTCCTGAAAGGCAAATGCAGCTTCTGTTTGCTTTTGGTATTGATGAGGAAAGGTGAATGTTTTGAAACATATGAAGGCTTCTCTGTATGTAATGTTTCGACATTGTTCAATGATAACAAACTGAGCCACAGTGGACGTTTGGAAATGGCTGTAGTAACTTAGTTTGAATTGTAAAATGGAATATGATTAAGGGAGGTGAGCTGTGTTGTCTGGTGTTTAAACAGCAACCAGAATATGAATGTACTGCTATACATGCTGGAACGTGTAGGTCTAGCCATCCATGTCTGTGAAAAGCTTGGTTTGTCGCTGTTGTGCTATTATATTGATGGTAAAGGGCTACTGTCCATCCCTCGTTGACTGGTATTTCTATCTCCTTATGAACACTTTGTCTTTTAAATATTAACATTCCAATATTGGCATGATTCAATTGCTGGGAAGCCTATTTGCTCTCTGTATTCATTATATTTCCTGTATTTCTTCAAAGTAGATGAGCTAAACATGCCAGCCTCATCCTATTTCTCTTCATCCTTTTGATTTAAATATTCAAAAATAGTGTCAGAAAATTAAATTTCCAAGTCCTCCCTTTTTCCATAGACTCCCCCTTCCTTTTTCCTGTCTTAATTTATGGGCCTGAGATCAAGTCACTGCAGAGTCAAGAAACAATTCAGGATGTTCCCCCTGTAACATCTCAGCTTCTCTTTGTTTCTGGGTGTTCTATTAGCCTCAGTGAGGCTGATAGTTTGGAACTAGCCAGATCCAAGATGAAATGAATTATTTCTATTAGAACTATAACTTCTCAATTTATTAAGCAACTCTGTAATCCAACCCAAGATGATCAGAGGATTAGACAGGGTAGACAGTGAGAGTCTTTTTCCTAGAGTGTAAGAGTGGGCATAACTACAAATTGAGAGGTGAAAAATTTAAGACAGATGTCAGAAGCAGGTTCTTTATGCAGAGAGTGGTAAGGGCGTGGAATGCCCTACCTGCTAATATAGTCAACTCAGCCACATTAGGGAGATTTACACAATCCTTGGATAAGCACATGGATGATTTTGGGATAGTGTAGGGGGACGAGCTGAGAATAGTTCACATGTCGGTGCAACATCAAGGGCTGAAGGGCCTGTTCTGCGCTATTGTTCTATGTTCTATGTTCTAATATGATGGATCCAGTTTGTAACCTCCATTCATACCTCCAGTGAATATTTTCTTTCATTAATAACTAGGAAGACAAATTGTATCAGCCAGCATGAATGACAGACTTACTTCAGTGCTCCTCAATATCTTTATTAACTAACCTCTTTGATTAGGAGAACAACAGGAGTTCCATTATTTGTTATATCATTGTAGGGATCATCAAGAATTGGTGGGAATTTTCTACAAATGGATGCACAGAGATAGGCTGCTTTGTCCACAGCCCAGAGAAGGGGTCAGAAATAGGGCATCAGTGCCAAGGGAAACCAAATCAGGAAGAGTTCTTAGAATATGAGATTTAAAAATACCAAAATTGGCAGTGAGAGGCCTCCTTCCAGCTTGTCTGAATGTTACTCCCTGTTCACAGATTGGGCTTCTGTTAAAACTCACAGAAAAGATCCTGTCTGAAAACATTCATTTTGAGCTGTTGCCTGTGATAGTCTATATAACAGTAATTCAACAACCAGAGTGATGCCCTTCCGCATTTGGAGAGTTGGAGAGTCCTGGAACTAGGAACAGGGAGGTACAAAGTCAAGCCTCAACCAGTCCTGAGTATTTGCAGGAAAAGAGATCTGATCCAGTACCTAGCTACAGCTTATGGAACATGAATGTTGATTGTTAATACCCTCAATTTGGCCAATCTGAATATCAAACTCAGAGACCTAAGTCAATAACTTAAACATGCCTTAGAGAAATAAATGAGAATAATTGGCAGGGTGCTACAAGAGAGTTGATTGGGAACCAGGCCAGCTACCACCAAGGGACCATACTCGAAGGCCATGGATAAACTGCCAGTCAGGTCATTCAGGGAAAAATCATGTGCAGCGTCTATGGAAACTGGATGATTGAGTAGTTGAGAAAGAATCTCCACCACGATAGACAGGGGAAAATTCCATCCTGGCTCAGTGAAGAACAGCTGGAATATCTGTTTTGGGAAACAATACACGCAAACATCTCCCGCTGCCCACAGAGTCAGCTGACCCCAAGGTGTGGTTTGCAAAGTCACACTAGCCAAAGCATTGCGCTTGATTCCCAAGCATTCCAACCATAGGATCAGGTTAAAACACTTTTGAAATTGAGGATGTGGGTGTGATGCAGAATGGAATATGGATAGGGGTATCATGACATTCTACCATATGCAGGCGAGAAGGGGGAAAGACTGTTCGGGATCATTCTGAGCAACTGTGAACAAACTGATCAGACTATCGTATGTCTTTATCCAGTCTATTCAAATGTACATGCACTCTGTGGATTCAGGACAAGCATTAATTTAAATTGTACCCTCAAGGCTCAGAGCCTGACAACTGACACCACTAGAGTTGTCCATGGGAGGAGGGTAAATACTGTGTCACAATGTCACTCAAGGAATACCAGTATGGGTTAGCAACATATAATGTCCCACCACCATCTTCTGTAGCAGTCCTCACATCCCCACACGAATAGGTCACTCTCTGTCTCCTGTTGCTCAACCAGTTCTTTATCCACTTAGCTAGGACACCCTGCACACCATGTGACTTCACTTTCTCCATTAGTTTACCATAGAGACTCTTATCAAACACCTTACTAAAGTCTGTGTATATGACATTTACAGCCCTTCCTTCATCTATCAACTTGGTAACTTCCTCAAAGAACTCTATTAAGTCGGTAAGGCAGTCTCCATCGCACGGTGGCACAGTGGTTAGCACTGCTGCCTCACAACGCCAGAGACCTGGGTTCAATTCCCACCTCAGGTGACTCTCTGTGGGGAATTTGCACATTCTCCCTGTGTCTGCGTGGGTTTCCTCCAGTTTCCTCCCATAATCCAATCCAAAAATATGAAGGTCAGATGAATTGGCCATGCTAAGTTGCCCATAGTGTTAGGTGAAGGGGTAAATGTAGGGGAATGGGTCTGGGTGGGTTGTGCTTCGGCAGGTAGGTGTAGACTTGTTGGGCCTGTTTCCACACTATAAGTAATCTAAAACAATGTTGCCCATTGCTGACTTTTTTCCAAATATAAATAGATTTTATCCCTCAGTACCTTCTCCAGCAGCTTTCCCGCCACTGTAGTCGGGCTCACTGGTCTGTAGTTACCTGGAATATCCCTACTTGTCTTCTTGTACAGGGGTGAAAATGTGTTGCTGGACAAGCGCAGCAGGTCAGGCAGCATCCAAGGAGCAGGAGAATCGACGTTTCGGGCATGAGCTCTTCTTCAGGCCCGAAACATCGATTCTCCTGCTCCTCGGATGCTGCCTGACCTGCTGCGCTTTTCCAGCAACACATTTTCAGCTCTGATCTCCAGCATCTGCAGTCCTCAATTTTTTCTTGTACAGGGGACAACATGAACAACCCTCCAGTCCTCCAATACTTCACCTGTGTTTAAGGATGCCACAAAGATATCTGTCAGGGCCCAGCTATTTCTACTCTCCCCTCCCTCAGCAACCTGGGATAGATCCCATCCAGTCCTGGGGATTTGTCCATCTTAATATCCTTTAGCCTACCCAATGCATCTTCCCTCCTTATGTCAACGTGATCCAGAGTAAACAAACTTCTATCTCTAATCTCAACATTCATCATGTCCCTCTCCTCGGTGAACACTGATGCAAAGTAATCATTGAGAATCTCACCTATTTTCTCAGGTTCAACACACTTTTCTTCCTTATCCTTTAGTGGATCAACCCTTTCTCTAATTACCCTCTTGCTTCTTATATATAAATAAAAGGCCTTGGGATTCTCCTTAATTCTTCTCGCTAAAGTTATTTCATGACTCCTTTTAGCCTGCTTGTTTCCTCATTAAAGCTTGGTCCTACTCTCCCGATGTTCCTCCAAGGCCCATTCTGTTCTTAGCTGCCTGGATGTTATGTACGCTTCCCTTTTCCTCTTGGCTAGTGGCACGATTTCTCCTGTCATCCACGGTTCATGAATCTTGCCTTTCCTATCCCTTGTTTTCAAAGAGACATGCCTATCCTGCACTATCTTTAACCTATCTTTGAAAGCCTCCCACCTATCAATTGTGGACTTCGCTTCAAATAGCTGCTCCCAACCCACATTTCCTGCCCAGTTTAGTACTCTTCCCTTAGGATCATTGTCATTTTTGTCTACGAGTATTCTAAAACTTACAGAATTGTGGTCACTATTCCCAAAGATATCCCCCACTGCAACTTCTGGCTCATTCCCCAACACCAGGTCCAATATGGCCCTTTCGGACTACTGACACACTGCTCTAGAAAACTTTCCTGGATGCTCCTTACAAGTTCTGCCCCATGCAGACCTTTGACATTAAGTGTATCCCAGTCAATGTTGAGGGAAAATTAAAATCTTCCATCACCACCATCCTGTTGCCTCTACATCTTCCCATAATCTGTTTTCCTATTGTTCGTCTACCTCACGCTGACTGTTGGTAGGCCTGTAAGGCAAGCTTATCTCTCCATGCTTCAGGCTCACTGCCTTTATTACTGATGAAGGGCTTTTGCCCGAAACGTCGATTTCAAAGCTACTTGGATGCTGCCTGAACTGCTGTGCTCTTCCAGCACCACTAATCCAGAATCTGGTTTCCAGCATCTGCAGTCATTGTTTTTACCTCTGTAACACAACCCCAACAATGTAACTGCACCCTTCTTATTTCTCAGCTCTACCCATAATGCCTCACTGCTCAAGCCCTCCAAAATGTCTTCCTTTAACACAGACATGATATCATCCCTTACCAGCAATGCAACTCCTCTCCCCCCCCATTGCTTCTGTCCCTGTCCTGTCTGAAGCATCTATATCCTGGAACATTTAGTTGCTAATCATGCCTTTCCTTCAATCAAGTCTCCGTGATCGCAATATCATTGTACTGGTCGCAATCCTGAGATCACTACCTTTGAGGTCCTCCTCTTTAACTTCTCTCCTAGCTCCCTGAATACTGCTTTCAGGACCTCATCTTGTTTTTAGATATATCATTGATGCCTATATGCACCACGACTACAGGCTGTTCACCCTCCCCTTTTAGAATGCTCTGTAGCCGATTGGTGACATCCCTGATCCAAGCACCTGGGAGGCAACATACCATCCGGGAGTCTTGTTTTCAGCCACAGAACCACCTCTCTACCCTCCTTACAATAGACTCTCCTATGACTATGGCCCTACGAGTCTTTTTCCTGCCCTTCTGAACAGCAGTGCCCGCCTTGGTGCCATGATCCTGGAAACTGCTGCCTTCCTCTGTTGAGCCATTTCCCCCAACAGTATCCAAAATGGTATACTTGTTTTGGAGGGAGATGACCGCAGGGGACGCCTGTACGTGTATTGCAAGTGCATTAACATCAGATGGCCTTCAGCGGTTCAAGTAGATGGCTCAATGTTACATTGTCAAAAGCAACAAGGGAAGTGAGCAATAACTGATGATCTTTCAATGATGCTCATATCCCATTACAAAAGAAGAAATGAAGAATATTTGTTGGATGAGAGAATATCATGACTTCAAACTGATGGGATACAAGTATGATATAGATAAAAGCAAATCATTTTAGTTGGACTAGACAAGGAGAATTAGATGATGTGAACTGAAAAACTAATAAACCTCAGATTAGGAACATTACTTTATTCAGAGGAAACACTTATTATTTAGAAACAATGTCAAAAATTAATGCCATATTGATTTAAGATTTGAAAATAGATTTAATCTCCATAAATGATATTAACTGCAGATTTAATTTGCAAGTGATATTTCACTTAAGACAAATTTGCTGTTACACATCAATTCAATCAAACAACTATGTGGTAAAATAGTGGAATGCTGACTATGCATTTATTGCCAGCCAGTTGGGAGAGTCAGAGATTCAACTTACAAAAAGAGGTTGCTTATTAAGTTCTTATCTGCAGAGGAGCAGTAACATTATATTGATTAAGGTATGCTTAGCAACTATTATCTTTCTAAAACTTGGGTTATCTGTAGTACAGCTAATATGTGTATCTGTAGTGTACTGGGTTTTCCAAAATGATGTAATGTTTGGGCAATATTACTCCTTGATATCAATTGGAATTTGGATTGTAAATTACATTTTGTCAGAGTTTGCATATTGTAATCTAATTAATGATAAAGGTTACCACTTCTGAAACAAATATAGAGTAATAAATATTAATATTTATCATAACATATAAAATAGGCATGCCAGATCACTGTGCTGTGTGATTACTGCTTATAAGAAAGGTTATTATCATCCTATTTTTGCATAAGAAACTACAATGGGGTGATTGTAATCAGGTCAGCCAGGTAGATCTCATAGAATATAAGTTCCCTGACTGGGGCAGTTAACTTGGTCCAAACCAGAGTTCCTGACTGTCAGATGTAAACAGAAGTGTAATCTCCTCATTGGTCTGCTCCTGGGCCTGGTCAAGCTGGCAATAGACAGGTCCAGGCAGCAGGGGTGGAGGGGGTAATTTCTGCTGACTGTCTGCCCCTCTTCCGTAGCCATGTTCGAGCCCAAGTCCATGTACTTGGAGAGGGAGCATGTGATGTTCACCAATGCTCTCAATGCCTTTAGGGAGAGGTGGGAACTACAGGGGTTGGAATGGTTTATTTTGCCCTTCAATTCTATTTTGATTTAATCCCTATACTCCCCCTTTGCGTTTTTCACATAAGCATTGCTCTTATTGGGCTTTGCTTGTTGCTGGTTCCCTGGCCACATGGATGTTTTTCCTGGTGGTGGAACAGGAGTATCAGAGGTTCTGTTCACTCTGAGATGAGAGTTGGCTCTGAGGAAGCTGGACCAATATCAAGTCCGGTGCATCTATAAATAAAGGGTGATGGGATACTGACCTCTGTTGAGTTAGTTTTAGTAGCAATGAAAGAAAAAAATACCCTGCTGAAGAAATTCTTTCACTTCTGGTATAATGCCATTACTTGGGAAGCTTGACCCATTCGATCCTGCCGTCAAAGATTGGGCCCATTACATGGAAAGAAAGTGTTATTTTTTCTGGACAAATGACATTGGGGCAGATGAAAAGCAATAAGTAATTCTCCTGAAAACTTGTGGATCCACAGCTTGTTCAGTTATTAAAAGCCTAATATTTCCTGAGAAACAAGATACTAAAATCTTTCAAGAGTTGACGGATGTGGTTAAGGAATATTGTGAACCCAAGCTTTCTCTAATTCTATTGTTTTACTCAGCAGTTCAAGAACCAGGGGAATCTATGTTGGGATTTTTGACAAGGTTAAGAAGGCTGGCACAGCCATGTAACTTTGGTTTAACCCTGAATGTGACGCTAAGAGAGCATTTAATTTGTGGGCATAATGATGTAACTATGCAAAAGCGCCGACTAGCTGAAGCCCAATTGGACTTCACACAGGCTCTACAACTGGCTTTGTCATGAGAAAATGCAGCAAGTAGAACTTATGAGTTACAGGATATTCTGATGGAAGGGGACACCCTTGCCACGTTCACTGAGCTTAGGGAATACCACTTGGGTGAAGGCAATTGTATAGCCTCACTCAGGACATGAGTTGAACAGAGGGACTCTAGATCAGTCCACAGACAAACGCCAAAACAAAGCTAAGCTTTGGGCAAACAGTTAATACTTTCTTCAGGTTCCAGGCCAGTAGTTGCTGTCAGTATGCAGGCTTGAGACAGCAAAACAGTCCCATTGGAACCAAATAAGAGAACTCATTGACCAGTATCAAGGATAGAGCACACCCTGTAAAGCCCACCTATCTTTCTTGAATCATAGAATCCCTATAGCGTGGAAACAGACCTTTGACCCAACAAGTCCACACCGACCCTCTGACGAATATTCCATCCAGACCCATTCCCCTATCCTATTACTTTACATTTCCCCTGCCTAATGCACCACCTTACACATCTTTGAACATTAACAGCAATTTAGCATGGCTAATTCACCAAACCTGCACATCTTTGGACTGTGGGAAGAAGCCAAAGCACCCAGAGGAAACCCACACAAACACAGGGAGAATGTGCAAACTCTATACAGACAGTCACCCGAGGCTGGGATCGAACCCGGGTCCCTGGTGCTGTGAGGCAGCAGTGCTAGCCACTGTGCCACTATGGGATCATTAAATTGCTTCGCAACCTCCAAATCAGAACCAATTAAAATAAACATCTGGTTAAATGGTCACCCTGTTCTAATAGAGGTTGATACAGGTGTAGCTATATCAGTGGTTGCAGAACCAGTCTGCAAACTTTGTTCTGGATTCCAACCCTAAAGTTTGTCTTAAGACTTCAGCTAGACTGAGAACCCATACGGTTCTCAGATTAAGGGTATAACTTCACTTCCAGTCTCGTACAAGAAGCAGCTGGGTTCAGTTACCAAGCAAAATTGGTTGAGAAAGATTCACCTGATTGATTCCACATTTTTCAATTAGAAAATGGTGGCCTGATTGAAGTCCTCATTACATACCCAGCAATCTTTCAGAGAGATCTGGGGACTAGCAAAGAAGTCAAGGCCACCTTGCATGTTTACCAGAAAAATTCAATTTCATCATTCTGCAAGGCTTACTCAATGCCATTTACCTTACATGCAAAAGTAGAGGCAGAAATCAGGAGAATAAAAACTGAAGGGATCATCAAATCAATGCAGTTTGTGTAATGGGCAGCACTGGTCATACTGATTGTAAAGCCCAATGCTTTGGTTCGCCTTTGTGGGGACCTTAAACAAACAGTAAACTGCTTATCGCAGCTGGATAAATGCCCAAGCCCTTGCATAGAAGACTTATACTTAAAGCTGGTGGGGGGTGGGGGGGCGGGGGTGGGGGCTGCTGTCCTTCACAAAGCTGGACATGAGCCATGCAATTGCGGTTAGAGGAGGATTCTAGAAATATGCTACAATTAGTACCCACAAGGATTTGTGCCAATATATGAGGCTGCTATCTAGGGTGTCATCAGTCTGTGCCACTTTTCAGTGGACGATGGAAAATATTTTACAAGGTCGATCCCAGGTTGCCATTTATCTGAATGATGTGTAAATAACAAGGAAGACCAATAAAGGGCACTTAGAGAACTTAGTCTTTAGATGTTTCTCCCAGGTGAGTGTATGGCTTAGAAAGGAAAAATGAGTGTTCATGGCACCCCAGCTGACCTATTTGGGCTACAGAGTCAACAAGACTGGATTACACCTTTTGGAAGATAAAGTGAAGATTTGGATTGGTGAATTATTACAGCAAGATCATACATGACCTGGCCTCCATCCTGGTACACTTACATCTGCTCCTGAAAAAAGGTCAGCCTCGGAAATGGCCTCATAGCTAAGACACAGTCTTTAGGGAAGTGAAGGTTTGGTTATGATTGTCTAAGGTGCTGGCACACTATGATTCCAAGCAAGAGGTAGTGTTGACATGCGATGTCTCCCCATACCGTATCAGGGTAATGGTGGTTCACAGATGGCTCAATGGAGGGGAAATGCCCAATAATGTATGCTTCCCAGACTTTGGCTGATGCAAAGTGCAAGTATACCCAGTTACAGATGGAAGGTTTGGCGGTCATCTTCGGTGTAAGAATGTTCCACCAATACCTTTACAGATGTAAATTTATAACAGTAACAGACCACAAACCCCTGCTAGGATTACTCAAAGAGGACAAGGCCATGCCACCCATAGCTTCAGGTCAAATTCAGTGGTGAGGCCTCATTCTAAGTGCATACAATTATAAGTTAGATATAATTACAATTATATAAATTATAATCATAAGTTACCAGTTGTTGGTAAGCAAATGTCAATTAGCAAATATGGATGCCTTAGGCCACCTCCCACACCACTGGAGGAGTCCGTTCAGGTTTTAAACTTTCTAGACTCCCTTCCGGTCACGCTGACAATATGAGACCATGGACACAAAAAGATCCAGTCCTGGCAAAACTACAAGAGCCAGTGGTGATGGGGAATACAAAAGGGCCATCACAACTAGAATTTAAATCTTTCTGGACCCGGTGAGACCAGATCACTGTAGAGGACAGCATTTTATTTTGGGGAGCAAGAGTGATTGTCCAGAGGAAAGGGCGCTGCCGGATACTGGCAGAACTTCACTAGGGTCATCCAGGGGTGTCCAAAATGAAAGATATTGGTGACAAGTTATGTTTGGTGGTCAGGATTGAATATTGCATGCCGTATTGGTGGGCAGTGCCCAGAATGCCAACAAGGATAAAAATTACCACCAGCAGCTCCCCCACTTTTGTGGGAATGGCCAGGTAAACCCTGGACTTGGTTACATGTCAACTTTCACGGGCTCACCGTTCTTAATCATGTTTGATGCCCACTCAAAGTGGTTGGTAGAGAGTTCATCCGTCAAGCACAGAGACGATGATAATAAAATTGCAAACATTTTTGCAATACATGGACTCCCAGAAATGTTAGTCACAGGTAACAGGCCATCATTTACCAGCAGGGAATTCAAGTATTTCCTCAAGTTGAGTGGCATTCAGCATATAAGGACAGCCCCGTACCATCCATTGATCAATGATCTGGTGGAAGTAGCAGTCCAAACTTGAAGAAAGGCTTAAAGGGACAGCCTACAGCTTCACTTAATATCAAACTGTCCCGGTTCCTATTTGATTATTGGACCACCCCTCATGCAACTACAGGGATAGCTCCAGCAGAGTTGCTATCAGGGAAAAGACTCTGCATCAAGTTAAATCTGATCTTCCCAGACCTGGGGAGAGGGTGAAATGGCATTAGGAATGCCAATGATGTACACAGGAATCCTCTAAACAAGAGAGACAGTTTGCTCCAGAGGATGAAATTTGGTGCTGAAATCATGCGTTAGAGACGAGGTTGATGTGAGGCCAGTTCCCATTCCTGGATAACCATGAAGATGACAGAAAACCTGCAAACTCACAAATAGGGCAGGAGCAAAACATACCCGGCCCCTGACAATAGCTGGAAAGGCTGTCGGAACTTGTAGCTTTTTCCCCTCCTCTAGCGTTGAAGAAACCTCCAAGACTGAGAATGACATGGCAGAAGTTACATCCCCGACACCTTTACTGCCTGAAGAAGAGACAGAATGAATTTCTTCTGAGACACTCCTGGTGCAAGCGGTGGGCTAGGATCCGATGCAGCCCACCCATGTCTGAGGCTGAGATGGAGGAACTAGACCCCATGTGAAAACAGCGCAGGACAGCCTACAAGGAAAAGAACAGGCCTACTTCCTGCACTTAGAGGGGAAGGGACATAGTGATTGTAATGAGGTCAGCCAGTTTCCTGTTTGGGGCAGTTAACCTGGTCCAATGAGGGAGCCCTGGCTGACAGATATAAACAAGAATATAAAAAATGAAAAAGAGGTTCTGTTTATTCTGGGAGCTGGCTCCAGGGAAGCCAGACCAATGTCAAATACTATGCATCTGTAAGTAAAAGGTGACTTGGTGCTGGGATACCAGCGTCTGTTGAGTTATTTCATACAGTGCCTGTCTGGTCCAACTAGAGTCTCTTGTAGTTCATGTACTTTATTACTTATTAACAACTAGATACAGGTTACATTGATATGACGTATAAGAAATATTAGTTCTCAGTCCTTCAGATATAAGGTTGTTCTGGCTACAATTCATATGTCATCATCATAGCAGATGACGCTTATTGTACCCCTCAGTATTGACCCTTTCAAGCCATGTACTGAAAACAAGATGGGGTGTATTTAAAATAAATTAGGGATTTACAATTCCTTTCTCACTCTAACCTAGTTGACTCCACTTAGAATTACAGGCAACATAAGCACCTGTCCAGTGTTAACACGTTCCTCTTTAAATATGTCAATCCATCTTCAAAATGACTATTGGGACTTGATCTGTCATTTTAATCTGTTATTTTAACCAAAATTAGGCAACAGGGCTGGCTTCCTGTCAGACTCTAAAGGATTTCTGTTGATTCTTCAAAATGCTAAGATCGTAGAAAGGGTGAAATATAATCAATCACCAAATTGTTTTGGGGGATAAAGTGCATATTAAATGCTTTAATCAATGTACTGTACTCCATGGTACTTTCTCCCACATGGTCTGAAGGCATTCTATCATGTTGAAACTGCTGCTCCCAGAATTCCCTCTTCTGGCTTCACCGTGGGCTTTCCACATTATCAGTGAAGCTGCCATGAGACTATCACACCTGATTGACCTGGGTAAGTGCTTGTTTTCTCTTCTTGCTATTAGATGCTGTGAATTTTCCAATTTGTGGCATAGCTTTGAAGACTTCCAAGGTTGTTATCCCACCTTTCAGAGTCTTTCTGCTTGGTAGCCCTGTAATCAAAGTTTTCTGAGGGTACTCTTTTTCTACCTTTTTTTTTCCTTTTCCAGCTTTGTTTCTCAAAGTGTTCCAAAGTTTTGACCTATCTTAGGAGTCTTCCCATGTCAGCTGTGACTCTCAAACTCTGTTTCAATTACAGATCATGGCTCTGGGGAGTTTAGTCCAAGCTGCCACCATGCTTTATTTTGTATTAAGCCAAAGCTGTTTTATGCACATTCAAACACCACTCTTGAGTATATATGCACTGTGACGGTCTGCACATATGCCGTCCCTGAGGCTGCTTGCTCCTTATCTCAAAGTAAGGCTATTAATTTCCTTGTGGACAGTAACACTTCTTTATTTACATCTGTACACAGTAGTTTCCAAATCGTTATGATCCCAACTGATGTTATAATTGGACAAGTTGTATCCCAGACAGAAGCCTGGCCAAAGATCATATTTTGATTTGTTTGATTTTACCAAAGTGGTCTCTCACAGAAACATAGGCACATAACGCCATAATTTTTACTTTAATAGTAATGATAAAACACAAGTTTATTAACAAAATAAATGAAGAAAAAATAGAATAAACCAAACCAGCTACTTATAACATTGAATTCAAGGATTTTAAGGACTAGGTAATAGTATAACCTCATTAATTCCAAAACACTCTTCCATAAATGAAAAAAGTAGCTTTTGTATAGTACCCAAAATATAACCGTGGTACAGAATCCAAACTATAGCTTGTACAATAATTACACCAGATCCATTTATATAAAACACCACTTGCAACTTCAACCTTTAGACTGGAACTGCATATAGCTTCTTCCTGGAGCAATTCTCTGAGCTTCCATCTACTTAGCTTTAGGTAACACTTTCAGGGTTTTATCCCAACACTTCTGGCCTGGGAATAACACTAAGGTAATTCTCACTCTAAGGTAGCCTAGTTTACTATATATCCATTACATCTCAGGAACATGGGTCTATACAGCATCCTATTCTAAGGACCTCATAGAACTGATCCACTAAAAGTAAAAATTGAAACCCAAAGTTTCTATCACTAAGCAAAGTATGTTTCCCTCAACCTTAAAATAAATCAAGTTCCAGAAATCTATGACAAATCTTGAAGCTCCATTGTTTACCTTGCTGGGTCACAAAACAACCTGAAATAAAGTTCATTAATGGTACACAAAATCTATTCTCTCTAAAGCAATACCTCAAAAACTATTTTGAAATAAATCATCTGTGACTACAGCAATACTTGCAAGTTAATTATTCACAACTGACACACAGAAAGTCCACTGGTCCACTGACTCAAAAATCAGAAAACCAAACTTGCAATCAATAATATTAAATAATATATAAACCTCTCAGTTTAGAACACACCTCTCCCAAAGAACAATTAAAATGTATCTTAAAGAGATACTTTCATTATGTATCAAAATTCATCTTATCACTAATTCTACAACATGTTAACTCTAATTAAATGATAAAGTCACACAGTCTTTGACATCTGCGCACTTGTTAAAACATCTGCGCTGACACTTTCTTTTCCAGGCACATGAACAATTATGCAGTTGAAGAATTATGCTCCATCAAAATAATGGCGGTAAGTTCTTGCTGTGAAATGTACTAAGAAAATCAAACAATTTGAGAACAGGTAAAGTAACCATGGTCTTACATTAGAAAGACAACATTTGGTGGTTTAATCTGATTGCCGACCTCATGCAAGGGGACAGGTTATGAAGGAGAAGTCCTTCATGGTAACCTTAGCCAGTGCAAGACTTGAACCCATGCTGTTTGAGTCATTGTGCATCACAAACCAGCTGTCCAGCCAACAGAGCTAACTGACCCTTTAAAATAATTGTGATCAATATAGAAAATTGTTTATCAACACTATTGGTAATATATATTTCAAAATGATGTAGAGCCAGTAGTTGGTGGGCAAAACTCTCATCACTGCATTAAATGCAATGCCTGTGGCTATTCAGATAATGTTGGTTCATTTTGAAAGAAATGAAGTTCTGTGAAGGACTTTTAAACAGCTTTCAAGTATTGCTTGTTAATGTTGACAGATTTATGATCTGTTCAAAGATTTCCAAATATTATGATAGTGTTTGTGAGTTCAGTTTATGATGATACAGGATGCATGGTTTGAGGGGTAAGAAGAGTGTCTAAGGTGTTGAGGAGAAAAAGGGGCAAGGTGGGTAAGGCGGAGAGGAATTAAGGGAGGGTGAGAGGTGCAGTGAAACATAGAATACAGGGATAGCTGAGAGAGGTAAGGGCTGAGAGGCAGCACTAGACCACTAGGCAAGACAGAAATAATATGCTGAAGAGCTGCCCCCCAGCATATCCACTGCTGGTTACTATCTTGCTGCTGATTTGAAGCTGAACTGCTGGACTCCCAATCCTGAACCTCATTGTATCCTCTGCTGCTCCTGTCATGATGCTGTGATGAAGCTGAAGTATTGGGCCCCTGCGTCTTGGAGATGCTTTTGACAGAAGTGATGCAAATAACGAAGTACACAGAAGTCCTGTTTTAGTGTAATACAAGCAAAAACTGGTTGTTTGCCAATTTCTTTTGAAGAAATTATGCAACCTGTATTATAGCTACATCAAAAAGTTTCAAAACTTTCTAGGCCATTGGTATCATCAATATAGTCACCATATAATAGTCCAGTATGCTTTTAAATCTGAGACCTTGTTTTTGTATTTTCTGTAAATGATTTCTATCATTCTGTGTTCTGATTGTAACACTGAGTGTGTAGCTAGTGAGAGTATATTGCACCATAAAGTCATGTTCCAAAACTTTGAAGTACATATGGACGTATTGAACTTTCATTTATAATGTGTTTATTTCAAAGATATGTAGGCAAAAGATGGCTGATGATGTAATTCTGTGGCTGATTGGAAAGGAGGTCTGGAATGTCACACCTGAGGGAATCAAGATAATTTCAAATAGCAAACTTCAAAAGGAGAGAGGCAAGTCAAACTGGACTGTGATCTCCTGTGGCTACAAGGTGATTACAAAGTTAAAAATCACACAACACCAGGTTATAGTCCAACAGGTTTAATTGGAAGCACTAGCTTTCGGAGCACCGCTCCTTCATCAAGTGGTTGTGGAGAACACAATTGTAAGGCACAGAATTTATAGCAAAAGTTTACAGTGTGATGTAACTGAAATTATACATTGCAAAATACCTTGACTGTTTGTTAAGTCTCTCATCTGTCAGAATGACCATGATAGTTTCACTTCTTTCATATGTAAATTACAAAACTTTTTTTAAAAGTTACATTCTCAGGTTAACTGTAACAATTGGTGTCAGCCAGATAATATGTTGAAGGTGTTAGCCCCCGTGTTCCCTGTCTGTGCCATAATGTTTAGACTGATTCTAATCTAAAACGTTAGTTAACAGAGTTCTACATGAATTCATGCAGTTTTTGAGCAAAGTACAATGTAAGTCTGCAAGTACAAATTCACCTCACAAACCTATATGTGTATTTGTGCATGTGGGTTTTTGTGCGCGTGTGTTTGTGTGTGTGTGTGTTTGTATGTGTATGTGTGTGTGTGTGTGTGTGTGTGTGTGTGCCTGTCTGTCACACTGTAAACTTTTGTTATAAATTCTGTGTCTTACAATTGTGTCCTTCACAGCCACCTGATGAAGGAGCGGTGCTCCGAAAGCTAGTGCTTCCAATTAAATCTATTGGATTATAACCTGGTGTTGTGTGATTTTTAACTTTATACACCCCAGTCCAACACTGAAATCTCCAAATTATGCTGATTACACCCTGCTCACAGCAGAAAGCCAACTTCTGCAAATTGTGTACAAACTGCAGACCTTACTCCCCTTTGAAAAGTACACAAGTATCAGGGTTAAAAGCTTATGGTCTGTGTGTGCTAATGGGCAAAGATGTGTTCCATGTGTAGTTAAAATGAAAATAAGTATTTCTCCCTTTATCTCTTTCTCACTCCTTCTCTCTGTTTCTCATATTTTCTCTGTCCTTCTGTCTTTTTATTTCAAAACCTGAAAGTAAGCAAAATTGCAGTCACAAGGAAACATGACAAAGGTCTTTCAGCTTGTCTGAAAAGCCAATCTCTTGAGTACTACCATCAGAGACATTGGTATTACTTAACATGACAGTGTCAATATCCCATTGTCTATGATTTACGGAATTCAGAGACATATCCATTTTTAAAAAAATATTTATCTTTTTTGGGCTCACCTCTTATTTCTCATGGCTGTGCATATTAACACAAAAAAGATGGTGGAGGGAGTGAACGTTGAAGATGTTGAATGGGTTGCTATCAAGCAAGTTACATTGCCCCGAAGGCTGCCATGTTTCTTGAGGGTTGTTAGAGCAGCACTCATCTCAGCAAGTGAAGACTATTCCATCACACTCCTGACTTGTGCATTGTAGAATCCAGACATACCTTGATGTGTCATATAGGGAGTGACTCACCACAGAATTCCGTGCCATTGATAGATGTCTTGTTGGCAGAGTATTTTTTGGCTCGCTCAATTCAGTGTCTACTTAGTGGAAACCTCTGGTATGTTGATAGCGAGGAATTCATCTCTGGTAATATCACTGAATGTCAAGGAGCAAGAATTAGATTCTCTATTGTTGGGGATGTTCATTGCCTGGTACTGGTCATCTTAAACCCAAATGTTGTCCCGGTACTAATGAATTTGGACATGGATTGCTTCAGTATCTGAGGAGTTGTGAATAGTGCTGAACATTGTGCAATCATCAATGAACATGAAACATCTGATAAACAGAAGGTCCATGATGAAGGAGCTAAAAGTGTTTGCACCTTGGACACTACATTGAGAAGTTCTGCATTGGTATCCTGTAACTAATATGACTGACCTCCAACAATAACACCATCTTACAACTCCAACCAATAGAGAGTTTATCCTTGACTCCCACTGTTTTTAGATTTTCCAACCCCCAACACTCCATCAAGTGTCAAAGTTAGCCACCGTCACCTCTCTTCCTGAGTTCAGCTCTTTTCTCCTTGTTTTGACCTGTAATGCGTTATAATAGTCAGGAGCTGAGTAACTCTGACATTACTGTCTTTCAGTGAATGATTTGTTAATCTAAAAAGAAGAAATCAATCTTTGTCCCATTAGACAAACATGAAATCTGAAATTTATCTTGACAATTGATCTTTGGAGAGCATAAAAATCATATGGCCTTAAATGAAACCTTAATGACAGAAAAATGACCTATGTAAATCTTTGAAACTCAAAACAAGAGGAAAACAATTGTTTTGTTCTCACAACTTTCTCTGCTATCTCATCTTTTCTGAATGGTATTGGGTGATATGGAAATAATTTTTGTCACCAAACTATCAACGGTGATGGATATCATTCTCTTAATAGTTGCTGTTAAATTCATATTTCTTCCTCACATTCTCTCAACCTGGTTCTACATTAACAGGGACACATGAAATGGAGAGACAGTAGAAGTATAACATTTTTGTTAAAATGATGTTGAAAATGATTATTTCTTTCTTGTGTAGCAAATGATATTGCAGATCTACCAGTACATGGCAGTATGCTTATCCACAATATTTTAAATATAACATAACTGAAATACATGAAGAAGGAAGCATCAAGCAATGCAAGTTAAAGCTAAACATTTTGTGGTTGTCTCCATGCATCACAGATAAAATACAACAGGTAAGGTGCAGATGCCCCTTACTACAGAATTATATTTTCTCACAGGATGAAAATAGCCACCAAAAAGACACAGTTCTAACAAGATATTCCTGTTGAAAGAATTGAATTTAGCACACAATTTTAGTTCCAATTGCTAATTACCAAAAACTTGAACTTGTCTGGTGTTTAAACCAGAAATCAAAGTTTAACATGTAAGAACATTGAAATCATATGTTCCAAAATTAAATATGTCCCAAGTCAAACAATTCAAGTGCACCTACAAAATTGGCAACTATCGGCCAATGTGAAAAATTGACCAGGATGCTTCCTGACCTGCTGTGCTTTTCCAGCTTCACACTTTGCAGCCCGACCAGATGTGGAAGTATATCATCATTCCTTCATTGTCATTGGGTCAAAATCCTGAAACTCACTTCTTAGCAGAACTGGGGGTGTATATATACCTCATGGTCTGGAGCAGTTGAAGAAAGCAAGCTTACCATCAGCTTCTCAAGTGGAATTAGGGTTGGGTAACAAATACTGGCCTAACCAGCAATTCCCATATCTTTTGCATGAATAATTAAAACCTGAATAGTGTTACAATGGACTCTTACCACAGTCACCTTGGTGAAAGATACATCAAGTATTTTTGCCACTACCATATTCCTTTTTGGTTGGGTTCTAAAGGGCTATACCTGGTCTAGTGTGGTCAAAGAAAACCATTTAGTAGTTATTGAAAAGATGACAAATCTCCATTGGACCACACTAAATCTGACAAAGATTCTTTGGTAATTCCAACAACCATTTGGTTGCTTATGAATTCTCATTTCAAATATCCCTCGTTGCATTTTTCCACTAATCTATAAGGTTTAATAATGAAATTATCTATGAATTCCCTTGGATACTGGATTCCTCTGTCAACTCTTGCTCTTTCAACAATATTATTTGTTTTAATGTTAAAATTATTGTAAAAGCTTTCAAAAGTTCATCAAACGCTCATCTAAAGTATCTGTTTCGTTTTTATGGTGAGTTAATGTTTAAAAAGCTGTACGGTAGCCCCCCATTGAATATAAAAATGCATTTATTTGTTTTGTTATAATTGAGTTTGAAAGCAATTCTGTATCATAAGCACTGGTTTCTCCAAGATGACCGACTCCATGATCTATTTGGTCCTTGTCTGAAATTAAATCTTCCCTGGCAAAGTTATTTCTGCTGATATGTTTTACTCATATTGTCATTTATTTTATTTAATTTCTGGTTTTTAATTCAGCAGTAATTTAATGTTGTTTTATACTACATACTTAAAAGGATTTCACATCTGTGACGTGACAATGGTGCCACTGTGTGTTGCTGTGTTGAATGGTTTTCCCATTCTTATACATTGAAAATGGAGGATTCGTGCCATCTCCGAGTAAAATGGATGATTTTCTTTTTCCTTTTTCAGGAATAATTCCTGCTTTTTTCTGTGTCTAATAGATTATTGTTACCTTTTTGCAGCCAATGAATTATTCCCTTTCGCTTTCATGGTTTTACAGAATGAATCCCACCATCTGCAGCTTTAGAGACAATACCAATCTCTCAGTGACATTGCTGAAACAAATCCAATCTTTATGGCTCCTCAAGATGAATCCTTTTCCTTTAATGGTTCTTTTTTTTCTGGATGAGTCACATTATGTGTGTTTCAACAAAATTCATCTCTCCTTTACTGTGGTTTAAGCAATGGCTGCAATTTTACAGGGTCAATAGGGTGACAATGGATTCTGGATTAGAGTGGTGCTGGAAAAGCACAGCAGTTCAGGCAGCATCCGAGGAGCAGTACAATCGGCGTTTCAGGCAAAAGCCCTTCATTCCACACTGTAAGTAATCTAATCTAATCTAATCTAATCAGGAATACAGGCAGAGTGCCTGAAGGGTGGAGAGATAAATGAGAGGAGGGTGGGGCTGGGGAGAAAGTAGAATAGAGTACAATAGGTGAGTGGGGGAGGGGATGAAGGTGATAGACCAGGGAGGAGGGCGGAGCAGATAGGTGGAAAAGAAGACAGGCAGGTAGGAAAAGTCATGGGGACAGTGCTGAGCTGGAATTTTGGAACTGGGGTGAGGTGGGGGAAGGGGAAATGAGGAAACTGTTGAAGTCCCCATTGATGCCCTGGGATTGAAGTGTTCTGAGGCGGAAGATGAGGCGTTCTTCCTCCAGGCGTCTGGTGGTGAGGGAGCGGCGGTGAAGGAGGCTCAGGACCTCCATGTCCTCGCCAGAGTGGGAGAGGGAGTTGAAATGTTGGGCCACTGGGCGGTGTGGTTGATTGGTGCGAGTGTCCCGGAGATGTTCCCTAAAGTGCTCTGCTAGGAGGCGTCCAGTCTCCCCAACGTAGAGGAGACTGCATCGGGAGCAACAGATACAATAAATGATATTAGTGGATGTGCAGGGAAAACTTTGATGGATGTGGAAGGCTCCTTTAGGGCCTTGGATGGAGATGAGGGAGGAGGTGTGGGCGCAGGTTTTGCAATTCCTGCAGTGGCAGGGGAAGGTGCCAGGACGGGAGGTTGGGTTGTAGGGGGCCGTGGACCTGACCAAGTAGTCACGGAGGGAACGATCTTTGCGGAAGGTGGAAAGGGGTGTGGAGGGAAATATATCCCTGGTTGTGGGGTCTGTTTGGAGGTGGTGGAAATGTCAGCGGATGATTAGGTTTATGCGAAGGTTTGTAGGGTGGAAGGTGAGCACCAGGGGCGTTCTGTCCTTGTTATGGTTGGAGGAATGGGGTCTGAGGGCAGAGGTGCAGGATGTGGACAAGATGCGTTGGAGGGCATCTTTAACCACGTGGGAAGTGAAATTGCGGTCTCTAAAGCCACTTCTGCCCCCACCAACGCCACTCACCTGCATTCTGCTGACACGCCCCCCCCCCCCCCCCACAGATCCCACTGTCACCGTCCTCGCCCCCCAGAACCCTGAGGGGAACACCACCCCTGCTCATGACTCCACCCCCATTCACCCCACCACCACACCCACTCCAGTTACAGGCTCCACCCCCAGTCCCAGCTCCACACCCACACCACATCCCAGCTCCCAGCCCTGCCGAGTTTTCACCATCCCTCCAGACCTCCACCTCACTGAGGACGAATGATCAGTCCTCAGCAAAGGACTCACCTTCATCCCCCTCTGCCCACGCATCAATGAATTTAATACACGCCGTGACGTTGAACACTTCTTCCACCTCCTCCGCTTCCGATCTTACTTTCACAATCAGGACGCCCGCCCACCTTCTGAGGACCCCTTCGCCCACCTCCAACACACTCCATCCACCTGGACACCCCATGCTGGCCTATTACCCGACCCTCGACCTCTTCATTTCCAACTGCCGCTGGGACATCGACCGCCTCAACCTGTCTACCCCCCTCCCCCATTCCAACCTCTCACCCTCACAACGCGCAGCCCTCCAATCCCTCTGCTCCAATCCCGACCTCACCATCAAACCAGCAGATAAAGGGGGTGCAGTGGTAGTCTGGCGCACTGACCTCTACACCGCTGAAGCCAGACGCCAACTTGAGGACACCTCTTCCTACTGCCCCCTTGACACATCACCAAACCATCATCCCCCAGACCATACAGAACCTCATCACCTCAGGAGATCTCCCACCCACAGCTTCCAACCTCATAGTCTAGGAACCTCACACTGCCAGTTCTACCTCCTTCCCAAGATCCACAAGCCTGACCACCCTGGCTGATCCATTGTCTCAGCATGCTCCTACCCCACTGAACTCATTTCTACCTACCTCGACACTGTCCTATCTCCCCTAGTCCAGGAATTCCCCACATACATTTGAGACACCACCCACACCCTCCACCTCCTCCAAGACATCCATTTCCCCGGCCACCAATGCCTCATCTTTACCATGGATATCCAGTCCCTCTACACCTCCATCCGCCATGACCAGGCCTCCAAGCACCAAACAACCACACCGCCCTGTGGCCCAACATTTCAACTCCCCCTCCCATTCTACTGAGGACATGGAGATCCTGAGCCTCCTTCACCGCTGCTCCCTCACCACCTGAAGCCTGGAGGAAGAACGCCTCATCTTCCGCCTCGGAACACTTCAACCCCAGGGCATCAATGGGGACTTCAACAGTTTCCTCATTTCCCTTTCCCCCACCTCACCCCAGTTCCAAAATTCCAGCTCAGCGCTGTCCCCATGACTTTTCTTACCTGCCTGTCTCCTTTTCCACCTATCTGCTCCGCCCTCCTCCCTGGCCTATCACCTTCATCCCCTCCCCCACTCACCTATTGTATTCTATACTACTTTCTCCCCACCCCCACCCTCCTCTCATTTATCTCTCCACCCTCAGGCACTCTGCCTATATTCCTGGTGAAGGGCTTTTGCCTGAAACATCGATTTTACTGCTCTTCGGATGCTGCCTGAACTGCTGTTCTTTTCCAGCACCACTCTAATGCAGAATCTGGTTTCCAGCATCTGCAGTCATTGTTTTTACCTCAATAGTGTGACAAAGTTGTTCCTTTAACAACGTTATGCTGTCCTTAGACTTTTTCAGAAAGTTTGTAAAAGACACAGACTCACAAAAGTCCAGGGTTGAAGGGGTTCAAGGCCAAGTTGATTATAGCTAACAGAAGGCTATCAAATTTTAGAAAAAACACTTGTACAATGAAAGGGGAGTGGCCAGTTCTCCCAACTCAGCTTTTCTCCGGTTTGGTTTGGTTTGGTTTGGTTTGGTTTGGTTTTAGTAGTAATGTTGAAAAAGCCGCTGGACCCAAAGAAGCAGGTGCAGGCTGATCCTCCTCTCTCTCTGACTTCTCTCCTGTAAGACCCTGGGTTTGATTTTACCTTCTGTGCCGAGGGGTGTTTATGAGGATTGTCGCAAGTATTTGGAGCAGCATCATTAGATTGGGATAATCCGTTGGGTCTTTAGATCGGTTAAGTCATTCTATATTCTGTTCTCTTTTCTGTGTGTTTCATTTAGTAATCTGCCTCATAAATTCTGTTTTCTTTAAAACTAAGTGGCTTGACCAGCAGCATCACTCTTGGAAAATTTACCTTACACCTGCTTAAAACAACTAGTCAAGTTAGGGTATGGGTACCTTCTTGAAATGCTTTAACAGATCTGGCCTAGTCCATAACAAACAGTCTTCTAACTTTCTTCTTTGTTAGACTTTGCTGTCCAGGCTACTAATTTGCCCTTTTTATCTCTTTAATTTGTCTTTGCACTGTTCTGGGGTCTGCAACCTGATTTTAAATTGCTTCTGTGGTCCTTGATTTCCTTTACTGTGTGCTACATATGTCACTTGTCCACGATGGTGGCAATACTTGAGCTGAGCTATAGAACATAGAACAATACAGTGCAGAACAGGCCTTTCAGCCAAATTGTTGCACCAACCTGTGAACTAAGCTATGCCCATCACCCTCCACTATCCCATTATCATCCATTTGCTTATCAAAGGACTGTTTAAATGCCCTTAATGTGGTTGAGTTAACTACATTGGCAGGCACATGCCCTTACCATTCTCTGAGTGAAGAACCTGCCTCTAACATCTGTCTTAAATCTATCACCACCGCCCCCCCCCCCCCTTAAATTTGCAGCTATCCCCCCTTGTACAAACAGATATCATCATCCTAGGAAAAAGACTTTCACTGCCTACCCTATCTAATCCTCTGATCATCTTGTATGTTTCTATTAAATCCCCTCTTAGCCTTCTTCTCTCCAATTAGAACAGATCCAAGTCCCTCAGCCTTTCCTCATAAGACAATCGCTTCAGACCAGGCAACATCCTGGTAAATCTCCTCTGCACCTTTTCCAATGCTTCCACATCCTTCCTGTAATGGGTAGATCAGAACTGAACACAATACTCCAAGTGAGGCCACACTAGCATTTTGTACAGTTGCAGCATGACATCATGGCTCCAGAACCCTATCCCTCTACCAATAAATGAACACACTGTATGCCTTCTTAATAACACTATCAACCTAGGTGGCAACCTTCAAGGATCTATGTACATGGACAAGATCCCTCTGCACATCCACACTACCAAGAATCTTTCCATTAACCCAGTATTCTGTCTTCCTGTTATTCTTCAAAATTGAATCCCCTCACATTTATCTGCATTGAACTCCATTTGCCACCTTTCAGCCTAGTTCTGCAGTTGAATCAAGTCTCCCTGCAACCTGCAACATTTGTCCATATTGTCCACCACTCTACCAACTTTAGTGTCACTTGCAAATTTACTAATCCATCCACCTATGCCTACGTCTAAGTCGTTTATAAAAATGACAAACTGCAGTGGAGCCACAACAGATCCTTGCGGCACACCGCTAGTAACCGGACTCCAGGCTGAATATTTTCCATCAGTCACTACTCACTGCCTTCTTACAGAAAGCCAGTCTCTAATCCAAACTGATAAATCACCTTCAATCCCATGCCTTCTCATTTTCTCCAGTAGCCTACCATGTGGAACAAGGCTTTACTGAAGTCCATGTACACTACATCAACTGCCCTACCCTCATCCACATGCTTGGTCACCTTCTCAAAAAACTCAGTGAGGTTTATGAGACACGATCTGCCCTTGATGAATCCATGTTGACGATTTCCAATCAAATTGTTGCTTGCTAGATGATTATGAATCCTATCTCTTATAATCCTTTCCAAACCTTTTCCTACAACAGACATCAGGGTTATCTTTACTGCCCTTCTTGAACAAGGGCACAACATTTGCAATCCTCCAGTCCTCTGGTACCAAATCTGTAGACAATGATGACTCAAAGATCAAGGCCAAAGGCTCAGCCATCTCCTTCCTAGCTAAAAGTATCTTGCTTTCTTCTAGCTGTGTCAGTCATTAACTGAACTATTTTATAAAGTTTTCTCTTGTCTACCAGGCATTTCAAATCTTAGTCATGGAACTCACAATGTCTATCTGCTCGCTGGCGGAACATCGGACTCAGGTCTGCAATCAGGTACAATTGACATTTGCATGGTAGGGTTTAATACTAAGACAATGGGGAGTCAAGAGTGCGGTGCTGGAAAAGCACAGCAGGTCAGGCAGCATCCGAGGAGCAGGAGAATCAAAATTTCAGGCGTAAGCCCTTCATCAGGAATAAGCTGCTTCATTCCTGATGAAGGGCTTATGCCCTAAACTTCGATTTTCCTGTTCCTTGGATGCTGCCTGACCTGCTGTGCTTTTCCAGCACCGCACTCTCGACTCTGCTCTCCAGCATCTGCAGTCCTCGCTTTCACCTAAGACAATGGGGAGGTTAGATAGGAGGTCTATCTCCTTTGAGAGCCACAGATGTCCACCAACTGAAGCCTGTAATGCATCATGATGTTGTTTTGTACTTAATGCACTCCTCAGCATTAACTGTATAGGAGCCAGCACCTTCTACAATAATTAAATGTAATCTTCGTGGAGGAGTGTACATGGTTTCCATATACCCATCTGCAATGAAGCGATGCAGTATTCTGACTGCCACAAACAAACATTTAGGATAGCTTAGGGATGAGGAAGATGGAGCATAAATTTTCAGATGCTATTCTGCAAGTGAAGTCGATTATAAGGAGGATGATGTCTTAAACCTGATGAATGGAAGATACTACCTTACACACCTTTAAAATGGTCTTCATAGCCACCTCTCTCTACTTTGAGACCAAGAAGAGCCCTAAAAAACTGTCCAAGACCAAGTATATTTGTTTACTGGAACTAATCGCACAGAGGTAAAATTATAGGCCTAGTAAATCAGAAGTCCTTGCTAATTCTGGGTGCACAGGTTCAAAACCTATCACAGCAGTGCAAGTAATTAAATTATTTACTTAATCTGGAATGGAAAGCTAGTTTCAATAATAATGACTGACTGCAATTGTTGTAAGAACTCATGTGGTTCACTGTTGTCTATCCTTCTTTGGTCTGGCATACACGTGACTCCAGACCTAAAACAATTTAATTGACTCTTAACTGCTCTGTGAAATAGTCTAACAAACTACTCAGTTGTGGCAGTGTAGGAATGGGTAACACACGCTGGCCATGACAGCAATGCCTATATATAATAAGGAAAATAATATATATTTTTCCCTGTGACTTCTAGAAGGTGAAATCCTGTGAACTTGCCAGAATGGTACTTGAGTGTTTGTGTAGCCTTATCAAGTGTCTCGGAAAATTACAAAAGTTCTATTTGCAACTCCACCAGAAATGACAATAAACAAACTTACTTCTAATAGTATTATGGTTAGTATTATTTTTATTCTGAGACTGAAAATCACGATTAGGAAAGAATATTAGGATAAGATAGGAGCAAATTACTGCAGATGCTGGAATCTGTACTGAAAGCAACAAATGCTGGAGCTAACAGTGGGTCAGACAGTATCCAAGGAGAGAGAGCAAACTAACGTTTTGAATTTAGATAACTCTTCATCAGAGTTGAAGTGTGGAGGGACAACATTTATACGATAGTTTGGGGGAGGGATGTGGGGGTAGTGGATGTAGGGTGGAGAAATCTTTTCTCCACCAACATCCTCCACCCACTACACCCATACCTACCCCATCCAAACTATAGCATACATGCTGTCCCTAGTGTCATCTAGTGTTAGGATAGGCTAGCCACCAAATGCAGTGAAATCCCTTTAATGAGTGTGTACAGTCACTTGTTTATTAAATCTCCAGGAAGGTTTTCTGTGTGTTGGTCTTAACGCCTTATACTAAACACAGGTTAAATGCATATTGGAATTTAATAAACCCATCTTCGCAACTTCACAAACACTTTAGCGTCTAAAGTTTTTCTGAAAAATGCCTCATGCAACTCAACAGAGGCTGCCGTGACTGCAGTCGCTTGGGGATTGTTCCAGAATAAGCAACAAGTATGACATTTATTCCCTTTCTCCAGATAGACCTGTGACCCTCAGCTTGTAACTTACAGATAACTTCACTAACCAATAATGAATTTATTTTAATATCATGTATACATTGGATAGATTTTCACCTGAAGTCTTTTTTTTATCAACGAAATTAATTGAATAGAATGCAGATCAAATGCTTCATTATTATGGAACAGACCATTGGGAACAGCTCACCATTGTGGGTAGTGATTTATTTTTCATGTTGAATGACTTAAAGGAAATGATGGAAAATAATTAACAAAATGTTGGTGAAAAGTATTATTTTTAATAGGACTGTCATATCTTGTCAGAATAGTAGCTCTGAACATGATTCTTACATGAAATCAATGGCAGAGTCAAACACAAGAGCTTCAAATACAATATTATACTATATGTAAGACTAACAGTGTATTATTAATTTGTTAAGAGGAGTGCAGAGGGTCAAAATCACCCTGACAATCTTGTTTCATGCAGGATTAAAGAAGAGCATTGGGATTTGATAGAGCAATAAATTCCTCCATTGTTCAAATTCTTAATAATTAGTAAGTTCCTGCTTCACACTAAAATGTCCAAAAAGAATGTTTTAAACAGTACAGAAATTATGTACACACCCAGCTAATGAAACTTGATGCTAGTGATTTTGGAGAAACTTGATGCACGAAGCCAGTCACCAGAAAGAGATAAAACTCATTAATTACAATAGTGTGGTGCAGTCAGGCATTGCAATTCGATGTCAGGATCAGCACAATGGCATCCCAAGAATGTGCAACAGTTGAACAGCAGATTAGAAACCATTTGACCTCCAGAGAGTGCTGGTTGGTGCTCCCTGCATTGCAGTAACACTGAACAGCCTCACTGTGGCATCAAAGTTCCACAGTGAAACAAGACTTACTCTTGCTACATTGTTCTCTTCTGCCTGATCCAGCAGCAATGCACACACACACACACACACAGAGACACACACACCCTTTAAAATAACAGTATAGCTTGTCCTCTAATTGACCCCTCTGTGACAGATTGACTGCAGTGAATATTTTTTCATCTTGTCAGCATATGCTGTAAATACTCACTCTAAGCCTCTTAGAGACCCCGTGACCTCTGTTGTATGAGTTATTTATGGCCCCTTGTGAGTTCAGAAATCTCACAAATACTATTTCTTTAACATGGAGACCATTTTTATATGGTCGCAGATGGCAACATTACTAAGAGGGCTTTACTTAAAAGAAAACAGCAAAATACTTTATCTTCATCATGATTGCAGTCAACATTCCCTCAGATAGCCAAGAAAATAGATCCACAAAGATAATGTTACAGATCAGTACTGTCAATTTTGTCAGCTACTTGTAACTCTGGATCAGAAGGTTAGAAGATGAATTACTATTCCAGAGACTTCAGCATATGATGTAGGCTGATGCACAGTGGCGACTGTCTGTGTGGAGTTTGCACATTCTCCCCGTGTCTGCGTGGGTTTCCTCCGGGTGCTCCGGTTTCCTCCCACAGTCCAAAAATGTGCAGGTTAGGTGAATTGGCCATGCTAAATTGCCCGTAATGTTAGGTGAAGGGGTAAATGTAGGGAAATGGGTCTGGGTGGGTTGCTCTTCAGAGGGTCGTTGTGGACTTGTTGGGCCGAAGGGCCTGTTTCCACACTGTAACTAAGCTAAAATCCACATCTGTCTGGACATGTCCACCTCAGCCCTCCCCTCAACTTCCATCTGCACCACCCCTGCCCCTCAACCCTCCAACTCTAATTTTCTAACTAATCCTTGCCACTACCCTGAACCCTGGCTACGACCCAGACTGAACTTGTTTAGCCTCTGATCATCTGACTAACCACTGGCCTAACCATCTCCCAGTAACCAATGACTCCTGATACCGCTAAGTACACTATTGTCCAATCTGACAACTATACTACTTCCCCTTCTCAACTACAATTGCCATCAGTCTGATTATTACCCTCATTGGACTGCCCCATCAACCATCTGATAATCCCCTTTTCATCTAACCCCACCAATCTGACTCAACCTATTGGAAGAAGAGTTTCCACAGAACTCCTTAACATCGTGGAGAGGGGAGCACAGTACATCAATGAAAACGATAGGGCTGAAGCATATGCAATAATCGGCAGCCAGCAGTGCCGAGTCCATGATTCATCTCAGCCTTCTTCAGAGTTCCCCATAATCATGGATGCCAGTCTTCAGCCAATTCATTCCATGTATTATCTAGAAATGGCAGGAGGCTCTTGATACTGGAAAGGCCATGGCCCTGACAATATTCTGGCAAAAATACTGAAAACCTGTGCTCTAGAACATGCAGCATCCATAGCCAAGCTGTTCCAGTACAGCCACAGTACTGGCATCTACAAGTACTGGCAACAATGTGAAAAATTGCCCAGGTATGTCCTTTGCCCAAATGCAAGACAAATCCAAATGACAATTACCATCCCATCAGTCGACTCTTCATGATCAGTAAAGTAATGGAAGTTGTCATCAGCAGAGTTATCAAGCAATGTTATCACTGCGGCCACTTAGCTCCTGACCTCATCAAATATGGACAGGAGAACTGAAATCCAGAAGTGAGTTGAGAGTGTCTGCCCTTGATGTCAAGACTACATTTGATCGATTATGGTATCAAGGAATCCTAGCAAATCTGGATTCAATGGGAATTGTGGGTCGGGGAGAATCTCTCTGCTGGTTAGGGTCATACTTTGCACAAAGGAAAATGGTTGTCAGTCACTCATGTTAGAGGTCAGTCACCTCAGCTAGAGGACCTCTTCTAGGTGAAACCATCTTCAACTGGTTCATCAATGACTTTTCCTCCATCATAAGATCTGAAGTGGGCATGAGTACTGATGATGATGGCACAATGTTCGATTTGTAACTCCTCAAATACTGAAGCAGTTTATATCCAAATGCAGCTTGACCTGGATAATATTCAGTTTTCAGCTGACAAGTGGCAAATAACATTTGCTCCCGTCAATTACCATTTCCAGCAAGACAGAATCTGATGATCACTCTTTGATATTCAATGACATCATTATTGCTGAATCCCCTTTGATTAATATGCTGGAGGTTACCATTGATTAGAAACTGAACTGGACCAGTCATATAAATGCAGTGGCTACAACAGCAGGTCAGATGCTAGAAATCCTGCAGCAAGTATCACACCTCCTAACTCCTCAGAGACTACTTACATGACACAAGTAATGATTATGATGGAATATTCTCCACTTCCCAGACTAAGTGTAGCTTTAACAACACTCAAGAAGTTGGACACCAAGAGGACAAAGCAGCCCACTGGATTGGTAGCACATCTACAATCATTACCTCCACATTGATGCTCGGTCGCAGCAGAGTGCATCTCACTGCAGAAATTCATCAAGGCTCCTAACCCAGAACTTCTACAATCTAGAAGGCCAAGGGTGGCAGATACAAGGGGTCACCACTACTTGCACACTTTCCTCCAGGCTACTCGTTACCATGACTCGGAAATACATCGCCATTCCTTCACTGACTGGGGCAAAATACTGGCACTCCTTCCCTAATGATATTGTGGGTGGACCTACACAAAATGGGCTGCAGTGTTTCAGGAAAGCAGTTCACTACCACCTTCTCAAGAGTAACTAGGGATGGGTAATAAATGCTGAGTCAGCCAGCAATGCCTAAAACTACCCCTACCTGACTTAACTCCAACACCATCACCAAACTAATTGGACCAATGCTCCTACCCCCCATCCTCTTAACCTGATCTACCTTCTCAGCTGCATGTCTGCCACCCTATCTCCTCAACAATGTTCTGTCCCACCTCCTCACTTACCTGCCACTCTACTCTTTTATCCATCTACTAGCCTACCCCCCTCACCCATCTGCCACGCCATCCTTTTGCCAACTCTGTCCTCCGACATACTTACCGTCACTCCAGAAATCTTTAAAGAAGCTTTGGGCATTTAGTTCTGAAGAAGAGTCCTATAGAACTTAGATTAGATTCCCTACAGCGTGGAAACAGGCCCTTCAGCCCAACAAGTCCATACTGATCCTCTGAAGAGTAACCCACCCAGACCCATTTCCTTCCAACTAATGCACCTCACACTATGGGCAATTTAGCATGGCCAATTCACCTGACCTGCATATCTTTGGATTGTGGGAGGAAACTGGAGCACTCGGAGGAAACCGACACAGACACAGGGAGAATATGCAAACTCCACACAGATAGTCGCCCGAGGCTGGAATTGAACCTAGGACCTTGCTAACCACTGAGCCTCCGTGCCACCCATTTTTAATTACACGCCTTTTGAAGATTAGATTCCCAACAGTGCGGAAACAGGCTCTTTGACCCAACAAGTCACGCTGACCCTCTGAAGAGTAACCCATCCCCCTCTGACTAATGCACCTAACACTATGGGCAGTTTAGCATGAACTTGAAGTGTGAACTCCTCTTCTCTCTCCGCCGATGTTGTACTAACATTTTCTGTACTACCTGGCAGTTCTGTACTTTGCTTTATTTAGACACTTAAACTGTGCTTACTTATGAAAACAGCAGCTCGTGATGTAAAAAGAAGGTGTGGCTTCCATAAATATTCTCTGTATTGTTCTCTGCACAAGAGTTGCAGGTAAGGAACTATGTAACTTTTTATTTTATCCGACAATAGAGATTCTGACTTAAAACAGAAGATTTTGACCATTATCTCATTGTTGTGTGCGGTACCTAATGAGCATAATTTGGTTATAAATTTCAGAAGTAACTTTGTAGGATCAATTGATGACCAGGGAGTCTAGACCCAGGGATCTCAGTCTATAATTACAGGAAGGTCATTTAGGAATGAGGTTTGGAGAAATTTCTTCACTCAAACAGTTGATGACCCTGTGAATTCTCTACTACAGAAGGTCACTGAGGCCAAAACATTGAATACTTTCAAGAAGGAATTAGATATTGTTCTTAAGGATGAAGGGATCAAGGGATATGGAGAGAAAATGGAAACAGGGGTACTGAGTTGGATAATCAGCTATGACCAAATGCAGAACAAACTCCAAGGGCCAAATTGCTTCCTCCTGCCCCATTTTCTATGTTTGTATCCACATCTCACATGTTGCCTACATTGCCAGGCAGGACAAGTACACCACACAAACAGGTTACACAACTCTCAGTGACATATCTACTTCTTTCTTGCAGAACAAGGCTTGGCACAACCGAAGGGTACAGGAGCCAACTGAAAAAGGATGGATATGTCTACTTATCAAAACTGTCATGGAGGAGATGGCACTGGCCATTATTGAGACATCTTTTGGCAAGTTTTGATGGTATCCTCATAATCAATTATCCTTCCCACAACCCACTTTCTCCTTCTATCTCACTATTATACAATTTACAAGCTTCAAATGGTGAACCAGTTCCTTCACCTTCCCCCAGATGCTGCACCATTGCCTTTGTGTCTCTTCCTTTTAAGTAGCCAAACAGTGCAACATTGTCATGCAATGGGAAAACACCAGAAAGACAACGATGATGATTTCAAAGCATTGTTGCTTGATTTAATACTTTAAAAAGCTTATATACTGATTCTCTGTATCCTAAAGAAAGTTTAGATGTGGGATCAGCACATGGTGTGACATCCAGCACATGTGCTACAGTCAGGGCAAGGGTGGTGCAGGTACCAGATTGCTGGAAGACCAGATCACACACAGGTTCTGCAGCATGGAGAATTCAGATGAGAAATTTGATGTGGTCACCTGCAGAAGAATTCTGAAGTGCATGCACAATAATTTGCATGCTTCATTGGGAAGCTTACAAAAAAATCTAAAGGTAATGTCAGACAGCTTGGATGAGTCTGACATTAGGAGAAAATGAGGACTGCAGATGCTGGAGATCAGAGGTGAGAGTGTGGTGTTGGAAAAGCTCAGCAGGTCAGGCAGCATCCGAGGAGCAGGATGTCGCCTGACCAGCTGTGCTCTTCCAGCACCACACTCTCAACTCTGAGTCTAACATTAACTTGACACAGGGATTTGTGCAAACATATCTCACCCATTTGTGTATGGATGTGGTGGCCACTCCATTGGGTCGACATTAGCAGACCCAAACTAATGTTGCAGTTTCTATTATAGCTCATGCCCAGATTGCTATTATGCAAAGTTATTTTTCTGTGACACAACCTTCGACTGCTGCCATCAAGGTTGTGAATTAAAGTTTTCACAGGAGGTCACAGCTGTCCAGTAAACCCTCCAACAGATCGGTGTGTTTGCCGAACTACAGCTCCAGGGCAACGATCCATGGTATATTCTGAAGGAGGGCCTTCTAGGTGCAGGGCTGCGGTTAATACATCTTCCAAGCTCATTTGCAGTTTTCACCACAGAAAGTCAACAGCCTTCCACCAATCAGGCTGGAATGGTATTGTGAAAGAGAGTTAGACACGGTAAGGCAAATGGAAGGCAGGCAGTGAGGGAATGCACAGGATCATTAATTGCATTTATACATAATACTTAATTCTTAACTTTAGCTTTATTTATTTGATGCTAATATTTATCTTTGCGTTGTGGCCAAGCAGACGCAGTGATAGTGGCAGAGAGAAGGGAAGGTGTGAGACTGTTGGAGAATAGACAGTGTGGGGTCTGGTTACTGGTATCACTCCGATGACTTCTGCACAGAAAGCCTGAGCAGACAGGAGAGGACTAGGTTTTCTCCTCATTTATACATCCACTTCTTCCTCCTCCTCTTCATTCTCCTGTTCCTCAATGGTTCACTGTGTTAGTGGTGACAGGATCTGGGCCCTCATGCTGTGAAGTTATGCAGCATGCAGCAGACCACCATGAATATTGAAATTCATTTCTCTGATTTCCGAAGGACCTCTCCAGAATGATCTAGGCCACAGAAGCATTGTCTCAGCGTGCCAGTGATCTGCTCTAAAATAGATTTTGAGCCAGTGTAATGACCAGACCCCAAATTCATACAGTTATTGATAAGATATCCAAAATTGTTAAGCTTCTGGTTGAGAAAGGACGAATTGGTTCCCCTACCTTATTCACCCAGCCCTTAATGGTTGCAAGTAGATTAATCCAAAAACGTATCCCTCCTTTGTGAATGCCATTTTGTTTTAAAAAGAGTCAATTAACAAAGTTAACAAAGGAGTGAGTATATTTGTTACTAAAGAATAAATAATATCGCAACACACATACACAGATTAAAAATGAGAAGTGAGTCCAAGAAGGATACAAGTTAAAGGATATACAGATCAATGTTTCAGACATTCATTAAGGGTAGAAAGTGGAAAGTTGATAATCGAGCCGTTGATTTCAGGATTCTTGGCCTGGTTGCTTTGTTTTGTCTTATTTCCTTTTTGACGGAGGCTGGCTGGCTGCCCACAAAGCAAGAGAGTCCTTCTTTTGTCCTGTTTCCTTTTGACTGAGGTGCAAGGCTGGCTATTGGATGGTTTTTTTAACTGTGACCTTCACAACACACCACTATTATGAACCCAAGCCAATACACATGAACACTTTAGTCCACTGGCACACATAAGCACCACAGCTCACTTTCTTCCCCAAGCACATACAGACTGGGGTTGAACTGATCTTAAGCCATGTTCTTGTGTATTCTTGAAAAGGGAAGGCATTCTGTTCTGCTTTCTTTTCTTCTATCATGTTCATAATCTGAGATAGGTCCCAAGAAAATACAGTTCAGATTACAGTGGATTTTTCCCCTTTTAAATCCATTACTTTGAACCTTCCTTATCACCTCATCAGATACAACATTCTGGTGTATCTCTCCAATGAGTAACTGAATTCATACCCACAGTCACCTTTAGTGAAAATGAACATGTTCTAATTAAAGTTCAATATATCTATAAGTGATCCAGGATTATGACACATCATCATGACAGGCAGTTTTGCCTGTCCCTTTCAGTTTATGCTTGCTGTACACATGCATGTGTCTTGCGCTAGACCCATCAGCCACGTCATCAGCTGAAAGCCCTTTAATCCAGGAGCAACTCTTCATCTTGCCATGATTGTTAAAATGCAGGTGGGACAGTGAATGTTAATAAATTAAGGCATCTAGACTGCTGTCAGAATACCAGAAAATGGCCAGTCTGATGTGTTCATACAAAAGTTGTAATTCCTCTCAGCATGTAACGCCAGTGAAACAATATGCACACAGCCGACAGCACTATGCATGGTCAGGCATTCTGTAATACTGTAGCTCCACTGCCTTGTCTCTGGCAAGAAAAAAATTGATATGTATTTGGCTCTCTTTGAAATATGAGCCTTGGTGACCTCTATGCAACAATGGATGACAAACTGTATTACGTTGTAAATATCTCCAACTCCAACCGAAAAGGAATTAGACACATATGTATTAATTGTTATGGTCTCCTTCACAGCCACTGGTAATGTGATCCTTGCCTGACTCCAAAGATGCCAGATTTCGGTGCAGATATCCTTACTGAACATAAGAATAGAAAAACTAGGAACAAGAGCTCACTAAAAGTAATGACTAATAATATTGACAGTATTTAGCAGCACATTCAAAAACCAAATATAGTTCCTTTGAGCCACAGGTAATGTGAACTTGTACTTTGGGTGTAAAATTACTGTCTGCCCATGTTAGCTATTCATATGGCTGGTCATTGGTAACTCCTTTTGGATATTAACAACATGAGATTCAAAAGTAGTGATGCTGTTCAACATCAAAGGGATGATGGTTAGACTCACCCTTGTTGGAGATAGGCCTGAAGTGCTGCTTGGATGGTGCAAATGTATTTGCCACTTAACAGCCCACTATTACAAAACATGGGGTGCCTATATGCATGTCTTTAACAGCCTTGTAGGATGTCTTCCCCTCTGACACCTCCATTTATTTCTGGAGCTTTTTTCCAAGTAATTTCTATACATGTCAGGACTTCATCATGGCCCTGACTTTTTAATTCAGGCAGGGGTTGTGTAAGCATTGCCAGTTAGGCAGCATTTATTGCTTCTTTTTAACTGCTCTTGAAGATGGTGGTAAGTTGCCTTCTCGAACCATTGTAGTCCATTTGAAGTTCGGGACAGAGTTTCAGGATTTTGACTCGGAGACAGTGATGGACAAGCAACATGTTTCCAAATCAGGATGATGAGAGGTTTGAAAAAGGGGGTTGCAGTTGCTGGTATTCACAAGTATCTGCTGTTGTTGTCCTCCTAGATACTATTGGTCATAGGTTCCATGCATCTGTGGTGGAAGAAATTAATTTTTACATTGATATGGTGTCAGTCAAGTGGACTGCTTCAGCCTGGATGGTGTCAAGCTTCTTGAGTGTTGTTGAAGCTGCACAAATCATAGTAAGGTTGGGACGGAGGGATGGGGGCAGTATTCCATCACACTCCTGATGTGTGCCTTGCAGATGACAGAAAGGCAATGTGGAGTCAGGAGGTGAGTTACTTGTCCTCAATACTGACAGTTCCAGTTCAGTTTCTGGCAATGGTCACCCCAGGATGTTGATAGTGTGGAATTCAGCTCTGCTCATAACATTGGATGTCAAAGGACAATGATTAGATTATTTCATGTTAGAGATTGACATGACCTAGCACTTGTGTTGTTGAATGTTACTTACAGCTTGTCAGCCCAAAACTGGATATTTTTCCAGATCTTGTTGTATTTCAATACAGACTGCTTTAGTATCTAAGAAGTTGTGAATGGCTTCCCAGGACCTTTGAGTCAGCTTATCAAGCAAATATTCAGTTATAAAATCTTCTGCCTTTCCGGCCCAGTCCCTTTCCACTCGATCTCCCCCCCCCCACCAGCTACAATCAGCTCCCTTTCCCATGATCACTCCCTCCCGATTTTTATACTAAACCTTTCACCACTGGCAATCCTGTCCAGCAGGCAGCCCTCAATTTAGCCAGCAGCAGTGCCAGAAAAGATATCTAATTAAATCTTGCAATTAAATTCAGCAGTGTCTCTGCATTCTTAATGCTTCTGAGGTCTACCCACTCCCAGATCACCACCTCACAAATGCTGGGTTTTTTTGTTTGTTAGTTCATGTAAGGGAAGCAATTTTTGCTTCAATTGCTTTGTGTCATCTTTAATTGCAAGCCACTATACACAACATTAGTGTGCTTACCAATGAAGATCTGGGTTGTTATCAGGAAGACTTTCACTACCCAACAGTAAATGCAGTAAACAACATGTTTAATTACTCTGTGACTTTTCTTGCTATGAGACCCTCTGCATAGCTGAGGCATCTTAATGCAAAACACGTTCCTGGAAAAATTAACACATTTCTCATTTGTTTTATATCTAACAACACTGATGTGCATATAAACACTCATAATTAAAAAGGACATTTTCTGAGTATACATAAGTGCAGGAAATAAATCTAACTACTCAGAATTCCTGATTTCCTTTGGGAATACTTACAATTTTATCTGTACTTCCTGTATCCGAAGTAACTTCAATTATCCTAGAAAACATGAATCCAATTTTAATTAGCTATGCATATTGCATTTTTTACTCTGACACAATGGTCACATAAAACACATAGATTCGTACAGGAACTAATAAGATCTGCAAAATCCTGATCTCTAAGATTTTTAAAGCTCTATTTCACAGGATTGCTGGAAAGGTTATCTCTAAGTGTCCATCAACTGGTTTTACTATGTAATTTCAGAGAACAGTTACGAATCAATCCCAGTGTTGTGAACCTGGAGTCAGATGGTGGCCAGATCTGGTAAGGGAGGCAGATTTCCTTTCCTAAGGGACATTGGTGAACCTAGTAGGATTTAATGACAATCAGTGGTAGCTTCATGGTTACCATGAGATTGATTTTCACTTATATTTTAGATTTCACTAATTGAAATTAGATTTGAACTCTTGTGCCTAGAGCATTAGTCCAGGCCTCACAATTATTACACTAAAGATATTAGCACTTCACTGCTGTCTCTCCCTAAAATAACTTGAGAATTCTATTATCCAAGATAGTCAAATCCACAAATACTACCAATAATCAGGGATGTAAGAGCATGGCTATTGGAACAGTAAAAAGTCTTGCATTCAGGAGGACTAGAGAGAGGCGAGCAAACAGGACTGGTGATAGCAAAGGCATCCTTGAGATTCCTGAAGGAGCATTGCTACTCCCGCTAACTCAAAAGGAATGTTAAACAATGCGGATGTGGCAGCTCTTGCCTGGTTTTCACTAACCAATTTCCCAACACTGGGGAACCATGCCACATCAATGGATTTTCAATCAATAAAATGTGGAAGCCCAATGTAAATATGTTGATTAAATATCCATGCTCTCTATACATGGATATTTGGGCACTTCATGATAACAGAGGTGGATGAATTCAGGACAGTTTGGGATTGCATTTTCCATATTGGACTCCACAATTTTCATGACCCTAACACAGGGTAAATGGAGGGGTTAATATTCATAGTTGCCTACTGTAAGCCAGTATCTTAAATATATCTGCTGACTGATGAAAATTTGTAGTTTGAAGCTGTATTCAAAAATTGACTCAATATTCTCTTTGCTTTGAGCATAACTAATTGCATTTATTAACAATATACAAAGTTTGCATTAATAGAGAAAACATTGCTCGTATTTTACAGGATGAAGTTGATAGTTAATGGACTCTGGCCTGAGGGCTATTGAAAATGTAAATGATAAGATAGTTTTTGAGAAAGCTTTCAAAGATGGAGCACAAATTGGAAAAGTGGAGAGGTGTGGCATGGGAGTTCTGTGTTGGAAGTGTGGTGCTGGAAAAGCACAGCAGGTCAAGCAGCATCTGAGGAGCAGGAGAATCAACATTTTAGGCATAAGCCCTTTTTCAGGGAGTTCAGTGCACACCAAAGAGTAAACTAAAGGTCCCAGCAGCAGTCACAGTGAACATAAAGACAGGATGTTGGAAAAAGCTATACTCTGAAAATGCAAGAATGATCAAAGGTGGAGGCTGTGGCAAGCAGTGTGGGATAATGCAGTGGTAGAGTCTATACAAGGAGAAGGATTTTAAACTTAGTGTGTTATGTGACAACAAATCAGTAAGGAATTAGTTAGTGCTTAGTAGTGCAGCAAATGTCTATCTGAAAGGAGTAAGAAAGAAATTAGAACAAAAATGAAAAAAAAAACGATTAAGCAGAGAGAGGACAGGAGAAAAAATATAGAGTGCACTTGAAGTGAAAATCATTGTCTCCTTCTCTAAAGTTCTTTTTTCTCATTTCAGATTCTTCTCTTCCTCTATTTTAGTATATTTCCCTTCTTTACTTCTGTGATAAATACACGTCAAGGGGGAAAGAGACAATGGACAGGTGGAGCAGGAAGGATAGAGCTGCAGTCAAGATCATTGTGAGACAGAGAAAAGTAAAAACTGAAAGAGTGGCAGACAAACAGAGAGAGAAATGGGGTGGGACAGAACAAATATATATGAGAGACAAAGAAGAGAGAGAAGAAAGAGGACTGTACTTTTAGAAATATTTATTGACAACACCATCTGAGGGTTTATCAACAAACCATTGCCTTAAAGTTGCTGCTTTGTAATGCTTTTCCTCCACCTGTTTCAGCTCCATGCTGTTATCAGTGTTGGATTCTGGGGCAGAATCATTCCTGCCTGTTTACAGATTGGCAACAGTATAAGTTGTCATCGGGACTGGGCAATCCCCAATATTAGCGCACCGACAGATGAGCTGTTTTAATTGATTGAAAATTATGTGCCCAGTATTATAACACCAATGGAAGTTAATTTGGAAAGCTCTGCAGTAGCTTAGAATAATATAAATGAAACATACCTATCGCCAGCAGTGGCCCAAAACTGGCAAAAGTGATTTGCTACAGACTTTGCAGCCTACAAAAAAATCTTGCAAGAGAATTACAGAAAACCTTGTCAGAATTTTCTTTAGTTTGCACTTAATAAGAGTGAAACTTATTTCTGATAGTCGTGGTTTTTGAAATTTAATGATCTTAAAGCTCTTCATTAAGATTCCTAATGGTTTTGCTTGATTGTAATTTTAATGGAGGATTCGCAGTACAAGATGTTGGAATGAAATATCCAGGATTTTAAACATGCCACTCACTCAAAGAATTTGTCAGTCCTACAAATTTTCAAGCAAAGATTTCAAACATGGACTTTGAATGAGACAAATCCAGATTTTAAAAGATTTTAAAATGTAAAGGGTTTATTCATGGGATGTGGGCATCACAGGCAATCTGGCAGTAATCAACTGTCTTCAGTTGCCAGAGACAAGGCAGTGTTCAACCCCCTGCTTGAATTGTTGCAGAATCTGTGGTGAAGCTGTTCCCAAGTTGCAAGGGAGTTTTCTAGTGCTGATATAAAAGTAACAATATATTTTCAAGTAGGATAATGTGTGTCTGTGAAGAGAACCTGAATGTGATATTGTTCCTGTGTACCTGTTCTTGTTATCCTTCTGTGCGGAGACTGAGGAGAATAATAGGTTTGGGGCATGCTGTTGATTAAGCCTTAGTGAATTGATGTGGTAGTCAGGTGCACACTATAGGAGTAGGGAATAAATGATTAAGTTAATGGCCAGTTGCCAATCAAGTGAGCTGCTTTGACCTTGATGGTATTAAGCTAATCGAGTGTTATTTGAGATACATTCATCCAGTCAAGTTGAGAATGTTCCTTGGCACTCCTCATTTGAGTTTTGAAGTGAGTGAAAGTCTTTGTGGGATGAACCAATTGTTGCAGAATTCCCAGACTCTGAGCTGCTCTTATTTATAACCTTAGTATTTTGTCGTTAGTTCGGTTACATTTCTAGACAATGGCAAACATGAGGATGCTGAAGGTAGGTGATTCAATAATGTCAATACTACTGAAAGGCAAGAAAAGGTGGTTTAGACTTCCTCTTCTCAGAAATGGTCATTGTCTAGAGTTTGAGCATTGAAAATATACTGATACCTTATGCCAAAATGTCGACTCTCTGCTCCTCAGATGCTGCCTGACCTGCTGTGCTTTTCCAGCACCACCCTTTTTGACTCTGACTTCTCCAGCATCTGCAGTCCTCACTTTCTCCTACGTATCAACCCGAGTTGGGTAATGTACAGGTCTTGCCTTATGCGGACATGAGCTGCTTCATTATTTGAGGAGTTACAAATAGTTGTTTCACAAATTGACGATTCTGTTATCGTCAATGAAGATCCTGCCTTATGGTCTTATGATATATGATTGATGAAGAAACTCATTAGGGTGAATACACTGCTCTACGAAGCCACTAAAGTGGATTCCTGGGATTAGATGATTAGCTTCCAACAGCCACAACTACGTCAGTTTCTTCTAGGGATGAATTGCCATTGATTACAATTTATTGGGGCTGCTTGATGCCATATGCAATCAAATGCTGTCTTGAAATCAAAGATAGTCATTCTCATCAAACCTCTTGCTTGGACAAAGGCTATGATGGTGCTTGAAGCCAGGTTGCATAGTTACATCAATTACTTTGGTGAGTAGGTTCCTGATAAGTACAAGTGAACTTTAATCAGAGGAACATTGCTTTCAATGTTGGGACTGGAAGTGGATGTCATTTCTGCTGATGTGTCAGGAGCTGTAATGCATACAATTTTGATGCAAATCATTACTGCCTGTGGCAGGCATATTTTACATGTGTAATTACGTGATCAGGGGAGGCAGGAAGTATCCACCTCACCTATGAACTGACTCAATTCCAGGTCAGGCCCGTGAAGGATCCTGTCTTTGCAGGCAGGGAGGACCAAAAGGAAGCCTGCAGCCAGCTCCTTCTCTTGCATTAAACTTTATTTTAGATTCAAAGGTCAAAGTCTTCCTAGTCTCTGAACTACATGGGCAAATATGAGTCAGCAGGAAAATATGGAAAGAGTGGAAAAATTTGATTATTGACAGTGAGAAAACAATGTCCAATTTTCCACCAAGATATTAACAGTGTGATGAGAACCTTGTTAGTGAGCAGCAAGAAGCCTATTTGCATGAATTAACATTTCATTATGAGCTAATCTCATCTCATTTATAACCAGACAGTGCCAATTTCTGAAATGAATGCCAGAGCAGGTACCTTAAAGCCTCAGCTTGCTGTTTGTCCCTCTGAGCCTCCATCTTCAACATCTCAAGGCATGCTCCATGGGCTGTGACCATGTGTATCCTTCACCCACAAAGGCTGACATCAACACCAGCATCTCCATATCATCATGACTCATCTCCAACTCTCTTTAGAATATAGTTCACTACTTCAAAACTGCACTTTGGAATACACCCGACAGGGAAATGAGATGAAGCTGTTCATTTCTATCCTGCTGCCAGGCCACTTTGCACTCAGGGACAGGCACCCATCTCATTCATCCATACAGGGTGCATCTCAGGGCTGTAGCTTCCTGTCTTAGCTTTGCACTAACTTGGATACTTACTGCATCGCAGTGTTGCCTTGCCCTTTTGTTTATCAAAACCACATTCAAAACCTATAGCCTCCCAGTACTTCTATATTGCTTTGCCCTTAAGTACAGACATAAAACTGGATAGCTTTTCATGATAGTCAACAGTCATCAGTTAAGGGGGTGGACGTGTTGCTGTATACCATCACGCTAGGTCAATGTCAACCTGCAGCTTGTGTCAGTAGCTTATGTGGCAAACATGCTAAATGTGCCTCAACAAAATGGCCATGTGTCAAAGTCTAAGGGAAGTAGTCCTTAGTCAGGTCAAGGGGCACTGTTGTCAGTCTGGGTATCCCACCACAGTCAGTGAAGAGCAGCATCTGATCTCAGCTGGGGGTTGGATAAAGGCAATCAATTGCTTGGAGGAGTCAGGGTCAAGGGGTCCTATCATTATGGTCCAGGGAGTCGCTAATGGTAGGACTGCAGGTTCAATTCAATCAGTCTGGGAATTAGCAGCAAGTCTATTTGAAGTCTTAGACCACAAGATGTAGGAGCAGAAGTGGACCTTTTGGCCCATCAAGTCTGCTCTGGCATTTGATCATGACTGATCACAGGCAGCACAGTGACTCAGTTGCCAGGTTCGATTCCAGCCTTGGGTGACTGTGTGCAGTTTACACATTCTTCCCATGTCTGCAAGGGCTTCCACCAGGTGCTCTGATTTCCTCCCATGGTCCAACGATGTACTGATTAGGAGGATTGACCACTGTTAAAAATTGCCCCATAGTATGCAAGCTAGGTGCATTAGCCGTGGTAAATGTAGGGTTCTGGGGACAGGATGGGTGGGAATAGTTGGTCTGGGTGGGATGCTCTTTGGAAAATCGGTGTAGACTTGATGGACTGAGTAGCCCCTTTCTATGATATGTTTCTCAACCCCATTCTCCTGCCTTCAGTGCCTTACTACTCAAGAACCTATCTATCTCTGCCTTCACAGCCTTCTGTGGCTATGAGTTCCACAGATTAACAACCCTCTGGCTGAAGAAATTCCCTCTCATCTCAGTTCTAAAGAGTCTTTCTTTCACTCTGAGGCAGTGCCTTTGGGTAGTAGTCTCTCCTACTAATGGAAACTCTATCCAGGCCTCTCAGTATTCTGTAACTCATCCGTCCAAACTCCATCAAGTACAGACCCGGAATCCAAAACTATACCTCATATACCAAGCTCTTCATTCAACATTCTTGTAAACCTCCTGTAGACACTCTCCAATGCCAGCACATCCTTCCTTTGATATGGGGCCCAAACCTGCTCACAAAATTCCAAATTCAGTCTGATCATAGCCTTATTCAGCTCGAACAATATATCTCTCCTCTTGTAATCTAACCATCTTGAAATGAATACTAAAATTTCACTTGTCCTCATAACTGTCAACTGAACCTGTATCTTAATCTTAAGAGAATCCTAAACTTTGACTCCTAATCCCTTTGAGCTTCAGATTTCTGAAGCCTTTCCCCATTTAGAAACTAGTCTGCACTCTATTCTTCCTACCAAGCCTTACACTATGCCATATTGTATTCCATCTGCCACTTGCTTGCCGATTCTTTTAGCCTGTCCAAGCCCTTCTCATTTCCTCAACACTTTATCTCCTTCCACCAATCTCTGTGTCATCTGCAAACTTAGTAACAATGCTTGTTGGAGTCATCCATGTCCTGCCGTATTGTGGACTCTGCTAAACCATCAATGATATGTGATGATAAAGCTGAGTGCTCACATTACTCAGGACCTGTTCTGTTTCTGATATTTCCATCATTGATCCACTGCAAGTATGATTAATGGATGTAGCTATAACAACGATTAAGATTGTTATTGCTGTGTTGCAATGAAGGCGCAGAGAAATTGAGGAGGAACAGCAATGTTAGCAAGTCCGGGACCAGCAGTAACCTCCACCAGCTGCCAAACAGCCTGCACATGAAACGGTCCCAGCTGGAGGCCCCTGCAGGATGAGAAGGTTTTAGACACAGACCCTATTGTCTTCGATGCATTTCGTCCAGATGAGTGAGGCGCAATGCCAGCAGAGACTGACGATGTCACAGACCACCATCTCAGAACTGGATCATCTGTTGGAGCAGGACCTGCGACATGAAGAGTGGGTGTTCACCCTGGTGGCTGTCGAGGTTACAGCTGCATTAAAGTTTTGTGCAACTTGTTAACTTGCAAGGATCCACTGGAGTCCTGTACGGAGTCACTCAATCCCCAACCCACAAATGTATTAAACTGCTTCATCTCATTTCCCCATAATAAGGTCAAGGCTGCAGCCCATTCTGTTTTCCAGCTTGGAAAACATAGCTGGATTTTCCCAAAGGGCCAGGGCAGTACAAACTGTACACATGTGTTGATAGAACTATAAAGCAGCCTACTTCATTAACACTAAAAGGGTTCCATTCACTGTACAATCATCTATGATCGCTACTGCATCTTAGAGTTCTGTGCCAGGTAACCTAGAACCTGCCAGGGTGCCTTTCACCCTCGAGAATTCTCAGGCTCCTACTTCATTTCAAAGGCCTTGGTTAATGACTGTTATGCAACCACTGACTGAAGCTGAAATACGAGGCAACCCATAATTCCACAAGAGTCATGCTGGAGCAGATGATAGGTCTGCTGAAGATGACATTTCAAGCCTGGATTATTCTGATGGGGTGCCTTTGCAGTATACTTTAGACAGAGCTTGCGTTGCAATCCTATCATGCTATGATCTGTATAACTGTAGCAGGCAAAAAGGAGATGTCACAGAGACTGAAGCAGTCTTCCAAGGATGAAGATAAGGGCGTTGAGCAGGAGGAATGTGATCTTAAGCATGATAGAGTGTTATGCTATCAGGCAGAACAAGCCAGACAGGATTTCATTGGCTAGGAGAAAGTGAGGACTGCAGAGGCTGGAGATCGGAGCTTAAAAATGTGTTGCTGGAAAAGCGCAGCAGGTCAGGCAGCATCCAAGGAGCAGGAGAATCGACGTTTCGGGCATAAGCTCTTCTTCAGGAATGAGGAGGGTGTGCCAAGCAGGCTAAGATAAAAGGTAGGGAGGAGGGACTTGGGGAGGGGGTGGAGTTGGGAATACGATAGGTGGAAGGAAGTTAAGGTGAGGGTGTTAGGCCGGAGAGGGGGTGGGGGCGGAGAGGTCGGGAAGAAGATTGCAGGTCAAGAAGGCGGTGCTGAGTCCAAGGGTTGGGACTGAGAAAAGATGAGGCGCTCTTCCTACAGGCGCCTCACCTTCCACCTAGGAACCCTCCAACCACAAGGGATGAATGCAGATTTCTCCAGCTTTCTCATTTCCCCTTCCCCCCCACCTTTTCTCAGTCCCAACCCTCGGACTCAGCACTGAAACGTCGATCCTCCTGTTCCTTTGATGCGGCCTGACCTGCTGCACTTTTCCAGGATTTCATTGGCACTTGCTTCCAATAGATGTAAGTTGGGTGAGGTCAACATTCATTGGCTGCAAATTTGTTTGAAAGAAAAGCAGCCCCAGTTTATTTCCAGGAGCAAATGTAACATTTTTGTTCATCTTTTCTTTGCTTTTTCTGTTTAATAAAAGTTAATGTTAACAACTGCTTGAGGGTTTAACTACATATTATACTCTCACATTGAACATCAGCAAGATGTTATGCTTTGCTGGGTGTTAGGGAAAGAATAACCCTCCTTCAGACAGGGTTTTAACATTAAGGAAGAGTGATCTCTGTAGTTTCATTCTTGCATCTGCAATTACAGTGACAAACAGGTGATGATGTCAAGGGCATACATTTACAATTGTGAGATCCTATTTCCAACAAAGTGTAGCCCATGCCACCTATATACCCTAAGAGCTTATTTTAGTTTTGTTTCCCTCCCACTATGTGTACTGTGAAGAGCATGTCCTGGTGGGCAGTGTTTGCACTGGTGCACAGCTGGGCCTAAATATAGTGCTAGTAGCACAAATTCTTTCTGCTGCTGTGGAGTGCTCATTAGCATGCACGTGGCACTGGGGAAGCACAGCTCATATATAGTGGTGCATGATATAATTAATGAATTGTGTGAGAATTCACTTGAGCTCAAGGAGAGATGCTATCTATGAAACTTTCAGAAATTGCCAATTTTTATATAATTCAGCCCAGAGCCCTTCATTCCTGTTGTGGAAGAGCCAGTGTTAGATTGGGGTGGACAAAGAGAGAAAATCAAACTACCTGATGAAGGAGCAGTACTCCAAAAGCTAATGCTCCCAAATAAACCTGTTGGATTATAACCCGGTGTTGTGTGATTTTTTAACTTCATTCTTGTTGACAGCTTCCAGAAAGTAACGCTTCTCCTCAACCAAAGCATTTTCTTGGATCCCCCCATCATCTTACCCCGTTTATCCCTGGCTGGATACAAAGTGGAGATGCCAGTGTTGGACTGGAGTGGACAAAGACACAAATGAAAAGTTATATAATCCGGTGTACCTGTTGTAGTGTTATTTTTGACTGGATACAAAGTATAATAGCATGGCTCAGCTACTTCTACCAAGACATTCTTGCCCAGGCCATCTGGAAACAGGAGGAGATGCTCTTCTTTAGCAATACAAATAGGAGACACTTCTCCTCGATCAAGCCAGTCTAAATGGAACTCCGATAGAGGTGTCAGACAGTGGAGAGGTCCATCCAAGGTCTGCATTCGGCCACAGTTCCAGCATGTATGTGCATGGCTTCTACCCAGGAAAGATAAGCAACTGCAGTGGAGAGCTAGGTCTGTCATATGACCCTTTTGGTCAAAGTCTTGCCATCCATCAGCATGGGTTAGGTAAAGCAATATAAAGAAGAGCAAAGCATCTGGATCTGCTTCTGGGTATTCCTTTCCCTAGGGATGCAAGGAGTTGTCATAGAGAAGAGCGGTGTTAGCCCCTTATCCTGGACTTCCTCTCAGGTACTCCCAGGATTTGTAGTTACATGTCATTGCCTCCACTGGTGATCCTAAAGCCACCCACAGGTGGCACTGAGAAGAATATCACTGTACCCATGCAGGATATCTCTGATAGTTTGCAACCCAGAGTTCTCAGACCTCCAGATGATATCTGTTAAGGTCATTGCATACTTAGCAGCCTACCTCCTCATCTGATGCTTATTTCAGCATTGCACCAAGGCATAAGAGAAGTATTAAGACATTATGAGGGCAAATCACATAGGGTATTGAGACTTTGTAAGCTCATGCACATGGATATATATCATTTCATATTTTGTTTATTTTTCTCTTTCAGTGAACAAATTGCACTGTTATATTTCAAGTTTGGCTGAATAAAGGGGACCGAGGAACCTCTCACTTGTGAAGTTGACAATGTGATGAACTATTAGGGGTCAGTCACTATTGAATACTGTGATTTATATCTTCAGGGTAATACAACATTACCGAACATACAGCATCAGTTGGCTTTCCCATAAGAAGCTTGCCAAGAAGATTGATGCTACATATGAGCATGAGGTGTGGTGTTTATGCATGTACTTGTAAACCTGATATGGGGAAGGATCAGAAACATAGCTCATAACAGCTTCAAGCACTTATGAAGTGCCGCCTTCTCTGATGTAGACTTGTCATGTATGGTTTGGCTTCCTCCCTTGAACATACAGGACCAGAACTGTACAACAATGACTTTGGCAATATGTTTCTTTCCAGCTGGAGGGTCAACAGACTCCTCAATGGTACCTACAAGGAGATTATGAGCTCAACTTACCAATGACATGCTATGATCCGTTTGCCACGGTTAAACTTTATCATTGATGACAGAGCTCTTTCTACCCTACCTTCAGATAAATTACAAATTACAATCCTTCAATGCAACATTCACCCTCAAACATAACATGGCACCTCTTTGGCCCTATGTGACCATGTAGGTCAGAATGATTTGATTAAGAAATTGAACATCAATAAGTGCTTCATTTCTCATACGACTACAGTCTTCATGAATAACAGCGCATAAGTACACATTTCCCCTCAGGACAAGAATTTCAAAAGGGAACATAACGTAGAAAAAACATTAATCGTGTTTGCAATCCCGCCCAGTCTCAGGGGAGTCAGCATTTGGCTCTATCCTGACTCACACACATTTCTGGCATCTTTTAAATTCCATTTTATCCATTGGTGTGTTGATCTGATGGAGTTTTGTGGCAGGAATTCCAGCTTTAAGCAGCATATTGTGGTTATCATATTTGGCATTGTAGAATAACAACATTACATGAGTAACTGCTGTCAGCTTTTTATCATTAGCTAGATTCCAAAAAAACAGAGTTGATTGTTCAGGAATTTGTTCTACTTTGACCTAGCACAAGGAATGCTTAAGCATTCATAAAATGGTGGCCTGGATCTTCTGGCCAACAGTGGCTGCTAATGATTGCAATGAAATGTGTGGCATTTCTTTTTACAACATTGCAGTAATCATCAGGAAGGGCTTATGCCTGAAACGTCAATTCTCCTGCTCCTCGGATGCTGCCTGACCTGCTGTGCTTTTCCAGCACCACACTTTCAACTCTGACTCCAGCATCGGCAGTCCTCACTTTCTCCTAGGTGAGGAGAATGGTATCAAGAAAATCCTCCACTTTAATGTCACTAGCTCAAGTAACTCCCCTTCAGGCCAGCATGTTCGTGATGTTATTGAGTATTTTTTGAAGTTGCAAGGGGCTTTTTCTTAATATTCTAATCTTTGAAAAATGTTTAATTGCTTCAATAAGTTGAAGATAAGTAACATTTTTTTTCAACAGTTTGAGTTATGGCAAATGTAAATGGTCCCATGTATTTATTGCAGAGCTATTTAGGCATTAATGCTGAGACAGCTGTCTTGCAACTTTGCGAATTGTTTCTTCTTCTTACGTGATGGAAATGAGGTAACCACAAGCCACCATATCTATTTACATCATGGGAAGATATGAAAATCAACTGGGAGTATTTTCAAAACTACAAAGGTTGGTTTGGACAAAGCACAAAGACAGAACCATAAGAGATAGAAATCAAACTCATTGGGCCTATGTTTCCAGTGATTACAAGCTGTCCCACTCACAACTTTGACAAAGACAGATCATCAGCAGGTAATCAATGGGTGAAGAACGACAAGAGGCTAGTATTAGGCACTCTATATTAAGCAAAATTGGGACCACAGGACTAGCCTCATTGGACAGTGTCAGGGAAGGGTAAAAATAAGTGATACAGACAGAAAATTCCAAATCTCTAAAGACAGGAGAAAGGCCCCTGTCTTTTGTATTTACTTTATATACTAAAATTGTGTTGAAATGGTGCTTTGTTCCAGGAGATCCAAAAGAGCAGATCAAAGGTTGTGATAACAAGCTGGAGCAGACATATAATTAGAGATCGAGGGTAAACTTTAAAGCTGTTTACAGAACCGGTAAGATAGATTGATATTTATCTCAGGAGGCCTAAGCAATGCAGGATAACGCCTGCAAATATGTTTGTACTATGGATGATGTAATCAATCATGCACAATCATCTTATCAACTTGACTTCTTCAGTGCACAGCAGATTGGAATGGTATCTAAAAATTAGGCACCATGGTGCCTGATTTTAGGCATTTTATGCCAACCTAACAATTGGAAATGGAATACAACGTATATGTGCACTCTTCAAATAGAAACCAGTTTAAAAGTGGATTATGGATGCCAAAATAATTGCCAAGAGAATGCAAAGCAAGCAGATTATATTTCAGATCAGTGTCCAATGCTGATTTGACACCAACACTGCTATTTTCGATTGCACAGCCAAGACTGTGCCAAACACAATGTTGAACATTATTAAAGACCTCCTCACCAGTGTTATTTAAAGCAATCATGAACTACTTACAGTTTAGTTGTAACTGTTACAGCAACTGTCTGTATTTGATGTTTCTAATACTTGTATGAAGTTTAAGGACTACAGACAGTGGTCTGGCTTGTCTTGAAATATATTTTTAATGACTTAAAATCTTGTTCTGCAATAAGTTCTTTCAAGACCCCAGTGCTCTGATAGGCTCCTGCAGGGAATTGAACATGACTGGGAGAATAAGAGAGGCCACACCAAGCAAGACAAGCAACTACAAGAGGGAGATAGAGAAGGGACATCAGCAGCAACCAATACAAGTGTTCACTTCATTATAGGCAGTGTGAATGGAAGCTGCAGCCACATTCATAATCTGAAATCAGGAGAAGGGCCATTTTCTTTGACTGTCAAGGTGATTATGGCTCTTAGATTTTGTTCAATTGGCTCCTTCTAGGCAGCTACAGAAAATATGAGCAAATATCTCTGAGGCCCTCTATACACAGAGGGATAGTTCCATCTTGTTGCAGAGATAAGCAGTTGGAATTAATGTAACGATTTGCAAAAGCTGCAGTTTTTCCACGGTGCAGGGTTCCATTGACTGTCTGGACATTGCTTTTATTGTGCGTCTTGTGAACTGCAAGGAGTCCACTTCCTCAATGTCTCTCAAGCAGGACAACATACAGGTGAATGCCCATTATCCTGACAGTAGTCATGATTAATTCATTTTGCACCAATATTCTGTACCACCTATACTTGACCTACCCCATCAAGTCAAAGCCTGGATATTGGGTGACAAAGATTATGCACATATGACATGCTTTATTAATCTGGTCAGGAACACACATACATGTGCATGGCAGGCCTACAGTGATAGCCATGTTAGCGCAAGGAACTTTATAGAACAAACCAGTAGCTTGCATGAGCAATCCGCCCAAACCCAGGATTCCACTAGAGTAGTATTGCCATACAGTGTTGGGAACAAACTGACCTTCTAATCAGATTTGTAGGCCTTGAGGACTGGGGGCAAGCAGGCCCTGGAAACAGTACAACTTGTTGTTGAAGGCAGAGGTGGAGGTTTGTTAGAACACAGAACATAGAACATAGAACAATACAGCACAGAACAGGCCCTTCGGCCCACGATGTTGTGCCGAACATTTGTCCTAGCTTAAGCACCTATCCATGTACCTATCCAATTGCCACTTAAAGGTCACCAATGATTCTGACTCTGCCACTCCCAGAGGCAGCGCATTCCATGCCCCCACCACTCTCTGGGTAAAGAACCTACCCCTGACATCCCCCCTATACCTTCCACCCTTCACCTTAAATTTATGTCCCCTTATAACACTCTGTTGTACCCAGGGAAAAAGTCTCTGACTGTCTACTCTATCTATTTCCCTGATCATCTTATAAACCTCTATCAAGTCACCCCTCATCCTTCGCTGTTCCAATGAGAAAAGGCCTAGCACTCTCAACCTATCCTCGTATGACCTATTCTCCATTCTAGGCAACATGCTGGTAAATCTCCTCTGCACCCTCTCCAAAGCTTCCACATCTTTCCTAAAGTGAGGCGACCAGAACTGCACACAGTACTCCAAATGTGGCCTTACCAAAGTCCAGTACGGCTGCAACATCACCTCACGACTCTTGAATTCAATCCCTCTGCTAATGAACACTAATACACCATAGGCCTTCTTACAAGCTCTATCCACCTGAGTGACAACTTTCAAAGATCTATGAACATAGACCCCAAGATCCCTCTGCTCCTCCACCTTACTAAGAACCCTACCGTTAACCCTGTATTCCGCATTCTTATTTGTCCTTCCAAAATGGACAACCTCACACTTGACAGGGTTGAACTCCATCTGCCACTCCTCAGCCCAGCTCTGCATCATATCTAAGTCCCTTTGCAGCTGACAACAGCCCTCCTCACTATCCACAACTCCACCAATCTTTGTATCGTCTGCAAATTTACTGACCCACCCTTCGACTCCCTCTTCCAAGTCATTAATAAAAATTACAAACAGCAGAGGACCCAGAACTGATCCCTGCGGAACTCCACTTGTAACTGGGCTCCAGGCTGAATATTTACCACTCTCTGACTTCGACCGGTTAGCCAGTTCTCTATCCAACTGGCCAAATTTCCCACTATCCCATGCCTCCTGACTTTCCTCATAAGCCTACCATGGGGAACCTTATCAAATGCCTTACTAAAATCCATATACACTACATCCACTGCTCTACCCTCATCCACATGCTTGGTCACCTCCTCAAAGAATTCAATAAGACTTGTAAGGCAAGACCTACCCCTCACAAATCCGTGCTGGCTGTCCCTAATCAAGCAGTGTCTTTCCAGATACTCATAAATCCAATCCCTCAGTACCCTTTCCATTACTTTGCCTACCACCGAAGTAAGACTATTGGGTCTGTAATTCCCGGGGTTATCCCTATTCCCTTTTTTGAACAGGGGCACAACATTCGCCACTCTCCAGTCCCCTGATACCACCCCCATTGACAGTGAAGACGAAAAGATCATTGCCAACGGCTCTGCAATTTCCTCTCTTGCTTCCCACATAATCCTAGGATATATCCCGTCAGGCCCGGGGGACTTGTCTATCCTCAAGTTTTTCAAAATGCCCAACACATCTTCCTTCCTAACAAGTATCTCCTCTAGCTTACCAGTCCGTTTCATACTCTCCTCTTCAACAATACGGTCCCTGTCCTTTGTAAATATTGAAGAAAAGTACTCATTCAAGACCTCTCCTATCTCTTCCGACTCAATACACAGGCTCCTACTACTGTCTTTAATCGGACCTACCCTCATTCTCGTCATTCTCATGTTTCACACATACGCATAAAAGGCCTTGGGGTTATCCTTGATCCTACCCGCCAAAGATTTTTCATGCCCTCTCTTAGCTCTCCTAATCCCTTTCTTCAACTCCCTCCTGGCTATCCTGTATCCCTCCAATACTCTGAACCTTGTTTCCTCAACCTTATGTAAGCCTCCTTCTTCCTCTTTACTAGAACATCCAACCTCCCTCGTCAACCAAGGTTCCCTCACACGACCATCTCTTTCCTACCTGACAGGTACATACATATCAAGGACACGTCGTATCTGTTCCTTGAAAAAGTTCCACATTTCAATGACATCCTTCCCTGACAGCCTATGCTCCCAACTTATGCTCCTCAGATCCTGTCTTGCAGCATCGTATTTACCTTTCCCCCAATTGTAAAACCTACCCTGTTGCACGCAGCTATCTCTCTCCATAACCAAGGTGAAAGTCACAGAATTGTGGTCACCATCACCAAAATGCTCACCCACTAACAAGCCCATCACTTGTCCCGGTTTGTTACCGAGTACCAAATCCAATATGGCCTCCCCTCTGGTCGGACAATCTACATACTGAGTTAAAAAAGCTTCCTGGACAGACTGCACAAACACCGCCCCGTCCAATCTGGTGTAGGGAGATCTCTTCAAGTGCAATCATTTCTACAAGGTGTGCCTTTTATGGGTCACAGGGTTTCTGATTAGAAGGAGATCCTATGTACCCACAGGAAACCCAGCAGGCAGTCTCCCCATTAATGAAATGCTAGCCAGCTGGAAAGAGGCCTGCACCTAGCCACTTAGTCTCTGGGTGAGAGACTTATGCTTCACTTTCCCCATCACTGGTAATAAGCCTCTGTGCCGGGGACCCGGATTCAATTCCAGCCTTGGGCAACTGTCTGTGTGGAGTTTGCACATTCTCCCCATACCCACATGGATGCTCTGGTTTCCTCCCAAAGATGTGCAGGTCAGGTGAATTGGCCATGCTAAACTGCCCATTGTGTTAGGTGCATTAGTCAGAGGGAAATGGGTCCAGGTGGGTTACTCTTCTGAGGGTCTGTGTGGACTTGTTGGGCCAAAGGGCCTGTTTCCACACTAATCTAAACCCCATCCCCAAATTCCCTTAAGGGTTTCCTGCCTCCCATTCCATCCCCAGAGGGTTCTAACCATTCATCCCAACGGATTATAATCTCTCAAGAAGGGTTAGCCATTTCAGATTGAAATAAGGAGAAATTTCTTCACTTTGAAGGGAATAAACTTTTGGAAGTTTCTACCCCAAAATCTGGGAATGCTAAGTTGATTTATATATTCAGGACTGAAATCAAACAATGTTTGGGCACTGAAAGGATATTGGGATACCGAAGAAAATCACAGTTCAAACGAGATTTAACTGAATTAAAAACATGATTCGTGGGTTGGAGGGTCTAAAAGAGATGGTGCAAAAACAGAAAAGGGAGGAAAAGGAGGGGAAAGGGAGTAATGTTCCAGAACATGATCCCAAGCTCAGGTCCTCCTCTGCTGAAACACCCCACTGATGCCTTTAGCATCTCTAGACTGGACTATTCCACCACTCTCCTGGCTACTCTCCCACATTCTACTCTTTATATTTACCAAAATTCTGCTGGGCTCTCAGCAAGTTCCTTTCTTGTATTGCTGATCTACATTGTTTCCTGGTCAAGCAGTCTCTTGTTTTTGAAATCCTCATCTTTAAATGGCCTTGACCCTCCAGAATATCTATGTTCCTATGATTCCAGCCTCTTGTTCATTCACTGCCGCAGAGTATAGCGGCCACAGCAAGACGCAATTTTTTTTTTGTTCACACATGGGGTGTGGACATTACTGGCCAGGAAGGTATTATTGTGCATCCCTAATTACCCAGAGGCAGTTGATAGTCAACCACATTACTATAGGTCTGGAGTTGTTTGTAGGCCAGACCAGGCAAGGATGGTCTTCCTTCCCTCAAGGAAGTTAGTGAACCAGCTGGTTTTATGATTATCATTAGACTCCTAATCCTAGATTTGTTTTAATTATTGAATTCAAATTCCATCATGGCAGGATTAAAACCCAAATCCCCAAAGCATTACCTGTGTTTCAGGAGTAATCGTCAAATGATAATACCATTAGGCAGTTGTCTCCCCTCGTCAAAGAAAGAAGATAAAAAGAATTTTGATTAGTACCAGATTAAAATGTTATGGGGAGCAGGCAGGAAAATGGAGTTAAGGTCAAGATGTAATCAGCCATGATCACATTTAATGAGGGAGCAGGCTCGAGTGACTGACTGAATTATCTACTCATGCTCCTAGTTCTTATGTTGTAACACTACTGATGGAGACAATCCTTGGCTATGTTTTAGTTCAGCCGGTGCTGGAAATGGAGGCAAGTAAGTGTTGATTATAACACTGCTACCCCATTGCCCGGCTCCATCCAACCCCTGGGCAGTTTTTCCAAAAGTGAGATGGTAGGTGTAGCAGTCCTAGCTGCCAACAAGCAGCTGGTCACCAAATAAACTAAGATGCACCCACTTAAGGCCAAATGGAGGAGGCTGAGATTTTCCAGATGGTCTCCAGATTTCTAGAGGTGGCAAGTGAACCAAGGAGGCCAGCACTCAGAACAAGTAGAGACCTTGGAGTGCAGGTTCATAGCTCCTTGAAAGTGAAGTCAGAGTTTTGAGGACAGGAGTTGGGAGGTCATATTGCGGCTGTACACGACATTGGTTAGGCCACTGTTGGAATATTGCGTGCAATTCTGTGTGAAACTTGAAAGGGTTCAGAAGAGATTTACAAGGATGATTCCAGGGTTGGCGGATTTGAGCTATAGGGAGAGGCTGAACAGGCTGGAGCGTCAGAGGCTGAGGGGTGACCTTATAGAGGTTTACAAAATTATGAGGGTCATGGAAAGGATAAATAGACATAGTCTTTTCCCTGGGGTTGCAACATTTAAAAGGCATTTGGATGGGTGTATTAATAGGAAGGGTTTGGAGGGATATGGGTCGGGTGCTGGCAGGTGGGACTAGATTGTGTTGAGATATCTGGTCAGCATGGACGAGTTGGACCGAAGGGTCTGTTTCCATGCTGTATGATTCTATGACTCTAAGCACTCTGAACTGTGCTGGGTCCAGAGTCCTAGCAATTTGCATAAGTAGAGCTGTGGACAGGGCTTTAAACTAAATGGGACAGGGGGATGGGTTCAGTTATAGGGGAAATTAGAAAACCTGAATTAAAGGAGGAGGTAAGAGCACAGAACTCAAGAGAGGTTATCAAAATCTCCAGCACAGGCACAAATAGGACAGAGTGTTTGGTAAGTGTTAGCAATAAACTTGAAGCGCACTGGACAAGCAAATGACAATGAGAAAAGGGATGGTTAATACAGGACTGAAGGTGTTATATCTGAATGCACGCAGTATAAGGAATAAGATAAATGAGCTGGGGCAGATTGAAATTAGCAGGTGTGACATGGTGGGCAAGACAGAGATGGAAATGCAAGGGGATCAGGATTGGGAACTGAATATTCAAGGATATGCATCCTGTTGAAAAGAAATGCAAGTGAGCAGAGGGTTGCCTTATGAGTAAGAAATTAAATTAACTCAATAGTAAGAAACAAAGTAAGGTCAAATGGTGTAGAATCAGTGTGGGTAGAATTGAGGAACCGCAAAGATAAAAAAAAACCATAGTTGGAGTTATGTACAGGCCTTCAAATGCTAGTCAGGAGCTGGGTACAAGATATACCAAGAGATAGAAAAGACGTGTAGGAAGGGGAAAATCACAGTGATCATGGGGGATTTCAATATGCAGGTGGACTGGGAAAATCGGTTGGTAATGGATTGTAAGAAAAGGAATTTGTGGAATGTCTATGAGATGGCTTTTTGGAGCAGCTTGTGGTGGAGCCCAGTAGGGAACAGGCAATTCTGGATTTAGTGTTGTGCAATGAGAAGACTTGATAAGGGAGCTTAAGGTGAAGGAACCCTTAGGAGGCAGTGATCATAATATGATTGAATTTACTCTGCAATTTGAGAGGGAGAAGATAGAATCAGAATTAACGGGTATTACAGCTGAATAAAGGCAACTCCAGAGGCATGAGGGAGGAGCTGGGTAGAATTGACTGGGAGAGGAGCCGAGCAGGGAAGACAGTCGAACAGCAATGGCAGAAGTTTCTGGGAGTAATTCAGGAGACTCAGCAGAGATTCATCCCAAAAAAAAAGCATGGTACTGGGGGGATGAAGCAACCATGGTTGACTAGGAAAGTCAGGGATAGTATAAAAGCAAAAGAGAAAGCACATAATGTGGCAGAAGGCAGTGGGAAACCAGAGGATTGGAAAGCTTACAAACACCAAAACAGAGCCACAAAAAAATGAGGAAGAAGATTAAATATGAGGGTTAGCTAGCCAGTAATATAAAGGACAAATGTAAGAGTTTCCTTAGATATATAAAGGGCAGAAGAGATGCAAAAGTAGACACTGGGCTGCTGGAAAATGATGCTGGAGAGATAGTAGTGAGGAACAAATGTCTGAGGAACTGAATAGTTACTTTGCCTCAGTCTTCACAGTGGAAGACATGAGTAATATCCCAAAAATTCAAGTGAGTGAGGGGGCAGAGCTGAATATGGTGGCCAGCACCAAGGAGAAGGTGCTAGAAAAATTGAATGGCCTGAAGTTAGATAAGTCACCTGAACCAGATGGACTACACCTCACAGTTCTAAGGGTGATAGCTAAAGAGATAGTGGAGACATTAGTGGTGATCCTTCAGGAATCTCTAGAACAGGGAGGTTCCTGGAGGACTGGAAAATTGCTATCGTGACACTCCTGTTTAAAAAGGGAGTAAGGCAAAAGATGGAAAATTACAGACCAATTAGAATAACCTTGGTTGTGTGTATGATCCTGAAATCCACTATGAATGATGAGATATCTGCATACTTGGAAGTGTCTGGTAAAATAGGGCAAAGTCAGCATGGTTTCATCAAGGGGAGATCATGCCTGATACATCTGCTAGAATTCTTTGAGAAAGTCACAAGCAGGTTAGACCAAAGAGAGCCAATGGATGTTATCTACCTTGACAAGGTGCCGCACAGGAGGCTACTGAGTGAGATGAGAGCCCATGGTGTTAGAGGCAAGGTGCTAGCATGGATCGAAGCTTGGCTGTCTAGGAGAAAGCAGAGAGTGGGGATAAAAGGGTCCTTCTCGGGATGGCAGCCAGTGACAAATGGTGTTCCGCAAGGCTCAGTGTTGGGACCACAACTTTTCACTTTATACATTAACAATCTAGATGAAGGGACTGAGGGCATTCTGGCTAAGTTTGCAGATGATACCAAGATAGGTAGAGGGACAGGTAGCATTGAGGAGGCCAGGAGGCTGCAGAAGGATTTGAACAGGTTAAGAGAATGGGCAAAGAAATGGCAAATGGAGTACTATGTGGGAAAGTGTGAGGTCAAACTCTTTGATAGGAAGAATAGAGGCATGGACTATTTCCTAAATGGGTAAAAATGTCAGAAGTCTGAAGTGCAAGGAGACTTGGGACCACATTTGAATTATTGGATGCAGTTTTGTGACCCATATCTCAGGAAGGATGCACTGGCCCTGGAGCATCTTCATAGGAGATTCACGAGAATCGTCCCAAGAATGCAAAGCTTAACAAATGAGGAACGTTTGAGGACTCTGAGTTTACACTTGATTAAGTTTAGAAGGATGAGGAGGGGATCTACAGAATACTGAATGGCCTGGGCAGAGTAGATGTTGGGAAGATGTTTCATTGGTAGGAGAGACTAGGACCCGAGGGCACAGCCTTAGAGTAAAGGGAAGGTCTTTTAGAACTGAGATAAGAGAAACTTCTTCAGTCAGAGAGTGGTTAATCTATGGAATTCACTGCCACAGAAGGCTATGGAGGCCAGGTCATTGAGTATATTTAAGACTGAGATAGATAGGTTCTTGAGTATCAAAGGGATCAAGGTTTATGGGGAGAAAGTGGGACAATGGGGTTGAGAAACTTATCAACCATGATTGAATGGTTGAGCAGATTCGATGGGCCAAATGGCGTAATTTCTGCTCCTGTGTCTTATGGTCTTAAGCCTACAGACTCTGTCTGTCTGACTGGGTCTCACAGCACCTGCAGGCCACTGTGTGGGAAGAGAAAACCCACTCCCTACTCAAAGCAGTGATGACCTGGCTGCAAAGGCATTTTTCTCATTGTAAATTTGGAAAGGTTGGAGTGAAACATTTGAAACATTTTTATCTGCCAATGCATTCTGCTTCCAGGAAAGGCACACAAAGTGTTAACTTCTGACCCCAATTTGAGGGCCAACACGGAGTTGAGAAGCTTTGTCTTTTAGCTCTTCCTTCGTTTTTGGAGACCCTCTTCCAATCTCAGACAGCAACTGGATTTTTGAACCCAAGCAATGGTGGGTGCACCCAGTTTCAGAGAATTCCACTATTATTTTAGTAACCAGACTACCCCTCTTCAGAGCTCTCAGTTTCAGAGTCTATTGCTGGGGTGACATGGTGGCTCAGTGGTTAGCATGGTTCCCTCACAGCATCAGGGTCCTGGGTTTGATTCCAACCTTGGGCAACTGTCTGTGCAGAGTTTGCACATTCTCCCTGTATCTGTCTGGGTTTCTTCTGGATGCTCTAGTCTCCTCCCATTGTCCAAAGATGTGCTGGTTAGCTGGATTGACCATGGGAACTACAGGGATAAAATAAGGGGAAGTAGGTCTGGATGGGATGCTCTCCATAGGGGGCAGTATAGACTCAATAGGCCAAATGGCCTACTTCCACACTATGATTTGCTTTACAACCCCGGCTTCTTGATTTTAGAATTCTTGATTTCATACAACATCCTTTCCATTTTTAACCCTCAATTTCCGTGGCTGGCTTCCATTGCCTGAACCCCAATTTATGAATTTCTTTGATTTCAAAACCAATGGCCTGCCCAGTCCACCAATTTCAGAACTCAGAGGCCAACATTTCCCATTCTCCACACCCTACAGGCCCATCATTCCACATCATACTCCTGAACCCAAGTTGTAGTTTGTCACTACTGCTTGGAACTTTTACAGTTCAGCCTTATCTGAGGGAGCCATAGGAAATTCAGTGCAGGGGACCCATGGCTTAAACTGATAAGTCCTGCAATGCAACCAACAGAAACTGAAATGCTGTACATTGGCTGAATGTCTGTATCCCTTTCCTGGACAGATCTAAAGTTGTCAGATGTAGGAGTGGCTGTGTGAATTCCAAAATAGGATTGCTGTTCAATTAGACTCAAAAAACCTCAGGCCATGATGCCTGAGCTGTTAAATGCTATGGTGGGAGGGTTCAGTAAAGGATTAGTAGGTGAAGAGTGAGCAATAGGGTAGCAATTGTTGGACGAAGAAGTATATGGGTTTTGGAGAGGTTGAGTGTTAGAGTAGGAGAATGTTGGGCTGTATGAGGTATGGGAATGTTGAGGTGGGTATGTGTTAAAGTGGTTAAGAAACATCCAATTTAGGAGCAGGAGTCGGCCAGTTAGCTGAATGGCTGGTTTCCAACGCAGGGTGATGATAACAGTGTGGGCTCAATTCCCACACCAGCTGAGACTACCATGAAGGATTTTTCTTCTCAATCTCTCCCAATGCCTGAGGCATGGTGACCCTCAGGTTAAACCATCAACACTCATTTCTTTCTAATGAGAATGCAGCCTGGTGTGGTGTGACTATAGCAGCTTTAGTCCTGGCGAATACAGCCTGTCTTCATTCATCAGTGCTGCCATCCCAGGAATCAGCCTACTGAACCTTTTTTTCCGTCCATAACCAGACGTCCTTCTTCAGGTAAGGACACCCAAACTGCGCACAGCAGTTCAGATGTGTCTCAACACAAGCAAAAGATTCCAGATCCTGTACTTGAATCCTCTCACAATTAAGGCCAACATACCATTTGCCTTCTTCGCCTCCTGGTGCACTTGCAAGCTTATAATCTGCAAATAATGTATAACGACACTTAGGTGTGGTTGTACCTCTCCCTTCCCCATTTTATTACCATTCAGATAATAATCTGCCTTCCTATTTTTGTGACCGAAGTGTATAACTCCACATTTATCCGCATTATATTTCATCTCAACTTTTCCCAATCATACTGAAGCAACTCTGCATCCGAGCTCCTCCATTTCCCACCCAGCTTTGTGCAATCTGCAAACGTAGAGCTATTACTTTTTGTTTCCTCGTCTCTAATTTATTCAGATAAATTATGAGTAGCTGCGTCCAAGCAATACCCACTATTCACTGCCTTCTATTCAGAAACAGACCTATATATTCCTACTCTTTGTTTCTTGTCTGCCACTCAGTTCTCAATCCAAGTCATTGCACTAACTCCAATCCTATCTGATTTAATTTTACAAGCTAACCTCTTGTGTGGGATCTCATTGAAAGTCTTCTGAAATTCCAAACAACCCAAATCCTCAGTGTCCCCTTATCAACTGTACTAACCTGGAGTATTATCTAGAGACTAGAAGTTATCCACTAGAGCCTGTTAAATTGGTAAGTGCTGGGGTGGATTTGATTTGAGTTGATTCGATTTATTGTTGTCACATGTACCTAAGTGCAGTGAAGAATTTTGTTTTGCATGCAGTATAGGGAGATGATAACATACAAGGGCATACAGATTTGAAAAGTGTGGCGCTGGAAAAGCACAGCCAGTCAGGCAGCATCCGAGGAGCGGGAGATTCGATGTTTCGGGTAGAAATACTTCATCAGGAATGTCAAAGGGGGAAGGGGGCTGAGAGATAAATAGGAGGCTGGAGAGAAGGCAGCTCGGATGGCGATAGGTGGATGCAGGTGGGGAGTGATTGTGATGGGTTGGTGGGGAGGTTGGAGCAGGTAAGTGGGAAGGAAGATGGACAGATAGGACAGGTCAAGAAGGCAGTGCTGAATTGGAGAGCTGAATCTGAGGTGAGGCAGGGAGAGGGGAGATTTGGAAACTAGTAGAGTTGATGTGGATGCCGTGTGGTTGAAGAGTCCCAAGGCGCTAGGTGATCCAGTCGTTGGGTGGCTTGGATCTGGCAGTCGAGGAGCCCAGGACTTGTATGTCCTTGGTGGAGTGTGAGGGGGAATTGAAGTGGTCGACCACAGAGCAGTGGGATTGTTTGGTGCGTTTGTTCCAGAGGCGTTCCCTGAAATGCTCCGTGAGTTTGGCATTTTGTCTCCCTGATGTAGAGGAGACCACATTGAGTCCAACGGACGCCATAGATGAGGTAGGAGGGTGTGCAGGAAAATCTTTCCCGGATATGAAAAGATCCTTTGGGGCCTTGAAGGAGGTGAGGGGGGAAGTGTTGGTACAGGTATTACACCTCCTGTGACGGCAGGGGAAGGTGCAAAGTATGGAGGGTGGGTTGGTGGAGGGGACCGTGGACCTAACAAGGGAATCACAGAGGGAATGGTCTCTGCAGAATGCAACTGGGGTGAGGAAGGAAATATAACTCTGGTGGTGGGGTCTGATTATAGGTGATGGAAATGTCGGACGATAATGCACTGTATCCTGCTATTACTGGGGTGGAAGGTGAGCACCAGGAGCGTTCTATCTTTATTGCATTTGGAGGGGTGGGGTTCAAGGGCGGTGTTGTGGGAATTGTAAGAGATGTGCTGGAGGGCATTGTTGACCACGTGGGAGGAAGAAATTGCAGTCCTGGAAATATGAGGCCATCTGGGATGTCCTGGAGTGGAATTGGTCCTCCTGGGAGCAGATACAGTGGAGGCAGAGGAATTGGCATTAAGGGGTCATGTTTTTACAGGACAGGGGTGGGAGGAGGTGTAGTCCAGGTAACTGTGGGAGTTGTGCTTTTGAAAGCGATGTCCATTTTGAGTCGGGTGCCATAGATGGAGACGGAGAGGTCCAGGAAGGAGAGGGAGGTGTCCAAGATGGTCCAGGTGAACTTCAGGTCGGGGTGGAAAGTTTTACTGAAGTTTATGAATTGTTCCATCTCCTTATGGGAGCATGAGATGGCACCGATACAGTCATCAATGTAGTGGAGGGAGAGGTGGTGGAAGGTACCTGTGCAACTGCAGCAGATGGACTGTTCCACGTATCTGATAAAAAAGGCTGGGGCCCATGTGGGTGCCCATGGTTACACATTTGGTCTGCAGGAAGTGGGAGGATTCGATGGAGAAATTGTTGAGGGTGAAGACCAGTTCCGCCAATTGAATGAGTGTGTCAGTAGAGGGGTATTGTTTGCATCAGCAGGAGAGGAAGAAACAGAGGGCTTGGAGTCCTTTGCCATGGCGGATGGTGAAGCTGAGGCATTGGGGGAAATGGAAGTCATCGAGGAAGTAGAGGGCGGGGTGTCCTGAATGTATGTGGGGATTTCCTGGACCAAAGGGGACAGGACAGGGTTGAGGTATAAGGACATAAGTTCGGTGGGGCAGAAGTAGGTGGAGACAATAAGTCAACCAAGGCAGTTAAGTTTGTGAATTTTGGGTAAAAGGTAGAGCCGGACGGTGTGGGGTTCCCGGACTATTAGGTTGGAGATTGTGAATGGGAGATCCCTGAGATGATGAAGTGATGAGGTTGTGGATGGTCTGGGAGACGATGGATGGCGATGGGAGGTGAGGTTGTGATTGAGGGGCTGGGAGGGGGAGGTGTCCATGAGTTGGCACCTGGCTTCAGCATTGTAGTGGTTGGTGTGCCAAACTACCACTGTACCCCCTTGTCCACTGATTTGATGGTGTGGTTGGGTTGGAGTGGGGTGGGGGGAGTGGAGGAAGTGGTGGGCTGCGCTTTGTGAGGGTGAGAGGTTGGAGTGAGTGAGAGGGGTGGACAGGTCGAGGTGGATAAAGGACCAGGACGGAGTGTCCAAGAGGATGGAGTATGTTTGAGGTGAGAGAAGAGTCCTCAGAGAGTGGGTGGGAATCACGATTGAAATAAAGTAAATGGGAGGCAGAGGCAGTGGAAGGATGTTTGATTTCAAATGTGTATGGAATTTATTGACCTGGGAGCATTGTGGGATGAAGGTGAGACTTTTACTGAGGACTGATTGTTTATCCTCAGTGAGGGAGAGGTATGGGGGGGATGGTAAAAATCCAGCAGGGCTGGGAGCAGGGGTCTCGTGCAGAGTTGGAGTTGGAAGTGGGGGTGGAGACTGTCTCTGGAGTCATGTGATCATTGATGACCTCACTGGAAGAAGTGACGTAAACAGCAGTGATCCCAGGGACAGAAGTGATGCGTTTGGTGGAACCTGCAGGGAGGAAGTGATGTTCCAGGTGGCATGCGCAGAAACAGTGTCTTCAGCAGTGGTGGCTGCGGTGGCAACATGGTGACAGTGCTTTCGTGAGTGACATAAGCAGGGGTGAAAGTGGCATGTTTGGTGGCAATCACAGGGGCAGAAGTGGCAAAAGCGGAAGTGGTGGTTTCAGCAGCATGGTCGTCCACGGTGTTCTGGTGAGTGAATTTCTATTTGCCAGGATTTGGTGTTGGAGAGACTGTTAGGTCTGAAGGTTGATAAGTCTCCGGGACCTAATGGCCTGCATCCCAGGGTACTGAAGGAGGTGGCTCGGGAAATCGTGGATGCGCTGGTGATTATTTTCCAGAGTTCAATAGAATCGGGGTTGGTTCCTGAGGATTGGAGGGCGGTTAATGTTGTGCCACTTTTTAAGAAGGGTGGGCGGGAGAAAGCAGGAAATTATAGACCAGTTAGTCTGACCTCAGTGGTGGGAAAGATGCTGGAGTCTATTATAAAGGATGAAATTACGGCACATCTGGATAATAGTAACAGGATAGGACAGAGTCAGCATGGATTTATGAAGGGGAAATCATGCTTGACTAATCTTCTTGAATTTTTTGAGGATGTAACTCGGAAGATGGACGAGGGAGATCCAGTGGATGTACTGTACCTGGACTTTCAGAAAGCTTTTGATAAAGTCCCACACAAGAGGTTAGTGAGTAAAATTAGGGCGCACGGGATTGGGGGCAAAGTACTAGATTGGATAGAGAATTGGTTGGCTAATAGGAAACAAAGGGTAGTGATTAACGGCTCCATTTCGAAATGGCAGGCAGTGACCAGTGGGGTACCGCAGGGATCCGTGCTGGGACCGCAGCTTTTTACAATATATGTAAATGATATAGAAGATGGTATCAGCAATAACATTAGCAAATTTGCTGATGACACAAAGCTAGGTGGTAGGGTGAAATGTGATGAGGATGTTAGGGGATTACAGGGTGACCTGGACAAGTTAGGTGAGTGGGCAGATGCATGGCAGATGCAGTTTAATGTGGATAAATGTCTGGTTATCCACTTTGGTGGCAAGAACAGGAAGGCAGATTACTACCTCAATGGTATCAAATTAGGTAAAGGGGCTGTTCAGAGAGATCTGGGTGTTCTTGTCCACCAGTCAATGAAGGCAAGCATGCAGGTACAGCAGGTAGTGAAGAAGGCTAATAGCATGCTGGCCTTCATAACAAGAGGGATTGAGTATAGAAGCAAAGAGGTGCTTCTGCAGCTGTACAGGGCCCTGGTGAGACCACACCTGGAGTACTGTGTACAGTTCTGGTCTCCAAATTTGAGGAAAGACATTCTGGCTATTGAGGGAGTGCAGCGTAGGTTCACGAGGTCAATTCCTGGAATGGCAGGATTGCCTTACACGGAAAGACTGAAGCGACTGGGCTTGTATACCCTTGAGTTTAGAAGACTGAGAGGGGATCTGATTGAAACGTATAGGCTTATGAAAGGACTGGACACTCTGGCAGGAGGGAACATATTTCCGTTGATGGGGGAGTGCCGAACCAGAGGACACAACTTAAAAATACGGGATAGACCATTTAGGACAGAGATGAGAAGAAACTACTTCACCCAGAGAGTGGTGGCTGTGTGGAATGCTCTGCCCCAGAGGGCAGTGGAGGCCCAGTCTCTGGATTCTTTTAAGAAAGAATTGGATAGAGCTCTTAAAGATAGTGGAGTCAAGGGTTATGGAGATAAGGCTGGAACAGGATACTGATTAGGAATGATCAGCCATGATCATATTGAATGGCGGTGCAGGCTCGAAGGGCAGAATGGCCTACTCCTGCATCTATTGTCTATTGTCTATTGTCTATTGAGTGACGTCAGTGGGGGCGGAAGTGGTGTAGGCAGGTAGCGTTCATGGAGGTTTCAGCAGGAGAGGTTTTGGCAACAATCGCAGAGGCAGTGGTCCTAGTGATTGCGAAAGTGGTGTTTCTGGCGGTGATCGCGGAGGTGGTTGTCCTGCTGGCAATCATGGAGGTGGTCGTACTGGCGGGAATCACAGAGATAGTGGTCTTGGTGATGATCACAGAGACAGAGGTCCTGGCGGCAATCACATAGGTGGTCGTTTTGGTGGTGATCGCGGAGGCAGTGGTCCTGGTGATGATCGCAGGGGCAGTGGTCCTGTCGGTGATCGCGGTACCGGTGGTCCTGGCGGCAATCACGTAGGTGGTGGTTTTGGTGGTGATTGCGGAGACGGTGGTCCTGGCAGTGATTGCGGAGGTGGTTGTCCTGGTGGTGATCGCAGAGTTGGTTGTTCAGGCAATGATTGCAGAGGTGGTTGTTCTGGTGGTGATTGCAGAGGTTATTGTCCTGGTGGTGATTGCAGAGGTGGTTGTCCTGGTGTGATTGCAGAGGTGGTTGTTCTGGTGGTGATCACAGAGGTGGTTATCCTGGTGGTGATCACAGAGGTGGTTGTTCTGGTGGTGATCGCAGAGGTGGTTATCCTGGTGGTGATCACAGAGGTGGTTGTTCTGGCAGTGATCACAAAGATGGTTGTTCTGGTGGTGATCGCAGAGATGGTTGTTCTGGTGGTGAGCGCAGAGGTGGTTGTCCTGGCGGTGATCGCAGAGTTGGTTGTTCTGGCAGTTATCGCAGAGGTGGTTGTCCTGGTGGCGATTGTCCTGGCAATGATCATGGAGGGGGTGAGCCTGGCGGCAATTGCGTGGCAGTAATATCAGCATTGGCCATGGTCAGTTTGGTGGCGGGGGCAGAAGTGACATCATCATTAGGGGTGGTAGCGGTGGCTGTAGCAACCGACTGGTTCCAGAGGCCGGGGGAAGGATCTGGAGTGGCTGAGGAAGCCAGGGTTTAGAATAAAGTATGTGAGAATTTGGTGTACTAACATTCCTTGATGTCTGACAAGCTGGAGAAAAAGCAATTGTCAAGTGTGTGAATCCTTCTCAGGATGAGGTCCTTTGCAGGTCTGGGAGAGTGTGGCACTGAGTTGGGACAGGGCTGACTGCAGGGAGTATAGGTAGCGATGCATGGCTGTGAGCATGGACATACAAATCATTGCTCAATTGAACACAGTGAGGCATACAAAGTTGCAGCTGCACAGGAGGTGTACAAAAGCAAGATCAACTTTAGATTTGAAATTTGAGACGTCCATTCAATGGCAAAGAAGCTGTTCATGAACCTGTTGGTACATGTTTTTAAGTTTTTGTACCTTCTGCCTGACAGAAGAGGTTGGAAGAGATTATCACTGGGGTGTGAGGGGTCTTTGATGAGGTTGGCTGCCTTTCCGCACCAAAGAGAAGTAATGATCTGGGCTGTGTTCACAACTTTCTGTAATTTTTTACAGCCCCAGGCAGAGCAGTTGCTATACCAAGCCATGATGCACCCAGATAGAATGCTTTCTCTGGTGTATCTGTCGAAGTTGTTGAGGGTCCTTATGGACATGCCGAATTTCCTTAGCCTCCTGAGTGAGAAGAGGCTTTGTGCGTTCTTGACCGATATATCTACGTGGGTGGTCCAAGTCAGATTGTGGGTTATTGTCACTCTTAGGAACTTCATGCTCTCGACCCTCGTCCAGTTCAGGCAGAAACTTGTTTTTTTTTCTCCTCCCAAGTGATTTATTCTTCCTTGTGTGCTGTACTTTCCCTCAAGAGAAATTATGTTGTAATAACTGACTAACTAACACTGGATCTTGAAATCACAACCTGCCAGGATTTTTGGAATTGATTCTGACAAAAGTTGAAAGAAAATAAGAAGACCTGTGTGTTATTGTTTGGATTATGGTTTGAAATGGTTAATATAGTTGATATATAAGTGATGTCAAGTTACAGTGCCTGTGGAATGTTGAAGTAGGGCATATCTATTGCCTCTCAGCAAGCTTTGCAGACTAATCTGGTAATTCAGTACCTTCATTTCCCTTTAACGTCATGAAGATTCTTCCAGTGCTGCTGAGAGATTTTAAGGAATGGAAATGTTGTTTCTGTGATAGTAACTCCTTCAACAAGTCCCATGCTGCAACATCGTTGGATTCTTCAGAAATAAACTAATAATGACTTTCCCCACTTTGTCTTCCCTTCTGATAGCAATTTGCCAACGATACACTCAGAAAAGAAATGATGCTGGCCTTTCTTCTTCCTGTTGTTGCATTCACTTTGAATGCTCTTTGCCATAGTGTCTTTGTCTTGTTAGATGAAATAAACCCTTTAAATCAAGAGATTGCACCTTTGTTCTGTAGCCTTTTGAATTCTCTCGTTTTCCCCTTTCACAGTGAATCTATTCTCCTGCCAGTGGTATGGTTTTGACATACCTGACATTGTGCAAAGCAGCTAACCCTAGAACTGCTGATGAATTCTACATTTTGCACAATTCCCCTGGCACATCAGAATTTGACATGGCTGTCTGCAATTTCTCTGCATTAGCACATAATCTTTCATGTATTAACTTAAAATGTATATAACATCATTCATTGGTGAGCAGAATAGAAAACTACAACTGTGCAGATCAAAAAGGAATTGATATGCAATAGGGAATTCAAACAGTTATGAAGTTGTATTGCTGAGCTTATTTTTAGTGGGGAAAAGAAGATTAAGACAGCATAGAAGTAGGTATTTCAATTGTAATGAAGACACGGATCTTCACTTTTTTTTTGACTGGCACTGTTACCACATAAATTAGTAGAAAGCTTTTTAAGCAATTGTGCCTCAAGCAATTAGGAGGGAGGTGAGTATTTTTTAAACAACCTGCTGGACATCTCTGAGACAGATGGGATTTGACCCAGAAGTAGGGGCTCATAACGCTACACCACAAAACAAGGCTCCCAGTAAAGCTGCTGTGGCTAAGATAAAAATGTCCGTTCAAAGTGGAGAAGTACTAGTGTTAATATGGACAGGTATAGATTAAGATAATCAAAAAGTCCAGTGAATTCATGGTTTCAACTGTCGATATTTTTGGAATGGACTCTAATGATAGCTGAAAGGAAATAAGAAATCAGTGCATTATTGTACACTCTATGTCTGAGATGGTTGATAGAGGTGGCGTAAGTGATAAAAAAATGTTTGTTTACACTTCACTAAACCATGGTTGACAGGCAGATCGAAGAATGCTCTTAAGCTAGAAGTACAGTTCTGCTATAATGGGTGTTTCGTTAACGCAAATTCGCTGTATCATGATTGATGAATTGTGGACATGTTTCTAAAGCATAAACCTTTAAAATATGTGTTGGCTCTAAAGTGATTACACCACCAACACTTTAAGTGTGGTTTCTAAAGTGCGATTTTTCTATAATGCAGGGATGCACAAGAAGAACTTATTATAGAAGAACTACCTGTAAGTTTTGTGATTCAGTATTTATGCAAGGCATTGAATCCACAGTGGATGATCTATGGGAGCAGCAGGTTTTACAGCTGACAGACTTATTCTGTTCACCTGATATTTTTAGGTGTTATGGTGTTGCTACTGAAGTAGTGTGATAGCACAGATGCATTTTTGTTCTACATGATTGCATTTGTCCTATGATTATTGTGTTGAGAGCTACAGATGCAATAGACCAGCTTCCCTCGAAGATAAAATCAAATTTTTTCATTTATCTAGAGAGCTAAGAATGAAAAGAATTTATTGTTATTGCAAAAACTTATGGATGGTTGTAATATGAGTGAGAAATCAGCCTCAATTGTGATGTTGTCTTGGTGAAAAGCTTATGCCCGAAGCATTGACTCTCCTGCTTCTTGGATGCTGCCTGATCTGTTGTGCTTTCCTAGTGCCACACTTTTCAACTCATTGAAAGACACCCAATTTTTGGCACCCATGAAATCATACCCCAACCTTTTGGACTTCTATTAAGGAGACAGTAAGTAAGAGAGTTTGTGAGAAGATTTGTAGCTCGGGTGCTCGTTGTTGTGGTTCTGTTCGCCGAGCTGGGAATTTGTGTTGCAGACGTTTCGTCCTCTGTCTAGGTGACATCCTCAGTGCTTGGGAGCCTCCTGGGAAGTGCTTCTGTGATGTTCCCTCCGGCATTTATAGTAGCTTGTCTCTGCCGCTTCCGGTTGTCAGTTCCAGCTGTCCACTGCAGTGGCCGGTATCTTGGGTCCAGGTCGATGTGTTTGTTGATAGAATCTGTGGATTAGCCATGTCTCTAGTAATTCCCTGGCTGTTCTCTGTTTGGCTTGTCCTATAATAGTAGTGCTGTCCCAGTCGAACTCATGTTGCTTGTCGTCTGCATGTGTGGCTACTAAGGATAGCTGGTCGTGTCATTTCGTGGCTAGTTGGTGTTCATGGATGCGGATCATTAGCTGTCTTCCTGTTTGTCCTATGTAGTGTTTTGTGCAGTCCTTACATGGGATTTTGTACACTACATTGGTTTTGCTCATGCTGGGTATCGGCCCCTTTGTCCTGGTGAGTTGTTGTCTGAGAGTGGCTGTTGGTTTGTGTGCTGTTATGAGTCCTAGTGGTCGCAGTAGTCTGGCTGTCATTTCAGAAATGTTCTTGATGTATGGTAGTGTGGCTAGTCCTTTGGGTTGTGGCATGTCCTCATTCCATTGTCTTTCCCTTAGGCATCTGTTGATGAAATTGCGGGGGTATCCGTTTTTGGCAAATACATTGTATAGGTGTTCTTCTTCCTCTTTTTGCAGTTCTGGCATGCTGCAGTGTGTTGTGACCCTTTTGAACAGAAAGTGATAGTTGTCTTGTTTAAGATAACCCAATGACAAACAATTGTAAGATTTTTCCAAAAGCTTGGTTCATTTTATGCAAGCATGAGGAAGATAGTGGTGGTGTGGTGGGAGAGAGAAAATTTAGAGGTTTTATAATACATTATATAATTGCAGATGACTCTTCTACAAGTATATTCTATCCAGTTTTCTGGCTTCTGTTCACTTTCTTTCAATCATTCTTCCACTAACAATGTTGTAATGATGTAAGATTATGGCCTGGAATATTTTGGAGTTGGGCCAAGCTAGGAAGCCTGTAAATACAGGGAGACCTGATTCTGGGATCCCCACCGGCAATTTCTAATAGTGCGGAATACAATGTAGATGGTGAGCCCACATGAGCAATCCTACGTTTGCTAACTCTATTGCAGCAATTGAAATTTCAAACCTTTTGCAATATTCCTGGCAGTGAGCCTATTCTGAAACCTGAAGGATCACTGGCTTAGAGTTGGCAAGCAAAAAAACATAATTTAACATTATCTTTGAAACATACCTTGCCTTCTTATAAAACTATCAACCATTCATAGTATCAAGGAAAAAAGGTTATCTGCTTGTTCTGTGTAAATAAGCACACACTTTGAAAATACCTTTTAAACTAAGATCAGATAACAAAAATATCAAAGAAAAGTATCAATCCCACATAAGCTGGCAACATTGCCTGTTGAGCTGAGAGCATTCATTATTCTTGGAACTCAGCCAAGCACTAAATGATGTGATGATCTGAAAAAAAAATTGTCTTCTGTCTTTGTTGATATAGTCACACAATGTGCCTTTTAGCAATTTACTATATCAAAAGAACCATTACTCTTGGATAGAAAGCAGACTTTACTTATCGAGTCCAGTGACCCTTCTCCACAGTGCTCCCAGTCCTGCTGAGTTCCTCCAGCAACTTCTGTTCTTGTTTCAGATTTCCAGCAGCTGTAGTTCTTTCTTTTATTTAGTCATTACTCTCACCAGTGTTCAAGATCTAGTATCTTTGATGGTAAAAATAGACAATTGACATTCAACTTCCATCATTTGATCTTTATTTAATTTAAAAAAGCAATTTCAGGGGAGCAGATGAAATATCAGGGTAAACTAGCTAGTAATATAAAAGAAGATTGCATGAGTTATTTTTAGATATCTACAAGATAACAGAGAGGCAAGAGTGGATATTGGACTGCTGAAAATGAGATTAGTGAAGTAGTAATGGGAAACAAAGAAATGGCAGAGGAACTGAAGAGGACGTTTGCATCAGTGGAAGGCATCAGTAACAAAGCAGTACTTCAAGAGAAACAGGGGCAGAGATAAGTGTAATGGTCATCACTGAGTAGAAGTTGCTGGGCGAACTAAAACATCTGAAGATGGACCATATGGACTGGATGGATACGCTGCAGGGATCTTAAAGAGGTGATTGTGGAAGCATTGATGGTGATCTTTCATGAATCGCTAGAGTCAGGGAGGGTCCCACAGGACTAGAAAATGGCTAATGTAACACTCCTGTTTACAAAGAGAAGGAGGTAGAAGAAAGGAAATTACAGGCAGCTATGGCTGACTTTGATTGTTTGTAAAATTTTACAGTCCATTATTAAGAATGAGATTGATAAGTACTTGGAAGTGCATGGTAAAATAGAGCTGAGTCAGCACAGTTTCCTCAAGGGGAGATTGTGCCTGACAAATCTGTTACAATGTTTTGAGGAGGTAACGTGCAAGTTTGACAAAGGATTGTCAGTGGATGTGATCTATTTGGATTTATGGAAAATCTTTGACAAGGTGCCACAGAAGAGGCTGTTAAATAAGATAAGAGCCCGTGGTTTTAGGGCCAATGTACTGGGGATGGATAGAGGATTGGATGATTCGCAGAGTTTAGGGATAAAGGGGACATTATCAGGATGGCAGTCGGCAACTTTCACAGTTCAGTAGGGAACAATATTGGGACCACAACTATTCACGAACTGAGGGCTTTGTTGCTAAGTTTGCAGATGACACAAGGATAGGTGGAGGTAGCGATGAGGAGTCAGGGAGGCTGCAGAAGGACTTGGACAGGATGGGAGAAAGTGGACAAAGTAATAACAGGTGGAGTACAATGCGGGAATGTGTGTACTTTGGTAGGGAGAAGACAGGCATAAACTATTTTCAAAATGGGTAAAGGCTTCAGAAATCTGAGCCACAATGGATTTAAAAGTCCTCAATCAGGAGTTTTTTAAGGTAATTTGCAGGTTCAGTTGGGAGTTAGGAAAACAAATGCAATGTTGTCATTCATTTCAAGAGGGCTAGATTAAAAGTGCAGGGATATACAGCCACAGTTATTTAAGTTATTTGAATGTCTTTAAGACAGAGATAGGTAGGTTGTTGTTTATTAAGGGATTTGATTATCTTATATATCACAATTAAGTCACCTCTTACCTCATTCCATGTGGCAAGATCTATCAGTTTAAATTAGATATCTAATCTGTCTGATGTAAGCAACTTGCAGCCTCTCTTTCCTACCAACAGCTGGCTCAGCATATTTTTGGCAAGTAGCAGGTCATATGCTTGCACTCTAAATTGCCAGCTAAGAAACAGTGACAGGAAACTTTACAGGAAGGGATGAAAAGAAAATGATACTTGAGGATACCATTTTTATCATACTTAAACAAAATAAATTTTTTGAAAGGAAAATTTACATATTGTGAAATCTTCATAACTTTAATGCCAATGTTCAATTAATTTGTTTTTATTTGCATATTGCATATAAATAAATTATTCCCCCTTATTAGAAAGGCTTTAGTTGCTCCACTATCCAGTATTACACTCAGAGTTGTCAGGTTATGAAACATCCAGTGAATCACACATGTCTGCATTTTCCATAATAACTTGCATCAGGTATTGCCCTCAGCAAATCTAATCTGCAAGGTTCCTACTATCAGTATATGAATTAGCCATTAGTTACTGAACAATAACTGGACTGTGAGCTGCAAGCAAAAGAGATTGCATACCTGATGATATCTACAGTCACATATTTGTAATATTCACATTTCTTGAATGATACCATAATTGCACAAACAGCAACCTACCAAAAATTGAAATCACAACTTAACGAATTAAGATAGTGGGACACCTGCTGCAGTACCCTCGGGTCTCCAGGGTTCAAAATCGGAATAAAACAGCAAGTGCAAAGCCGAGGAGAAATAATCACAATGGAGAACCATGATACTAGAAGGACCTTTTCTGATGGGACATGTATGGTATCAGTGCATTGAAAAATATAACAGCTGGAGTTCTCTTGTTTTTATTTCGGTGTAATACAGATGTTTTGTTTTACATGCAGACATTTCATGTTCACTTGTTTCTCATTGCCAGTATTTCAAATAAACCTGCATGCCTTTTCATCCTGCAATTAGGTAGCTGCAGCAGTTCCCATTCACACCCTATGTAGTACACAGTCGCAATATTAACTCTCCACAAGATGTTTGAGACATTCAGGAACTTGAAAGTGGAAAAAAACTGAAGGAACACATCTACAGTCGACCAAGCATGCAAAATTTTCATTTATACTTTAACACAGAAATAAAGACAGAGAGAGGAAAAATAACATTCTCAAGTGGTTCTTGCTGCTCTGCATCAGCTTTTAGAATTGATGTGGGTAAGCCTTGTATCAGCAGTCACAGAATATTACTGTTCCTAGCTTAAAGTACAGCAGTGGGGCAAAGAAAAGCATGCACAATTTTCCTTCACATTTGCCCCAGTCTCAATATTTGGAGTCCAGTATGTCTCTTCTTCAGAACTCTACTATTAAGGGTAAGCTGTCTTGCAAAGGACACACTTGAATACCCTTGATGCCTGCTTTTTCAATATTTTTGAGCTTCATCTCAGCCCCTAATATCCCATCCGTCCTGTGACTTGGTGGAGTTTATACCCATGAATTATATTCTCCCTCTTTTCTCCCCATCAGCAGCATAAAATGGCCACCACCTTGGAGCCAATACGATGTGTGCAAAAAGGGTCTGCAAGGAACAAGTTTAAGCTCATGATTATATATCAGAGGAGGTTGTGGACCTAAATTGTACAGGAAAAAGCTTTCATGAATCAACAACCCACGTAGCTGTGGTGAGGTAAAGTAGTTGCACGTCCTCAGTATCACAAATACCAGCCTTCAGCTAATTCAAATCACTCCCAAGTGATCTGAAGGAGTGGCTAAGGATAATGGTACTGCAAAGGTTATGGTCTTAACAATATTCCAGCAGTTGTATTGAGGACTTGTGTTTCAGAACTTGTTGAGCCCCTAGCCAAACTGTTCCTGTACAGCGACAAGAATGGCAGCTACCATGCATTACCAGGAATTCTCTACAGTTCTCAAGGTAGTGTCCTTGGCCCAACCATCTTCAGCTGCTTCATCAATGACCTTCCTTCCATCATAAGGTCAAAATTGGGAAGGTTCATAAATGATTACACAATATTCAGCACCATTCGCCAACTCATCAGAAACTGAAGCAGTCCATGTTCAATTATAGCATGGCCAGGACAGTCACAAAGAATGTTGGAGAAACTCAGCAGCTCTGGCAACATCTGTGGAGAGAGAAAAACAGAGTTAGCGCTTTGAATCCAGTATGACACTTCTTCAGTCCTGAAGACATTCAGAAACATCATCGTGCAACATCATCAAGATGCGCTCAAAGAGGGTTCTTAGAACTCTCCAAGCCGATGACAATCTCCATCCAGAAGGACAAGGGCAGCAGATACATGGGAACACTACCATGTTGCCCTCCAAGCCACTTATCATCCTGACTTGGAAATATATCTCTGTTCCTTCGCTGTCACTGAGTCAATATTCTGGAACTCCCTCCTAAGCAGCATTGTGGGTCTACCTACAGCACATAGACTGCAGCAGTTTAAGAAGGCAGCCCACCGACTCACTTAGGACATGTTCTCAGCTGCACAAACAGTGTTAGTTGTGCCACACACTTTCATTGGCTGTAATAACTGCATGTCTCTCATTCCAGCAGGAAACCGCCCACAGTAGAGTAGGAAAAGTGAAGGCAGTTGGTGGGCTACTCGTTATTCAGCTCACAGTCTTTTATGAATGGAGGATCCTAATTCTGCCCACTCTGAGCAGGGCCTAGTCTAGTGAATTACAATGCCAGGCATCCCTTAACAATGGCTATATCCTTTGACTTGCAGAGGCCTGCTGATAACTATGACAATTTTCTTGGCTTCGTACCTGTGCTAAACAACATGACAAGACAACGATAATATGTCTGGTATCAATGGCTGAGGGGACAAAGTTCAAAAAGGCATAGATGCTGTCAGTATCCAGGTAGTCTCAGAGTGAGTGAGTGCTATGAGAGTAAGTGAACAGCCCAGAGATGCAGCCTGACCCAGTCCCTAAATGCACAATCTCCGTGTAGCAGCATTATAATGATAGTCTGTAGTTCAGCTCAAGGTGAAGCACTAAAGTGCAGAAAGGTGCTGTAAGTGGATGGGAGATATGCTATGAGGGTTCTTAAAGGCTGGCACATGTCAGACACCAATGTCCATGGACATGGAGTGCATGTGACCGGTGGCCATGGAGTGTGCCCTGAGATGGTGGAACCCGGTGTTGATCAGAGAAAGCAGTGGGCTGAATCCAACAGGTACTCACTTTGGTTTCCATGTTGCGTTGTCCCAACATTGAGCTTGTTCGGTGAGTTTAGTGCTGAGTATTAATGAGGTCAGTAGGGCTGTTTGCACAGTGTTTAAAAATTAATAATGACTATTAATTAGCAATTCGCTGCTCCCCAGCAAGAAACTTGCCACACCACTTGTGTAAAAGACAGCACAAGATTCTTACAAGATTGAGGTGAGTCACACCACATTTGTGTGAAGGTCAGCAGGATTCGAAATGCTTACCAGAGACCCTTGAGGAGGCCTTTGACTGCTCCTCTGCTGATTACAGCAATTTCTCATCCATCACATTCACTAAGTCCAAGCCCCACTATCAATTTCTCTTCCTTCTCTCTTCCAGTTACCTCATCTAAGATGTGGATTCCCTTCTATTATATGCTGCAATATCTAACGTTAGAGACAAAAATCTGCAGATGATGAAATCCAAAGTAGACAGGGTGGAGGCTGGAAGAACACAGCAGGCCAGGCAGCATCAGGAGGTGCAGAAGTCAACGTTTCAGGTGTAACCCTTCTTCAGGACTCAGTATCTAAGGGGACTTTGAGGCTTGCCCCCACTCTCAGGAATATCTCCAGGGGAACCTGTCGTGGCCTCCTGCCACTAGTTTTTACACCCAGCAGATGGTCAGGATGTCAGCTTGTTCAACATCTGTTTTTCTTTACTTTAGTAGTTTTTGCTTTCTCAAATTATTTTCTGTAGGAAGCTTGGTCATGGAGGCAGCAGCAACAACAACAGCAGCTGAAGGTGGTTGGTGGCATCGTGGCTTCTTCGAGGTCCAGAGTAATACCAGAGTGGGAGTGTGGGAGCAGGCAGTCCCGGGACAGCCAACAGTGAGAGTGGGAGCAGGCAGTCCCGGGACAGCCAACAGTGAGAGTGGGAGCAGGCAGTCCCGGGACAGCCAACAGTGAGAGTGGGAGCAGGCAGTCCCGGGACTGCCAACAGTGAGAGTGGGAGCAGGCAGTCCCGGGACAGCCAACAGTGAGAGTGGGAGCAGGCAGTCCCGGGACTGCCAACAGTGAGAGTGGGAGCAGGCAGTCCCGGGACAGCCAACAGCGAGAGTGGGAGCAGGCAGTCCCGGGACTGCCAACAGTGAGAGTGGGAGCAGGCAGTCCCGGGACTGCCAACAGCGAGAGTGGGATCAGGCAGTCCCGGGATTGCCAACAGTGAGAGTGGGAGCAGGCAGTCCCGGGATTGCCAACAGTGAGAGTGGGAGCAGGCAGTCCCGGGACAGCCAACAGCGAGAGTGGGAGCAGGTGGCCTGGGACAGCCAACAGTGAGAGTGGGATCAGGCAGTCCTGGGACAGCCAACAGCGAGAGTGGGATCAGGCAGTCCCGGGACAGCCAACAGCGAGAGTGGGAGCAGGCAGTCCTGGGACAGCCAACAGCGAGAGTGGGAGCAGGCAGTCCTGGGACAGCCAACAGCGAGAGTGGGATCAGGCAGTCCCGGGACAGCCAACAGCGAGAGTGGGAGCAGGTGGCCTGGGACAGCCAACAGTGAGAGTGGGAGCAGGCAGTCCTGGGACAGCCAACAGCGAGAGTAGGATCAGGCAGTCCCGGGACAGCCAACAGTGTGAGTGGGAGCAGGCAGTCCCGGGACAGCCAACAGCGAGAGTAGGATCAGGCAGTCCCGGGACAGCCAACAGCGAGAGTGGGAGCAGGCAGTCCCGGGACAGCCAACAGCGAGAGTGGGAGCAGGCAGTCCCGGGACAGCCAACAGCGAGAGTAGGATCAGGCAGTCCCGGGACAGCCAACAGTGAGAGTGGGAGCAGGCAGTCCCGGGACAGCCAACAGTGAGAGTGGGAGCAGGCAGTCCCGTGACAGCCAACAGCGAGAGTAGGATCAGGTGGCCTGGGACAGCCAACAGCGAGAGTGGGAGCAGGCAGCCCAGGGTGCCAGCAGTGGTGACATTAAGCCCGAGGTCGAGCCTTTGTGAGGAGCATGAGTCCACATTGGCCAGGAGCTTTATGGACTGTGTGTTGAACTGTTAACTGTGTTTCTTTGTTTTTCCACATTGAAGTAAGAAGAACTGTAATGTTTAACTTTTTAACTTTGTTTCTCTTGTTTTTCTGTGTTGTACCTAAGATTCTGTGCCTAGGTACTTCTGTACCTAAGATTGCATCATAAGTGGTGACTTGTAAACTTTTTACTGTACTCATGTGAATACATGAAAATAAACCTAATTCAATCCAGCCGGGAAATGGATGAAGAATTTGCAGCAAGACAATGCTATCAAAGAGTCAAGACATCTGCATTGCAGGCTTCACTAAATTTCCACATGGCTGCTGAAATCCCACAATCTCCGCACCTCCCTGTATGTATTAGATTTCATGCATCTGACTACAGCAAAGGAGTCAGCACATCTTGTTATTATGGTGTGCATCTGTAATTGCAGTTTAAGAAGCGAACATCTATTGCACAGACAATGAAATTTGGGTGAATTGGGAATGTCTGAGAGTGCACTAATAAGATGATGTTTGTTTCTGCAGGGAGTTATTACTGAGCTAGACCAGCTGCACAGAGTTATCTTGAAGCCTTGCAGAATGAGATCAAGTGCTATTAAGGTACAGCTCACATATCTAATTATTTTAACTTGTTATGTGCTATCAGCTTCCTACAGCAAAGACTAGAAACTTTAGCTGAGTGCTGGCACCACCTAAAAATATCTGCAAGTGTTCAGCACCCTAATGAAGAAGCAGAAATACTTTGCATACCATTCATTTCTTCAGCTCCAGCAGCTACTCAAATGGATTTAAATAAGGGTACTCTTATCACACAGAGAGGCGGAAGCCTGTTGTGAAATTTCTTTTTGTTTCACGTGTTTAAGCTTCAAGATCCAAAGTCACAGAAATTTTTGAGGTTTGTCTAAACTTGCTGCATCCAAATTTATGTTCGAAGAGGTAATTTATTGTTCAAGGTCTCAGAGGTGTGACTGTACTTTCAAGAATAAAAACTCACATTGATCACTTTTAACATAATTTACAGATAAATTTGGTTAACCTGTCCTTGGGTTGTTTAAACTCAGTTGGGAGACTACATAGGAAGTTCTACTGATGCCAATTTGAACTTTGTTTTAAATAAAGGTATATGTTATAAGCATGAATTAATCATAATTTGTTTCTGTCCCTATACACAGGCCATGCTGTTTCTGTACTGAAGCATCCCTTTAAGTAAATACTATTTTAAAATAAATACAGGCCATAACTATAATCTTTCCTTCCACACATCACATCTAAATGCATGAATTACTACTTATTTAGCAGCGAAAGAGCAGGGGTTTGTAGTTCAGATGATACTGTCAATATTTAACTGACATTACGTAGTCATAAATTAGACCTCTGGATGTTACTGCAGAATCTATCTCAATGCTGCTGTTGATCTCTGGCATTGTGCTTGAAGAACTACTTTGTCAATTTAATCAAAAATGTACTACGCTTACTTGTGAAATCTGCAACAACTCAGAGATACCCGCAGCCCTCTGAAACCTTCCTCCCCTCCCTTTCCCTCTCATTGCACTCCTTCCTCTGATTTCCAAAACTTGTCAGACATTTACCATACCTTCTGACCTTCTGATCCGTCATGCTGAATGATCTCAACCCAGCACAAGATTTGATTTTATTTTTTTGTGTCTCCACCTCAATGAATTTCAGGTATGACATGACTTTGAGCTCTTCGTCCATCACGTTGACCTTGGCCAGGAGTCCTCTCCTTGTCCCACAGACCTCTTCAACTGCTTCCAACACTCTCCCTTCACCTGGACCCCTCCCTCTGGTGTTTTACCTGTCCATTGAGAACTGTTGACGTGACATTAATCACCTTAATTTCTTTGCTCTCCTCTCCCACTCGAACCTATCACGCTCTGAACTTCTTGTGCCATGTGCTCTAGAATCCAACCCTGACTGTGCTGGGCGGAAGTGAAGTCGGAGCGCAAAGCCAGTCAGGAAGGTAAGTGATTGTTATTTGAGTGGGTGTGTTCTAGACCCCAGGTCCTACAAAGTCGGGCCTCCCTCCCACCCTCCTCCTCTAACCTAAATTAAAAGTCCACAGACTTGCCCCAAAAAGAGGGTCCAAGGAAGTTCCTGTGGATTTACGAGTGAGGCTTTGACAAGGAGGTTGAGTGAAGTGATTACGCCACAGTTGAAGAGGGTGAAGACATGACTGCCAAGCTGGTTCAGTGTGCTACGTGCTTGATGTGGGAGGTGAATGACTCTGGTGTGTCTGGCTCATATAAGTGTGGAAAGAGTGTGCACGTTCAGCTACTGACAGAGCATATTGCAGCACTGATGAAAGAACTCGAGGACCTTAGGCTCATCCGAGAGAACGAGATCTTTCTGGACAAGACCTCAGCGAGGTTATTACACTGACCATACGAGAAGAGAGCAGAAGAGAGCTGATGATGAGAAAGACAGAGAGGAGACAGGTGCAAGAGACCCCGGGGGAAGTACCTGTCAGGAACAAGTTGAATCTTTTGGAAACAGTAGAGACAGATGACACTGCCAGTCCATGAGGTGGCCAGGTCTGTCAATCAAAAGTTGGTGTGGAGACAGAACGGAAGAGTCGGGCATCGCACAGAGCCGTGGTAATAGGGGACTCCATAGTGAGAGGAATTGACCGGGGTTTTTGTGGCAGCAGGCGGGACTTAAGGATGGTGTGTTGCCTTCCTGGTGCCAGGGTTAAAGACATCACAGACAAGAGTGCAGGAAATCCTCATGGACAAAGGTGAAGAGCCAGAAGTGATAGTACATGTCGGCACAAATGATGTCGGGAAGAAGAGGAGGAACATACTACAGCAGAACTTCGGAGAACTAGGAAGAAGGCTGAAAAGCAGGATGTCCAGGTGGTTATCTCCGGTTTGCTTCCAGTTCCTGGGGCTGGTGAGGCCAGAAACAGGGAGATAATGGGCTTTAACAGGGAGATAGTGGCTGGGGAACTGGTGCAGGAAGCAAGGATTTAAATTCTTGGATCACTGGGGTATGTTTTGTGGTAAGCATAAATTATACAAGAGAGACGGTTTGCACTTTAATAGGTGGGGGACCAGCATTCTGGCAGGCAGGTTTGCTACTGCAACACAGCTACATTTAAATTAGGTAGCGGGGGGGAGGGGACAAACTGGATGTTTAAGAAGGAAATTGAAGGGAAAGTTAGAACAAGGGAAGTCAAGAAAGACAACTGTATCAATGAGGCAGAAAACTCAGAAAGGGATCATGCTGTAAGGTTGAGTGAAATAGGAGTTGATGGGAAAGGTGAGGGCAGTAACAAATTAAAAATACTATATATGAATGCACGAAGCATTAGACATAAGAGGGATGAGCTCGAGGCTCTTTTGGAAATTGGCAGATACGATATTGTGGGGATAACTGAGACGTGGCTTCAAGTGGACAGGGCCTGGGAAATGAATATTCAAGGCTACACGTGCTATCGTAAGGACAGATTGATGGGCAGAGGGGGTGGGGTGGCCATGTTGGTAAGGGATGATATTCAGTCCCTTGCGCGGGGGGACCTAGAATCAGGGGATGTAGAGTCAGTATGGATAGGGCTGAGAAATTCTAAGGGTAAAAAGATCCTCTTGGGAGTTATCTTCAGGCCCCCAAACAGTAATCTGGATGTCGGATGTAAGTTGAATCAGGAGCTGAATTTGGCTTGTCGCTTGTAGGTAGACTGGGAGATCAGGATGATATTGGACCTCAAGAAAGAGACTTTGTGGAGTGCCTCTGAGATGGATTCTTAGAACAGCTGGTGCTGGAGCTGACCAGGGAGAAGGCAATTCTGGATCTGGTGTTGTGCAACGAACCAGAATTGATCAGGGACCTCGAAGTGAAGGAGCCATTGGGAAGTAGTGACCATAATACAATAAGCTTCAATCTGCAATTTGAGAGGGAGAGGGTACAATCGGAAGTGACAATATTTCAGTTGAATAAAGGGAACTATGGAGCTATGAGTGAGGAGCTGGCCAAAGTTGAATGGTGCAATACCTTAGCAGGGATGACAGTGGAGGAACAATGACAGATATTTCTGTGTATAATGCAGAAGATTCAGGATCAGTTAATTCCAAAAAGGAAGAAAGATCCTAGGAGGAGGCATGGGTGGCTGTGGCTGACGAGGGAAGTTAAGAAACATATAAAGTTAAAAGAGAAAAAGTATAACAAGCAAAAATAAGTGGGAAAACAGAGGATTGGGAAGCTTTTAAAGAACAACAGAGGATTACTAAGAAGGAAATATGCAGAGAAAAAATGAGGTACGAAAGTAAACTGGCCAAAAATATAAAGGACGATAGTAAAAGCTTCTTTAGGTATGTGAAAGGCAAAAAAATGGTTAAGACTAAAATTGGGCCCTTGAAGACAGAAACAGGGGAATATATTACGGGGAACAAAGAAATGGCAGAAGAATTGAATTGGTACTTCAGATCTATGTTCACTGGGGAAGACACAAGCAATCTCCCTGAGGTAACACTGGCTGAAGGACCTGAACTGAAGGGAATTTATATTTGCCAGGAATTGGTGTTGGAGAGACTGTTAGTTCTGAAGATTGATAAGTCCTCGGGGCCTGATGGTCTACATCCCAGGATATTGAAGGAGGTGGCTCAAGAAATAATGGATGTATTGGTGAATACTTTGCAGAGTTCGATAGATTCGGGATCAGTTCCTGCGGATTGGAGGGTGGCTAATGTTGTACCACCTTTTAAGAAAGGTGGGAGAGAGAAAACAGGAAATTATAGACCAGTTAGTCTGACCTTAGTGGTGGGAAAGATGCTGGAGTCAATTATAAAGGATGAAATTATGACACATCTGGATAGTAGTAACAGGTTAGGTCAGAGTCAGCATGGATTTATGAAGGGGAAATCATGCTTGACTAATCTTCTGGAAATTTTTGAGGATGTAACTCTGAAGATGGATGAGGGAGATCCATAGATGTAGCATACCTGGACTTTCAGAAAGCTTTTGATAAAGTCCGACATAGGAGGTTAGTGAGCAAAATTAGGGCGCATGGTATTGGGAGCAAAGTACTAACTTGGATTGAAAGTTGGTTGGCTGACAGGAAACAAAGAGTAGTGATAAACGGCTCCATTTCGGAATGGTAGGCAATGACCAGTGGGGTACCGCAGGGATCAGTGCTGGGACTGCAGCTTTTTACGATATATATTAATGATATAGAAGATGGTATTAGTAATAACATTAGCAAATTTGCTGATGATACTAAGCCGGGGTGGCAGGGTGAAATGTGAGGAGGATGTTAGGAGATTACAGGGTGACCTGGACAGGTTAGGTGAGTGGTCAGATGATGGCAGATGCAGTTTAATGTGGATAAATGTATGGTTATCCACTTTGGTGTCAAGAACAGGAAGGCAGGTTACTACCTAAATGGAGTCAATTTAGGTAAAGGGGCAGTACAGAGAGATCTGGGTGTTCTTGTACACCAGTCAATGAAGGCAAGCGTGCAGGTACAGCAGGTAGTAAAGAAGGCTAATAGCACGCTGTCCTTCATAACAAGAGGGATTGAGTATAGAAGCAAAGAGGTTCTTCTGCAGCTGTACTGGTGAGACCACACCTGGAGTATTGTGTGCAGTACTGGTCTCCAAATTTGAGGACATTCTGGCTATTGAGAGAGTGCAGCGTAGGTTCACGAGGTCAATTCCTGGAACGGCGGGACTACCTTACGCTGAAAGACTGGAGTGACTGGGCTTGTATACCCTTGAGTTTAGAAGACTGAGAAGGGACATATAAGATTATTAAAGGATTGGACACTCTAGAGGCAGATAACATGTTTCCGCTGATGGGTGAGTGCCGAACCAGAGGACACAGCTTAAAAATACGGGGTAGACCATTTAGGACAGAGATGAGAAGAAACCTTTTCACCCAGAGAGTGGTGGCTGTGTGGAATGCTCTGCCCCAGAGGGCAGTGGAGGCCCAGTCTCTGGATTCATTTAAGAAAGAATTGGATAGAGCTCTCAAGGATAGGGGAATCAAGGGTTATGGAGATAAGGCAGGAACAGGATATTGATTAAGGATGATCAGCCATGATCATATTGAATGGTGGTGCAGGCTCGAAGGGCAGAATGGCCTACTCCTGCACTATTGTCTATTGACTTTGTAATGAAACCTGCTGACAAAAGTGATGCAGTTGTTGTCTGTTGTACTGACCACTAGCTTGTGGAGGCTGAATACCAGTTCTCTGACACCCCCTCCCATTTTCTCCAAGCCATCGAATATCAAGCTATTGTTTCTATGACTGTGACTAACCTCATCCGGGGATCTCCCATCACAGCTTCCCACAACTCAGATCCCAAACCCATATAGCCCACTTCTTCCCAAAATCCATAAACAGAACTGCCCAGGTAGACCAATTGTTTCAGACTATTTCTGTCCCACAGCTTACCTGTTCCTAGTTTGACACATTTCCATTTCTGGGAATAGGCTGGCCACTGAGATCCACTGACTCCCACAGTTACCTGGACTATACATCCTCACATCCTGCTTCCTCTAAAGACTCCACTTCATTCTCTCAGTTTCTCCATCTTCATCAGATTCTGTTTTGACGATGCAGTTTTTTCTCAGTGGATGCCATTTCCTCAGAGATGTTCGCCCTTTTACTCAGTCAAGGATCCCCCCACTTCCATGACTGACAGGGCACTCAGCTGTTTCTGACCCCTTCCCCACATTTCTGCCCTTAATCCTTCCCTTCCCTCTCACAGCAACAACAGGATCCCTCTAGTCCTCAGTTTCCCCACCACTAGCCTCCGCACCCAAAGAAACACAAGTTGCCATTTCCGTCACCTCCAGCCAGATGCCACCACCAGACATGTATTCTCCTCCCCTTCCTTGTCAGCATTCCCTGGAACCATTCCCTTCAGGACACCCTGGTCCACTCCTCCATTCCCAACGCCTTCTCACATCCCTTTAGCTCCTTTGCTTGCAACCACCGAAGATGCAACACTTGCCCATTTACCTCCTCATTATCCAAAGCCTCAAATACAAATTCCAGGTGAAGCAATGATTTCCCTATATCTCATTCAGTTAGTCTACTGTATTTGCTGCTCATAATATGATCTATTTCTCACTGGGGAGCCGAAATGCAAACCTGGTGATTGTTTTGCAGCACACCTCCACTCTACTGGTAAAAATGACCCTGAGCCTCACCACGCCAGTGTGTTCCAACATTAACATTGTTGGTTCAGGTCTGCTGCAGTGCTCCAACAAAGCTCAACAAAAGCTAGAAGAACAACAGCTCCTCCTCCCCCCCGGGTTGTGAATAACCTCCTCCATGATCATTACTCACCCAAGGTATTGTCTGGTATGGGGTGCCCCAGCACAGCCAACCCATTTTCAACTGTTCACAGATCCCCTTCATACTTATTCAGCTTCTCATCCTCCCTGGCTTACTATCAACCATCCCTTTGTCTGTCTCCATATATTCATCTAATTTCTTCACCACGCTCTCCCAAAACCCCACCCTGTCTTCTGCATAAATACCATTTGCCAGTGGCTTTACGTTCTGAGGAATGGTCCCCAGACTGGAAACATTAACTTGTTTTTCCTGCCGACAGATTCTGCCAGACCTGCTGGGTTTCTCCATCACTTTCTGTTTTAGTTTGTTTTGGGAGCATCACATGTTGTGGAGCCTTCAATAGTGGTTACTTCTAGTCTTTATTAAACAACAGGTAAAGCAAAGAGACAACAAATAAAAAAAGCTGCATTTACTTCTAGGAACAAATGAGGGCAACTTGCTTTTGAGCAACAATAAATTTTGTGTCAATAAATGATGACCTCACCCAGCTTGCATCTATTGGAAGTGAGTGTCAGCTAAGTCCTGTCTGGTTTGTAGTGCTTGGTACTGCAACACTCTATCATGGAGAAGGTAATATTCCTCCTGCTCAATGTCCTCATCTTCCTCAGAAGAAGGTTTCTGCTATTCTCCCAGTTTTCCAGCTTCCATCTCTTCTCTTCACTGTCTGCATCAATTGTGCAGAGCAAAACATGCAAGGATAATGGGGCAGATTCTGGAATGTACTGAAGGAAACCACCGCCATGTTCTTCACATTCCCCCCCAACCCCAGACCCCCTCACCAGCTGTCACCTTGACGGTCACCAGGACAGACAGCATGACCAGCCACCCCTTCAGTTCAAAGGTTCCCCCACTCCTGCAGCATAGTTCTGTGACTGTGGCCCCCAGGGCATCCTCAAACTGCTTTGCTCAGGGCAACACCATGGCTCAGCAGTTAGCACTGCTGCCTCACAGCACCAGGGCTTGATTCTAGCCTTGGGCAACTGAACTGTGTGGAATTTGAACATTCTCCCTCATGTCTGTGCAGGTTTCCTCCAGGTGCTTCAGTTTCCTCTCACAGTCACACAAGTGGGCAGGTTAGATGGATTGGCCACGCTAAATTGCCCAGGGATGTGCAGGCTGGGTGGATTAACCATGCGAAATGCAGAGTTACAGGAATAGGTGGATCTGGGTGGGATCTTCTTTAGAGGGTCAATGTGGACCTGATGGCCTGCTTCCAACTGCAGGAAATGACACTGAAGATGATAAACTCTGAGCCTCCTTAACCCACCTACTGTATTCTGATGGGAGCCTCTCCTAAGTTTTCTTCATTTGAAGATTGCTGAGTAGCCACTGGGAGAGGCTGCTGGTCCTGGGCTTGCTAATATACTTCTTTCTGCTCCATTTCTCAGCATCTTCATTGTACAGAGTCTGCAGCAATGATGGCCTTTGCTGTAGCTGGATCCATTGGTCACAATTCCAATGGACCTCTGTGTGAAATATCAGAAATGAAACAAGTACTTAGTAATATGAGTAGTCAAAACTGGCATCATGTACAATTGACAGTTTATAATAGTCTTTGATCAAGTGGGATATGGAGGAGCCCAGCAAGGATGCTCATGGGATACCCTGTACATAGATCTTTGGCATAGCGGACCTTACCCTGATGTATGCAGTGCAGGTAGTAGGAAATTGCAAATGTGCTAGGATTATTGAAACTTTATCCACCCATCCCCACCCCCACATAATCCAAAAAAGACAGCATTGCATAGAAGAGCACGGTGATGAATGCTTACTGTTCAAGACGAGTAGGAGTGGCTCTGCCCCCTTATGCCGCTCATGAACCCCTGGATTGAGTTCAGCAAGGTGAAACTTTATAGGTCGCCTGTGATTACTTCGGCATGACAGAGATGATTGCGATCTATTTCTAATGTGTCACATGGTTGGATTGCTCATGGCCTTGATTTATTTTCAACATGGTTGCTCATTGCTGTTCATTTGCAGAATTCTGTGATCACAGATGTCCTTAACCTGTACCATATAGGTGCTTGATTAATGCAATTTTTCCCTTGAAGGGTCTTATATCACTCTCTCCTTAGACAGGAAAAAAATACTTACTCCACTGGATATAGTGTAGACATTTTTCATTTCCAATGCATGTCTGTAACTCAAATGGGGATGGAAAGTAACGCAAGTGACCAATGGATCCAGCTACAGCAAGGGCCATCATTGCTACAGGCACTGTACAATGAAGATGCTGAGAAATGGAGCAGAAAGAAGTATATTAGCAGAGTGAGTCACATACGTAGAGTCATAGAGATGTACAGCAGGGAAACAGACCCTTCAGTCCAACACGTCCATGCCGACCAGATATCCCAACCCAATCTAGTCCCACCTGCCAGCACCCGGCCCATATCCCTCCAAACCCTTCTTTGTTCACTTAAATCTATTAATCACCCCCATCTCAAAACTTTAACTTTCCTTTCTGTATTGTATTCTCTGTGAACCCCGTTAGTTCAGAGCTTCTGCATATTTTCATTCAAAGTCTTTCATTTAAGTCTTAATCTTCCCACTTTACCCCAAACCTAAAGCCTTCAGTTTACCTATGCAGTTACAGATTGATTCAGAGAGTCACTAGACTCAAAACATTAAACTGATTTCTCTTCACTGATGCTGTCAGATCTGCTGAGCTTTTCCAGTAATTTCTGTTTTTGACTATGATGCACCATTCAAAGCAAATATTGGCAATAACTGTTGGCGGTCATTTCCAACAGTAAAACCTACCTTCCAATGCTCTTCTCTCTCTCACATTGTCTTCTCCCCTTCACAATAATTGTCACCTTTGAATCCCAGTTTACTGTCTCTAATCCCCACAACTGATTTCCCCAACTCACCCACTGCAGCAGTGGCCCACAGTAAGCCCCTTGGTTTTTATTGAACAGACTCCCTGGATTGACTGTGGCTCACCCCCTGACTGATGGGGATGGGGACCAGACCCCATATTGATCTCTGTGCAGCTCCCTGACCGACTGGCCCTTGCACACACTCTGGTCTGTATGACACAGGCCCCCTGATCATGATGGTTGTGAGCAGCCGATGGACCATGTCCTACACCCTGAACAGACAGACCCCTAGGGTAGTATGGTGGCTCAGTGGTTAGCACCACTGCCTCACGGTCTCAAGGATCCGGTTCAGTACCACCCACAGGCAACTGTCTGGGTGGAGTTTGCACATTCTCCCCCTGTCTGCATGGCTTTCTTCCAGGTACTCTGGTTTCCTCCCACAGTCCAATGATGTACAGGTTGGGCGGATTGGTCATGATAGATTGCCCATAATGTGCAGTCTAGGTAGATTAGCCATGGAAATGCAGGGTTACGTGAATGGGTCTGAGTGGGATGTTCTTTGGAGGGTTGATGTGGACTTGATGGGCCAAATGGCCTGCCTCCACACTGTAGGGATTCTATGAGTTTATTACTGAGATTGGACATTACCCTTAACTGACAATGGCAAGACCTCCTGACTTGCATGTGAACTACTCCACTTACATTCTGGGACATGGCCTCATGATTGAAGCACATTCAGTGTGTTTATGATGTAAGCTACTGAAACATGCTATAGTTTTGACAACAATGTGCCCATCTCCTTGACTGATCACTGCTGGCAACCATCACACACTAACTGGTGTGTTGCCCAAGCTAAAAAGCTAGGCAATATGGAGATATGAGCTGATTTTTAAATCCAGTACTGAAAGGATGGCTTTACCATCTATTTAAGTTACCATTTGCTTTAAGGGAGAATTGGTTCACCTACTATTACAGCCTAAAGCCATTCCCAGTATTATTTGTAGGCTCAATCTAGTTTTGCCAAGTAAATGGTGCCCATCTTTATTCCTTATAATTACTGTGGCTTTGCATTTCTTTCCTACTCTATGGCAACAATCAATACTTGATTATTGACTGAGTGAATAACTGCTGCTGTGAGACAGAACTAGTCTTTTTAGTGTCCTGCCTCCCAACGCTATTGTCAGCACAACTCCAATCTCGAATAAATTATAGAGACACTAACAATCCACATGGTTGTTAATCCACAGATTGGATTGGATCATATTTGTTTTATTTCTTGTCTTATGGGTCAGTACACAGGTTAAGTAATATGAATTCATTTTACTTGAACAAGTCGTACAGGTTTATTTCACAGTTCAAACTACAGCTTGCAGTTACAGAGCAACCTGCCTCTAACATGCTTCTGCTGCACTACAGATGGCAATAGGTCATGTGTTTTCACCCTCGTCCTTGGTTTATTAGCGTATCCAGCCCTTAAAGCAACATAGCTCTTAAATGAATATCACATTCATCTACCGGAGAAGACATTGCATACAAGGGTTATGGAGATGGAGATTATCAAAGGCAGCCACCAGAGCTACAGGTAGAGAAATGGTAATGTTGTTCATCAAAGCTTTTCTCAGATTCCTATGGAACCTCTTTGTGGGCGACACCGTGGCACAGTGGTTAGCACTGCTGCCTCACAGCACCAGAGACCCGGGTTCAATTCCCGCCTCAGGCGACTGACTGTGTGGAGTTTGCACGTTCTCCCCGTGTCTGCGTGGGTTTGCTCCGGTTTCCTCCCACAGTCCAAAGATGTGCAGGTCAGGTGAATTGGCCATGCTAAATTGCCCGTAGTGTTAGGTAAGGGGTAGATGTAGGGGTATGGGTGGGTTACGCTTCGGCGGGGCGGTGTGGACTTGTTGGGCCGAAGGGCCTGTTTCCACACTGTAAGTAATCTAATCTAACTCTTATGCTGATTGCCCTTGTTTCTTTCATGGGGTGGTTAGGGCCATTAATAGTACACTGTGGGTCAATAGCTCTCTAAATTCTATACTTACAACATGTGTTTGGAACAATTCTCACAAGCTCAACTTGCAGGGGACCCTTTACAATATGACCTCTCCCTACTACAAGGTCTTTCCCCATGCTACCTTAGCCGTCTGTTACTGTCTCAGAGAATCCTTTCACATTTATCTCACCCATTAATGTTCCAGAAGAAGTTAGCACTCAATACTTGAGCAATACAAATGGATTAACAGACAATAATAATGAAGGCGTTAGGAAGGGCACTAATGTTTGAGCAAACATTAACTTGTTCTGACAGGACAAAATAAAGAATAAAATCTTGAAGGAGTCTGAGTGATGTGGAAAATAGCAAGATTTGTGGCCGAATCAGATGAGAAATCTGACGAGGCCTATCAGGAGCATGAAGTTCTACCTTTTACACTTTTGCTGAGTGATGAGATGAATATCTCTTACAGCATCAGCAAGTTGCCAATAATGGGTATTATCATTTGTTAAAACTTTAATAGGAATACAATTTGCCTCAGTTAGATTCAGTTTCCTGTCTTGCTAAACAAACTAAATAAGCTCGACATGAAAAAAATCACAACATGGAATTCAACAAAGTTTCTTTTAAAGTTCATTCATGGGATGTGGCCATCTCTGGTTAGGCTAGCATTTATTGCCCATCCCTTATGACCCTATTAAGAATGAACCACATTGCTGTGGGTCTGGACTCACACTTTGGCTAGACCAGATCAGGGTTTCCTTCCCTGAAGGACATTAGTAAACCAGATGGGATTTTCCAACAATCAACAGTCATGGTTAGACCCTTAACTTCAGATTATTTTATTGAATTCAAATTCCACCGAACAACATCTCTGCCTTGTTGTCTCAATTAGCACAGTTTCACATGCAGGCTGCTTAACTTGCTGGTCAGCAGATTTCAGTCTAAGCAGAGCATATCTTGCTGTGTGGGCAGAGTGCTACAACAAATCCATTACGTCTCAGCTGTTTATGCGACAGACTCACTGCATGTGCAGCAAGCAGGTAGTCATGGCTCAAGTCTTAGGGGAGTAGTCCAAAGTCCATAGAGGCACCGTCAGTCGGGGGTCCCAACACAGTGAATCAAGGGCAGCCTTCCAGTTGGCTCCAGTGGATTGGCCATTGCATCATGGCATTCTTGGTAAGGGGCTCATGGTAAGTCCTGTGGCTGCATGGCGGCCAATCCGGGAGGAAAGGGATAACATCAGGGAGATTTACAACCAGCAGTCAGAGGTTCAGGCACTTCTCACCTGGGGCTGTTTAGACAGACTGATGGGCCATAGTCAGCCCATAATATTCATCCACAGAAACTAAGGGGAAAGATGAATGAGAAGAGAAAAAGACTTAGCAACCTATTCTTCAGGGTGGGGGGCTGTAGGCAGGAGGGAAGGGAGATGAAAATTGTATATGGAGCAATATATGCGAGGGAGGGTTATGATTCAGTATGAATGGGGAGTAACATTTTCTCTGAGCATACATTCTTTCCAAGGATCCAAGTTCTGTGATTGGCACGCAGACACTGTTCACAACATTGTCTTCCAATTCCTGACGTCACTGCTGCACATGGAACCTCACTGGTCTGCCTAGAAGAAAAGAGATGATTGGGACCACTGACAGGAAGGTGATCTTGCAAGACAGTTCATCCACAGTCTAGAGCAATCTGTCTTCAAGGGGAACATTGAATAAATGGGGTGATGGAAGCCTGCTCTGACATGATGTCCATTGGCCCTTAAAGTTTTATAGAGCGACCCTAAAGGCATTTGTGTCTGGATGGGAAAGTGGACCTACCTCAGCTTCCAAGGATTGGAGAGGGCAGGCAGGATGGAGATGGAAGTCTTGGCCCCCTCTAGAATGTCTTGAATAGAGGTGTCTCAGGTGCTTGTCTGTGGTTCCACCTCCAGCTGAGTGCTGCTTGTCTCTACCCTGTCTCCTTGTGAGGGTGGGGCACTTGATGTGCGTGCCAGATTCCCCATGCCCCTGTCACCATGCTTTCAGTTCTGAGGACCAATAGAATGCAGATTTGTGTATTTCCCCAGGAGGCTCTGAGGCAACTGGCTCCCCATGGCAGGCAACAACCTGTCTGTAGAAGCAGCTAGATGGTCATATGGTTGACTGCACAGCTGCAGCTTCGATAAAGAACCATTGAGTCCAGCCTATCTGTTGCTGCTGTTTCTCCCTGTGCCATAACCACCAGGTCCTTTCCTGCCTGCGGCTGAGCTCTGGCAGTCCTCTGAGTGCCAACAGTCTGGGACTTATCTTCCTTGGCCACTTATGGAACTATCACAGAGAGTTGCTTACTAGACTCTCCTCAAACACTTCCCAAAGCATTCCCACTAAGACATCAGTATCTGGACTGGTGGGCATGCTGGAGGCAGCTTGCCACTTGTTTCCTCTGAGACTTCCATTCTCTCATCTTTTGAGGTTGTTATGGATCAGACCAAATCTCCTCAAAATATATTAAGATTGTCTAAACTCTAACTTAGAGTCATAGAGTCATAGAGATGTACAGCGTGGAAACAGACCATCCATGGTCCAACCAGATGGTCTAACCCATCCACGCTGACCAGATATCCCAACCCAATCTAGTCCCATCTGCCAGCACCCAGCCCATATCCCTCCAAATCCTTCCTATTCATATACCCATCCAAATGCCTCTTAAATGTTGCAATTGTACCAGCCTCCACCACTTCCTCTGGCAGCTCATTCCATACACGTACCACCCTCTGCGTGAAAAAGTTGCCCCTTAGGTCTCTTTTATATATTTCCCCTCTCACCCTAAACCTATGCCCTCTAGTTCTGGACTCCCTGACCCCAGGGAATAGACTTTGCCTATTTATCCTATCCATGCCCCTCATAATTTTGTAAACCTCCATAAGGTCACCCCTCAGCTCTAGCCTATTCAGACTCTCCCTGTAGCTCAGATCCTCCAACCCTGGCAACATCCTTGTAAATCTTTTCTGAACCCTTTCAAGTTTCCTAACATTTTTCTGATAGGAAGGATACCAGAATTGCACACAATATTCCAACAGTGGCCTAACCAATGTCCTGTACAGCCACAACATGACCTCCCAACTTCTGTACTCAATACTCTGACCAAAAAAGGAAAGCATACCAAACGCCTTCTGCATTATCCTATCTACCTGAAACTCCACTTTCAAGGAGCTATGAACCTGCACTCCAAGGTCTCTTTGTTCAGCAACACTCCCCAGGACCTTACCATTAAGTGTATAAGTCCTACTAAGATTTGCTTTCACAAAATGCAGCACCTCGCATTTATCTGAATTAAAGTCAATCTGCCACTTCTGAGCCCATTGGCCCATCTGGTCCAGATCCTGTTGTAATCTGAGGTAACTCTCTTCGCTGTCCACTACACCTCCAATTTTGGTTTCATCTGCAAACTTACTAACTGTACCTCTTACGCTCACGTCCTCCTTCTTGTTTTAAAGGTAAGTGTAAGACGTTATGTTCTGAATGCAATTCAATTGGTCAAACTATGAGCCTTGAAACAAAACACACTTTATTCATACACTATAATTAAATACAGACAAAATAAAAAAAAGTAATTGGTTTAACTGTAACTCGATTAAAATGCTTAACAAAATATATGTATATTAAATATAGTTAATTAACTGTTTCAATATAGTAACATGCCATCAACATACCCTTAGCAAAAGCAAATTCAGTGAAATACATTGTCTTACATGCAATTCTAACAGCAGGAAGATAACCCCAGGTTTTAACTGTAAGAGAGAACTAAGAGCTGCCACATCCCACTTCAAAATCCCAGCAACTGCTCTGAAAACGAAAACTATAGAATCTGGTTCTGTGGAAGCTTGACCCCACCCATTCCAATATAAAAAAACACAAAACCTCACAAGTTGTTTAGAATTCTTAGAATCACAACAGTATGGAAACAGGCAATTTGGCCCAACAAGTCCACGCCATCCCTCTGAAAGTTAACCCACCCAGACCCATTCCCCTACATTTACCCCCCTGATCCTGAATGCTATGGGCAATTTAGCATGGCCAATTCACCTAACCTGCACATCTTTGGACTGTGGGAGGAAACCGGAGCACCCGGAGGAAACCCACGCAGACACGGGGAGAATGTGAAAACTCCACACAGACATTGGAATTGAACCCAGGTCCCTGGTGCTGTGAGGCCACCGTGCCTCCCTGCTTTGATTTGATTTCCTCTCATTTGCCCTTTTGCTATGACACTGACAAATCATTTACTTTATTGGCTTGGCAGGAGGATGGGAGAACACAGCAAGCCAGGCAGCATCAGGAGGTAAAGAGGTCGACATTTCAGGTGTAAACCTTCAGCATCTCTATCAAAACAGATTTTCATAAACAAAAACAGGACAAAATGCACTTCTTAAGGCCATAGTATCATTCGAAGGTCAAGGAGCCGGTTATGGGGGACATGACCATTTCATAGTAACAATAGTGGACATGCTGGCAGAGCCTGCAAGGCCAAAGAAAGAGAAGACTTCACAGCCAGTGGTTAGAAGTGTTGTGCAATGAATGACACTGACAGAGAGATTACCTTGAGAGTTGGAGTGGACTGAAGAGTGGGACTCACTTGGTTGACAGAGCATAAATACTTCACCAGTTCCGCAGGAGCAGTCTCAGTCTTGCCCTGTGAGAGTCAGGATTCTCTGCGAACAGGAGCTGGGGAGACTTGTATTGCATATCCCTCCACCTTATGGATCTCTCTGCTCTGTTATGGGCTTTCTTCACTTAGAATGAGAGAGAGGGAGGAATTGAGTCAAATGAAAGTGCATGGTACAGCTATTAGTCCTGGTGCAGGTGGGCGAAAAGTGGTGAGGCATTCGAGGGGCAGTGAGGACATGGGCGGTGCAGGGTTAGTGGTGTGAGAGGTTGTGGTGTGGTGGTGGTGGAGATTGAATGAGGGAAGATGTTGCAATAGCGACAGTGGTAGAGCAGGAGCTTTATAGGGAGGTAGGTGCAGTCGCAGAGATAGAGTGTGAGTAAGCAGCAAGAAGAGTGTCACACTTACCATGGAAAAATGGAGAAGGTAATTGACCTTCTTACAGCACTGCTGTCCATTCCTGCAGTCTATGGAGATGGCATTGACCTGAGTGGCACCTCAGACCAGGCTGCCAGTATTGTGACCTCCTCTGCTGGCACTCCAGGAAGAGGTCCACCTCCTTCCCTGCACCCACTTGGCCAGGGCCTCTCGGTCCCTGTCAGAGAATCATGGTGTATCTTCTGACATCTTCTGAGAACTCCCTTAGCTGAGCAGGTGAATTTCAGAAATCCAGTGCTCATTTGGGTGCACAGTAATGTTTCAAATATAGTGCTTATACCAAGAATGTTGGTCTTTCGGCAGATATCTGCTGACTGGCAAACTGTTCCAGCAATGATGCATGGTAAGGTGGGTTAGAATAGGACCTGAGAGGTGCCATGGGGCTGGGCAAATAACATATGAATTGTTAATCAAAATTTGTGAGCTCAGGTGCTCGTTGTTGTGGTTCTGTTCGCCGAGCTGGGAATTTGTGTTGCAGACGTTTCGTCCCCTGTCTAGGTAACATCCTCAGTGCTTGGGAACCTCCTGTGGAAGCGCTTCTGTGATGTTTCCTCCGGCGTTTATAGTGGTTTGTCTCTGCCGCTGCCGGTTGTCAGTTCCAGCTGTCCGCTGCAGTGGCCGGTATATTGGGTCCAGGTCGATGTGTTTGTTGATAGAGTCTGTGGATGAGTGCCATGCCTCTAGGAATTCCCTGGCTGTTCTCTGTTTGGCTTGTCCTATAATAGTAGTGTTGTCCCAGTCGAACTCATGTTGCTTGTCATCTGCGTGTGTGGCTACTAAGGATAGCTGGTTGTGTCGTTTCGTGGCTAGATGGTGTATGGCTACTAAGGTCGTGTCACACCAACTAGCCACGAAACGACACGACCAGCTATCCTTAGTAGCCACACACGCAGATGACAAGCAACATGAGTTCGACTGGGACAACACTACTATTAAAGGACAAGCCAAACAGAGAACAGCCAGGGAATTCCTAGAGGCATGGCACTCATCCACAGATTCTATCAATAAACACATCGACCTGGACCCAATATACCGGCCACTGCAGCGGACAGATGGAACTGACAACCGGAAGCGGCAGATTCAAACCACTATAAATGCAGGAGGAACTATCACAGAAGCGCTTCACAGGAAGCTCCCAAGCACTGAGGATGTCACCTAGACAGGGGACGAAACGTCTGCAACACAAATTCCCAGCTCGGCAAACAGAACCACAACATATGAATTGTTAAGCTATAGTCAGAAATTTTGCTGGGCTTCACAGCGAAAATCTCTCCAAAATACTTGATGCAACTTATACTTGGCCAAAAACAAACCTAAGATTCAGCCCAACAAAACAAAGCTGCCATTAAGTTTAGAATTGTCTTTATCTTGCCGTTGTTGTCAGGTAAACCTCAGGTGGTGAAAGTTGGATTCTGCTTTTTTACAATTTAGGAACCAGAGGAATTTAAAACTGAGGATTAATGTGAAGAGGGAAGTCAGAGCATTTTTTTCACAGAGGAGAATATTATTATATCGCTGAGCAGATGGGAAACATGGAACTGTGAGGAATGTTGAGGTCTTACTGCATTTGTAAGTTTCTGTCCATGCTCCAATGAGCAAGGTTGAGAGGCTGGGTTCAACTGGAATACCTGCAATCAGAGGGGAGGGAGAGCTTCATCAAGGGAAAATGGGAGAGAATAAGGAGTTGTCCTGGAGATTTGGGAGGGTATTTAATCACATGGGCTTTTAGGGGCGGAGATTGGTTGTTATGAAGTTGGCAGATTATGGAGTTAGAGGCTAATTGTAGGGGAAGATAGCCCAATCACAGCCGGTTAGTTTGAGGGGAGCGGAGTTGGATTAGCACACCTCCTCCACCTCCAGACTCACAAACACAGTCACTGTTTTACTCTTGGCAGATGCTGGTATACCTGCTGAGTATTTCCAGTATTTTTAGATTTGGTTGCAGATTTAATACATGTACTGACAGAGAATGCTTGTCACTCCTCATACAATTTTAGAATCTTAATTATACACAGAACTAAGTAGAAATTTCAGTTATTTGCACTTGAAGTAGGTGCTAGCTTCTTTTTATAGGACATAAGCTTATGATCTAGGAATTTGTAAAGGACAAATGACTCATACTAGTTCCTAAGTAAAATAAACAGTTTTAGGAATGATTTTAATAGCTTAGCTACATTTAGATGAAGCAAAATTTTCTCTTATATGCTCTTTACCACAAATGATGCATTTTGTCAAAGAGCTTGGTCTTGCACTCATCAGGAAAATTGATAAGAATACCAGTAACAAACTAACATCTATATTGTATGAAAGGATAGTGTTTATTGGATGGCACATGAACTCTGATCGGCAGAGATGTTGTCATGAAGGATGTACCAGTGAATGATTACTGACACTTAATTACCATTAACTGATGCATACCCAGTGGCATTGCCTCTATAACCAAAGTCCATTTACCAATCAATCAGCATTCTCCTCTCATTCATACAAATGCAGTTTTCCTTTATTTTGTTCATCCTTGTGAATTGTCTTGATAAATGTAAAACAAAAAACTTCAACAAAACACATCTTCTTTTAGCAATATTCAAGTTTCACACAATAAATGACTACTTCCTGCAACTTAAAGGGTCCAATAAAAACACTGCCCACTCAACAGAAACCAGTCATTTTATTCTTCACTCTTCGAGCAAAGCCATCCTGCAACCTGGGTTAGCGTGCCCACCCACCAATTACCTGTCACTGCCCTCTGGCTTTGGTTGGCAGCTTAAACTATTAAAAAAGGAGCAAAAATCTCACTTGGATGAGGTCTGGATGGTTTGTAGCTTTCCTCAAACTCTGCTCTCTCAATTGCCATTCAAAGATAAGATCAGGATAATAGTTTCAACATGTTTATTTATTAATCTTTTAAAAGCTTTTCCTCCCTGCGTAATGTTTTTTATGATCATGCTCAATGTCACACTGGAAACTCCTTTAGTTAAATGTCAATGCATCGGCCTAAATTAGCATCACAAGCAAATGCCTGACTGCCAATTATAGTGGGTTATTGCAGATAACATTTCATGCAAATTTACCAGCTGAAGAAAAGTGATGCCAAAAATTAATAAAATAAAATAAAACAAAAACTGGCAAAAATAATAATCACAACAGGATAATCGTCACCCAAATCCAGTCACTTAAATGCAATCAAATGAGTATCAAATTCATTGATACAGTACCTACCACTTATACCAGGCACATTAATGTCCATATAATTGCGCACTATACCCAGTGATTGGTATGATAAAAAAAACTGCAAAGCAGCAGAGCTATAAAATAAATAATTCTATTCAGCACAATTGAAAGATGAATTAGAAAATTAATGGATCTGTCAACATTGCTGAGATTAAAGTCCAACAACAAACAGCAATATTAACTATAATTTATATTATGTTTAGTTGTACTGCGGTGGTATGCATTAATTGAGCCCATGCAAATAGAAAAATTAAAACTGTGGTTGTTGGGATAGGTGTTATTTGCGTGTAATATGCAATTCTGAAAGTAAATATAGAAATATGTAGAGATTGGCTCTTGCTCTATCTTTTCCAAATAAGATATGTGTAGGGAGGAGTATAGACAGACTGGGTAAATCCTAAAATTGAAACCAGACTTCATTAAATTTATTGGTATTTATGCATTAAATTATTCTTAATTCCACCTTTTTTAAATTTTTGAGAAAATAACCTGACCTATGTAATTTCTTCCAACTCAATTAGCTAGCAAGGCTTGCTTCAATAACTGAACTTTTAAATAGTATTGGAATTAGGATTAATGGCAGGTGATCTTAAGGTCTAAATAGCTGCTTGAATTGCTTGAATCAGCTGGCTTTCATAATTCTATCTCAATAATGCCTTTGTAATTGTCACCTATGGTAATGAAAAATAATTAGCACCAAAAATCCTCATAATTAATCCCTAGCAATTTATAAGCTCCCTTTACATTTTTATGCAATTATTATACTTTTCAAACAGCTGGACAGTCTGTATCTAGAATGTAATATTTCACAAGCATAGCAAAGAAAGTGCTCGTAGACACATTGTTATCTCACTGCTTTGAAACAGAAATAAAAACAAGGTGACAGGATCTCCAATACATTTGGAGAGTAACAGTAACAACAATAGATTCTCTGAGCCAAGTTTTATAAAGGTCTGAACAACTTGTGCTATAGCATGGAATGTGGTAGAATTGTGAGATGTCTGGTGTAGCCTACCTCCACATTGGGAGAAACTTGTATCTTTTATGTCTTTCAAGTGCTGAAGCAAGTTTCTTGGTAGGCAACAGTGAGTTGCCAATTAAGGGATTATAGCTTGTTAAATGTCGTAATTGCCCATTTAATGTTTAGCTTCCGACTTTACCAAAATGCCAAACAAAATAGATGTTGAGAGTTCTCAATATGGAAGTCAGATTCAGCTTGCCACTTTCTCTGGGCGGTCTCCATGATGGACTCTAGGCACTAACATCTCAGGGCAAACTCCAGGGGCACCAGCATCATGCTGCCAACATGCACAGACATTGGCATCCAACATGTGTCAGATTCTAAGAACAGTCATCACACATCTCCAAACTACAAATATTATGCAACTGCACTTCAATGCTATCCCTCAGTTTGCAACAGTAACCATCATTGTAATGTGCTGGCAAGGACATTGTGAACTCAGGGGAATACACTGAGCTTAAGGACAAGGCCAGGCTGCAGCTTCTGCCTGTTTTTTTTGCTCTGTTAGTGCACACTCATTTTGAACCTACATTGATGCCCACAGAGTCCTTGCTTTGCCTTACCTTGCCTTGCCTTAACATTGTGTGCTTTGCCCCTCAGTCAGATGCCAGGCTGACAGTACTACTGTATTGCCATGTAATTTAGCTCAGACACAAAGGCAGGAAGCTTATGATTGTCGGCAGCCTTCAGGTCAGGGAGACAACTCAGGGAGATGACCTTCGATCTGGAGGTACTGTTACACTCAGTCGAGGGTGGCTTCAGATGCTGCTCTAATGGTTTGGAAACAGTCCCTCAGCTGCCTGGGTGGCCAGATACCAGACTCTCTCCTCACAATGAATGAGGAAATAAATGTCATGCAGCCCACCACACATCTATACCCTTTCAGTCCTATTGTGAGCTATTTTCCTCGTATTGTGAAAGAGGCAGCTCTAACCTTTAGTACAGTGGGGGCTTATCCTGAACAAGTAAGTAAGTAGGCAGCACAGAAGGCATGTAGGATTAGCGTTGTCAGAGGTTAGGGTTGGTGACAACATATAGTGAGGGAAAATGTTGCAGGCAATAGATAGAGCATGAGCCTTAGTGGGAGATGAGTACAGTGGCAGGGTTAGTGCGAACATGAGGTCTTGGAGTGATGGTTAGTAGCAGTCATAGAGCCATAGAGATGTACAGCATGGAAACAGACCCTTCGGTCCAACTCATCCATACTGACCAGATATCCCAACCCAATCTAGTCCCACTTTCCAGCACCTGGCCCATATCTCTCCAAACCCTTCCTATTCATTTGCCTTTTAAATGTTGCAACTGTACTAGCCTTCACCACTTCCCCTGGCAGTTCATTCCGTACCACCCTTTGAGTGAAAATGTTGCCTTTTAGATCCCTTTTATATCTTTCCCCTCTCTCCCTAAACCTGTGCCCTCTAGTTCTGGACTCCCCCACCACAGGGAAAATACTTTTTATATCTGCCATAAATGCTGTTGGATGCGAATCTAATCAGATTGAATGGATTGGTTGGACAGACAGTTAGAAGCAATGAGGAATTTGCAACAGCAACAGTATGTGATGGATGGCAGTTAGAGAAAAGGAGAAAAGTTGCAAATAGAGTCACATAGATGGGTTAACTCCAGGAAAGGTAAGAGAGGTAGGCACCTAGAGCAGGAGTCTTTTGTGGATATACCCATTTCAAACAGGTATGCTGTTTTGGAAAATGTAGGGAGTAATAGATTCTCAGGGGAATGTAGCATGAACAGCCAAGTTTCTGGTATTGAGACTGGCTCTAATGCAACGAAGGGTACATCGGGTTCCAAGAGATCAACTGTGTTAGGGGAATCTGTTGTCCGAGGTACAAACAGATGTTTCTGTGGCCAGCAGAGAAAAAGCAGAATGGTGTATTGCTTCCCTGGTGCCAGGATCAAGGATGTCTCAGAGAGGGTGCAGAATGTTCTCAAGGGGGAGAGGGGCCAGCAAAGATCATTGTCCACATTGGAACCAATGACATAGGAAGGGAAAAGGATGAGATTCTGAAGGGAGTGAGGCAGAAATTTTAAAAGGAGGTCCTCGAGAGTAGTTATATCTAGATTACTCCCAGTGCTAAGAGCTAGTGAGGGCAGGAATAGAAGGATAGAGCAGATGAATGCATGGCTGAGGAGCTGGTATATGGGAGAAGGATTCACAATTTTGGATCATTGGAATCTCTTTTGGGGTAGAAGTGACCTGTACAAGAATGATGGATAGCACCTAAATTGGAAGGGGACTAATAAACTGGCAGGGAGATTTGCTAGAGCTGCTCGGGAGGATTTAAACTAGTAAGGTGGCGGGGGGGGGGTGGTGGGGGGTGGGGGGGGGGGGGTGGGGAGGGGGGGGGAGGTGGGTGGGACCCAGGGAGATAGTGAGGAAAGAGATCAATCTGAGACTGGTACAGTTGAGAACAGAAGTGAGTCAAACAGGGCAGGCAGGACTAATAAATTAAACTGCATTTATTTCAGTGCAAGGGGCCTAACAGGGAATGCAGATGAATTCAGGGCATGGTTAGGAACATGGGACTGGGATATCATAGTAATTACAGAGACATGGCTCAGGGATGGGCAGGACTGGCAGCTTAATGTTCCAGGATACAAATGCTATAGGAAGGATAGAAAGGGAGACAAGAGAGAAGGGGGAGTGACATTTTTGATAAGGGATAGTATTACAGCTGTGCTGAGGGAGGATATTCCTGGAAATACATCCAGCGAAGTTATTTGGGTGGAACTGAGAACCAAGAAAAGGATGGTCACCTTATTAGGATTGTATTATAGACCCTCCAATAGTCAGAGGGAAATTGAGAAACAAACTTGTAAGGAGGTCTCAGCTATCTGTAAGATAGATAGGGTGTTTATGGTAGGGGATTTTAACTTTCCAAACATAGACTGGGACTGCCATAGTGTTAAAGGTTTGGATGGAGAGGAATTTGTTAAGTGCGTTCAAGACAATTTTCTGATTCAGTATGTGGATGTACCTACTAGAGAGGGTATAAAATTTGACCTCCTCTTGGGAAATAACGCAGGGCAGGTGACTGAGGTGTCAGTGGGGGAGCACTTTGGGGCCAGCGATCATAGTTCTATTAGATTTAAAATAGTGATGGAAAAGGGTAGATCAGATCTAAAAGTTGAATTTCTAAATTGGAGAAAGGCCAATTTTGACGGTATGAGGCCACAACTTTCGAAAGCTGATTGGGGGAAGATATTCACAGGTAAAGGGACAGCTGGAAAATGGGAAGCCTTCAGGAAAGAGATAACGAGAATCCAGAGAAAGTATATTCCTGTCAGGATGAAAGGAAAGGCTGGTAGGTATAGGGAATGCTGGATGACTAAAGAAATTGAGGGTTTGGTTAAGAAAAAGAAGGAAGCATATGGAAGGTATGGACAGGATAGATCGAGTGAATCCTTAGAAGAAATAAAGGCAGTAGGAGTATATTTAAGAGGGAAATCAGGAGGGCAAAAAGGGGACATGAGATAGCTTTGACAAATGGAATTGAGGAGAATCCAAAGAGTTTTTACAAATACATTAAGGACAAAAGAGTAACTAGGGAGAGAATAGGGCCCCTCAAAGATCAGCAAGGTGGCCTTTGTGTGGAGCCCAGAAAATGGGGGAGATACTAAGTGAGTAATTTGCATCAGTATTTATTGTGGAAAAGGATATGGAAGATATAGACTGTAGGGAAATAGATGGTGACATCTTGCAAAATGTCCAGATTACAGAGGAGGAAGTGCTGGATGTCTTGAAACGGGTAAAAGTGGATAAACCCCCAGGACCTGATCAGGTATACCCGAGAACTCTGTGGGAAGCTAGAGAAGTGATTGCTGGGCGTCTTGCTGAGATATTTGTATCATCGATAGTCACAGGTGAGATGCCGGAAGACTGGAGGTTGGCAAACGTGGTGCCACTGTTTAGGAAGGGCAGTAAAGACAAGCCAGGGAACTATAGATCAGTGATCCTGACCTCGGTGGTGGGCAAGTTGTTGAAGGGAATCCTGAGGAACAGGATATACATGTATTTGGAAAGGCAAGGACTGATTTGGGATAGTCAACATGGCTTTGTGTGTGGGAAATCATGGCTCACAAACTTGATTGAGTTTTTTGAAGAAGTAACAAAGATGATTGATGACGGCAGAGCGGTAGATGTGATCTATATGGACTTCAGTAAGGTGTTTGACAAGGTTCCCCATGGGAGATTGGTTAGCAAGGTTAGATCTCATGGAATTGAGGGAGAACTAGCCATTTGGATTCAGAACTGGCTCAAAGATAGAAGACAGAGGGTGGTGGTGGAGGGTTGTTTTTCAGACTGTGACCAGTGGAGTGCCACAAGGATCAATGTTGGGTCGTCTACTTTTTGTCATTTACATAAATGATTTGGATGTGAGCATGAGAAGTACAGTTAATAAGTTTGTAGATGACACCAAAATTGGAGGTGCAGTGGACAGCGAAGAGGGTTACCTCAGATTACAACAGGATCTGGACCAGATGGGCCAATGGGCTGAGAAGTGGCAGATGGACTTTAATTCAGATAAATGCGAGGTGCTGCACTTTGGGAAAGCAAATCTTAGCAGGACTTATACACTTAATGGTAAGGTCCTAGGGAGTGTTGCTGAACAAAGAGACATGGAGTGCAAGTTCATAGCTCCTTGAAAGTGAAGTAGCAGGTAGATAGGATAATGAAGAAGGTGTTTGGTATGCTTTCTTTTATTGGTCAGAGTATTGAGTACAGGAGTTGGGAGGTCATGTTACGGCTGTACAGGACATTGGTTAGGCCACTGTTGGAATATTGCATGCAATTCTGGTCTCCTTCCTATCGGAAAGATGTTGTAAAACTTGAAAGGGTTCAGAAAAGATTTACAAGGATGTTGCCAGGGTTGGAGGATTTGAGGTATAGGGAGAGGCTGAACAGGCTGGGGCTGTTTTCCCTGGAGCGTCGGAGGCTGAGGGTGACCTTATAGAGGTTTACAAAATTATGAGGGGCATCAATAGGGTAAATATACAAAATCTTTTCCCTGGGGTGGGGGAGTCCAGAACTAGAGGGCATAGGTTTACAGTGAGAGCGGAAAGATATGAAAGAGACTTAAAGGGCAACCTTTTCACACAGAGGGTGGTATGAGTATGGAATGATCGTCCAGAGGATGTGGTGGAGGCTGGTACAATTGCAACATTTAAGAAGCATTTGGATTGGTATATGAATAGGAAGGGATATGGACCGGGTGCTGGCGGGTGGGATTAGATTGGGTTGGGATATCTGGTCGGCCTGGAGGGATTGGACCAAAGGGTCTGTTTCCATGCTGTACATCTCTATGACTTTGTCTATTTATCCTATCCATGCCCTTCATCGTTTTATAAACCTCTCCTTTGTCCTATATTGCTGTGCATTCCTCCAGACAGACGAGGCTGCACTGATCTGGGTGGTAACCTTGGACCAGGCTGGCATGCTCAGGCATTGTGGCCTTTTCTGAGGGTCATGTGAGAAGAGGACATCCTATCTTTGCACCACCTCATCCACTAGGATCTCCAAGACCATATGCACAAAACAGGTTGTTTATTTTCCCTTGTCTGCCATGTCCAGCATAAACATCAACAACTGTGCAGGGCAGTTCCAGACTGATGGTGTTCTTCCTGGTCCACAACAAGTTTTAAAGATGGTGCTGACAGCAAGGATGCTAGTCAGTTCCTGGATATCCGAGCAGTAATGAGTTGCTCCAGGAATGGCAGGTGGCAGGATGGGGTGAGAATTGTCCGAGAGTGGTGTCATCATGGCTGATTGATAGTTAATGAGACAAGTTAATGGGGTGGCATGGTGGCTCAGTGGATAGCACTGCTGCCTCAGCACCAGCTACCCGGGTTTGATTCTACCCTTGGGTGACTGTTTAGAGTTTGCACATTTTCCCCATGTCTGCATTCATTTCGTGTGGGTACTCCAGTTCCCTCCCACAGTCCAAAGATGTGCAGGTTAGGTGAATTGATCATGCTAAATTGTCCATTGTGTCAAGGTTGGTGGATTAACTGTGGGAAATGCAAGGTTACAGGAATAGGGTAGGGGGCTGGATCTGGGTGGAAGGCTTTTCGGAAGGTCAGTGTGCATTCAATGGGCTGAATGGTCTGCTTCCACACTGTAGGGAATTCTATGATTCTGTGAGATTGGTAACTAGGCGAAAGTACTCACTGAGCCTTGTGAAGAGAAACACTCCATAAAATTTGAGCAAACTAACAGTTGAAAGCAAACATAAATCTTAACCCTCCATGTTTTTATTTAATATACCCTCATGCTGTGATAGGGAATATAGTCCATTATCTGCTCAAAGACGAAAAGTAAATACATTGAGGAACAATTACTGGCTCAAAAATAACTTTTCACATTATTCGTCTATCAACATTCTAGAAACGTAATATAACAACTTGCCTGTCCAACCATAATATCAGCATCTCAACTGAGATGTTAACGGGAAGGTGAACTAACACCAGAAAAGAACATAGCTCCAAGTTAAAAAGAGAAATTATATTGGGGCTGAGAGTTAGTGTTAACTTTAAAATCATAAGCAATATAACATACTTTGGAGCACCCACCTTTGTTAGTATGATAAGAAACATATTCAACTCTTCCTCCATATACTTGGCTCCTTATTTCAAGTAAGTTAAGAATGGCATGAGCATAAGCTAAGAGCAAATGCCCTGTCAGTCATGGGTATTTCCTGACATGGGGGAATCACTGGGAAAAGAAACAGGGAAGCAAGATAGAGAAATTAGCCTAAAATCACAGGTAAAATTGTGATGAGTACTGATCGATGTTAAGGTTGAATATATAAATTCACTTTAATTTCTCAGCTGTGTCCGATTAATCTTTCACTCTGAGCCAGGTCATTCCAACGCCAGTGATTAACTCCTTTGCAAATGGTGAGACCTTTCCAGATTGCCAGGAGGTAGCAACCAAGGCATTCTTGACAACTTGCTCGTTCACTGTCACGTTACTAAAGCTGGTGCTCTTATTTCACAGCTCTGACATTATTAAAACCAGCTGCAAGCTTATTTAATTAACACCCAGGCACAGCACTGGGTAGTTGAAGCCAAAATTCCTTGCTACACACCCTTTAATTAAAGAATTTCTGATGTCAGCTGAGTTTGTTACAGAAAGGGAGGAAAGCAAGAACCTGAAGCAGGAGGAAAAATATTGATAAACTATACAGCTGCCTAACTCAGGCTACAAAATAACATTACACCTAAAATAAACAGTGTCCATATTGAGTGCAGCAAGAACAACTGTGCCCAAAGGGCATTCAATGGTGAATAGAAAACTGCAGCAAAGAATTAATGACTGAAGAAAGGAACAGTAAATGCAGCAAATTCAGCTGTTTTTAGATGTTGATTGCTTTTCTACAGATCTCTGGCAATTTTTCTTTCAAATCAAAAAGGCTAGACAGTCCTGCAGCTATTATTACATGTCAATCACCTAGATTTGCACACAGACCTCCACAACTAATATACTACAATTTCTGTTGCTGTGTGTTCACCCGAATCATTTCTATTTTTATCTCTGTCTGAATCCAGTTTAAGCTCTAATCATGTTTTGCCTTCTTAAATTTATCATCCTGTGCTCCACATAATCAATGGAACGGTTAACAAGGAGAGACAGCGGCAACTAATTTAATTTTCAAACATGAACAGAAGAATCCACGCAAGGAACTTCCTTCATTGTGCTGACAACACAACCCAAACTCTAAAGAGCCCAAACAATAGAAAATGCCCCATATGCATACACACCTACCTCGAAAATGTGCATCTTTGGGTCATTTTTAGGAGCAGATTGACAACAAAGTGGAGCTGCAGAATGAATTTTTTTTTAAAAGTCATCCCCAAATATTCACATGGAAATTGCATATTTTTAAGTAGTCTGGCATTCAATGACTTGAGTTTGCAAGTCAATTAAAAACTTCATATCTTCTGTTATTTCTACTAGATTGGTTAATAGCTTCTGTCAAATTCTTCTCTGCACTATTTTAATACAGTCATTAACTCTTATTTTAAATGGGGGAATAACTGGCTTAAAATAGTGATAATAGACACAGTTTAACCAAAGTAAAGCTCCATCATATGACTCTCAAATGGTTATTTCAATAAAATCATCTGGTAGGTATGTTGGGAGTAACCTTGATATATATTTAAGTTAAATTGTGCTTTATAGTTTGAATCCATATTTTCCAAATACAAAATTAACCCCCCCTTACCGTCTGTTTTCAGTGTCCTTTCACATGTGCTAAATGTAATACAAACTTTCCTACCTAATTCTCAACTGACTTGAAGTAGCAATGAGAGCAATCTACAGGTGAGCAGACATGCATCCACATGGAAATTATTCTCTGCCAGTTCATCACTGGGATCTCCAAGGCATATGGATACATCAAAGACCTTAATTTCCAGGCCCTAGGATACACTGAAGAGGTAGGCTAAGACTGGGACAGAATCCAGAGACAATATCTGAGGCTCAAGTTCTGGTGGAGAACACAGTAAGCTCAAGAAGGTCGAATTCCTAATCCATCACCATTAAAATATCATCAACCATATCACAGAGGTGGGGGCAGAATAGAGTAAGTTGCCTCTGGAGGTAAGTTGGAGGCAGTAACAGAGGCAGATGAATGGCTAGTTGCCAAGCTACAATATCCACTTCCATTTACTGGGACATTAGCTCACTTTCAATGATGAATATCAAGTTCTCACTCACCTCTCACCCCTACCCTTCGTCATCCATTCTCTAGCCCCTTTGTGTTCACATGTTTTGTCCATGCCCCCTCATTAGCGATTTTTTTAAGTGAAAGCTATTGATTTCTTTTTCAGTTTAAAGGCTCTCTGTGCATTTAAACCACATCAGATTATTGTTCTAGAGATTCCAATTACTTCAGTCAAAACATATCAAACCTACAAGATGGCACTTTGGAGTCGAAGAACCATATGTTTTTCTTCTGCATTTCAGTGACAACCGATGAAAAAGTTTGAGGAAGCTATTTTTTAGTTCCCCACTTGGGAATAGGAATCACCAGTGATTCCCCGCATCCAGGAATAATATCTGAGAAAGACTATCAAGAAGAAATAGGGATCTGGGCTCTGTACAAGAAAATGCGTAGCTCAACTTAGTACTAAGGACAGAAAATGAAGGACAAAAAAAATCATGTCGAGAGAAGAAATAAACATCATCCAGGAGTCATCCAGGAGAGAGTTACTGACCTGTTTCTGTCCAGTGATTTACTGATTCTGTCCAGAGAGCACAGAAATTGGATTTCAGCTTCATTAGAATAGTTAAGACTTCAAGATTACTGAATAAAAAGCAGCTGAATAGCAGACTCAGACTGTTTTGAATCTAGATGTTCCAAACCTTTGCTGCAATTGTAATTAAAGAGTGTAAATATCCAAGAGAGAGAGAAACCAGGTTCATCAGCTGATAAAAATGCGTAGGCAGGCTGAGAAACTGTCGACTAAAGAAACCACTCAGGTGCTCTAGTTAGCATCCTACTGAGACTGCAGTATATCAAGGAATTGAGAAAGTCAACATAAAGCTACTCAAAGAAGAAAAAGGAGAGGCCATGGAGAAGGGCTCTCAGTATCCATTCAGAGTCATCAGAAAGCAATCCTCTTCATGGTAAGCTCAGCAAAGAATAGTATGCATGTCTATAGTGTATGAAGAAGATGCACACAAATCTACCATCTGTTGCAGGCAGACCTCCAGTCCCGCTGCAGACAAGGATGCAGTGCCAGTGGCTATGGGAGTGACGGTGGCCACGAACATTTTCACATCAGATCCTTCTGCGCTACAGGGATGATATCTCTGACAGTTCACAGTTCAATGTTCACTGCTACAAATAGGTGGAATGGAGACTTTCTCTCAAGCAAGACCCAGACATAGCAAGATACTGTCAGCATTGCCTGCCAATCTAAAATATAGAGCGACCCTGAGAATAATGTAGTGCTCATCACTACTGCTCTATCTGAGAGGTACTCATGACTGATGCACTGCATGACAGAAGAGGAAAATACTTTTCACACTCTCTAAGAAAGAGATTCATCAGGATAATCGCTTCTCCATGGTACAAGGTGTCACTGACCGCATACAAGTTGCTCTGTGGGTGCCAAATCTAAATGCAGGGATGCACTGCAATATTAACTGGCATGTCCTTCCTAAAAATGCAGTTGCAGTGTGACCATATTCACTACATGATGTTGGTCAGTTCTGTCAGCAGACTTGATGTCTTCATTCTGCACCATTTCACTATCTGAGTTCCACAGAGGTTGGCTATTGGGCAACAAGTGAAGCTGCCAAGCTGCCTGTACCATGTGGAGTGATTGTAATGAGGTCAGCCAGCTAGACTACACAGAATATGAGTTTCCTGATAGCTGCTGCTAATCTGATCTAATCAGGAAGCCCTGGCTGACATATAAAAAGGGGAGATGGTGACAATCTGGCATCTGACTCTGAATGAGGCTGTACTAATGTCAAGGACTGTTCATCTGCAAATAAAGGGTGACTTGGTGATGGATACCGGCCTCTGTGGAGTTATTTCACCATGATTCCAGTGCACCTTGCAGGCAGCAAGAGCTGTGCTGACTCAGGAAATATCATCAAGCAGATCACTGGAGTTCTCAACTACAGAAGTGTGTGCACTATCAGTATCTAAGATGATGGTCACAAGTGAGATTTTGTGACGGTATTTTCAGTTTCGTCTTCACCTTTGAATTTCTCATTTTGCATCACTGCCTGACCACGTGGCAGTTCTTGTGCCACATCTAACACCAAAACATTCACATTCTTCCACCATAGTGGCAGCAGCATGTGTATTTACAAGATACACTACAACAATTCACCAGGGTCCTTAAAAAGCATCCTTGAAATCCACAAACTCTTCCAGATGGAAGAACAGGTGAATCAGGCGCTCGGAAACACCACCAAGTTCCCCTCCAAGCCACTCACCATCCTGACTTGGAAATATATCGCCGTTCCTTCACTGTGGCTAGATCAAATTGCTGGTATTCACTTGCTAAGGGCATTACAGATTTATCTACCGTACATGAACTGCGACAGCTCAAGGAGGCAGCTCACCATCACCTTCTCAAGGCTAACTAGGGATAGGCAATAAATGCTGGCCTAGCCAGTGATGCCCACATCCCATGAGTGAATTAAATAAAAGAAGTTCTAAAGAATATGTGGTTACTGAATTTCCAGGACATTTGAGAATGCCTTATGAAGTTGCAACTTTCAGGAAAGATGGACAGGAATATTTGGGTTTAGGCTGAAACAGGCTGGAAAAAGAAGTCTGAGATGTATCCTAATTGCATCTCCAACATTATGGAAGGGCTTGATACAGTATGCATAATAAAGATGTTTTCATTTATCACAAGATCAGAGATAGAGGTCGCAAATAATAATGAGGAAATCCAACAGGAAATTAAGGAGGTACGTCTTTGCTCAATAATGGTTGGTATGTAGGAATTTTTAATAGATAAACTTGCACCTCTTCTTTTATACTCTAATTCCAATCATTGACTTGAACATGTCCAGGCAAAGCTAATCCTATGGAAAGGGTGGGAATCAGGGCAAATCACTCTGTGTGAGGCACCTGTCCTTCAGGGTTCCTGTCCCTCCCTCAGATTTCCTCTCTCTCAGAGCACTCTTTGCTCAGAGCTCACCTTACTCAGTGCTGCCTTCCCTCAGGAGTCCCCTCCTACAGATCTTCCTTCCCTCAGATCTTCACTTCCTAAGATCTCCCCTTCCCTCTCAGCTCCCCCTCTCACAGATCTCCCACAAAGCTTCTCCTCCTTCAGAGCTCCCTCCCTCAGGACCTCCCCTCCCACAGGACTTTTCAGTCTTTTTTCCATTCAGCAAATGAGTGCCCTCTGGGCCTAAAGTGCCAAGAAGCTCCTTCATATTATTCTCCTTTTGCCCCTTTGAAAATAAACCAGACATAACAAAAATCCCAAGTACCACTTCCACTTATTCAAAGGGCCCAAAGCCTAGCTTCCACACTTTGGCTCCTCTCAGGTGCCTATGGATCCAGCTCAGGGTCCCCAAAGTCTAGAACTCTGGGCAGACGTCTCGATTCACCCATCCTAGGGACAGTGCTGTATCCGGGTGTGTAAAAATAGTCAAGACTCACTCACTCAGTACAATGAGTATCCTTTTAACTGTTTATTGTACCACTGATAACTTACAAACGTAAGTGCCTTGCTTTAAGTTAAATCAATTCATACAAATGCATTTCTATCAATTTCTAAACCATATCCATCCGATAATCACTTGAAAGGGAAGTATGTTCCCATCTGTGCAAATTTTCAGTTCTGCCAGAACAATCCTTTTAAGTTGCTCCTTTCTTCCTAATCACAGGCTTCTTTTCATACAAGATACTTCCCCGCTGTGACAATGATTAACACACAAATAACACATTCCCCCAACTCCCATTTGATTTTAACATCTTAATTCGATATCAATTTCATGTCCTGTTTTCACGAATAGATCAATAACATGTTAGTATGTTTTTTGATGGGGACTATTTTGGGTCTATCAATACCTTGTGACCAGTGAATGAGTCTTGCCATATGAAGTTGTTTTGCTATTCACATTTCCAAGGCTATGGGTGCCAATTCAGATGCAATAGAACCATTGGTATTAACTTGCAAATGCTACTTTTAGCTTGGCCACAGGAGATCACTGATTGAGACAGTCATTTGAATTTAGACAGACACATACCAGTCTGATAGCATCAGTTACCTCCTAGCTATTATATTCATGAAGTCACTTCATCATGTCTGTGCCGCTAAATAACTTAATTTTGTTTCTCAGCTTGTTTTTAAAAGTTTGATTAAAATTCTCATTGGTTCCTGGTATACAAGGAGAAAGTGATGACTGCAGATGCTGGAGATCAGATTCAAAAAGTGTGGTGCTGGAAAAGGACAACCAGTCAGACAGCATTGGAGGATCAGGAGAATTGACGTTTCCAGCATAAGCTCTTCATCAGGAATGATTTGGAGATGCCGGTGTTGGACAAAGTTAAAAATCACACACCAGGTTATAGTCCAACAGATGAAGGAGCAGCACTCTGAAAGCTAGTGTGCTTCCAATTAAACCTGTTAGACTATAACCTGGTGTTGTGTGATTTTTAACTTCATCAGGAATGTGTGTGTAGGGGGTGGGGGGTGTAGTGGTGGGGGTGGGGGGCAAGGGGGCTGAGAGATAAATGGGAGGAGGGTGGGGCTGTGGGGAAGGTAGCTTGGCAGGTGATAGGTAGATGAAGGTGGGGGGGATGGTGATAGGTCAGAGCAGAGGGTGGAGCGGATCGGTGGAGAGGAAAATGGACAGGTAGGACAGTTAAGGAGGGTGGTGCTGAGTTGGAGGGTTAGATCTGGGAGAAGGTCGGGGAAGGGGAGACTAGGAAACTGGTGAAATCAACATTGATCCCGTGTGGTTGGAGTGTCCCAAGGAAGATGATGAGGTGTTCTTCCTGTGGGGGTTGGGTGGCTACAATTTGGCAGTGGAGGAGGCCCAGGACTTGCATGTCCTTGGCGGAGTGGGAGGGGGAGTGGAAGTGTTCAGCCACAGGTAGTGGGGTTGTTTAGTGCGTGTGTCCCAGAGATGTTCTCTGAAATATTCCACAAGTTGGCGCCCAGCTCACAAACTCTGAACAGAAGCTCCCCTAGTTGCATTTGCTTATGATAGACATAATTGCCCTTGTATCCAGCTCCCTCAAATGCTGTAGCCGTGACATATCATCTGTCCTGCCATCCTTAATGTCTATTTTAATTAACTGCTTAAATAATCTATTCAATTATTTTTCTCATATATATATTAACTTTACCATCAGTCCTTCTATTCTTTAAACTACTGGAAAAAAACATACCTTAATCATATGCCAGATGCTCATCAAACAGCGAGCACCCTTCCCCTGTAGCTGAGTAAGAATCAATACAAAACTGCCCACTCTGCTTCTGGGTGCTCCTTTTGCTCACTGTTCTAATTACTTTATTTTTCCAAAAGCATGCTTTATGTATGAGATCTGTAAAAATACATTACAGGCCATTTCAACTTGAATATTCCAAACTTTGGAGAACATTTCAACTTGTCCAATTGAGCATGTTCCACTCGATACAATTGTATAAATTCAATAATTACAAAATGCATTGCATAGCTGATATACAGCCTGAAGACAAAACATTTCAAATTGGAAACGGCAGAAAGTTTGATTGATGCAAGTTCTCTTTTTTTAATAACCTATCTTTCTAATCAATTTGTTCAGAGATATTATTACACACCCCTGGAACAGGTGGGACTTGAAACCAGGACTCCTTATCCAGGAATAGGGACACTCCTGCTGTGTCACAAGAGGACCCAATGAATTTTGCTGGGCTGTGAACAGCAGAACACATGAGCATTCAATTTATGAATAAAATCTTAGAATCACAGATGATGATGGCACTGAAGGAAGCCAGTTTGTCTGTTGAGCCTGCGACAGTCCTGTGCAAGAGCAGTCTAACTAACCTGGCTGTCCACTCTTTTCCTAAAGCCCTGTAAATTAATTTTCATCACGTATTAATCCAATTCCCTTTTGAAATCTTCAATTGCACAGCCTTCATCACATTCTCAGTCAGTATAGTCCAGAACTTAATCAGTCACAGAATATAACATTTTGTCTTATGCCAATGTTGCTTCTATTACCATCAATTTTTAATCAAAATTCATCATTTTTAGTTATTTTCTGATCAACTTGTTCAGCAATGTTAGTATATACCTCTGGAGCAGGTCGGACTTGAACCTAGGTCTCCAGACTCAGAGGTAGCAACGTACCACTATGCCACAAGAGTAAGCTTTTTGTACGCCATGGGATGAACCTTATTTTCCTTTGACTAAGTCCAAATTGCATTAAATTACTTGAAAGGTTTGTCACTGCACGGCTTAGTGAGCTCAGTGGCTGTATCTTAGCAAACGTGCCTCGTTAATTACCTATCACACTCCTAATGGCATAATTCATGTCTGATTTCTACATTCTTACCACCTGCTATTCCCTGAACTACTCACCACTCACCAGCATCCCTTACACATATGTCACCTTTAAAAGAACATTGTGTACTTGGACAAATGCCATTAAGTGTGGAGTTGCCCTGCACTGTCCCTGACATTTGTCCGAGACATGGCAGACAGGGGAGATTGAAACCCTACAGCTGGTTGGGGTGGTGCAGAGGCAAGACTTCCTCCTCCTCCAGCTCCAGACTGTGCCAGCCTTGTCGGAGGTTCCTATCCTTGTCAGAGCAGTCTCAGCCATCTGGAGGAATGCACAGCAATGTAGGAAGAAGGTCAGCATTCTTCTCCATTTCTCCACTCCACTATCATAAGTGCCACCACTTTCTCTCCCATTCCTCACACTCATACTCACTCTCTCTGCCACTCTACCTACCCCTCACCAAGGCTCATGCTCTACCACTCACTATTGTCTGCAACACCTTGCTCACTCAGTGTCACCTACTCTAAACTTCCAATATTACATGCCCTCTGTGTTGCCTACTCAGTCACTGAGGCCACCTGTATCAAAGGTAATAGCAGTGCCATGCTGGTTGTTTTCATCTAAAACCTGCCCTTATTCATAGAGTCATAGAGATGTACAGCATGGAAACAGACCTTTCGGTCCAACTCGTCCATGCCGACCAGATATCCCAACCCAATCTAGTCCCACCTGCCAGCACCCGGCCCATATCCCTTCAAACCCTTCCTATTCATATACCCTTCCAAATGCCTCTTAAATGTTGCATTTGTACCAGCCTCCACCACTTCCTCCGCCAGCTCATTCCATACACGTACCACACTCTGTGTGAAAAAGTTGCCCCATAGGTCTCTTTTATATCTTTCCCCTCTCACCCTAAACCTATGCCCTCTAGTTCTGGACTCCCCCACCCCAGGGAAAAGACTTAGTCTATTTACCCTATCGATGCCCCTCATAATTTTGTAAACCTCTATAAGGTCACCCCTCAGCCTCCGACGCTCCAGGGAAAACAGCCCCAGCCTGTTCAGCCTCTTCCTGTAGCTCAAATCCTCCAACCCTGGCAACATCCTTGTAAATCTTTTCTGAACCCTTTCAAGTTTCACAACACCTTTCCGATAGGAAGAAGACCAGAATTGCATGCAATATTCCAACAGTGGCATAACCAATGACCTGTACAGCCGCAACATGACCTCCCAACTCCTGTATTCAATACTCTGACCAATAAAGGAAAGCATTCTAAACACCTTCTACCTGCGACTCCATTTTCAAGGAGCTATGAACCTGCACTCCAAGGTCTTTGTTCAGCAACACTCCCTAGGACCTTACCATTAAGTGTATCAGTCCTGCTAAGATTTGCTTTCCCAAAATGCAGCACCTTGCATTTATCTGAATTAAACTCCATCTGCCACTTCTCAACCCATTGGCCCATCTGATCAAGATCCTGCTGTAATCTGAGGTAATCTTCTTCGCTTCCTTTACACCTCCAATTTTGGTGTCTTCTGCAGACTTACTAACGGTGCTCATATCCAAATCATTTATATAAATGACAAAAATTAGAGGGCCCAGCACCGATCCTTCTGGCACTCCACTCGTCACAGGCCTCCAGTCTGAAAAACAACCTGTCTTCTACCTTTGAGCCAATTCTGTATCCAAACGGCTAGTTCTCCCTGTATTCCATGAGATCTAACCTTGCTAACCAATCTCCCATTGGGAACCTTGTCGAAGTCCATATACTGAAGCCTTACTGAAGTCCATATAGATCACATCTACTGCTCTGCCCTCATCAATCCTCTTCTTCAAAACACTCAATCAAGTTTGTGAAGGAGCAAAAATGGCCTTTGCTAGAGTGATATGCGCTTCTTGTCAGATGTGAAAGTTTAAGAAGAGTTTAAGGGTTACTACGGATTATATCTGCAATAAATGCTGTTGCGAATCTTATCAGATCGAATGGATCGGCTGGAGAGACAGTTAGAGGCAATGAGGAATTTGCATCAGCAACAGTGTGTGATGGATGGCAGTTATAGGCAGGGAGAAAAGTCGCAGATACAGTCACATAGATGGGTTATCACCAGGAAAGGTAAGAGAGGTAGGCACCTAGTGCAGGGGTCTTCTGTGGCTATCCCCATTTCAAACAAGTATGCTGTTTTGGAAAATGTAGGGGTTGATCGATTCAGAGGGGAACGTAGCATGAACAGCCAAGTTTCTAGTATTGAGACTGGCTCTAATGCAACAAGGGGTTCGTCAGGTTCCAAGAGATCAATTGTGTCAGGGGACTCTGTAGTCCCAGGTACAGATAGATGTTTCTCTGGCCAGCAGCGAAAATGCAGAATGCTCTTCCATGAGAAAAACAACCAAATTGGGCATAAAGAGTCAAGATGGTTGAAGTGCTGCCCTCCATTCAGCTCCTCACCTCTTATGAACAGAAATTCCTGACTTCAATTACTCCAAGTAGGCCCTGGATTCGTATCAGAGGCTTCTCTTGAATTATTGTATCAGGAACCCCTGAGCAAGAGCTATTCCCCCTCAACTTGACTGAGGCTGGCTAAGAAATGGAAGGTTTCCTGGCTTTGTGTTGGTGCTAAACAGCAAGATAGCAGTACTGTGAGATAGCAGTACTGTGAGATAGCAGTACTGTGAGATAGCAGTACTGTGAGCCTGATATCTCTGGCTCAGCAGGCAGAGAGCCAAAAGACAAGACAAGGGAGTGCAAGACGAGGATGCTGTGATCATCCAGATAGACTCAAGGGTGGGTGCCACTGAATGCACTGCTTCCGCACCCCCACCCCCCCACCCCATGGTATGCATTACTTCCATTGGTGACGTCAGCCACGAACCCAAAACCACACCTACTCCAGAGACAGTCTCTGTCCCCACTCCCAACTCCAGCCCCACACCAGGTCCTAGCCCCCAGCCTTGCTGGGTTTTTTTACCAGCCCCTCACCACTGCACCCCCACCCCCTCTCAGACCCACCCCTCATTGAGAATGAACTATCAATCCTTAGTAAAGGTCTCACCTTCATCCCACTACGCCCCCAGATCAGCAAATTCAACACGAGTCATGACATCAAATTATTCTTCCGCCATCTCCACCTCGGTGCTGACATTTTCCAGCAGGACTCCCATCCACCCTTCGAGGACCCCTTCTCCCACCTCTAGTATACTCCATCCACTTAGACACCCCATGCTAGTCTGTTACCCACCCTCGACCTCTTCATCTCCAATTGCTGCTGTGACATTGACCACCTCAACCTGTCTACCCCTCTCACCCACTCCAACCTCTCACCCTCACAACGTGCAGCCCTCCACTCCATCTGCTCCAACTCTAACCTCACCATTAAACCAGTGGACGGGGGTGAGGTACAGAGGCAGTTTGGCACCCGGGCCTCTACACCGCTGAAGCCAGGTGCCAACTTGTGGCCACCTCCTCCTACTGCCCTCTTGACCATGACCTCACCTCCCATCACCAAACTATCATCTCCCAGATCATCCACAACTTCATCACATCAGGGGATCTCCCATCCACAGCCTCCAACCTCATAGCCCGGGAAGCCCACACCACCCAATTCTACGCCTTACCCAAAATTCACAAACCTGACTGCTCCATCATCTCCACCTGCTCCTGCCCCACCGAATTTACCTGCTCATACCCATGACACCGTCTTTCACCCTGGGTCCAGGATTTCCCCACATACATTTGGAACACCGCCCACTCCCTCCACCTCCTCCATCCATTTCAGTGTGCCGGCTCCCAATGCCTCATCTTCACCATAGACATCCATTCCCTAAACGCATCCATCTACCATGATGAAGGTCGAAGGTCTCCAAGCCCTCCGTTTCTTCCTCTCCTGCCCAGCCAACCAGAACCCTTCCACCGACACACTCATTTGATTGGCTGAACTGGTGATCACCCTCAACAATTTCTCCTTTGAATTCTCCCACTTCCTTCAGATCAAAGGAATAGCCATGGGCACCCGCATGGGTCCCAGCTATACCCGCCTCTTCATCGGGTACATGGAACAGTCCATCATCCACAGCTACACCAGCACCATTCCCCACCTTTTCCTCCTTGACATCATCCTCCGCCATTTCTGCAACCTACAGTCAGACCCCACCACCAGAGATATATTTCCCTCCCCACCCTTTTCAGCATTCCACAGAGACCATTCCCTCTGCAATACCCTTGTTAGGTCCCCATGCCCCCCACCAACCCACCCTCCACTCCCACCACCCTCTCTTGCCACCACAAGAGGTGTAAAACCTGTGCCACCTAGTGCTCTCACGAGGAGGTTGAACAATTCATCAACTTCATGAATACCTTCCACCTGGACCATCTCGGATCTCCCTCCTCTTCCTGGACCTCTCCATCTCCATTTCCGGTGACCAACTCAACATTTCATTCCCTCAGCTACCTGGATGACACCTCCTCCCACTCCCCCCACCCCATAAAAAAAGCTATCCCTTACTTCCAATTCATCCGCCTCCACTGCATCTGCTCCCTGGAAGACCAATTCCACTTCAGATCATCCCAGATGGCCTCCTTCTTCAATAACTGCAATTTCCCCTCCCATGTGGTCAACAATGCCCTCCAGTGCATCTCCTCCACTCCCCACCCCTCTAACCGCAACAATGGCAGAACATCCCAGCCCTCACCTTCCACCCCACCAACCTCCACATTCATCGCATCATCCTTTGCCATTTCTGCCACCAACAGTCAGACCCCACCACCAGAGATATATTTCCCTCCCCCACCCTTTTCAGCATTCCACAGAGACCATTCCCTCCACCAACCCACTCTCCACTCCCACCACCCTCCCTTGCTGCCACAACAGGTGCAAAACCTGTGCCCACACCTCCCCCCCTCACCTCCATCCAAGGCCCCAAAGGATTCAACGTCCGTTGCTCTCGATGTGGTCTCCTCTACATTGGGGAGACAGGACGCCAACTTGCGAAACATTTCAAAGAACATCTCTGGGACACATGCTCCAAACCAACCCCATTGCCCTGAGCACTTCAACTCCCCCTCCCACTCTGCCAAGGGCATGCAAGTACTGGACCTCCTCCACCGCCAAATCCTAACCACCCGATGCCTAGAGGAAGAACACCTCATCTTCCACGTGGGCCCCGCCAACCATATGGGATCAATGTTGATTTCACCAGTTTCTTCATCTCCCCTCCCTCCCACCTTATCCCTGATCCAACCCTCCAACTCGGCACTACCCTCCTAAACTGTCCTACTTGTCCATTTTCATCCCCACCCATCTGCTGCACCCTCTACTTCAACCTAAGACCATCAACTCCCCCATCTTCATCTACCTATCAAATTCCTAGCTACCTTTACCTCAAACCCACCCCCCTTCCATTTCTCTCTCAGTCCCCTCATTCCTGATGAAGGGTTTATGCCCAAATCGTTAATTCATTGCTTCTCGGATGCTGCCTGACCTGCTGTGCTTTTCCAGCATCACACTCTCCACTCTGCTCCTCAGGTGCGGCGTGGCCAGCTGTGCCTTGTCAGTGCCATACTTTTTGACTCAAGGGTAGGTGAGCACTATGAGAGCAAGCAACGATCCATGAGCTTGGTGCTCAGGCACAATGTCCTTGTTGCAGCATTACAATGATGGTTACCAAGGTGCAGCATTCATGTTTAGAAGCATTCTGTAAGTGAATCAGAGCTGTATCCCATAGTGAGGCGCAAATACGGTTTAACTGCATATAAGATGATGGTTCGCGTTTCTGATATCTGTCACATTAAAATTATGCCCTCTAGTTTTGAACTCACCTATTCTGGAATATGTTTGCTGTTAACTTTATCTATGCCCGTCATGATTTTATAACCTCGATAAGATCACTCTTCAACCTCCTACACTACAGACCAAAACATCCCAGCCTATCCAGACTCTCCTTATAACCCAAACCATCTAGTCCCGATAAGATCCTTTCAATCTTTCCTGAATCCTTTCCAATTCAATAATATCCTTCCTACAGCAGGCTAGACAGATAAATGAAAAGGAAAGTTTAGAGGGACATGGGCCAAACACAGGAAAATGGGACTAACTTAGTTTGTAAAATCTGGTTACCATGGACAACCTGGGACGACAGGGTCTGTTTCTGTGCCATATGACTCTATGACTCGATGATGTGGAATCACTCCTCATCTTGCTTGAGGGAGTTTTAAATTGGGAATACGGCATATAGAGGGTATCGTATGAACGAATGAATTGAATATTTACTTAAATTTATTCAAGCAGAACCAAATGAAACCTGAGCTGAGAAATTTTATATGAAATACCCTTAATGTCATTCACGATTATTTATGCTATATGGGTCTTCTGGGCCAGAGCAGCAGTGGAAAGCATCACACATTCCAATATGGCTGCAGGGTAGGATGGCCCAGTCAGAGCTTGTCTGCTCCAGCCGTTTCTTTTCTTTTTTTCCCTCTTCCTTTTCTCTTGCTTGTGTTTTTTTTTGTTCTGTCATTTTCTTCTTCTGCCAATAGAGCAGAGTGGGAGCAGGCAGAAACCCGGAGCAGAGTGGGAGCAGCCGGTAACCCGGAGCAGAGTGGGAAAGGCCGGTAACCCGGAGCAGAGTGGGAGCAGGCAGTAACCCAGAGCAGAGTGGGAGCAGGCAGTAACCCGGAGCAGAGTGGGAGCAGGCAGTAACCCAGAGCAGAGTGGGAGCAGGCAGTAACCCGGAGCAGAGTGGGAGCAGGCAGTAACACGGAGCAGAGTGGGAGCAGCCGGTAACACAGAGCAGAGTGGGAGCAGCCGGTAACCCGGAGCAGAGTGGGAGCAGCCAGTAACCTGGAGCAGAGTGGGAGCAGGCAGTAACCTGGAGCAGAGTGGGAGCAGGCAGTAACCTGGAGCAGAGTGGGAATAGCCGGTAACCTGGAGCAGAGTGGGAGCAGCCGGTAAACCTGGAGCAGGAGTGAGCAGCTGCCCAGAGTGGGAATGGCGGGCACCGGCCTGGAGCTGAGTGGAGTGGCCAACAGCCTGGAGTAAAGATGGCTCCTGGTTGGGAAATTGTAGAGTCTCTACCTACCTTGACACTGTCCTATCCCCCCTAGTCCAGGAACTCCCCACATACGTTCGAGACACCACCCACGCCCTCCACCTCCTCCAAGACTTCCGTTTCCCTGTCCCCCAACGCCTCATCTTCACCATGGATATCCAATCCCTCTACACCTCCATCCGCCATGACCAGGCCCTCCAAGCTCTCCGTTTTTTCCTCTCCCGACGTCCCCAACAGTACACTTCCACCGACACACTCATTCGTTTGGCCGAACTGGTCCTCACCCTTAACAATTTCTCCTTCAGATCCTCCCACTTCCTCGAGACCAAAGGGGTAGCCATGGGCACACGTAATGGCTCCAGCTATGTCTGTCTCTTTGTTGGCTACGGAGAATATCGATCTTCTGTAATTACACTGGCACCACTCCCCACCTTTTCCTCTGCTACATTGATGACTGCATTGGTGCCACCTTGTGCTCCCGTGAGGAGGTTGAGCAATTCATCAACTTCACCCACACATTCCACCCTGACCTTAAATTTACCTGGACCATCTCTGACACCTCCCTCCCCTTCCTGGACCTCTCCATCTCCATTAATGATGACCGACTTGACACTGACATTTTTTACAAACCCACCGACTCCCACAGCTACCTGGATTACACCTCTTCCCACCCTACCTCTTGCAAAAATGCCATCCCATATTCCCAATTCCTCCGCCTCCGCCGTATCTGCTCCCAGGAGGACCAGTTCCACCACAGAACACACCAGATGGCCTCCTTCTTTAGAGACCACAATTTCCCTTCCCACGTGGTTAAAGGTGCCCTCCAACGCATCTCGTCCATATCCCACCCCTCCAACCGTAACAAGGACAGAACGCCCCTGGTGCTCACCTTCCACCCTACCAACCTTGGCATAAACCACATCATCCGCCGACATTTCCGCTACCTCCAAAAAGACACCACCACCAGGGATATATTTCCCTCCCCACCCCTTTCCGCCTTCCGCAAAGACCGTTCCCTCCGTGACTACCGTTGGTGGCACGGTGGCACAGTGGTTAGCACTGCTGCCTCACAGCACCGGAGACCCGGGTTCAATTCCCGCCTCAGGCACCTGACTGTGTGGAGTTTGCACGTTCTCCCCGTGTCTGCGTGGGTTTCCTCCGGGTGCTCCGGTTTCCTCCCACAGTCCAAAGATGTGCAGGCCAGGTGAATTGGCCATGCTAAATTGCCCGTAGTGTTAGGTAAGGGGCAAATGTAGGGGTATGGGTGGGTTGCGCTTTGGCAGGTCAGTGTGGACTTGTTGGGCCAAAGGGCCTGTTTCCACACTGTAATGTACTGTAATCTAGCTGGTCAGGTCCACAACCCACCCTGGCACCTTCCCCTGCCACCGCAGGAACTGCAAAACCTGCGCCCACACCTCCTCCCTCACTCCATCCAAGGCCCTAAAGGAGCCTTCCAAATCCAAAGTTTTACCTGCACATCCACTAATATCATTTATTGTATCTGTTGCTCCCGATGCGGTCTCCTCTAAATTGGGGAGACTGGACGCCTCCTAGCAGAGTGCTTTAGGGAACATCTCTGGGACACCCACACCAATCAACCAAACTGCCCCGTGGCCCAACATTTCAACTCCCCCTCCCACTCTGCTGAGGACATGGAGGTCCTGGGCCTCCTTCACCGCCGCTCCCTCACCACCAGACTCCTGGAGGAAGAACGCCTCATCTTCCGCCTCGGAACACTTCAACCCCAGGGCATCATGTGGACTTCAACAGTTTCCTCGTTTCCTCTTCCCCCTCCTCACCCCAGTTCCAAGGTTCCAGCTCAGCACTGTCCCCATGAGTTGCCTTACCTGCCTATCTTCTTTTCCACCTATCCACTCCACCCTCCCCCACTCACCCATTGTACTCTCTGCTACTTTCTCCCCACCCCCACCCTCCTCTAGCTTATCTCTCCACGCTTCAGGCTCTCTGCCTGTATTCCTGATGAAGGGCTTTTGCCCGAAACGTCGATTTTACTGCTCCTCGGATGCTGCCTGAACTGCTGTGCTCTTCCAGCACCACTAATCCAGAAGTTGTAGAGTCCAGTCAGACCACATGGAGGACCTTATAGAAAGAATGTAATGTCTATCTTTTTTGTTGTATTTCATATACTATATTATGTAGATCTATATTATACCTATATTATGTACATCTGTAATATAGTGTAAGTGTTTTTCTTAAGTTTCTCTTTTTTTCATGCCTAAGATTTGTATCTTAGCTACCTTGTACCTAAGATAGTACTGTGTATTGGCAACATTGTACACTTTTCACTGTATTACAGTTTTTTTTGTACCTTGAGTACCTTGTAACAATAAACCTAATTCTAGTTCTAACAAAACTGCTAGTTTCTTCCAGGAAGAAGATTCACACTGTATTTTGGGGTGGTGGTGTGGTGGGGGAGGGGGCTGGGAAAATGTAAGAAATAAGATAATCAATCTGTGTACAATATACAGAAATTATAATTTTATTCATTGAGAGAGAATGTTTTTGTAAGTGTTATTTTCCTGGATGACCACTCCTGGTCCCTTGTGGCTTTTGCCACCTTGACCAGTATGTGGTACTGGATAAAGAGTGAAGTGATTTGCTGTCAACAACCATCCTTTGTCTGTGCTTTGCCTTAGCTTACCAAGTGATTAATGGTAGACAATACACCATCATACAGTGTACAGAGGAGGCATTATTCTTAGATAACAAGATGGCTAATTGCATAATTGCCTAAGGACTATGTCTTTAGGTAGCTGGAAGAGGCATATCTACTCTCTCCAAAAGCTTATCTCCATCTATAGATTGTGTGTGACATCAGTGGAATGGGTGCAGCTGATGTAACGTGAATATTAAACAAACACAGAATGCTGGGGAACTCAGCAAGTCTGACAGCAACTGTGGAGAGAAATAGACTTTGAGTCCAGTTTGATTAATCTTCAGAACTCTTGAAGACTTTCTGAAGAAGAGTCATATCAGATTTGAAACATTAACTCCATTAGATGTTGCCCAGCCCTGTTGTGTTTCTACAGCAGGTTTCTAGCATCTGCAGTATGTTGCTTTTGTAACGTGAATATTAACCTCTTCAGAGCCATTACTTTATAAAATATCTTCCCTCAACCTTTCTCTCCCATGATTAATAATTTAAACGATAATGTAAAAAGCCAAACTACATTTACCATTTCCCCATCTGCCCTCAAGCCTCTGACTTCATAAATGTAGGTGGTCTGCATCTTTCACACTTTTCTCTTCAGACTTGGACAAGTGGTAAGTCTTTTGCTCAAGGACTGTTGAAGCTGATTCTTATCAATGGATCATTTCTCCACTTCAGAAATTGTTATTGTACATCCTTCATGGAGGACGTTGTTCTTTGTTGATATTGTAGTCCATTATCTTATTTGGAAGACCCTTCATCTCCTGAATTTCATTCTTCAACAACAGCTGTTGTCTTGAAATAAGCACTTTCTTCCATGCAGTAACTTAGATTTCTGGTTCAGGCAATTCCTTTCACATCAGCAGAAATAGCTTCTTTTCTGCAGTATCCTGAATGCATAGATCAGGCAGTTTCTTCTTCTTGGCTATTAGCTGGATCTGAACACTGGTCTGGTTCTAACAGAGTAATGGGGCAGCTTATTGCCCTTGAGTTGTTGATCAGGCTGGACATCTTCAGTCATCCATTGTTTGACTATTGAAGTAAATCTTTTCAGATTCTCACTCACAGTTGTTCATAATCAGCACAATTTCTGTCATTGGCATTGACTGTTCTGCTTCAGAATAAGCTTTCCATAAGTCCTGGGAAGTCTGTGGCTGCCCCTCTGTTGACAATGTTAAGCAGTTGTTTTATGCCAATATCAGTGATCTCATTGGATTGTTGTGTTGGATTAGGTTCCACTGTAAATCTGGGAAGTCCAATGATGTCTTCTACTGATTGAGCTTTAACTGGTTGGTCAACGATGATTTGTTCCTGGACCAGTTGTTCCCGAGGAAGTTGCCAATCCCACCAGTTCTTCTGATGAAGTTGAGGCCCAGACATATGTGTGGGCTCAAAAGTGAACTTGGTTGATTGCAAACAATGTACACACGTTCAATGCTCTTATATGGATTTGTGTTATAGTTAAAATTCTAGCCTTTCTTTGCTTCAGATATTTATTCCATCGATACCATGTAGTCTTTTCTCTGTAAACAATAACTTCTGCCTCTTCCTCAACAATAACTGGTTTGATAGAACTTTAACACTTGCTACTGTATCAAGTTTAAAATCAACAGGATTTCAGTAGATATAGACTAGTTTTATCTCTCCTGGCTCATCTGGATACTTCCCTTGGAATGTCTCTGGTAACTTTTCCAATTTCATCAAATGTAGGTATCTTTTCCAATGGTGGTGGGTTTCTATCATGTGTGACCACCAGTACTTTCAAATTCTGTCATCTCATTTGATTTGATCTGGCTGTAATCATATGTACTGAGATAGAGTGAAAAGTATTGTTTTGCGCATTATCTGCATGTCTTCTAACAGTTTTGCAAAAAGTAGCATTCTGTAGTGATGGTTAGACATTGTCTACATCGGTGAGCCCTTATTGACCCATAGAGTTGAGAATGGTTTTTGTCTGGTTTTAGGCGTATCCTTATCGTGTGCTTCTCAAGAGTGTCCATAGTTTATAAAGTTAATAGCCTTCTGTAAGTAGCTTGGTTTTGTCACAGTACTTGTCTGTGAATCTTTCTGCTTCCTGTTTCCAGTGCAATTTGAATTTTTTTCTCTAAAGTTAAATCTTCGTAGGACTGTACGTAATATGGCAAGTTTCATCCACAATTCCAACACCAATTTATTTCTAATGAAAGCTGATCTCAAAGCTACATTTTATCAATTTTCTGCTAATCTGCAGATTAATGAGATTGCCTAAGAATTCTCTTAAAAATTGAACTCTTCTCTTAAATCTTGCTCATTCAAGGATTTTATCTGCCCTTAAATTTAAGCAATTATCTAAAGTTTTTAGAACAAGATCAAAAGTGCCTATACTCACTTTGATGCTATTTGTTTATAATATCATCCACAATCAGAGCCATTGAATTTGATTGTACATTATCATGTTTAGCTCAGTCTTATGTTCAACTTTGAGGCAATGCCGTATTTTAGGAACTGTTGCATCCATGAATCTGATTTTATGTTTTGCATGTCCCTTTTCTGACTGTAAATCTTTTAGGAAGTAATGCATCTTTCACATTTCTTCTCAATGTGCTTCTTAATGTAAAGGTATTTTCAATATGGATCAATTCAACATTACATTAAATCCATCATTTGTTCAGCTTTTATTATGTTCACCAATTCTGTTTTAAATTGAGTGACTATGAAACTTGCTAGTTTGCTATATCACAGCTATGTTGCAGTATTTCTTTTATTCTCCAGATTGTTTTTAACTCTATATTTCCATAAAGTCACACAGAATTCTTAATTTTTTTTAAAAAATGATTTCACTGACCGTTCTGTAGTAATTTGCAGCTTTCAAGCTTTTTAAATCTGTTTCATTGTAACCTTTGCACTGATTACTAGGTTTCTTTTTTATCAGGATTTTCCCTTTTTTTTAAAACAATCAAAATGATGGCTACTCATTACTTCTGCAGTTTGCCCACTTTCTGTAGACCGGATGAAGCTTTCCTGTTTCCTCCTGCATGAGATGGATATTTGCACATCCTCCAGAGTCTAAAAGACCAAGTGCTTTCTTCTACACAAAGTTTGATGTTGTACTTTCTGACTGTGGCCTTTCGAGACCTTCTCACCAAAACCAAGGTCTATTTCCGTCTCAATCCTTTTAAATCTTTAATGTTTCCTGACTTTTTTTTCTTCTACTGGACACTTAAACATGCTTATTTTCTGAGACTTCCGTATCCTGGTCTAAATTTCTGTTCTGGTCCTTTCACTGTTCCTTGCAACTGCTTAATGCTGATCATGGTGATGCTCATTGTGAAAGCTGAGAGCTCTCTTTTACACTCTCTTTCCCTCCCTTCCTTATCTTGTCTTCTTAAAGTGGTAATGTTCTTAAAGTAGTAATCACACCTAAATTTTTACTTTCCTTCTGAGTGTTCTGAATTTCCTCTCCTCATAGTAAGGGTCCCATTACACATTGATGTAGTTTTGCCTTTCCCTGATGACCATTCCTGGTACCTTGTGGCATTTGACACCTCTACCAATCTGTGATAATGGTTGTTTGACATAGTTCCTGCAACCAATCCTCTTTTGTCTTTGCTTTGCCTTGGACCTACCAGTGATTAGTAGTACAAGACACACAAATGTAGGGTATCTACAGAAGAGACACTGTTCTTAGATGGCAAGAAATTTGTGGCATATCATAAGGTACCACTACATTTGATCAAGCATAATTACTAAGAACTTAGGGAGATGGCATACATCTGATCCCTTTGAAATTTACAGAAGAACTCCATGTCTTCAACCATAGACTGCATGCCACATCAGTAAAATGAGTGGATAAAATGAATGGAGTCAATGTAATGTGAACTTTACAGAACTATAATCCTATATAACCTGGAATGGTGATGATCAAAAAAAAACTTCCAAAAGCACAGTTCTATTAATGTGTTCCTAACATTCATGGACAGATTATGATCTTGTTTATTGAGGATCAATAACCCTTTAAATAAGGTGAAATTTCATTTTACACATGGCAGGAAGAAACTAGAGAACTGAAATGAAGTGCAACAGCAGAATTGCTGAGGCATAGCAAGGGTTTCAAAACAGAATCACAGCAGAGTGATTTCAGATTTTCACTGACACAAAACTTGTATAGTGCACATTAAATATTAAGACCAGAACTAATTTCAAACATAAACTTACCCAGAAATAGGGAGCTGGAAGTCCTTTCAATGGTTGATGTGGTGAAGTTATCTACCAGTATGTACCTATCTGTGCAACAACCCATTTCAAAAGCCAAATAAAATATTATATTTTGAAAGCAAACCAGTGAAATATTGAAATAAAATCTGATGGTCATTGATGATCTCCTTTCAATTAAACATATAAGCCAGTTTTGAGGTAGAAAAAGCCCAGGAGTCAAGGGACAAGCTTCAAAACTTGGGAAAAAGCTCAAATCACAGTATTTTCAACATAATTTTGTTAACCTTAAACTAATTTTCCATGTAAATATTTTTTTAGCAATCAGGACTAGAAAAGATAATCTACTAAGACTAAAACGTTAGTTTGCAGAAATTATTTTTCTTGTAGTTGTTACAATTATTTCAGTGCAATCTGTGTGACGCTGCCAAACTACCAACAAAAGATGGATCTTAAAATGGGAGTTACACCCAAAACTAATGGTATTTCTGTTTTCCATATGTTTTAACACTGATTCAAGTTTCAATTCTCCCAAATCAATTACTGCATATAAAATTGGTCAGTTACACAGGTCAAAGGTGTGAGGTAATGCTAATTCTGCCACTCAGTAAAGGGTTTCCAACATTGCAAATATTTTCTTAGGTACAAGTGCACTAGAAACTTCATTTTAAAATACTTCTGTATTAAATAATGTGATTTACTCAACAATTGACTGATGTACACGAATGAAGCATCATATAGCTTAGTATTGATTTTTTAAAGCAATTTTCAGAGATACCAAATCAGGTTATTCACAGTGGGATGACTGGACACTTATTAAAAATGTTTATTTTTGGTAATAAATCCATTTTCAGTTATATTAATAAAACCGCACTAGGTTATCATTCTGAAATACATTGTGGAATACCTCCAAATAGAAGAGGAAAGTGTTCTATTATCCTGTTTGATTTCTCAGTTTAATAGAAGACCAGAGCAAAAACTTTTCCCTTTTTGGCTTGTGTGACATTGAGCCAGATTCATGATGTATGGTGCATCATGGCTGGGAGGAACTTTTCCCACTCTATAATTCTCCATTTTTCTTCTTATTAAATATGCAAAGGCACTCTAGGATGCATTTCCTGTGGTCAGAAACCAGGAAGTGCACCTCACTGCTAGGACTTTCTGGTGTTTATACTACAGCTGCCACATTTGAATTTTTGGGGCATTTCAGATGCTGCAAGCCAAGAATGACCCCTCACACACTAATGCTTAAGGGTCTACATTCATGCCATGAATTAAGGGAAAAGAAAGCTCATTCCTTGCTTCACTGACAGCCACCTGGAAGACTTGGTGGATGGAGAGGCGGAGCACAGTCCTTTCTCCTGCCAAACATCACAGATATCACGCCAAAAGACCAAGCTGACCTGGACACAAATTGCAGTCCAGGTCAGATCTGTAACCCAGGGGAAGCGGGACGCCCAATAGTATAGGAAGCTCAATAATTTTCTACCTTCTACAAGGAAGTAGCTCCATCATTTTCTGCTACTTCACATTGACAGGGATACCATTCACTCAAACTCTGCCACTGCACTCGCCTCTCACCATGGCACATGGACTAAAACCCCCTACTCCCCCAAACTATTAACTCTTCCTGTTCTCAGCACATCCAACACACTCATGAGGGAAACCCACCACCACTCTCATGTGGGCATTAGTAGTAACTGCTCTTGCATCCACTTCCATCATACTCAGTCTCAACCTTTGTCTCATTCCAGTAAAATGTAGCCCACCTTGGGACTGATGTCTCCATAGCAATCCTGTAATACCCAGGCTGTTTATACCTTGAACTGCAGGACGGATCATGGCCCAATCTCTGGACTGCAAGGACAAGGTCCCAAATGCTTGGAGGACCAAGCAACTGACTGACTGTGGCCATGCCCCCAGGACTGAAATAAGACAGAGCATCTGAATTGACTGTGGAAGTATCCCCTGACTAACTGTATCCTCCCTTCAAGGAGGATGACTCCTGATGAAGGATGAAGACTGAAAGTTTGAGAACAGACACAGGATGTGATGAGGCTGGTGGTTTGCTACTGCCATCTTATTGGATGATGGGCTGAGGACATAGGAGGCCAAAGAACAACATGCAGGGACTGTGATAATTGAAATGAGGTCAGCCAGGTGGACCTCACAGAATATGATTTCCCTGATTGGGACTGTTAACTTGGTCCAATCAGGAAGCCTTGCATGACAGAAAAAGATAGAAGTGTTCCGCACTCACGGAATTTCACATTGGCCCCAAGGTCCCGTACTTCCCGCGGGAGCCTGTGCCCCACAACCTGAGCCACCTCCGGAATTTTAATTTTGTTTCTTTCAAAGATGTGAAAAGAAGGGCCCTGTATCGACTGCTGCTGCACACCGTCCACCTCTTCTCCCTCATCCACCGTCCGGACACGCCTTGGCGTGCCCATTTGCCACCGGGCGGTGGAGATCCCCAGTGGAGGGCTCTCTACGCTGGAGTCCTCCCCCTTTCTCTCGGGGATCTGGGGTGGAGGGTGCTGCATGCAGCAGTCCCCTGCAACCGCAGATTGCGGTGGTTCACGGACTCCCAGCCCAACTGCTTGTTCTGTGGCGCTGTGGAGTCCGTGGACCATGTATATATTGGGTGTGGGCGTTTGCACTCCCTTTTTGATTTCCTCAAAAACCTTCTCCTCTGTTTCTGGCTGCACTTCAGTCCCACGCTCCTGATCTTCGGGCACCCGGTACGGAGGAGGGAGGGCAGGTCCGAGGACCTCCTCGTGGGTCTGCTCCTGGGCCTGGCCAAACTGGCCATCAACAGGTCCAGGCAGCGGGCCGTGGAGGGGGTCGTTAGGGCCGACTGCCTGCCCCTCTTCCGGGGTTACGTTAGAGCCCGGGTGTCCTTGGAAAAGGAGCACGCGGTGTCCACCGACACCCTGGAGTCGTTCAGGGAGAGGTGGGCGCCGCAGGGAGTGGAGTGCGTCATTTCTCCCTCCAACTCTATTTTGATTTAGTCCCTACCCTCCCCTTCACTGTTTTGCTCACACAGCATTGCCCTGTGGTTTGAAGGGCAGTGCTTGTCACTGGCCACTCGGGTGTTTTTCATATCTTCCTGGTGGTGGAAATTGAATAAAGATTTGTGCACTTTGTGCCCTTTCACTGTGTCTCACACCTGCGCACACACACCATAAAAAAAAAAAAAAAAAATGAAAAGTATAAAATGTCCTTGGAGAAGGAGCACGCGGTGTCCACCAACACCCTGGAGTTGTTCAGGGAGAGGTGGGCGCCGCAGGGAGTGGAGTGCATCATTTCTCCCTCCAACTCTATTTTGATTTAGTCCCTACCCTCCCCTTCACTGTTTTGCTCACACAGCATTGCCCTGTGGTTTGAAGGGCAGTGCCTGTCACTGGCCACCCGGGTGTTTTTCATATCTTCCTGGTGGTGGAAATTGAATAAAGATTTGTGCACTTTGTGTCCTTTCACTGTGTCTCACACCTGCGCACACACACCATGGGTGCTGGGGAAAAAAAAGAAGAGAAAGAAAAAAGAAAAAAAAAAAAAGATAGAAGTGTTCCGCACTCACGGAATTTCACATTGGCCCCAAGGTCCCGTACTTCCCGCGGGAGCCTGTGCCCCACAACCTGAGCCACCTCCGGAATTTTAATTTTGTTTCTTTCAAAGATGTGAAAAGAAGGGCCCTGTATCGACTGCTGCTGCACACCGTCCACCTCTTCTCCCTCATCCACCGTCTGGACACGCCTTGGCGTGCCCATTTGCCACCGGGCGGTGGAGATCCCCAGTGGAGGGCTCTCTACGCTGGAGTCCTCCCCCTTTCTCTCGGGGATCTGGGGTGGAGGGTGCTGCATGCAGCAGTCCCCTGCAACCGCAGATTGCGGTGGTTCACGGACTCCCAGCCCAACTGCTTGTTCTGTGGCGCTGTGGAGTCCGTGGACCATGTATATATTGGGTGGGCGTTTGCACTCCCTTTTTGATTTTCTTAAAAACCTCCTCCTCTGCTTTTGGCTGCACTTCAGTCCCACGCTCCTGATCTTCGGGCACCCGGTACGGAGGAGGGAGGGCAGGTCCGAGGACCTCCTCGTGGGTCTGCTCCTGGGCCTGGCCAAACTGGCCATCAACAGGTCCAGGCAGCGGGCCATGGAGGGGGGCGTTAGGGCCGACTGCCTGCCCCTCTTCCGGGGTTACGTTAGAGCCCGGGTGTTCCTTGGAGAAGGAGCACGCGGTGTCCACCAACACCCTGGAGTCGTTCAGGGAGAGGTGGGCGCCGCAGGGAGTGGAGTGTATTATTTCCCCGTCCAACTCTATTTTGATTTAGTCCCTACCCTCCCCTTCGCTGTTTTGATCACACAGCATTGCCCTTTGATGAGAAGGGCAGTGCTTGTCACTGGCCACTCAGGTGTTTTTCCTATCTTCCTGGTCGTGGAAATTGAATAAAGATTCGTGCACCTTGTGTCTCTCACTGTGTCTCACACCTGCACACACACACACACCATGGGTGCTGGGGAAATATAAGCACTACCGCAGTTAGGTGGTAGTGTGGGACTTAATAGAGAAAAAAATTAAACAGCAGTGTCAGGCAAAGAAAATAAACAAAAAAGTAAACAAGAGTCTCAGAGGGAGCTACATCAGTGTAATAAAAAATTTTAAAAAGAGAAAACAAAAGAAGATAAATAGAAGTGTTTTGATGTGAAGCGCACTGCTTGTCACAGGCCACTCGGGCGTTTCTTTAATTCCTGCTGGTGGAAATTTTGAATAAAGATTTGTGCACCTTGTGTCTTTCACTGTGTCTCACACCTGCACACACACACCATGGGTGCTGGGGAAAAAAATATGCACTACCGCAGTTAGGCGGTAGTGTGGGGGTAAAAAAAAAATAAACAGGAGTGTTTCCCCCTTCACTGTTTGATCACACAGCATTGCCCTCGAAGAAGGACACTGCTTGTCACTGGCCACTCGGGGGTTTCCTTTCTTCCTGGTGGTGTGCAGGCGTGAGACACCCACATCATGGGTGCTGGGGAAAATAAGAGTGTTACCGTAGTTAGGCAGTAGTGTGGGGGTTAAAAAACACAGCAAAGTCTGATTTTACTGTTCACTCCAAGAGCTGGCTCGGAGGGAGCTGGATCAGTGTGAGTGAAGGACTCTACCCTTTTTTTCCCTGTATTAAAGAGGAGAGGAGACTGATTCTGCTGGTGTCATCCCCCAAAAAATATAAACAGGAGTGTCAGGGGTTCTGTTCACTCTAGGAGCTGGCTCTGTGCTAGCTGGGTCAGTGTCATATGCTATGCATCTGTAAATAAAGGGCAATTTAAAGACAGCGTACCAGTCTTTGGGAAGCACGGTGGCACAGTGGTTAGCACTGCTGCCTCACAGCGCCAGAGACCCAGGTTCAATTCCCGCCTCAGGCGACTGACTTGTGTGGAGTTTGCACGTTCTCCCCGTGTCTGCGTGGGTTTCCTCCAGGTGCTCCGGTTTCCTCCCACAGTCCAAAGATGTGCAGGTCAGGTGAATTGGCCATGATAAAGTGCCCGTAGTGTTAGGTAAGGGGTAAATGTAGGGGTATGGGTGGGTTGCGCTTTGGCGGGTCAGTGTGGACTTGTTGGGCCGAAGGGCCTGTTTCCACACTGTAATGTAATCTGTTAATCTGTAAAAAGTTATTTCAGGGACATTGTGAAAATACAGCTTGTATGATAACAGTCATTCAGCAACTGCAATCAAATGTGTTGAGAATTTGCACTGTCTAGTTTCTCAGGAAAGGAGAAGAGAATTGGAAGTGACATATAAACAAGGTAAGTTAAGGCTTTAATGAAACACATGAAAATAAGGTAACTGCCATTCACTGGTATGAAATTCGGAAATTGCCATGTGAGGCTTGAAGGGAAACGCTGAAAAAAAATTTTCTCAATGTTGAGTATCTGATTGTTTTCATTCTCACTGGACTTTCCCACCTTCCTACCCATTGATCTAAAGATGTGCAGGTTAGGTGGCTTGGCCATTGGAAATGTAGGGCAATGGGAATAGGGTGGTTGGATGGGTCTGATGGGATGCTCTTCAGCAAGTCTCTGTAGACTTGGTAGGCCTAATGGCCTGCTTGCACACTGTAGGGATTCTATGATTATTACTCATTACACAAAGGGAGAGGAAAATTCATCATGGTGTTTATAATTAGGCACAAGAATTTCAATGGCAACTTGATGTATGATCTAAGCAATACAATTTCATGGTTATTTTGGGTGAGGTACCTAATCAATAACCAATTTATTTATTTAAATGAATATGTCAGATGTGACAGAACAGAGCTGTAATGACAGATCAGTTTGAGTAAAAAAATCAAACATTCCTTTGACACCAGTCAATACTGTCGCAATGTTTCAATTACGTAATTAGTTAAACCTAGACTGAATTCAGCTACCTCGCACGACAGAGCTTGTAAGCTGTTTTACTTATGAAGCTATGTACAAAACCATAAGAGATGGTGCTGTAATTCCTGCCTTGGCTTGAAAAGATTCCCAAATTGCAAGAATGATACAATGTCCAGGAAAAGGCAAAGCAGAAATAATGCAAATCATTTTAACCAAACACATCAGGCAGGAACCTGATAGGATTGATATTTCCTAATTAACTTGTTCAGAGACATTATTACACACCTCCATAGTAGGTGGAACTTGAACCTAGCCCTCCTGGCTTAGATGTGGGGTCGCTGCACCACAACAGCCCCTGATGAGATTGGTTCAATTAATTCAAAATGAATCAGCTGCACCAGGACATTAATAAACTACCAAAATGGGCAGACAATTTGCAGGTTGAATTTAATTCAGAGAAGTGAAATGTGATGCGTTTTGGCAAAAGGGATAGGAATAAGCAATATATTCTAAACTGCGTGCAGGAATAGAGGGTTCTGGAGTGTACATTTGTCCTGATCTTTGACAGGAGCTGGAGGAATTGAGAGAGTGGGTAGCAAAATATATGGCATCCTGGACTTCATAAATAGGCATATTAAATACAAAAGATTTGGAATTATGCAAAACACTTGAGTCTCTGGTTAGGCCTAAACAAGAATGCTGTTCCCCCATATTGTCACTACACTTTAGAAAAAATGCCTGTATCCTTGAAAAGATGCAGAGAAGATTTACGAGAATGATTCTACAGACCAGATCTTTTACTTACCGATTATGATGGAAAGGCAAGAGTTGTTTTCCTTGGAGCATTAAGGAAGAATTTTATGGAGGTGTACAGAGTCTGATAAGCTTCAATAAGCTGGAGAAGGAAAACCTCTTCCCGTTGGTTGATGGAACAAGATCAAGAGGATGCATATTTCAGAATTTGGTAAGAGATGCAGGGAATTGATTGGAAGATATGTTTTACACAGTGAATGGTAATATCCTGGAACTTTTGGTTCACGAAGGGATAGAAGTGGAGGTAATCAATGATTTCAAAAAGAAATTGGACTGCCACTTGAAGAAAAATTTGGAGGGTTAGAGGAATTGAGTGGGTGAAAAAGGTGAACTGGAGTGCTTCACAGGGAGCCAACATGTGTTTGATGAGTCAAATAGCCTCTTTCAGGGCCATGGATCACTCTGTGCTAAAAAGAAACAAGTAACTGAGACACAGAAGATTTGAAACAAAAACAATGCTGGTGAAACTCAGCAGATCTGGCGGCACCTGTAGAGAGAAACAAAGTTAACATTTTGAGTCCAGTGAGGCTTCATCTGTATTGCTGAGTTTCTCCAGCATTTTCCATTTTTGACCCTGTGCTTACTTGGCTGGATGGCTGATCTTTCTAATTTCAAAATGTACTTCATTCATAAAAAGATCCATATACATACACACAGGTATAAACACAATTCGGTTCTGTACAGTCGCATATCAAGGAAACAAATAAACATTAAAGTTTGACTCTATCCAAACCAACCAAAAGCATCTCTCACTTGAACCAGATTTTATTTATGTACACTGGAAGTGCCAAGAGGGTCCAATAACTGAACAGATCCCCATTTAACTTTGGCACCAAGACCTGAGAATGTTCTTGCCCCATTGCCCACTGGCAGCAGCTGTCCCAAGCTTTCATGCATCTATCTATTTCAAAAATATATATTTTTCATAAATATTTTTGTGCATACATACATTGTCACTAATGCAGTTCTGTTCTGCATAGTAGCAAATCAAGTGAACAAACAAGCCTTGTAATACAGACTGACACGAACAGCAAAAGTTCAATTCCCAGAGTGGCTGGAGTCATTGTGAATGCCCTGCTTTCACAGCCTCCTCTGAGGAGTGGGGACCCTCTGGTTAAACCCACCACCAGTCATCTCTCTAATGAGAGACAGCAGCCTATGGTCCCCTGGGAATATGGTGACTTTCACTTTCTTGTTTTAGTTCACCATACCTCTATAGAAAGTAAAATTGAAGAGTGCATAAAACAGACAACCAAGACGACCCCATGGGAATTCCATCAGGTGAGTGGATTTAAGATGATAAGCTCAGAGAGGCTTCAGCACAGCTACAGAAGTGCAAACTAAATACACAGAGATCAGTTGTTGCTTTTTGACTAATCTGAGGGAAAGAAATTCTAATTTGCTTTACGCATGTTTTGGGGTTAAAAATGAATAGTAGAGAGACCCATTTTGAGTCATAATCTGCCACTGTAATGGCTGACTGAAAATCGGAAAATAAGACTCTGCTGCTTGCTTTTGTTTCCTTTTTATTTCTTATTTTGAATTTGCAGCTTAACAACATGGAATTACTTGTGAATGTAACTTCCAAATGTGAGATATATATACATTCAGAACACCAAAATGACTAATGCGAGAAAGGCTACAGATCAACAACTATACCAAACAGAGATGGGTAATAGTACCAGCCCCGCCTCAGCTGTTACTAGGCCCATTTTAATTGTGGCCTGAGGGAACGTAAATCACTTGGCAACATGATGCAGACACAGTGCAGCAAACTAGCAGGTCGCAGTTCTGCCACAAACAGAATAAACAAAGCTCAGGAATTAGCTGAACGCAAAACTTGTTGACACCTTAAGAATAAAACTGTTTCAAATTCTGATATTGTGTAAGCAAAGATTAATACAACAAACCCAGTATTCTTCCACAAGATTTATTGAGGAAGAAAATGTTTGTATCTTATTAGTCAGCACAGTGCAAATTCAAAGAATTAAAAGAGAACATTTCCCAAGAACACAATCAGTACCATCCACTTTAGCTGCTTTTTATATTGAAGTTACATAGATAGTAATTAAATCCAACTTACAACACAGAAATATGCGATTTGGCTGGTCAGACCTCCTCCCACCCCTACTTTGTCAAACCCTATCAGTGTATCTTTTTATTTTCTTTCTCCCGCATGTACTGATTGGGATTTTCCATCTAATGTCATCTACTGTATGTGAGAGTGAGTTCAAATTCTAAGCATACTCTGGGTAAAGAAATTTCTCCTGATATCTGTATCGAATTTACTGATGATATTAATAACGTTAATTAATTATATCTTAAACAACTTGCAGCCTGACCAAAACTTTGGGCCAGTTTTCAGCTCAGACAGAGGGAATGAGGACTTGGTAGTCGATCCAACAATGGGTCTTGGGTCAATGTATTATCTCGACCTCATTTGGCAAATCTCGGAAGGGAATGGCAGAAAATCACATAGCCCAGAAGACATACACTGGCTGCAGCCAAGTGGAGCCATGCTGCAGAAGTCATAATGACAAATAGGAGAGGGTACTGTTGTTGTTACCCTCAGAGACTGCAAAACTATTCAAATCATTGGGTGATGTAGTTGGAAACTCATTGTTGCTTCCCTTTTGTTATCCTCTAGGTCCATGATTCTATTTTTAAAAAGAAGGATGTACCTTATGCTTCCAATTGAGAGAAGGTGGCTTGTGCATATGCAGAACAGTGGATGCAACCATGTCGGAGCTAAGGAGAGAGTAAGAATCTGTTCATTCATCGATGGGTTTAAAGTCACAATGAGTTTGACTACACGCTGCTTTCTTTTAATTGTGTAGAAATAGGTTCAGATTTTCAAACTTCCTGATTAAAAACGAATGCACTAACCAAAATCAAAAGGATATCACCTCACAATACCAACACAGTAGAATATCAAATTGCAAATTTAAATAATCTCTGACAGGAGAATATTCCCAGGAAACTTCACAGGAATTGCAAAACAACATAAAGTCAAGTATCCATCATGGTCATCTACAATTCTACATCACATAATGAAATGATGATGGTATTATTCACTACACATAGCAATCGATCTTTATTAATTTGACTGTAACAGATCTAAATGCATTGCATGGAACCCCCACTGATAGGGTTTTGGGAAACATGGGGGGTCTAGAGTCACTTCTTTCTTTGCAAGTCTGTTATAGTTGCCATGTTTCGGGCTGGGCTTTATGTACCCACGCAAGAAAAAGCAGAACTCAAATAAAATAGAGCAGATGTCCCGCCCCCAGCCCTCCCAGTACTCCCCACACCACCAAGCTCACCATGGTAAGTGGGTAAGTGTCAAAATCAACAGACTGGCCACCATATTTAAATAAATAATTAAAAGGTTAATCAATCTTCTCACCAAGCCACATGACCCTAACAATACATTGTCCATGTCATAATTTGGGTGGCATGGACAAGGAGGCAGCAACAGACAAGCACCGTTTAGAAAAAGGTCTTTAAAAGGGTGTGAGGAAATGCATCTTTGGAGAACTGCACACCTTGATGCAACCCCACGAAAATAGAACTCTCCCCACTTCCCGACCACATCTGATACAACAAGCAAACAGCCAAACCAAAGTAATCTCTGTATTCATAACACAGTACAATTAAAACCTTCAAAGACCCTTGAATTCCAATTGTTCCTAACAAGACTTTTGAATAACGAAAGTTAGCGATTAATCATTTCCAGACACCGTTTTTGTTTTGAATCTTAAACAAAAGACTTTAGCAGTTTATTAAATGCAGAATAACATTAGCAGAAAGAGAAAAAAATTAAAACGCATGGTAAGGATTAATGTCTGTGCTCTAAACTCAAAACATTTGTTTCCAGCTACCATTCACACCACAGACAGACAGACAAATACAGTTAAGGGATAAGTAAAAGAAAATAACAAAACTGACCAGATTGCGTAAATAGCTTTCATGATGCATTGTTTCACAGGTATAATATGGACTCTTTGGCTTTTTTAAACAAATGTTGATCAGGGTCAACATTTCAACCTTTTCTGTTCACAGGCAAAGGTAGCAATTGTCCATCTCTTTGGGCTTCTTGAAGCTGGTGTATCAGATCAGGTGGGGAGTTTTCAAATTGTCATACTGCCTTAGCAACATCCCAGAATCATCTCTCAGGAAATATTGTTTAAAAAGAGTTTAATTCTGGTTTGGCTCTGATAGACTGATAACACTCCTCAGGGGCCTCAAATACTATTCAACAACCATCATGTGCTTGGACATTGGGTGTCTTTCAGACTTGCTGGAACCAACATTCAGGCACTCACCTCACTAATAGGCAACTTCTGCTATTTGTTTAAACATAGTGGTCTTCCCAGAGATTGCTGTGTCAGCTAGAACCTTTGTAATCAAGGCTTAGCCTGCAATTAGCCCCAGACCTAGCCTCACAAACAAACAAAACTCTTTTCCTTTTACAGTCATAGAGTCATAGAGATGTACAGCTCAGAAACAGACTCTTTGGTCCAACTCGCCCATGCTGACCAGATATCCAAAACTAATCTAGTCCCATTTGCCAGCCACTTGGCCTATATCCCTCTAATTCCTTCCTATTCATATACCCATTCAAGTGACTTTTAAATGTTGTAATTGTTCCAGCCTCCACCATTTCCTCCAGCAGCTCATTCCATACACAGACCACCTCTTATCACAAGTTAAGTTTTTAACACGAGCCACCCTGAAGTCAACCAGTTATTTTCAGCTCATAATTCAAATTTGAAAAAAGCATAAAATAAAGCTAATGAAAAATCAACAAATGCTCTAATACAGCCTGTCCTATAATATTCTCCACTTCCTAAACCAGGCACTAATCTGTGAAACGTTTCCTTTTCCTCTTCCTAATCACAATCTCTCTGACTTGCCTCTCATGATCATAATGTTATCCTCTGAGATGTTCCTTCCCCATTTCTTGATCACCACCTCTCTCTTCCAAATCATGTCCCCAAAGGACTTCCTGGGAATTATCCCTCCCTGGCTGTGACTCCCTACTGCTCAATTTGTTCTCACCACCAGCTTTGATGTTTATCTGACAGTGTTCAGTCAGAATCTCCCATACCAAGTCTGTCTTCTCATTTAAAAATCAACTTATTTGGATGTCTGGAGTATATTGGAGCTCAACCCAGGCTTTCAGGCTCAGAGATAGTGACATTACCACAGATGGCGAGAAGAATGACAACAAGAGTCATAGAATCATAGAGATGTACATCAGGGAAACAGACACTTCGGTCCAACTCGTCCATGCTGACCAGATATGTTAATCTAATCTAGTCCCATTTGCCAGGACTTGGCCCAATACCCTCTAAACCCTTCATATTCATATATCCATCCAGATGCCTTTAAATGTTGTAATTGTACCAGCCTCCACCACATCCTCTGGCAGCTCATCCCATACACGCACCACCCTCTGCATGAAAAAGTTGCCCCTCAGGTCCCTTTTAAATTTTTCCCCTCTCACCCTAAACCTATGCCCTCTAGTTCTGGACACTCCCACCCCAGGGAAAAGACTTTGTCTATTTACCCTATTGATGCCCCTCATGATTTTATAAACCTCTATGAGGTCACCCCTCAGCCTCCGATGCTCCAGGGAAAACAGCCCCAGCCTGTCCAGCCTCTCCCTGTAGCTCAGATCCTCCAACCCTGGCAACATCCTTATAAATCTTTTCTGAACCCTTTCAAGTTTCACAACATCTTTCCGATAGGAAGGAGACCAGAATTGCACGCAATATTCCAACAGTGGCCTAACCAATGTCCTGTACAGCCGCAACATGACCTCCCAATTCCTGTACTCAATACTCTGACCAATAAAGGAAAGCATACCAAACACCACCTTCACTATCCCATCTACCTGCGACTCCACTTTCAAGGAACTATGAACCTGCACTCTAAGATGTTTTGTTCAGCAACACTCCTGAGGACCTTACCATTAAGATATAAGTCCTGTTCTGACTTGCCCTTCCAAAATGCCGCACCTCACATTTATCTAAATTAAAAGCCATCTGCCACTCCTCAGCCCATTCTCTGCCGTGAGACAGTCATTTGTTTTCCCTCATTAATACCAATTGTTTCAGTTTAGAAAGGACTCGATTTTTCTGCGTCTAAAGTTTGATATTGTCAGCTGTGACTGGGAATGTGTCTGGAAATTTAATATGATTAGAGACTTTTCCACTGTGAGCATCATGGGTCATATATATGCTAATGGAAGGCAGCTAAATGCGTCTGCATTCACTATTCAGCCTCCTGGACATTGTTCTAATTTGTAACTTCTTATAAACACTTTGTATTAGAGCCCACTGCCATTTGAGACCCGAAGCTATGGGCAGCACTGCCTTATCCTTCCTAATCAGACCAAGTAGGGGTTTGAGTTCATGACTATCACAGATTTTCTCCGTCTCCCTAGGACTTCTCCAAACACAACTGACACTCAGCAAATAGGAAGAACATCAGAATGCCGGGCAGGTTTTACAAGCAAAGAGGTGTTGATGGCTGAAGGTCAGTGCACTGTGAAAATGGTAAATGGCTGAAACAAATGGAACTACTAAAGCAATGACAGGGCTGGAGGATAAGGCAGGTAATGGTGTACTCCCATCAGTCCAGCAGTGAGAAGCTATTCTGCTGCTGCATTCAATTTGAGCCTGTTTCCCATCAGTCCAAGGCCTGTGTTCCAGTCAGTCTTGGGTCTGTGTTCCAGATGATCATGGATCACTGTTCCAGCCGGTCATGGGTCTGTGTTTTAGCTAGTCATGGGTCTGTGTTCCAGACATCTTGGGTCTGTGTTCCAGATGGTCCAGGGTCTTTGTTCCAGCCCGTCATGGGTCTGTGTTCCAGCCGGTCATTGGTCTGTGTTTCAGCTAGTCATGGGTCTGTGTTCCAGCCGGTCATGGGTCTGTGTTCCAGTCAGTCATGGGTCTATAATCCAGCCAGTCATGGATCTGTGTTCTAGCCACTCCTGGGTCTGTGTTACAGTCGGTCATGGGTCTGTGTTCCAGCCGGTCATGGGTCTGTGTTCCAGTCGGTCATGGATCTGTATTCCAGCCACTCCTGGGTCTGTGTTCCAGTCGGTCATGGGTCTGTGTTCCAGTCGGTCATGGGTCTGTGTTCCAGTTGGTCATGGGCCTGTGTTCCAGCTGGTCATGGGTCTGTGTTCTAGCCAGTCATGGGTCTGTGTTCCAGTCAGTCATAGGTTTGTGTTCCAGCCGGTCATGGGTCTATGTTCCAGACAGTCATGGGGCTATATTCCTGCCGGGCATGGATCTGTATTCCAGCCAGTTATAGGTCTGTGTTCCAGCTGGTCATGGGTCTGTATTCCAGCCAGTTATGGGTCTGTGTTCCAGTCAGTCATGAGTCTGTATTCCAGGCAGTCATGGGTCTGTATTCCAGCTGGTCATGGATCTGTGTTCCAGCCAGTCGTGGGTCTGCATTCCAGCTGATCATGAGTCTGTGTTCCACCCGGTCATGGGTCTGTATTCCACTTGGTCCTGGGTCTGTGTTCCAGCTGGTCATGGGTCTGTATTCCAGTCGGTCATGCGTCTGTATTCCAGTCAATCATGGGTCTGTATTCCAGCTGGTCATGGGTCTGTATTCCAGTCCGTCATGGATCTGTGTACCAGCCAGTCATGGGTCTGTATTCCAGCCAGTCATGGGTCTGTGTTCCAGTCGCTCATGGGTCTGCATTCCAGTCGGTCATGGATCAGTGTTCCAGTCGGTCATGCGTCTGTGTTCCAGTCGGTCATGGATCTACATTCCAGTCAGTCATGGGTCTGTGTTCCTGTCACTCATGGGTCTGTATTCCAGCTGGTCATGGGTCTGTGTGCCAGCCAGTCATGGGTCTGTGTTCCAGTCAGTCATGGGTCTGTATTCCAGTCAGTCATGGGTCTGTGTTGTAGCCAGTAATGGGTCTGTGTTCCAGTCGCTCATGGGTCTGTGTTCCAGTCGGTCATGGGTCTGAGCTCCAGCCATTCATGGGTCTGTATTCCAGCTGGTCATCGGTCTGTATTCTAGTCAGTCATGGGTCTGTGTTCCAGTCAGTCATGGGTCTGTATTCCAGTCGGTCATGGGTCTGTATTCCAGCCAGTCATAGGTCTGTGTTCCAGTTAGTCATGGGTCTGTATTCCAGCTGGTCTTGGGTCTGTATTCCAGTCAGTCATGGATCTGTTTACCAGCCAGTAATGGGTCTGTGTTCCAGCCGGTCATGGGTCTGTGTTCCAGTCGGTCATGGGTTTGTGTTCCAGTCGGTCATGGGTCTGTATTCCAGCCGGTCATGGATCAGTGTTCCAGTCGCTCATGGGTCTGTGTTCCAGTCGCTCATGGGTCTGTGTTCCCGCTGGTCATGGGTCTGTGTTCCAGTCAGTCATGGGTCTGAGTTCCAGCCGGTCATGTGTCTGTATTCCAGCTGGTCATGGATCTGTGTTCCAGCCAGTCATGGTTCTGAGTTCCAGCCGGTCATGTGTCTGTATTCCAGTTGGTCATGGATCTGTGTTCCAGCCAGTTATGGGTCTGTGTTCCAGTCGGTCATGGATCTGTGTTCCAGTCGCTCATGGGTCTGTGTTCCAGTCGCTCATGGGTCTGTGTTCCCGCTGGACATGGGTCTGTATTCCAGTCGGTCATGGATCTGTATTCTAGCTGGTCATGGGTCTGTATTCCAGCTCCTCGTGGGTCTGTGTTCCAGCTGGTCATGGGTCTGTATTCCAGTCAGTCATGGGTCTGAGTTCCAGCCGGTCATGTGTCTGTATTCCAGTTGGTCATGGATCTGTGTTCCAGCCAGTCTTGGGTCTGTGTTCCAGCTGATCATGGGTCTGTGTTCCAGCCTGTCATGGGTCTGTATTCCAGCCAGTCATGGGTCAGTATTCCAGCCGGTCATGGGTCTGTGTTCCAGCCGGTCATGGGTCTGTGTCCCGCTGGTCATGGGTCTGTGTTCCCGCTGGTCATGGGTCTGTATTCCAGTCAGTCATGGGTCTGTGTTCCAGCCGCTCATGGGTCTGTGTCACGCTGGTCATGGGTCTGTATTCCAGTAGGTCATGGGTCTGTGTTCCAGCCGGTCATGGATCTGTATTCCAGTCAGTCATGGGTCTGAGTTCCAGCCGGTCATGTGTCTGTATTCCAGTTGGTCATGGATCTGTGTTCCAGCCAGTCTTGGGTCTGTGTTCCAGCTGATCATGGGTCTGTGTTCCAGCCTGTCATGGGTCTGTATTCCAGCCAGTCATGGGTCAGTATTCCAGCCGGTCATGGGTCTGTGTTCCAGCCGGTCATGGGTCTGTGTCCCGCTGGTCATGGGTCTGTGTTCCCGCTGGTCATGGGTCTGTATTCCAGTCAGTCATGGGTCTGTGTTCCAGCCGCTCATGGGTCTGTGTCACGCTGGTCATGGGTCTGTATTCCAGTAGGTCATGGGTCTGTGTTCCAGCCGGTCATGGATCTGTATTCCAGTCAGTCATGGGTCTGTGTTCCAGCCGCTCATGGGTCTGTGTTCCCGCTGGTCATGGGTCTGTATTCCAGTCTGTCGTGGATCTGTGTTCCAGCCAGTCATGGGTCTGTATTCCAGTCAGTCATGGGTCTGTGTTCCAGCCGGTCATGGATCTGTGTTCCAGCCAGTCATGGATCTGTGTTCCAACCGATCATGGATCTGTGTTCCAGCCGGTCATGGATCTATGTTCCAGTCAGTCATGAGTCTGTGTTACAGTCGGTCATGGGTCTGTATTCCAGCAGGTCATGGGTCTGTATTCCAGCTCCTCATGGGTCTGTGTTCCAGCTGGTCATGGGTCTGTATTCCAGTCGGTCATGGATCTGTGGTCTAGCCGGTCATTGGACTGTGTTCCAGCCAGTCTTGGGTCTGTGTTCCCGTCAGTCATGGATCTGTATTCCAGTCGGTCATGGGTCTGTGTTCCAGGGCTCATGTGTCTGTGTTCCCGCTGGTCATGGGTCTGTATTCCAGTCGGTCGTGGATCTCTGTTCCAGCCGGTCTTGGGTCTGTGTTCCCGCTGGTCATGGGTCTGTATTCCAGTCGGTCATGGATCCGTGTTCCAGCCAGTCATGGGTCCGGGTTCCAGCCGGTCATTGCTCTGTGTTCTAGCCAGTCATGTGTCTATGTTTCAGTTCCTCATGGATCTGTGTTCCATCCGGTCATGGGTCTATGTTCCAGCCAGTCATGTTTGTGTGTGCTCCAGCCAGTCTTGGGTCTGTGTTCCAGCCAGTCATGGGTCTATGTTCGAGCCAGTATTGGGTCTGTGTTTCAACCAGTCATGGGTCTGTGTTCCAGCCAGTCATGGGTCTGTGTTCCGGCCAGTATTGGGTCTGTGTTCCAACCAGTCTTGGGTCTGTGTTCCAGCCAGTCATGGGTCTATGTTCGAGCCAGTATTGGGTCTGTGTTCCAACCAGTCATGGGTCTGTGTTCCAGCCAGTATTGGGTCTGTGTTCCAACCAGTCATGGGTCTGTGTTCTAGCCAGTCTTGGGGCTGTGTTCCAGCCGGTTATGGGTCTGTGTTCCAGTCAGTCCTGGGTCTGAGCTAATGTCAGATGAGTGGGTTGTTTCTTGGTCTGCTCTCAACCCAAAGTTAGGAACGCTTTGTCCAGGGTTTTTCCAATCTGAGCCTGCGCTTGTATGAGTTTAATCTAGGGTCTGATGAGGCAGAGGAAATGGTTACAAAGATAGGGGCAACTGGATGGTAGGCCTAGAATTAGAAGCTAAGACTGGGAATGGTCAAGGATCATTGAAGTGGACTTCCCCTCAATCTTGGGGAGGGAGAGGGCAGAGATGGTGGAGGCACAGAAAGCCAGTAGAGGGGAGGGCCAGGAGTATTTTACAAAGTTCAATGTTGGTTATACGGTCACCATTAGGATAGCTTTCTATCTGAGGCTTTTTAAAATTTAATTCAAGCTTCACCATTCATCATAATGAGGTTCAAACACTTAACTCCAGAACATTAGCAAGGAGCTCTGGATTAGTAGTCCAATGACATGATGATTGCACTACCACCTCCTCATGTACTCAGAGGCAGCCCTCTTCTGAGTGGTACCACGTAATCACAAAACTGTAATGGTGCAGAAGAACGCCATTCTGCCCATTCAGTCTGTATTGGCTCCATGTGCATTTTAAATTACTGCCAAGCTCCTGTGTTTTTTTCCCCTATAAACATGGACACTTCCCCTTTAAATAATCATCCAATTCGCTCTTGAAGGATCAGTTGAAACTGCCTTCACCACATTTCCAGGCAGTGCAATCCAAATCTGGACCATGAAAAACTTTATCTTCCATTGGATTTCCTACTTTACAAAACACGTTGAAACTGTTCCCTTTGGTTCTCAATCTGTTCACAAACTGGAACACTTTTTCTCCCTATCCAGATCCTTAATGACTTTAAAAGCTTCTATCAAATTTTCCCTCCACCTTTTCCATTCAGAGGAAATCAATCCCAACTACTCCAAACCTTCCTCATAATTAACATACTCACTTCCTTTCCAATGTGTGATATCTAGAATTGTGCACAATATTTCAGTTGAGGTCTACCCAGTGTATTAAATAAGTTTATCATAACTCCGTAATGAAGCACAAATCTTTGTTTGCTTCTTGAGCAGTTTTTTTACCTGTCCTACCACCATTAATGATTAATATATGTATATACCTAAGTCTCTCAGCTCCTGACACTCTTTAGAATTGTACCTTTTATTTTATACTTTAATTTCATGTTCTTTGGATCAAAGTGTAGTACCTCATACTTCCCTGCACTGAACTTGATCTGCCACATATCCACCCACCCCATCAATTTGTCAACGTTCTGTTGAAGCTTTACGCTGTCCTCCTCACAGTTCCCAATCCTTTAACTTAAGTGTCATCAGCAAAGCTTGAAATTGTCCCCTGCACACAAAGATCTGGATCATTTAATATATCTCAACAAAGGTTTCCATCATAAGCAATGGTTTCATTACTGACCCCTGCCGTGGGCAGTATGGTGGCGCAGTGGACGGCACGGTGGCACAGTGGCTAGCACTGCTGCCTCACAGCGCCAGAGACCCGGGTTCAATTCCCGCCTCAGGCGACTCTCTGTGTGGAGTTTGCACATTCTCCCCGTGTCTGCGTGGGTTTCCTCCGGGTGCTCTGGTTTCCTCCCACAGTCCAATGATGTGCAGGTCAGGTGAATTAACCATGCTAAATTGTCCGTAGTGTTGGGTGAAGGGGTAAATGTAGGAGCATGGGTCTGGGTGGTATACGCTTCGGTGGTCGGTGTGGACTTGTTGGGTCAAAGGGCCTGTTTCCACACTGTAAGTAATCTAAAATAATTGTTGCAGGATGTTTTCCCATCACTGAAAAGTCCAGGAATTTTCCTGGCTTGCAGGAAACAAAGAGATGTCTGGATGACCTTTAAAATATTGCACCCAACCTTTGACCCTGCAAGCGCCCATTTTTCTGTCTGCGTGGTCACATGTGATTCATCTTTTAATTCACACTCCAAGTTGCTTGCGTATAAGGCAAAAAGAAAAGCAAGCAATTTGTGAAAAACCTACCACTTGCCACAACATAGTTGGTACCACTAGGACACCCACCACCATGCTTCAACTCAAAATATGGCTATTTCCAGCTATTGTAAACAGTCCAACCAGGGAAAAGTCTATACTGGACCTAGTCTTTGGAAAGGAACCCAGCCAGGTGAGTGAGGTTTCGATGGGGGAGCATTTTTGAAGTAGTGACCATAATATTGTGAGTTTTAAGATACTCATGGATAGGAATGATAGTACTCCTCAGGTGAAGGTGTTAAACTGGGAGAAGACGAACAACAACAATATTAGGCAGGAACTAGAGAATTTTGATTGGAGGCAGCTGTTTGAGGGTAAATCTCCATCAGACATGTATGAGCCTTTCAAAAGGCTGTTGGTAAGAGTTCAGGAGTGTTACGTTCCTGAGAGAATGAAGGACAGGTATGGCAAGTTATGTGAACCTTGAATGACCAGGCAGGTTATGACCTTGGTCAGAAAGAAAAAGGAAGCATAGATAAGGTCTAGGAGGATGGGAACTGATGAAGCCCTTGAAGTATATATGGAAAGTAAGAACTTAAACAAGGAGTTCAAAGGGCTAAAATGGATCATGAAAAGTCATTAGCAAACATGATTAAGGAAAATCCCATGGCTCTTTATACATTTATAAAAAGTAAGAGTGTAGCCAAGAAAAGGTTTGGCCCACTCAAGGACAAAGGAGGGAATTTATTTGTAGATCCAGAAGAGCTAGGTGAGGTCCTAAACAAATACTTTGCATCAGTATTCACTAAAGAGAAGGAATTGGTGGAGGGTGGTCTCAGGGAAGGGAGTGTCGAGTTTTTAAGCCAAGTTGCTATTAAAAAAGAAATGGTGTTGTGCATCTTAAAATGTATTAAGGTGGATAGGTCCCCAGGGCCTGATGGGATTAGCAGGAGGTGGAGGCAGCAGCGTCACATGCCCACAGTTCACTGACAGAACTTGTGAAGATCCAAATGAGAACAATGAAAGGAGACCTACTGGGAATTTTGAGATACTGTCCCAACTTGTTTTCTACCCTGGAAGGAAATACTTGCCCCCGACATTATAACTATTTTCCTGTAAGGACATGCCCAAGGGTATGATCTGACAAAATTTGATACTGAGCTAAAGAAAAATATGTGAGAATAATTGATCAAAAGCCTGGTGAGGGAGGGGACTCCAAGAAGGGTGGTGCAGAGGTATAGGAAGGGATTCACAGAGGGTGAAGGCACAAGTTTTTGTGACTTCACTCGTTTTTAACAGGGAGAATTAATGCAGAAACTGCTGTTTTGCTTATATTGAAAAAAATGCAAACTTGTACAAGCTGAGGTTACAGATCAGCAAAGCAGAAGTGTAGTTATGTGAAATCGCAACAGCTGAGGGTGAGTTCTCTTTGTGTTTGTTTCAGATTAAATACATCTTGTAATTTGTTTCTTTTGACTGTCAATCACAGAACTGTTCCATTGTTGAAGCAGGCCATGCAGCCCATCATGTTTCTCCCAGCTCCCTGAATGAGCATTGCATTAGAGAAGGGATTTATGTAAGAATAAGCAGCATTTATTTAAGTGGACTTTCTTTGTGCAGTTAGCAATCAACCTAATAAAAGTTTGCATTATTTTAAAATCGTCCAGACATAGCTATTTTACATTAATGTAAAACAACCTTAGGGTAATAAAGATGTTTATTTTGGGTTGTGACAATAATAATTATCCTGGAGTACATTGACATAAATGATTATTAGAGTGTAGACAGCAAGTTAACAGGGGAGATGATTTTCTTGAAGACATGACACAAAACTGTCAACTCACATCTTCATCCAAAAGATGTATTTGGAAAGGATTAGGGATAGTTAGCATGGCTTTATGCATGGAAAATCATGTCTCACGAACTTGATTGAGTTTTTTGAAGAAGTAACAAAGAGGATTGATGAGGGCAGAGTGATAGACATGATCTATATGGACTTCAGTAAGGCTCAATCTCCTCATGGTAGACTGGTTAGCAAGGTTAGATCTCATGAATGCAGGGAGAAATAGCCATTTGAATACAGAACTGGCTCGAAGAGAGAAGACAGAGTGTGGTGATGAAAGGTTGCTTTTCAGACTAGAGGCCTATGACCAGTGGTGTGCCGCAAGGCTCAGTGTTGGTCCACTGCTTTTCGTCATTTATATAAATGAATTGGATGGGAAATTCAGAGATATAGTTAGTAGGTTTGCATTTGATACCAAAATTGGAGGTGTAGTGGACAACCAAGGAGGTTACCTCAGAGTACAACAGGATCTTGATCGGATGGGCCAATGGGCTGAGGAGTGGCAGATGGAACTTAATTTAGATAAATGTGAGGTGCTGCATGTTAGAAAAGCAAATCAGGGCAGGACTTATACACTTAATAGTAAGGACCTGGGGACTGTTGCTGAACAAAGAGACCTTGGAGTGTAGGTTCATAGCTCCTTGAAAGTAGAGCTGCAGCTAGGTTGGTTAGTGAAGAAGGCATTTGGTGTGCTTTCCTTTAGTGGAGTTGGGAGATGATGTTGCAGCTGTTAGGCCACTGCTGGAATATTGTTTGCAATTCTGGTCTCCTTGTTGTGAAACCCGAAAGGGTTCAGAAAAGATTTACAAGAATTTTTCCAGGTTGGAGGATTTGAGCTCAAGGGAGAGACTGAATAGGCTGGGGCTGTTTTCCCTTGAGCGTCGGAGGATAAGGGGTGACCTTGTAGAGGTTTATAAAATCACGAGGGTCCTGGCTAGGATAAATAGTTAAGGTCTTTTCCCTGGGGTGGGTGAATGCAGAACTACAGATCATAGGTTTAGGGTGAGAGGGGAAAGATATAAAAGGAACCTAAGGGGCAATATTTTCGCATAGAGGGTGGTGCATGTATGGAATGAGCTGCTAGAGGAAGTGGTGGAGGTTGGTATAATTACAGCATTTAAAAGGCATCTGGATGGATATATAAGTTGGAAGGGTTGAGAGGGATATGGGCCAAGTGCTGGCAAATGGGACTAGATTAGGTCAGTATATCTGATCGACACAACTGAGTTGGACCGAAGGGTCTGTTTCCGTGCTGTCCATCTCTATGACACTAAAACTACATCTGGCAATGCCACAAATACTTATTTTATAATGATTGCATTTCTACAGTTCTTGAAAGAAGTTACCTTCAATTTACTAAAATTACAGATGTGTTATTATGTTACTTTCATATAAAGTGCACCAGACTGCCACTTCGGTCCCCAGTTTTAACCAAGGGTAAGCAGTCAGGAAGTCCTCATAGCATGGCCTCAACAAATTTGTTCTCACTCCAAAAAGAAAAGTCACTGTCGAAAGTCAAGACAAGAATGAAATATGGTAATAAGCAACAAAATTTGAAATAAATAGCAAAAATTGAAATTGACAACACAATTTTAATCATTATGAGTTGTATAGAGCCATATTTGTTAGGCATCATTGGACGCTGTGACATGGTAATATTCTGCGTGGAAATGGCAACTTCCCGCAATATCTTTCAAGGTATGTCGTTATTACACTGGAATCTCATTTGGACAATGAAATTTGAAAATCTTTCAACCTGAACTTGATCTTTGAAAGGCTGATCTAATTTAACAATTGTGTCTTACTTCGATGAAGTGTCAAGCCTTTTCATAAACTTTTAGACTGTTAAAGCAAATGCAATGAGTAAATTAGAATCATTGGGAAACCAAACTCAATGAGTAAAATCTTATTGAGCAGCCCCGAGTAGGAAATGTAAGCTTTGTCATGGCTCCTTGACTCAGACATTTCATTTATTGCCCATATCCAGGGTCCCCAGAAACATTCACAAAGGAACACCAGACACATTCCAAGGATGGCAGGACTCGCCTATAAGAGAGGTTGGGCAAACTGGACGCTCATCCTCTACCGTGTCGAAGAATGAGAGGTGATCTCATTTAAACCTACAAAATACTTAAAGAAATTGACAGGGTAGATACAGCTTAGACATTTTTCTAATTGGGGAGTATAATATCAGGGGTATAACTTAAAAATAAGGGAGATGCCTTTAGGACCGAAATGAGATTTGTTTTGACTTAGGTAGTGAACATTGCATCATATACAATTTATGACTTTATGGTGCATGGGTCAGTTAGACAAGGAGGGCCATAAAAATGATTCATCTCAGCACTGTGACATTGGACCCTGTGCCAATGAATGTGGCATAGTCATGTAACAAAAAGATATTAAGCAAGTGTCAGTGCTGCATGAGTACTAAGCCCTCCTCCTCCCAGACCTATATCACTCAGGGAAGGCACCACTGCATATAAGAGGGTTTTGCATTATATTTACAATTCAGCTCAGCCGGTCTGACAGCATCTGTGAAGAGAAATCAAAGTTAACATTTTGGGTTCAGTTCTGGGGAAGGGTCACCGGACCTCAAACATTAACTCTGGTTTCTCTTCACAGATGCTGCCAGACCTGCTGAGCTTTTCCAGCAACTGCTGTTTTTGTTTCTGATTTACAGCACCCACAGTTCTTTCAGATTTTATGATGATTTGTTCATGAATGCTTTCAACCTGTGCTCTGCCTGTGATGTAATTGCCCCTTTGAAGAGCCTTCTGTTTCTCAGAAATGGAGTCCACACTTTTGATTAGCAAACAAACAAACTCTACCACTCCAGGCAAGATCACAGCCATTTCCATTTGAGGGTAACATTTAGCACTCGACAATTCGTGGAAGGCAATGCAGTTTGCATTCGACGCTGTGAGTACCAAGCTCAGCCTGGTCATCCCATCTGATCCTCCAAGTGCCTTTCTACATGGGAGTCAGTGGACAGCCCATATTTCCTGAACAACCACTTGTTCTCAGTCACCACCTTGAACTGAGACTTCAATTCTCATCCTTACCCCTTCAGCACCATCACTGTGGTTTGGTCATTCCACCATTATGCTCCACAGTTCCCCTGTCGAAGCCATGGTAGTTTTGCCTCCCTATCACTCAACATTCCCTCAAATTATTCCCACTGTGGTGCGGAAGTCTGAGGTCCATGCTCCCACTGTAGTCCTCTGAAAATGGAAGTAAATGCCATGAACTGAGTCAGCCGCCAATTGGCACGAGTGAAACATACTGCATGGCCATGTGCAGCTTAAAATGAACATTGTCCAACAACTACCCCCCCACAGTATCCCATGTCCTCTCATTCACTACTGTCTCCCCCTTTATATGTCAAATTTCTCCCTTTCACTGCCTTTGTATCCTCTACCTTCAAGGCTGCTGCCTCTAGTCCCCTACTGTTGTGTCTCCCAAGGTCCTACTTTCCTGGGACTTTAGGCTCCATCAGATTACTTTTCTGCTTGCTCCAGTTGTGCAAGGGATAGCATCTGGGATTATGTAGAGTAGACTGCAAGCCTCCACCAGACTGATCCAATCATCACAATCTCACTTCCAGGAAAATTGAAGGGATTGAAGGCGGATAAATCCCCAGGGCCCCAGAGTTCTTAAAGAAGTGGCTCTAAAAATAATGGAGGGCAATGCAGATTGCATTGGTGGTCATCTTCCAAGAAACTACTGACTCTGGAAGAATGTTTGCAGGTTGAAGGGGAGCTAATGTTACACTAATATTCAGAAAGGGAGGTAGAGAGAAACCAGGGTAGATACAGAGAAGATGTTCCCATTGGTGAGTGCGTCCAGAACCAGAGGTTACAGTCTGAGGATTTGGGATGGACCATTTAGGACGAGATAAGGAAACATTTCTTCACCCAAAGAGTGGTAAGCCTGTGAAGTTTATTACACAGAAAGTATTTGATGCCAAAGCATTGAATGTATTCAAGGGGGCAGCTAGATATATCCTTGGGACAAATGGGACCAAAAGTTATGGGGAGAAAGCAGGATTAGGTTATTGAGTTGGATGATCAGCTCTAATCGTGATGAATAGTAGAACAGGCTTGAAGAGCCAAATGGCCTCCTCCTGCTCCTATCTTTTATGATTCTATGTTTCGATGTTTCTTGGAGTCTCCCCAACTACCAATCCATGGTCATTCAGTCCGCTGACTCTCCCCCAAACTCTGCCTGCTTCAACCAACTTGGACAGAGACGCCCCAATAATGATGACCAGAACCCTGACTGATTTGCATGCATTTCCTCAACAAGACAACCCACTAATCCCCTGACTGGCTGCACTAGACATGTACGACTGATTGTGGCCCACTCCCCAGACTAGGGAGTCTCCCTGCTATAGGAAGGCTGTTGCGAAACTTGTAAGGATTCAGAAAAGGATGTTGCCAGGGTTAGAGTTTTGAGCTATAGGGAGAGGCTGAATCTGCTGGGGCTGTTTTTGCTGGACCATCTGAGGCTGAGAGGTGACCTTGTAGAGGTTTATAAAATCACGAGGGGCATGGAGAGGGGGAATCGAACCTGGGACCCTGGTGCTGGTTAGCACTGCTGCCTCACAGAACCAGGGTCCCAGGTTCGATTCCAGCCTTGGGAAACTGTCTTTGTGGAGTTTGCACATTCTCCCTGTGTCTATGTGGATTTCCTCCGGGTGCTCTGGTTTCCTCCCACAGTCCAAAGATGTGCAGGTCAGGTGAATTGGCCATGCTAAATTGCCCATAGTGTTAGGTGCATTAGTCAGAGGGAAATGGATCTGGGTGGGCTGCTCTTTGTAGGGTCAGTGTGGACTTGTTGGGCTGAAGGGCCTGTTTCCACACTGTAGGGAATCTATTCTAATCTAATCTAATCTAATCTTTTCCTCAGGGTAGCAGAGTCCAAAATTAGAGGGCAGAAGTTTAAAGTGCGAGGAGAGAGATTTAAAAGGGACGTAAGGGGTAACTTTTTCACGCAGAAGGTGGTGCATGTATGGAATGAGCTGCCAGAGCAAGAGGTGGAGGCCTCTGGATGGGTATTTGAATAGGAAGGGTTTGGTGGGATATGGGCCAAGTCCTGGCAAATGTAACTACATTTGGATATTTGTTCAGCATGAATGAGTTGAACTGAAGGGTCTGTTGCCAAGTTGTACAGCTCTGTAACTCTGACTACAGTGAGATGGACTCCCTGACCAGACTATGCCAAGTAGATGTCTGAGCTTGACTGTCTGAAGACACTGGCCTTGTCTGTACTGGGATTGACCATAGGCCTCCTTGAGGTAACTAAGGACTACAACTTCCAACTTTGTTTCAACTTTGACATGTGACCATTTGCAGTGTCCTTATCTCACAGGGAGTGTTGATTCAGCTCACAGCCAAACTGAGGTCACACAGGAGTACTGTGTTCCTTTAAATTGTGGCTGAAGTGACAAAAAGGCGTCACAAGGCAGGAGTGCTCTGAGCATGCTAGTTGAGTGAGCGCTAAGACAGCAAGTGTGCATCCCTGATATACAGCCTTGTAAAGTCCAGGAGTTAGGACCTTGCAGCAGTTTCCGATGAAAAGTGCAAAATTTACAGAGACATAGATTCATACAACATTGAATTGGACCCCTCAGTCTAACTCATCTGCCCTAACCAGACATCCCAATCTGACCTAGTCCCATTTGCCAGCATTTGTCCCTTCGCTCTCGAAACCCTTCCTATTCATGTACCCATCCAGGTGCCTTTTAAGTGTTGTGATTATACCAGCCTCCACCAAGGCCTCTGACAGCTCGGTCCTTACATACACCACCCTCTGCATGAAAAACATTACCCCTCAGGTTCTTTTTAAATTTTTCTCTCATGTTAAACCCATACCTTCTAGTTTTGGACTCCCCCACCCTAAGAAAAAGACCTTGGCTATTCACCCTATCCAGCCCCTTCACATTTTTATAAACCTCTAAATGGTCACCTCTCAGCCTCCAACACTCCAGGGAAAAAAAGCCCCAGTCTATTCAGCCTCTCCTTATAATTCAAACCCTTGAGTCCTGGCAACATGCTTGTTAATCTTTTGTTCAGGCTCTCAAGTGTAAAAACATCCTTCCTACGGAAGGGTGACCAGAATTGAATGCCGTATTCTAAAAGTGGTCTCACCAATATCCTGTACAGTTGCACCAAGAGCCACAGGGACTCTTCCTGTTGTAGCTGTGAAAGGGATCTTGTGGGAACTTGCTGTGTGCAAATTGATGGTGATGTTCTCCACACTACCGCAGAGGTCACATGCTGGAGGAAATACCACATTGATTATGAAACACCCTGCTGAACTGAGGTTGTGAAAGCAATATTTAATGGAAGTTCGGTTGTGTACCCTGACTATTGGTAAGGAGCTGGAACAGCATTAATCCTTCAAACTGTTCTCCTATAAAATGAGATATTGTCAGTGTATCAGCGAGGCTGGTATATGCCAGTCGCCCATGGATGCTGAGTGCATGTAGCCACTGCCTTTGTGACGTTACTGTGGAGTTTCCAAGATGGAGGTCCAGAGGAGCAAGCGACAAGCTGGAGTTGCCAGGTATTCGCTCTGACAATCGTAAGGATTTCTCAACATCTCGTTTCTCACTGGAAAATTGATAGAAAAGAAAAGTTAAAAGACACATAACACCAGGTTATAGTCCAACAGGTTTATTTAGAAGTACTAGCTTTCAGAGCACTGCTCCTTCATCAGGTAGCTGTGGAACAGGGTCATAAGACATAGAATTTACAGCAAAAGATTACAGTGTCATGCAGCTGAAATGATATATTGAGCAAACCTAGATTGCTGTTAAGTCTTTCATCTTTTAGAATGGGTTGCAGGTTTCAGTTCATTAACATGTAAATCCCAGAACTTCTTTTAAGTCACATTCTCTAGATAACTTACGATTTATAAAAAAAAGGTGGCATCTCAGCTCAGACAATGTACTAAAGGTGTGAGTTTAGAGTCTGTCTGTATCCCAATCTTTCCAAAGTAGGAATCTATAAAATATTACATGGATTGGCTGCTTGCATTGACTGCCTACAGATTGTGCATCTTTTGAGCAAAATGGAAGGTATCTGCAAATATAATTCTGCAAATGCAAATTCACCCCATAGACTTTGCACATTTGCACAGAGATAGCACATTTTGGCAATCATTTGGCCAGTGATATGAGAAACTGCCACCAATTTCCCTGTCTGATCACCATTGAGCTCCCTCTATCTATGATTGCAATGTTTTGTGAACTTTCCCATTGCTTTGCCCCACCATTGAGACTCAATTTATAGTTGAAAAGTGTGGTGCTGGAAATGCACAGCTGGTCAGGCAGCATCCGAGGAGCAGGAGAATTGACATTTCAGGCATAAGTTCTTCATCAGGAAGGAGGAGGGAGTGAAGGGGGCGATGAGATATATAGGAGGGTGGGAGTGGGGCTGGAGGGAAGGCAGCTGGGCAGTTGATAGATAGATGTAAGTGGGAGATGATAGTGATAGGTTGGAGGGGAGGGTGGAGCAGATAAGTGGAAAAGAAGATGGACAGGTAGGACAGTTCAAGAGGGTGGTGCCAAGTTGGAGGGTTGAATCTGGGATGAGGTGGGGGAGGGGAGATGAGGAAATTGGTGAAATTGATGTTGATGTGGATGGAGGGTCCCACCCTAATCAGCATTCCGCAAGACCATTTCTTCCGCGACTCCCTTGTTAGGTCCAAGCACCCCACCATCACCACACCCCCCCCACCCCTCCCACTCCCCCCACCAACCCAACCTCCACTACCAACACCTTCCCTCACTGCTGCAAGAGCTGTAAAACCTGCGCCCACACCACCCTCCATCCAAGGCCCCAAGGGATCCTTCCACACCTGGCAGAGATTTTCCTACACATCCAAACACCCCATCTACCATGTCCATTGCTCTCGATGTGGCCTCCTCTACACTGGGGAGACAGGACTCTAATTTGTGGCATGTGTCAGGGAACATTTCTGAGACACATGAATCAAACAGCCCCACACCCTATGGCAGACCACTTCAACTCCCACTTCCACTCCTCCAAGGACATGCAAGTTCTGGGCCTCTTCCACTGCCAAATCCAAGCCACCCAATGCCTGGAGGAAGAACGTCTCATCTTCCACCTTGGGACCTTCCAATCACATGGGATCAATGTCAATTTCACCAGTTTCCTGATCTCCCCTCCCCCCACCTTATCCCAGAACCAACCCACCAACTCAGTACCATCCCCTTGAACCGTCCTACCTGCCCATCTTCCTTCCCACCTATCCACTCCGACCTATCACCATCACCCCACCTGCATCTACTTATTGCCTTCCCAACAACTATCCCCCCCAGCCGCCTTCCTATTTATCTCCCAGTCCTCTTTCCCACCACCTGCCCCCACACACCACATTCCTAATGAAGGGATTATGCCTGAAACACCGACTCTTCTGTATCTCAGTTGCTGCCTTTCCTGCTGTGCTTTTCCAGCGCCACATTTTTTGACTCTGATTTGCAGCTCTCTTTCTCAGAGTTACTTGAACTTTATAGTTCTCAAGTTTATGACTTTCATTCCTAAGTCCCAACCTTTTCACCACAAATCTCTTATCCTTTTAAAACTCAGCTATTTGATGAAGCTTTTAGATCACCTCATTACCTTGTCAACTATCTACTTTCTTTTTGCCTCCCTCATTCCTTCATGAAATTACATGAAATGTATTTTCTGTGTAAATGGCAATTGTCTTCTTAACGATGTATTATGAAAATTAATTCACTTGGTTATAAACAAGTTAATAAATTATGTTTTATCCTGATCTAAAGAGGTAAAGAACTTTCTGGCAATTCACAATGTGTCGTCACAAATATGACGTTGTGAACGATTCCTGTTTAGCATTCCTTCCAGAATACGTATGTGGTTAAGCTCTAATGCCAAACAGAGACACTCTTCACAAGCATGCTATAATGTTCCATGCAAAGGGTACACCTCTCTGTACGGTGTGTTTATATAAATATGATCAATTCAATAATCATGAACATAACTATACATTTAATCCCATCTTCCAGTGTTGACATCAACCTTTCCTTATGTGGTTTGCCATCTGTTATGGGTGTCAGGTTTAGCTTCCATCCTATTTTTGACTTTCACCTCACTAGTCAAAACAAAACCATGGAAAACATACCTATAATTTCATAATCTGTGCTATCAGTGGCCATGGCAGGAAACTAGATGCGTTACTTTAAAGACCAATCCTTGAATTGTACATAACAGCAAAAATCAGACTTGAGTTTCAGGAACAACTTGGTGTTTCACACTGTTTCTCCTTGGACAATGAACCTATTGGCAACACAACTTGGCCTTGCGCAAACAAATTATTGTTGCATTGAATGTTGAAGGCCAACAAATTAATAAATAACTATGTAAACAATAGATATTTGTACAGCAGCTCTCACCCATGCTTGGGCTTGTGTCTGTGAATCAACCCACAGAGACAACATCTGACAAGGTTTTTCTGAAAACCACTGTGCTACACTGATCATCTGCACATTTCCATTGCCTTGTCCTGATCTTGCATACAGATTACTGAGATTAATCTTTTTTAAGGTTATTAACTGTGCTCATTCACCTAAGTTGCTGACGACACAAAGGTAGGTAGGAAAGTGAGTTGGTGAAGAGGACCTCCCACCAAGGCTCATGATCTACCACGCTTAGCTTTTCCAGTCAACAACTCTCACCCATCTCATCCTCCACCACTACTTTCCCTTCCTGTCCTCTGGCTAAAAAGCTATGCACTCCATAGAGTCTGGCAGCTTCCAAGCAAGCACAAAGTCAGTGAACACTAAGAAATGAAGCTAAGAGCTATAAGATACATCCTGAGTAGGTACACAAGATGCTGTGTTTCCCTGTGCCTAAAGTGACCAGGCAGGAACCTGCAGGTCAAAGGTACCCCTCAGCCACAAAGTGAAGTTCTGAATGGCTAAAGTAGATTCTGAGTTGGTCCAAGATCAGCCATGATAATGTGGGGAGGTTGGTCGTTTGTCGATGCTGACTTCAGTTTGGGGGCAGTCAGTGCCCATAGAAAATGCCAAAAGATGTTGGTCAAGAGACCTGAACATGGAGTCCCTAAAGAGGTGATTCGCGATCTGCATCCATCAGGTAACTGCTCTGACTTGACTGTCAGAATTGATGCCCTCTAGTTTCTCATCGGCACATCGGAGAATTGTAACCTACATTTAAATGAGGCAAGATTAACGAATGATGAAATACAAATGCATAGATATAAGGTTTTCATCAATTGTTGGTGAGTGTCTTACTTTGGCATTGAAAAGTCCTGTTTCCACTTTAAGCATGCCTTCCATCATGTATGACACAATCACCTTGCTAAATGAAACAGACTTTAAACAGATCAAGCAGTTCAAGTTTGGGTATCCATGATTCTCAGCAGCATTGAATTACATTCAGTCACAAGCTATAACCCATTGTGCAGCATATTCCCCCACTTTATCATTACCATCATGCCAGAAGATCAATCCTAGTTCCATGAAGAGTACTGGAGGGCATACTATTAGCAGCAGCAGTCATTCCTAAAAGTAAGGTGTCAAACTCACAAAGCAACAACACGGGACTATTTGCATGCCAAACAGTAGTTCCAACCTAGTTTAATGCATCAGGTGCTCCCGTCGTGGTCTTCTCTACATCAGGGAGACCAAACGTAAACTTGGGGAACAGTTCACTGAGTATCGTAGCCAGGTCTGCAGGGGTCGACCGGACCTCCCAGTCACCACCCATTTCACCTCCCCGAACCACTCCCTCTCCAACATGGCCATCCTTGGGCTTCTCCATTGGCAAAACTAACCACAGCTCTTAATGGAGGAACAACACCTCATCATCTGCCTGGGCACCCTACAGCTCAGAGGACTCAACGTTGAGTTCCCCAATTCCAAAAAGCCTCCCTCCCCATTCCCCAACTCCCTTCCCAGCCTCTCCCCACTCCCTTCCATTGCTCCCTGCCACCAACAGGATTCATCCCTCCCATTAACCAACCAGGTCGTACCCTCAACTGGTCTTCATCTATCCTCACTTCGCCACCCCTTTATCTGTAGCTCCCATCACACCCACTCCTGAAGAAGGGTTACATCCAAAATGTTGACTTCTCCACCTCCTGATGTTGCCTGGCTTGCTGTGTTCTTCAAGCCTCCCTGCCTGTCTACTTTGGATTCCAGCATATGCAGTTTTCTCTTGTCTCTAAACAGTAAAAGCAGCACACAGTACTTAGAGCTTAGTGGTTCTACAAACAAAGGATTACATCTGAGGTGTGAGGTCCTGACATAGCCAGTCATGAATGGTGGTGGGCAGTTAAACAATTCGGTAGAGGAAGAGGCTTGTACAAATATCCTCATCCTCAATGATGAGGGAGCTCAGCACGTAAGTGAGAAAGACAGGATGAAGCATTTACAACAATCTTTAGTCAGAAATGCCAAGTGGATGATCTATCTTAGCTTTGTCCAGAGAACAGATATCAGTCTTCAACCAATTTGGTTTACTCCTCATGGTATCAAAAAAACACTTGGAGGCAATGGATACTGCAAAGGTAATGGGCACTGACAACATTCCACCATTACTTCTGAAAACTTGTTTTCCAGAACTAGCTGTGATCCCAGACAAGCTATTCCACAGTGACGTCTGAGGAAAATCTAGGTAAGTTCTGTCCACAAAGAGCAGGACAAATCCAATTAGTGTCCAGTCAGTTTACTCTCAATCATCAGCAAAGTGACGGAGAAGTGTTGGCAACGCCATCAAGTATCCTTGGCTCTTGACTTCATTACAGCCTTGGTCCAAAGCAGCTAAATTCAAGAGTTCATGTGACAGTAACTGCCCTCATCATCAATGCAGCACTTGATCAAGTTTGAGTCAACGTGAATCAGATGGAAACCTCTCCACTAGTTGAAGTTAAGTCGACTGTATAGGAAGATGGTCGAGGTTGTTGGCTCATCTCAGCTCCAAAACATCTCTGCAGGAGCTCCTCAGGGTAGTGTCCTCAGCCCAACCACCTTCAGCTACTTCATCAATGAACTTCCTTCCATCACAAAATCAGCGGAGGGGATGTTCATCAATGACTGTATAACGTTTAGTACTATTCACAACACTTTGGATTCTGATCCAGTCTATGTCTATATGCAATAAGACCTGGATAGCATCTAGGCGAGGGCTGTTACATGACAAGTGACATTCACGCCACACACATGCCAGATACACAGAAAAGTCACTACCTGCAAGCTTCCCTTGATGCCATACATTTTCCTGATCTGCAATCATATTGCCATTGCTTAAGTGTTGCTAGGTCAAAATCTTGGATCTCCCTCGCTAAGAGCATTGTGGGTGTTAGTACACTCCGAGAACTGCAGAAGTTCAGGAAGGTATCTCATTACCACCTTTGGGAATGGGTAATAAATGCTGGCCTCGACAGCGATACCCACGCTCAATGAATGAATAAAAGGAAAATACCTTTTTTTTGAAAATGAATCATTAATTAATTAAATACTAGCCATGCATATCCAACATCAAACCTTTCAAAGTTTTTCACCAATCCATACAAGTCAACCTCTTCTTTATACCTTTATGATTTCCCTTATTTAGATTTCAAACTCAAATTCATAATGAACTACATTTTTTCAAATTTAATGAAAATTTCCATCATACTATGGTAACAATGCCCAAAGGTTCTTTTACAACAAGATTATTCAGGAGCTCTTCCTAATTGCATATCTACAAGAGTATATGACCTTATTGGTCCAAAAAAACATTTTCAATACATTCCAGGAATTTCTCCCCCACAGTCTTGGTGCTCATGTGGTTTGCGCAGTTTAGAAGTAAATTAAAGTCACCCATGACTAAATTCCCCTTGCTACATGCATCTCTAATTTCCTGATTTAATACCTTGCCCTGTTATAGTCAGTACTGCCATATTGTCTTTTCCTTTTTGTCTATTCTTCCTGAATGTTGAATACTCTTTAATATTCTATTCCCAGTCTTTATCATTGTGCAGTCACACCTCCATAACTGCAATTAAGTCATACCTATTTACTTCTACTTGCACTATCAATTCACCTAGATTAATGCAAATGTCACATACATTTAAGTAGAGTGTCTTTACTTCTGCCATTTTAACACTATTACATAATTTAACTCTGGGTGACTTTAGGATTTGTTTCTGCTGCTTTCCACTTTCATCAGTTTTACTTTCTCCCATTGTTAGCTTTGCTTTTCTCCTATCTAAATTATCTCTCAGGTTACCATTCCTCTGGCAAGCAACCCACCCCAGCAATACTAGCAGTCTCCCTGCAAGGATATTAGTACCAGTCCAGTTATGGTGTAATTCGTCCAACCTTTACAGGTCCCACCTGCCTCAGAACTAGTTCCACTGCCTCAGATGTCCAAAGCCCTCCATCCTAAACCATTTTTCCAGCCACGTGTTCATTCACCCAAACTTCCAATTTCTGTATTCATAAGCTGGTAGTGCTAGGAATAATTCTGAGATTACTGTCTTAGATGACCTGCCTTTCAATTGCTTGCCTATCTTTCTAAATGCTGTTAGGACCTCACCCTCCTTGCTACTCTTTGTCATTAGTACCAACATTGGCCATGACCTCTAGGTCTTCACCCTTTCGAAAAGAAAGTATTGCAACTGCTCCATGACAACCTTGACCCTGACTGCAAGGAGGCAACATTCCACTCCAACAATAACCAAAGAAGTGTCTGGTTAACTATAATAGTAAGTAAGTTTAGAGCTGTCTGAGTCCCCACCTCTAACTCAGAGTCAAAGGCTTCATCAGAGAGACCTGAGGAGAAGTGCAAGCTTTCCAGGTACTGCTCTCCGAATGAGCGCCCAATGAATACCTCTGGTCATAGATCCAGTCCCCAACAATTTGGCGATTGAAAGATCTGGGCTAGTGTTTTTTTTTGCTGCGAGAAGAGTACAGAGTGTAAAAGTTAGGAATTACACGTTTAAATATAAAGGTCAATTGCATATGTTCTTTTATTTAGACTTAACACTGAAAATATTGGAATGGTTATGTTGACATTCAGAACTGATTTTTCACCTCTACAAATTCTTTTAAGACAATTAAGAGTAAATTGTGCAATGAAAGAGAGCTAAAAGGTGAGAAATCAACACAAATATCTAAATTATTTAAAATCGGTTGTTCAGGTCTGATCTCAACATCCTAGACATTTTACAAAAGAAACTTCACAAAATTATGAAATAACTATGATTTTGTGAAATGTAAAAGGCAGTTAGAGAAGCATCTGAGAAGAGACCAGCTTCTGGGCAAAGGCAGAAATGACAGGATAACAGGATGAGCTGAGCTGCTCTTTTACAAAGCGAGCACGAACACAAGTCCTCCAGCCTCTTTCATAGCTGTAGCAAAATTTAGTGTTTTGTATTGGCAATATAACTATTTTACAGCTTTGCAGAAAGGTTTAACAATTTGGATTAATGCTGGAAGAACACAGCAGCCCACATGACGTAGGCTAACACCCAAAATATGAATTTATCTTTTACTTCCCAATGCAGGCTGGATTTCTTGTATTTTCATTTGAACACAATAGTTCAGGATTATAAATACAGTCAGCTGTCATCTCCACCGTCATAAGAGCAGGTCTTCTTGAGAAATCTGGCATTTTCTGGTTAATCATTTGCTGACAGGAATTTGAATTATTACCCAAAGTAAACTGAACAGAATTGAAAATCCTGCAAGTTATCTTTTACTCAGCTTAACAGATTTTTATTACATTATTGTTGTAAAGTTTCATAGCTGTGGAAGTGCCAATAAGGATTAGCAATTTATAGTTTACTTTCTTAACATTCCCAAACCATACACTACTTCTAGACTGAGAAGGCAGGTCTTTGCTTTCCTTAACATTGCATGGAGACAAATGCATGTGACTATGGTCAGTCAGAATAAAGCTGGTAATAGTGATAGCGATGATCAATTGTTGAAGCTGTGTAAGAGGATATAAAGTAATTATAGTTGCAAGGGCGACATAAAGAACCTAAACATGGAAAGAGACAACAATGAATCCAGCTGAATCCAAGTCCTGGATGAAAAGTAAGTGTTGCAGCAAGGGTAGTATCAAAGGTTTTTACATTTGAGTCTGAGGCTTCCAGTATTAAAAATGGTGAGATTTCTCGCTCAGTGCTATCCCCAACCCTGTCCAACATATGTACAAATGACCTGGCAAACATCATAACCTATAAGTTCATGCATGCTGATAAATTTTTTTGCCTCACCCAAGATACATACTTTTGCACCCTCGTCCAGATCCTTAAGTTGGATAATACAAAGATGGTGGACTACCACAGGATTGAATAATGTTATGAAGAAATTGAATCCTGCAAGCAACTTTCCCTGATTAAATATGCAGGCTGATGGATAATCAGTTTGGGTTCCTGAGGGACAAAGTGGATGTTACCATTTCAAAAAAACAAATTCCCAATTTAGTGCCACCACCCTAGATGCAGTAGTCAGACAGGTAGGGATCAGGAAGTATTCTCAAGTGAACACCCATAAGGAATTGGAATATATGGCAAAAGCAAGTTCATTTACTGACATAAATTTTTTACAATGTATAACTAGTCACAAGGTATAACTAAGAGGCTAGAAAGATTGGTCAGATCATGTGTCAATGTTAAGAAGAGCAAAGACATAGACAAATTTTGTTTTACGGTATATGATGAGGACCTGGTTGATAAAGTGTAGAGCTGGAAAACGCACAGCAAGTCAAGCAGCATCAGAGGAGCAGGAGAATCAACATTTCAGGTCGGAACATCTCGTCAGGATAGACCTCACTATCTCCGAGGACCTGGTTGGGGCACACTTAAGGAAAATGCTGGTGATTATGCATACAGGGATGCTTATTGCACTGGCAGAAAAGCCAACTATCCTCTAGGCATTAGCCAGGAGCATGGAGGAGCCCATGACATAGGGCATTGCATGCATACCGACATAGAAACTAGGAGCAGGACTTCTTGGCACTTTGAGACAGCTTTGCCAGTCAGTAAGATCATGGCTGATCTGATTAGTCCAGAATAAACCTCAGATAAACTTTCACACCCTGGCATTTCTAGAATCTATCTACCTCTGCTTCAAAATTATTAAGAGTCTGCTTTCACTGCCTTTTGAGGAAAAGTGTTCCAAAAACCCAGAGATATTTTATACATGCAGAGGTTCTTGATTTTAAGGCTTTATGATCACAGCTAATCGTGGGCAGTTGACAACTTGTAGCAATTTTGTGATACGTTATGGAATTTGTTAAGAAGCAGCAGTTTAGATGTGAAACATCAGTTAATTAGATAAAGGAAGCATACAGCTGTGACAACTGGGGATTGTTCACTGATACCAGAGAGCACCCAGGCAGTTGGTGCAGAGCGTGTTGGCCTTGTTAAGGTTTGAAGGGAGCATCCTACTCTCGAGTCAAGGTGTATTGGGAAACATTTCCCTGGGTCTTCTGCCTCTTCTACTGGCCCATCTTCCATCTGGAGAAGGTAGCTCTCTTTGGAATACCTGATGAGGACTGTCCAGTGAGGAACACCCTCTCTGCCCCTCAGTACTTGTTGAAATCCCCTAGTTTTGAGGGCTACTAACTTTTTTGAACCCTTTTGACCGTAGGACAGCTACTCGTAACTTGAGATGAGCATTGTTCACCTTCCCGTTTCCTTTGGAAGGTTAGTTTTCATTCCTTCTAAGAACAAAACCTTATTATTTTTAACAATAATACACGAACAATAGGGTATTGTGTTACCCAACAAATCATTGGTTTATACTGGTAGAAGGCTAGGAACTCATATACGACAGTTAAATGAGTTCTCACTCAACAGAGAAAATACTAAATATGGAACATTTGTGAGAACACTGTTTTAAATGGGACCCTAACTTCCACCAAAGGGAGGTGTTGGGTGACCATTTACCTAATGACCAGTTAATGACTATTTAAGGGCCTCCTTCACCATTGTTGCTTGGATTTAAACTGTGGTGTGGGAAGACAGCACCAGGTGACATGACTGGACCAGATGCACTCCCTTTACAAACATCCTATCCCATCAGTGACTTCCTGAAAGGTATTGCCCTCAGTGATTCTCCCCACCATACTAGCCTGTCAATCCTTGCCTCCAACCCTACCTTGCAGCAACTCGCTCTGAACTTTGTCAGAGCTCTTGTCTGCTCTTCTTTAGGAAACTGCTGCAATCTCACATATGGCCACTACTCCCAGTAGGGCAAGAGAAATGCCAGGCATATGATTGGTCAACAGCTGGGACATCCTCTGTTTTGGGGTGAGGAGACAACATGCAGCTCAGTAAAGGCTCAATGGCCATCAAACAACCGCAGAGCAAGTCAGTCAATAATCAGCAATAACCATATTATTTCAACCAGGCCACCCTCAAGAGTATGATGCCAATAGATGAGTAGAATCGCTAACAATAACTCATCCCTCCCTGATGAGCTCAAAACATTTTATGCTCGTTTGAGCATAACGTCAGTGAAATGATGTCTCCTGGCCCAACAGCCTCAGGTGTACCTGTTCCCACAGTGACTGCTGCAGACCTCAGATCAACCTTCTTGAGAGTGAGCCCAGGGAAAGTGACTGGCCTGGATGGAGTCCCCGGCTGTACACACAAACCCTGCTTGGACCAGCTGGCAGGAGTATCTGCAGATATCTCTAACCACTCCTTATTACAATGTGAGGTTCCCATTGCTTTGCAAAGACCACTGTCATTTCGGTGCCTAAACAAAATCAGGGAATGTACCTTAATGACAACATTACAAAGTGCTTCAAAAGGTTAGTAATGGCACATATCAACACCAGCCTCTCAGACTGTCTAGGTCCACAACAATGCACCTATTGTAACAGTAGGTCCATGGCAGACACCAACTCCCTGGTCCTATACACACTCTGGAACTTCCGGATAACAAAGACAGCTGCGTCAGCTCCTACCTAATAACTTTATCTCCACTTTCAGCACCATGATTCCAACCAAATGCAGCTCCAAGCTCCCAGACCTAGGACTCTGTTCCCCCCTCTGCAACTGGATTCTCGACTTCCTGACCCGTAGACTGCAATCAGTAAGGATAGGCAACAACACCCCCTCCACAATAACCTTTAACACTGGTGCCCCACAAGGCTGTATTCTCAGCCCCTTACAAAACTTCTTTTACACTTACGACTGTGTGGCTAAATTCAGCTTTAACCCCATCTCCAAATTTACTGATGATACCATCATAGTGGGTTGGATCTGAAACAACGACGAGACAGAGTACAGGAAAGAGCTGGACAGCTTAGTGGCATGGTGTAAAGATAACAATCTCTCCCTTAATGTTAGCAAAACAAAGGAGCTGGTCATCACCTTCTGGAAACACAATGGAGGACACATCCTTGTCTGTATCAATGGTGCTGAGATGGAGGTGGCCGAGAGCTTCAAGTTCCTATGAGTAAATGTCACCAACAATCTATTCGGTCCTTCCACATTGGCGCTCCAGTCAACAAAGCCTCGAAAGCTAAGAAAATTCAGCATGTCCACAATAGGTCTTACCAATTTTTATAGATACACCATAGAAAGCATTACTCCAGTTGCATTACAACTTGGTATGACAACTGCTATGCCCAAGATCACAAGGAATTATAGAGAACATGAATGCAGCCCAGTCCATCACAAAAACCAGCCTTCCTTCCATTAACTCTATCTACACTTCCTGCTACCTTTGGAAAGCAGCCAATATAATCAAAGACTCCTCCCACTCCAGTTATACTCTCTTCCATCCTATTCCATTAGGCAGAAGATACAAAAGTTTGAAAATACATACCAAATGATTCAAGAATAGTTTCTTCCCCACTGTTATCAGGCTTATGAATGGACCCCTCATATATTACAATTGATCTTTCATTGCACCTACTCTGTAGCTGTAACTATATATTCTACATTCTGTTCTATTACCCTGATGCACTTAGGTAAGGTCTGGTTTGTCTGGTTAGCACATGAAACAACATTTTTCACTGTATCTCAGTATATGTGCCAATAATAAATCAAATCAAATCAGCAGTTAGTCTCTGATTTAAGATGGGGGAAGAGTTGCAGAGACCCTAATCCCAACTTAAAATTTATGTCTTAGGATATTATGTGCTGTCCAGTTGTCATATTATCAAATAGGATGGAGCACCGAAGAAGGTACAGAGAAGGATTACAAGGATGATACCTGAACTGTGAGAATATACATATCAGAAAATGATGACATTCTGGGTCTCCCCTGAAAAGAATAGCTGAATTGCGACTTAATAGGGGTTTTTAAAGCTATGAAAGACTTTGCTTGCGTTGAAATAAGGAAAATGCTTCCCCGACTGGAGTAAAGCATTTCTAGATAGCCACCAAGAAATCCAATGGAAACTTAAAAACAACTTCTTCACATAAATAATGGAAAACATGTGGAACTCTCTGCCACAAGGAGGTGTTGAAGTGAACAGAACAGATGTATTCAAAGGGAAATGGGAAAACATATGAAGAAAAATGGAATAAATAATTAGTTACAGTGGTGTATTTAGATGAGAATGATGAAGGGTATGAAAGCAAAATACCACAGTTGCTGAAGATTTGAAACAAAAACAAAAAGTACTGGTGAAACTCAGCAGGTTTGGCAGCATCTGTAGAGAAAGCGAGGAACAGAATTAATATTTCAAGTACAATATGACTCTCCTTTGGACTGAAGAAGAGTCATAAGACACGAAAAGCTAACTCTGTTTCTCTCACTGCAAATGCTGCTATTGATGAGATGATTTGATTGGGACGTAAACACTGATGTGAGCTGGTCATACCCAATATTTTAATGGTCCATTTATCATGTAAGTCTATGTAAAGCAATCTGGTAATGAGCAGGTCATTGTTTTGGGATATCGTAATCAATAACATTGTCTCCTTTGGGCTTTCCTTCCCTGTCTAAATACCTTTTGAGCATATTCACATGATACGCTCTGTGGGATTTCTTTCTGTCTGGAGTTCTTATTAAATAGTTCACCTCACTCAATTTCTTTTTGACTTAATAAGGCCCACTAAACCTTGCTTTTAAAGGTTCACCTATCACTGGAAGCAATACCTTATCCCCGATAGCGAAATTGGGAGCTTTTGATTTCTTGTCTGCTTCCCATTTCATTGTATGCTGTGATTCTATTAAATGCTGTCTAGCCAGCTCCCCCGCTCTATTTAATCATTCCACAAAATTTGACACATATCAATTTGACTTAACAATTTCTCCTTAATCAATTTTAATGGTCCTCTCACTTCATGTCCAAAAATGAATTTAAATGGACTGAATTTAGTCGATTCATTTGGTGCAACTCTGATGGCAAAAAGTACAAATGGAATTCCCTTATCCCAATCACTGGGATTGTCTGGACTATAAGCCCTCAATATGATCTTTACTGTCTGATGCCTTCTTTCTAGCACTTCCTGCGACTCTGGATAGTACCCAGTAGGTTTGAATTGTTTTATTCCAAAGCTATCCATAACTTCCTTGAATAATTTTAATGTGAAGTTTGAACCGTTGATCTGATTGTATCTCTGTGGGTAGTCTGTATCTAGTGAAACGTTTGAGTAATTCCTCTAGAATCCTTTTAGCTATGATATTGCATAATGGAATGGCCTCTGAAAATCTAGTGGACACATCCATATTGTTAACAAATACTGACTCCTACTTTTTGTTTTAGGTAGGGGTCCTACACAATCAATTAAGACTCTTGGAAAGGGTTCCTCAAATGCAGGAATAGGTATTAAAGGTGCGAGTTTTATTACTGCCTGTAGTTTTCCAATTACCTGGCATGTATGGCATGTTTGGCAAAACTCGCCTGCATCCCTGCGCAATCCAGTCCAGTAAAAATGTTTTTGTATTTTAGCTTGAGTTTTTCTCTCTCCTTACTGACCCCCTTGTGGTAGCTCGTGTGCCACTCGCAACATCTCCTTGCTATAACCCATTGGCAATGCAACTTGATGAACTTCTGCCCATTTCTCATCTGCCTGATTATATGATGATCTCCATTTCCTCACTAAGACATAATTTTTAAGATAACATTCAGGGATACATTTGGATTCTTTTTTCTGTGTATGTCTTCTGATACAATTGCTTTAAATTTTCATCTTTCTGCTATAACTCAGTTAATTTCTCTGAGCTAAAGATGTCTGCCGTATCAGCTATCTGTTCCTGGCTTGTGTCAATTATTTGATCTGCTAATTCCACTTCAACTTGCTTATCTGTTCTCTTTGATCTCTCCCACTTCAACTGGTGACTTTGTGACCTCGTTACCACACAATCAGGATGCATCCTGCAATAGTTCAGTTGCCTAAGTTTCCATTGGCTTTTCAACCACAGTAAGCACCACTCCTACCTGTGAACTCACTATATCATTAGCAAGGATGAATTGTATTCCTGGAGCTGAGAATTTGTCAGGTCCTCCTACCATGACTTCTCCACTCTTCACTGGACACTCTAACCTCACTTCACATAATTGAGCACTTCTTGTCTGACCGCGAATTCCCATTACTAGCACCTTTTCTGGCTATAGAGGTACATATCTCCTCATCTTTCAGCAGCTAGGATTGGGAGGATCCTGTCTCTCTTAATACTCTAACCTTTTTGCCTGCTGTTCCTGGCCTATGCAAGTAAACTTCACAGGTATATGGTTGAAGAAGATCTGGCACTTCCTCCTTAACCAATCTCCGATCAGCTTGTACATTTTGGTGCAGCTTTCTCGCCTCCACTGTGCTTTCCATTACCACTCTAACAAAATTCACTGGCTTATTCTGTTTTCCTACATCTGGCTTCCTGGTGCTTTTGCTAACCCACCAACACTGTGATTTCACATCACCTACTTTACTGCAATGAAAATACCTGGGTTTTTTTTTAACTTCTCTTTCCTGTTCAAGGCTTTCCTCTTACCCTGTGGTCAGTTATCCTTATGATCTTCACCAAGATCTACCTTTCTCTTTCTATGCGAGGATTTCTCTTTTCCCCAATTTCTATCCCTCACAGATTGAAATTGATTTTGGAAGCCAAACTTTGGTTTATGGACCATCTCATAATCACCAGCCATTTCAGCTGCTAATCTCGCCATTCTAACTTCTCCACATGAGTTCGCACTACTTCACAAAGTGAATCTTTGAACTCCTGTCTAAGTGCCAATTGCTGAAGTCTTTCTCCTTTTCCTATCTCTGCTTTTCTTTTTCTCTCTCTCTCTTTCTTTTTGTTCTGCTGAAGTGATCTGTTCTTTTTCTCTTTCCTCTGCTTTTAATCATAATTTCTTGTCTTTTGCCTCTATCTCAAGCTGCTTCATTTTCAATTGAATTTTAGCCATCTCTAAAGCTTCTGATGGTATTACCAGCGAATTTAAATGCTGAGCTATTGCTCTCCTTTCCTCATGGAAGGAGACAGCTCCAACTCCAGTTTGTCTGCTCATTCCAGCAGCTTGGCCTTTATCACCTTTCAGTAAACCCCCGAAACCACCTCTCAACCCCCAGAAATCTCTGGGCGCCTGAAAGAGCCATTGCTATCCCAAGCACTGTTTAAACCAACTGAATTCAATACCCTGTACAAAAGACACTAACACCTATCACTTGCTGCCTTCCAGTCCAACAAAACTAATCTCAAATTGAAACTATAGAACAAATCCTGCAAAACACCCCCAATTTGTTATGGACCAAGCCAGACCCTCTCAAAGCATTTCAAGAATTTGGCCCAGAAGTGGTTATTTCAAGAGAGATGCTACTGGGCAAACAATTTAGTTTTAAACAAAACAGAATTTATTTACCAGATTACCAAATGAAACACAAACAAAAGAAAACAGAATACCGAATAACTTAACCTAATCAAAGACCCAACAGATCATCCCAACCTAATCATCTGTTCCCAATACTTGCAACAATCCCCATAAACACCCCTTGGCACAAAAGGTAAAATCAAACCCAGGGTCTGACAGGAGAGATGTCAGAGACAGAGGAGGATCAGCCTGGACCTGCTTCTTTGGGTCCAGTAGCTTTTACATCTGCCTGACTGCTGCCACCTCCAAACAGACCCCACCACCAGGGATATATTTCCCTCCCCACCCCTTTCTGCCTTCCGCAAAGACCGTTCCCTCCGTGACTACCCACACCCCCCTACGACCCACCCTCCCATTCTGGCACTTTCCCCTGCCACCGCAGGAACTGTAAAACCTGTGCCCACACCTCCTCCCTCACCTCTATCCAAGGCGCTAAAGGAGACTTCCACATCCATCAAAGTTTTACCTGCGCACCCACTGATATCATTTATTGTATCCGTTGCTCCCGATGTGGTCTCCTCTACATTGGGGAGACTGGGCGCCTCCTAGCAGAGCGCTTTAGGGAACATCTCCGGGACACCCGCACCAATCAACCACACCATCCCGTGGCCCAACATTTCAACTCCCCCTCCCACTCTGCCAAGGACATGGAGGTCCTGGGCCTCCTTCACCGTCACTCCCTCACCACCGGACGCCTGGAGGAAGAACGCCTCATCTTCCGCCTCGGAACACTTCAACCCCAGGGCATCAATGTGGACTTCAACAGCTTCCTCATTTCCCCTTCCCCCACCTCATCCTAGTTTCAAACTTCCAGTTCAGCACTGTCTCCTTGACTTGTCCGGGCTTGTCCGACCTGCCTAGCTCCTTTTCCACCTATCCACTCCACCCTCTCCTCCTTGACCTATCACCTTCACCCCCTCCCCCACTCACCCATTGTACTCTATGCTACTTTCTCGCCACCCCCACCCTCCTCTAGCTTATCTCTGCACACTTCAGGCTCACTGCCTTTATTCTTGATGAACGGCTTTTGCCCGAAACGTTGATTTCGCTGCTCGTTGGATGCTGCCTGAACTGCTGTGCTCTTCCAGCACCACTAATCCAGTATTTGCTTTCCAGCATCTGCAGTTATTGTTTTTACCTTGCTGTCAGTGAATAGCCAGACTGTGAAAAAACCAAATCAAACTGAAGGAAAGCTGAGCTGGGAGAACTGGCCACTCCCCTTTTATTGTACAAGTGTTTTTTTTAAAGCTAAAAATCTTTTGCCTGAGGCAATATCGGTTAGTTGTAATGAAATTGGCCCCAACACCCATCCAAGCCCAGACTTTTTTGAACTCTGTTTTTACAACCTCCTGAAAAAGAACCAAAGAAAATGTAACTTTGTTAAAGGAGCAGCATTGTCACACCATGTTCTTCTAGATAAAAGTAGTTGTGGATTTGGAAAATGCTGCCTGAGGATCTTTGGTGAATTTGTACAGTGCATCTTGTAGATAGTATACATTGCTGTCACTGAAAGTATGTGGTGAGGGAAGGGATGCTTGCGAAGGTAGTACCAATTAAGCGGGCAACTTTGTCTTTGATGATTTCAAACTTCTTGAATGTTGTTGGAACTTCACCCATCCAGGGAAGTGAGGAGAATTCCATCACACTGCTAACTTGTGCCTTTTAGATGGCGGATGGCTTCGGGGAGTCAGGACTTGAATTACCCACTGCAGCATTCTGAACATTTGATTGGCTCTTGTACCCACTATGTTTATGTGGTAAGTCCACTTGAGTTTTTGGTCAATGGTAATCTGAAGGCTTTTGATAATGCGAGAATTCAGTGATCGTAATACCATTGAATGTCAAAGGGCAGTGATTAGATTGTCTGTTATTGGAGATGGTTGTTGCTTGGCATTTGTGTGGCATAATTGTTACTGGCCATTTGTCAGCCCAAGCCTGGATATTGTCCAGATCTTGTTACATTTGACCATGAATTCCTTCAGTATCTGAGCAGTCATGATGGGGTGCTGAATATTGTACAATCATCAGTGAATATATCCATCTTCTGACAGACGAAAGAAAGGTCATTGATGAAGCAATTGAAGATGGTTGGGTCTAAGACACGATCCTGAGAACTCCTGCAGAGATGTCCTGGAGCTGAAATGTTTGATGTCCAATAAGCACAACCATCTTCCTATGTGCCAGGTGTGACTCTAACCAGTGGATAGTGTAATCCATAATTCCCTTCAATTCCAGTTTTACTAGGGCTCCTTGGTGCTACACTCAGTTGAATGCAACCTCAATGTCAAGGGTTATCACTCTCGCCCCACCTCTGGAATTCAGCTCTTTTGTCCATGTTTGAACCAAGACTATAATGAGGACAGGAGCTGAGTGGCCCTGGCAGAACCCAAACTGGGCATCACTGAGCAGGTTATTGATGGCCAGGCAATAGCACTATTGATGACACCTTCCATCACTTATCGAGAGTAGATCGATGAGACATAATTAATTAGGGTGAATTTATCCTGCTTTTTGTTTACAGGATACACTTGGACAATTTTCCACATTGTCGGGTAGATGCCAATGTTGTATCTGTACTGGAAGAGCTTGGCTACTGGTGTGTGGAGTTCTGGAGCACAAGTTCTATTGTTGGAATGTTGTTAGGGCCCATTGCCTTTGCAGAATCCAGTGCCTCCAACTATTTCTTGACATTATGTGGAGTGAATAAACTTAGTTGAAGACTGGTATCTGTAATGTTGAGGACCAAGATGGATTACCCACTTGGCATTTCTGGATGAAGATTGGTGTGAATGCTTCAGTCTTATCTTTTTCTCTTGTGGGTTGGGCTCTTCCATCATTGACGATGGGAATATTTGTGAAGCCTCCTCTCCAGTGAATTGTTCAATTGCCCATCACCATTTATGACTGAACATGGCAGGACTGCAGAGCTTAAATCTGATCCATTGGTTGTGGGATTGGTTAGCTCTGTCCCTCACTTGCTGCTTATGCTATTTGGTTGCTTCACCTGGTTTTCTGCTCATTTTTAAATATGCCTGGTGCAGCTCCCAGCATTCCCTCCTGCTCTCGCTATTGAACCATGGTTAATTACCTGGTTTGATGATAATGTTTGAGCGGGGGATATGCTGGGCCATGAGTTTGCAGATTGTGCTGGATTACATTTCTGCTATTGTTGATGGCCCACAATGCCTCATGGGTGCCCAGTCTTGAGTTGCTCGATGTGTTCAAATTCTGCCCCAATTAGCACAGGGATAGTGCCACACAACATGATGATTTCACTTTCTTGAACCACCATAGTCCATGGGATGTAAAGATATCCACAGAGCTGTGAGACAGGGCATTCCAAATTTGAAACCAATGGGTGTGATTTTATGGGTCCACGTGGTAGATCGTGGACATAATAAGCAAGTGCTGAAATTTCACTTTCTTCACAGCTGGTTCAAATTTAGAGATGAATTCAGTAGCATGTTTATGTCAAGTCCATCCTCACATTAACCCATGGCAGGTACCTGTAATACATTTGTAATGCATTTGTAATTTATGATCATGAAAATCTATTTTTTAATTGCATCTAATGTGCATGATAAAACCAGCATTGCAAGCAAATCTTGAAACACCTGATTCATGTTTACTTAAAGATGGTGTGCAACAATTGGCTCTGTATACAATGGAGGAGAGAGGAGAAGGGCTGAAAATGTGTTGCTGGAAAAGCGCAGCAGGTCAGGCAGCATCCAAGGAGCAGGAGAATCAACATTTTGGGTATGAGCCCTTCTTCAGGAACGAGGTAAGTGTGTCCAGCAGGCGAAGATAAAAGGTAGGGAGGAGGGAGTTGGAGGAGGGGCGTTGGAAATGCGATAGGTGGAAGGAGGTCAAGGTAAGGGTGATAGGCAGGAGTGGGGGTGGGGGCGGAGAGGTCAGGAAGAAGATTGCAGTTTAGGAAGGCAGTGCTGAGTTCGAGGGTTGGGACTGAGACAAGGTGGGGGGAGGGGAAATGAGGAAACTGGAGAAATCTGAGTTCATCCCTTGTAGTTGGAGGGTTCCTAGGCAGAAGATGAGGCGCTCTTCCTCCAGCCGTCGTGTTGTTATGGTCTGGCGATGGAGGTATCCAAGGACCTGCATGTCCTTGGTGGAGTGGGAGGGGGAGTTGAAGTGTTGAGCCATTGGGTGGTTGGGTTGGTTGGTCCGGGTGTCCCAGAGGTGTTCTCTGAAACGTTCCGCAAGTAGGCGGCCTGTCTCCCCAATATAGAGGAGGCCACATCGGGTGCAGCGGATGCAGTAAATGATGTGTGTGGAGGTGCAGGTGAATTTGTGGCAGAAATGGAAGGATCACTTGGGGCCTTGGACGGAAGTAAGGGAGGAGGTGTGGGCGCAAGTTTTGCATTTCTTGCGGTTGCAGGGGAAGGTGCCGGGAGTGGAGGTTGGGTTGGTGGGGGGTGTGGACCTGACGAGAGAGTCACGGAGGGAGTGGTCTTTTCGGAACACTGATAGGGGAGGGGAGGGAAATAGATCCCTGGTGATGCCTGGTCCGTTTGGAGGTGGCAGAAATGACGACGGATGATATGATGTATCTGGTGGTTGGTGGGGTGGTAGGTGAGGACCAGTGGGGTTCTGTCCTGGTGGCGATTGGAGGGGTGGGGCTCAAGGGCGGCGGAGTGGGAAGTGGAGGAGATGCGGTGGAGAGCATCGTCGATCACGTCTGGGGGGAAATTGCCGTCCTTGAAGAAGAGGCCATATGGGTTGTACGGTATTGGAACTGGTCCTCCTGGGAGCTGATGCGGGGGAGAGGAAGGAATTGGGAATATGGGATGGTGTTTTTACAGGGGGCAGGGTGGGAGGAGGTGTAATCTAGGTAGCTGTGGGAGTCGGTCGGTTTATAGTAAATGTCCGTGTTGATTCGGTCGCCCGAGATAGAAATGGAAAGGTCTAGGAAGGGAAGGGAGGAGTCTGAGATGGTCCAGGTGAATTTGAGGTCGGGGTGGAAGGTGTTGGTAAAGTGGATGAACTGTTCAACCTCCTCGTGGGAGCATGAGGCAGCGCCGATACAGTCATCGATAAAACAGAGGAAAAGGTGGGGGGTGGTGCCAGTGTAGCTGCGGAAGATGGACTGTTCCACATATCCTACGAAGAGGCAGGCATAGCTGGGGCCCATGCGGGTGCCCATAGCTATTCCTTTGGTTTGGAGGAAGTGGGAGGATTGGAAAGAGAAGTTGTTCAGAGTGAGGACCAGTTCAGTCAGTCGAAGGAGGGTGTCAGTGGAAGGGTACTGGTTTGTACGGCGGGAGAGGAAGAAGCGGAGGGCTTTGAGTCCTTCGTGATGGGGGATGGAGGTATACAGGGACTGGATGTCCATGGTGAAGATAAGGCATTGGGGACTGGGAAAGCGAAAATCATGGAGGAGGTGGAGGGCGTGGGTAGTGTCCCGAACGTAGGTGGGGAGTTCTTGGACTAAGGAGGACAGGACCGTGTCGAGGTATGCAGAGATGAGTTCGGTGGGGCAGGAGCAGGCTGAGACAATGGGTCGGCCGGGGCAGTCAGGTTTGTGGATTTTGGGCAGGAGGTAGAAACGGGTGGTGCGGGGTTGTGGGACAATGAGGTTGGAGGCGGTGGATAGGAGATCCCCTGAGGTGATGAGGTTATGGATGGTCTGGGAGATGATGGTTTGGTGGTGTGAGGTGGGGACATGGTCAAGGGGGCAGTAGGAGGAGGTGTCCGCGAGCTGGCGTTTAGCCTCAGCGGTGTAAAGGTCGGTGTGCCAAACTACCACCGTGTCTCCCTTGTTTGCTGGTTTGATAGTGAGGTTGGGGTTGGAACGGAGGGAGTGGATGGCTGCACGTTCCGAGGGTGAGAGGTTGGAGTGGGGGAGAGGGGTGAACAGGTTGAGGCGGTTAATGTCACGGCGGCAGTTGGCTATGAAGAGATCAAGGGCGGGTAAGAGGCCAGCACGGAGTGTCTAGGTGGATGGCGTGTGTTGGAGGCGGGAGAAGGGGTCGTCAGAGGGTGGGCGAGAATCCTTGTTGAAGAAGTAGGGACGGAGGCGAAGGCGGCGGAAGAATTGTTCGATGTCTCGCCGTGTGTTGAACTCGTTAATCCGGGAGCATAGGGGGATGAAGGTGAGGCCTCTGCTGAGGACTGATCTTTCATCCTCAGAGAGGGGGAGGTCTGGAAGGATGGTGAAAACACGGCAGGGCTGGAGCTAGGACAGTTCATCCACTTTACCAACACCTTCCACCCCGACCTCAAATTCACCTGGACCATCTCAGACTCCTCCCTCCCCTTCCTAGACCTTTCCATTTCTATCTCGGGCGACCGAATCAACACGGACATTTACTATAAACCGACCGACTCCCACAGCTACCTAGACTACACCTCCTCCCACCCTCCGCCGCATCTGCTCCCAGGAGGACCAGTTCTAATACCGTACCACCCAGATGGCCTCCTTCTTCAAAGAATGCAATTTCCCCCTAGACATGATCGACGATGCCCTCCACCGCATCTCCTCCACCTCCCGCTCCTCCGCCCTTGAGCCCTGCCTCTCCAATCGCCACCAGGACAGAACCCCACTGGTCCTCACCTACCACCCCACCAACCTCCAGATACATTGTATCATCCGTCGTCATTTCTGCCACCTCCAAACGGACCCCACCACCAAGGATATATTTCCCTCCCCTCCCCTATCAGCGTTCCGAAAAGACCACTCCATCCGTGACTCCCTCGTCAGGCCCACACCCCCCACCAACCCAACCTCCACTCCCGGCACCTTCCCCTGCAACCGCAAGAAATGCAAAACTTGCGCCCACACCTCCCCCCTTACTTCCCTCCAAGGCCCCAAGGGATCCTTCCATATCCGCCACAAATTCACCTGCACCTCCACACACATCATTTACTGCATCCGCTGCACCTGCTGTGGCCTCCTCTATATTGGGGAGACAGGCCGCCTACTTGCGGAACGTTTCAGAGAACACCTCTGGGACTCCCGGACCAACCAACCCAACCACCCAGTGGCTCAACACTTCAACTCCCCCTCCCACTCCACCAAGGACATGCAGGTCCTTGGACTCCTCCATCGCCAGACCATAGCAACATGACAGCTGGAGGAAGAGCGCCTCATCTTCCGCCTAGGAACCCTCCAACCACAAGGGATGAACTCCGATTTCGCCAGTTTCCTCATTTCCCCTCCCCCCACCTCGTCTCAGCCAAATCCCTCGAACTCAGCACCGCCTTCCTAACCTGCAATCTTCTTCCTGACCTCTCCGCCCCCACCCCAGTCTGGCCTATCACCCTCACCTTGACCTCCTTCCACCTCTTGCATTTCCAACACCCCTCCCCCAAGTCCCTCCTCCCTACCTTTTATCTTAGCCTGCTGGACACACTTTCCTCATTCCTGAAGAAGGGCTGATGCCTGAAACGTTGATTCTCCTGTTCCTTGGATGCTGCCTGACCTGCTGCGCTTTTCCAGCAACACATTTTCAGCTCTGATCTCCAGCATCTGCAGTCCTCACTTTCTCCTAGGAGAGAGGAGAATAGCAGCTTATGAGAGGCTTGGGTACAGAAATGTTAAATCACTGGTGAGGGACAGTGGTGTAGTTGGGAGGGGTGAGGACACGAGGGATTGGAAAAAGTTTGGAGAAGTGAAATAGGAAAGGTCTGGCCTCTGGGATGTAGTGAGAGTAGAAAGTGAAGCTAAGGAATTGAGGAATCCAAAGATATGTCAGGACTGTCTGCATTTAGGTCTATCTCAAAGTGATGGCTGGCAGAGTCCTCGCAGGGCACAACATTTCAATCATCCTAGGTGAGAGTGCTCTCAAACAAGATCTTTTATATTGCATAGAAGGGAGTGTCAGTAGCCAAACTGATGAGTACAACACTGAACATTAATACAAACATTCAATAAAGATTGATCTCAAAAACAAACACTTCTTCCACATTAAATGAATGACCTAAACTCGGCTGTAACTATTTTTACCTGCCAGTTGTGAGGTGTGTCAGTGCATTTCACCCTCTGACTAAGCTATATCAACAAATACCAATGATGCACCCATGAATGAAGTGAAACCAGTGTAAGTGAAACTAAAATCTGAAAACACCAGTGCCACCTTTGTGCTCTCACTACACCTTATGTTAATGGAAATGAAGTTGGGCAAGTGATGGTCCTGATGAAGAGCTTGTTGTCCAGGAGTTTCTTTTATAGCCTGCCCCTAATTGCTGCCGTGTCAGCTAACGGTGGGTTTCACCAGTGGAAGGTTTTTCCTGCCACAGGAACACATGTGATTCCAGTCCACCCACACTTTAGATCTTAATTGTAAATGCATGGCAACCAGCAAAAACCAAGAGAATGGAAGTGGTGCCTGTTTTCTCTCCTGTTGTTGGGAGCAAAACAACATGGTTCCACCCATTATTTCTGGTAGTTCTTTATATTCATCCAATAGTGCTATTGGACGATGGATGCTTGTCAACTTATTTGGAGACTGTTTCCTTCATTCTTCCTTTTGTCATTTGGCAAAAGGCTCAAGAATGTAACTTCACACATTAACTTTACAGTCAACGCTTTATTGTAGACTATTTTAAAAATGCACAAGATATATTTTGGTCACAAGCAACACCTTGCTCTCTACTCAGCCTGTAAGATGTTTGAAGAGGCATGCAGACAGGGCGCGACAGGGAATGACAAATCCCGTGCGACATTGTGAAGTAACCTAACAACCTTTCTATACCCAGAATTTATGGTATTACAAAAGTGAGACCCAAGAACAACATCAGTGAATGCCTTTAGTAAAAAAAAATACTGTGGAAGGGAAATGCATGTTGATTTTGCCTGAGTCACTGCTTCAAGTTACAAATCAAAAGGTAGCAATTCCTTACATTCCAATCTTAGCAGGCTAGCCAAATGGAATTTAAAGCACACCTCATTATATTGGAATAATAGGAAGCACTGTTCACTTGCACGCCTAGACTGGTTTGAAGGTTTTTTTTGTTATTCATATTTCACCACAATATTTCATTACTTATAATAGAAATTCATATCCAGTCACTTCAGTACATTGTTAAATTATTTTAATTGGGTTGTTTGGAGTGAAAACATTTCAAGGTGTCTGAGCACTGTTTATAACAGTGATATAACTGATTTATAACACAAGCCATTAAAAAAAACAGAATCTTGTTTTTCACACTTTGTATCTTGGTTTGCTTATTGCATACTTTATTACCTCTCCATTTAGTTCAACATTCCCTCATTGCCTTACTTCATTTGAATTGAGTGTTTACAGTGTTCTCACAGAACTTGTGACCAGTCATTAGCTGATGGCCAAGAAAGGTCCTAAATGGCTCAGTCTCTATTACTCAAACCATTCATTGTTAAGCAGTTGGCAAATAGCCAGACATTCTCCTTCATATGACAGCAGAGATTAGAACTACATTATATTTCACTGCCTATTGTCAGTTTTTTTAAATTTCAAAACTAGATTAGCTAATGTAATTAACTTTCAATCAATATTTGCTTAATATAAATATTGTAGCTCAAACTTTTTTAAAAAATGTTCATGATTAACATTCACTTTGTAAATAAACAGAGGAGTTATTAAAAGGACACTGTTTCAGGATAAAGAATTTGACAGATGTTGTTGGTAGTTATATGAACAGCCAAAACAGAACTGGATAGTTTTTGTTACAACTATGTACTTATAAATTACAAAATAATGCACAAAAGCACAGTAATATCACTGCATTATATATCAAGGAGCAATGTAACAAAAGGGATTTACAAATTCTTTTGTCATGGAAGCTGTTTGTGGGTGGCACAGTGGCACAGTGGTGCCTCACAGCGCCAGAGACCTGGGTTCAATTCCCGCCTCAGGCGACTGACTGTGTGGAGTTTGCATGTTCTCCCCATGTCTGCGTGGGTTTCCTCCAGGTGCTCTGGTTTCCTCCCACAGTCCAAAGATGTGCAGGTTAGGTGAATTGGCCAAGCTAAATTGCCCGTAGTGTTCGGTAAGGGGTAAATGTAGGGGTATGGGTGGGTTGCGCTTCGTCGGGTCGGTGTGGACTTGTTGGGCCGAAGGGCCAGTTTCCACGCTGTCATGTAATCTAATCTAATCTGTTGTTAGTTCTGACCACCTTAAAACACCAATGACATATTCTTGTTGTCCTAAATGTAAAACAATTATTGTTGATGGCATCTTGACAACTGATTTGTGATTTCCTATGCCATTCACCATGATGTCAGATGATCTTTTAATCTTTTAACAAATCGTATTCCTTTCAACAAGCTAATGAATACAAAATCCACCAAAACTGTTTACAGTGTGAGAGACTCAATCGGCAATGGGGTAGAATGTAAAACAAATTTGTTAATGACAACAATAAAATTGCTGAAGTGTCAAGTCATCCACAACTGATGTTTCAATTTTGTGACTCCCTTGTAATGCACAAAGTATAACATTTTAGCATGGTATTATCAATGCTAACAGAAGGAGAATTGAGAAGAAAAAGATTGAATGTTTTCCTTTGACAAAGAATAAAGTTGTACTTTATTAGTTGTTTGTTCAAATTGATTAAGTCTTCAAAATATGTTAAGATCCTACAATTGATTAAAATCAGTGAGGTAGAGGAGCATCAATCTCATAGAGCCCAATGTGACACTAAATCAGGTACAAAGGATTCATGTCAAGCTACATGGCACAAAGTTCTGTATGCTGTTCTCAAATTACAAAAGAAACCTGAAGTTGGTTAAAAGCAGGTTAAAGACAAATGCCATATGCCGTAGTTTAATTCAAAAATATTATTCACCCAGGTTTTGTAACAAAGGAACTGTAGCTGCACATCAACCAATCATCCAGCTTTGTATAATATAGCTATTTTCCCTACAGCATATTGGAACTACAGTCTGTTCTGCTATGACCCAGTAATTGTATTCTCATGCGACCTCATGTTATAGAAAATTGTGCTATAGAAATGACAGGGTCTACGGGAAAAACAAGGTTGGGGCAAACCACCAAAAACATCAGTAAAAATTTTGCTGAGTTACAGTACTGTAGTAAAACTGGGGTTAAGGGTCATCATCAGCATCCTCATTACTTTCAGGTGCAGGATTATGATGAAACAAAATATTTAGTCCAGAAGAGGATGGTTGTGGTTTGTTGTCCTCAGACAGTTTCCTGGGGATTGGCTTAAAAAAGACCTCTAGTTTTTGCTGCTTTGCTATCTTTCTTCTTTCATGAAGAAGCTGTTTGTAGGGTGCCAGGTAAGACTTTATGCCATGAACTGCTCTCCTGCTGCCGTCTGCATTGTAATCGTTGTCTTCAAGGAGCTGCGACTGTTTCTCAGCTTCCCTCAGGACAGAAGACAAAAGAAATGGAGTGTTCTCATGGTGCTGCATTCTGGACTTCATTGTCTTCACCTCGGGCTTCAACAAGTTACTGTAGATCAGTCTCCACTTCAAATCCAACTTGCTTTGCAAGAGCGACACAATGTTCTCTGATTGCTGGAAGCTCCTCTGACAGTTCAACACCTTTAAAATCATGAAGAAAATCTGGGAGCAGCTTCCACTAAACTGCATGCAAGCAGTCCTTACTGATATCATCCCAGGCCTCCACAATGATGTCAATAGCGTTGTTAATGTTAAAGCTCTTCCAAAATTGAAGAACACTGTCTTCATTATCCCTCTCAGTAGCTGCAATCAGCTTCCTGAATGCGCACTTTAAATAACAAGCTTTAAAAGCTGCCATTGCACCCTGGTCCGTGAGTTAAATGAGAGAGATTGTGTTCGGAGGGAGAAATAGCACTTTGATGTTTTCAGAAAGCTTATCAATGGTGGAAGGATGGCTTGGTGCATTATCTAGAATGAGGAGAATCTTGAAATCCAAATCTTTACTCCTGCAAAAATTTCTAAAAGACATCCTCAAAAACATCAATAATAAGGTCAGAAAAAAAAATGGCCCCATTATCCAACACCTTGAGTAGACTTAAGGTTACTAGGGATGGAATCACGTAATAACCAATGGGAGTTTGTGTTTAAACAAAATCATTCCCCAATTCATCAATTCACGTTACAGTCAAATTATGTTGCTGAAATGCGCATTCTAGGAGAAGGGGTTTACATCATGAATCATGCTTTTGTTTAAAATATTCAGTTAAAAATACTTTTCAATATCTACTGATCATTATGCAAATCATTGTCATTTACACATGTAAGGATCATGTCTTTTTATTTTAGTTGTCGACAGAAATGAGAAAGAACTATTTTAAACCAGTGTTTTAAAAGGACATCTACATGGTTTGAAAACAAATAACTTGGCATCTATAACAAACATTTCATTTGTACAACAAGTAGTAATTGAAGGGGTTGTAGCCAAATTAAAACCGAAGGGTTCTGTACCGTTACAGCTGGGAAGTAACATGAAGTAGATTGACCTTTGGACTAGTGACCAGTTATTGAAGAGTAGGACCTTTTGCTTGCCAAGAATTGGGTGATTAGGTCTCAGGTAACTGAACAGCTGGGAGGTGGGGTAAGTTACAGAGAAGAATTTTGATCTCTACCCATTCAGAAGTAGTCTCTCTGTTCTCTGCAGTCAAAGCTCATTTTATGCCTGAAGGAAACCAGTTTATCTGTCCCTCAGCAGCTCCTGTGAGCTTCTACTTTTTACCTCCTGCAAACAAGTAGAAGTATTTGGAAAAGGGAAACCAGGAAGAACTAACTCAACAGAATTTATGACAAAGTCTACTGTCTTTCCCATTTTTCTTCTCCATACATGTATTTTAGTTATGGCGTTATATGCTGAAAGTTTATACTTGTTTACCTGTAACTAGAGTCTAAATGTCAATTCTTGTTTGGTACAGAAATCTAGCCCATACTTCCTATTAACCAGGATCTGAAAATCAGGTAAATTGGAGAATTTTGAGTATGTTTTTAAAATCTTCAAATTTTGTGATGACTCCAGGAACAATAGGTCTTATTTTCTAGCATTTTACCCCCAATAGGTTGTGAGTCTAAGCTGAAACAAAGATCAATGTAACAAGTGTGTCGTGAACTTTTATAGAAGCCTGCAAATCTACACCACAGGAAATGACATCACCAACCCAAAGAAACCCAAACATTTAATAGAGAGCAGGAATTTTCAGCATTGCCTTGCATGAGTTCTACTGAAGATGTTACCTAGTAAGGTAACGAAATGTCTGGAAATGAACCTTTCAGCTCAGCGAGCAAACCTACATCCAAAATCTACTGTGCATCACCAGACAGGATGCAACGTATACCCACATGTAACGATTGAGCAGATGAAAGGAGTAGTGCATTATTTAATCTGCCAGATACTGTTGTACACACTTTTAGCTCTTCTAGCAAAAAGTAGAAATCAACAACCAGCAAGGGTTGATTTATTTTGTTTGTGAGTCCGATCTGTGACCATAGTTGTGTAAACTCTCTGTTGTTGTTTAGATGTGCTGAGTTGATGGTTAGTCAGAGCAACTTTCACATTTCCAAACAATTGAAGTGAATTTGTAATGTGTCCTAGTCACCATTTTGTTCAAGGAGTAATTCCTTCACACAGGAAATGCACAAAATACAGGGCTGAATTTGGTCAAAAATCAGTTCCGTGTTAAATACAAGGGGCTTTAAAAAGGGTTTCTAACAGCTCTAACTGGTTTTCTCTAACTGGTAATGCTCACCTCATTAACTAAATGCTGTACCCCTATGGTGCGGCGCTCGCACTCTCATGCACTCGACAGTGCCAGAAGTGCTCTTAGCTGCTGGCACCTTCCAGGATTTGCTTCATTGATGCCATGTTGAAATCCTAACTCTGCCCCAGTGCAGATGCATCAAGCTGTAAAAGGCCCTTCACCGTTGCAATGGGAAGAGGAACTGCATTGGGAACAGCTGATAGAAGAAATTTGGCACACCAATTTTCTCAGAAAGAGCTAGAGTTTCTGCTGGATAGGATGTTGTGAAGAAAGGTCATCTTCTTTCCACAGGACCAGCAAAAACAGTCTCACAACCAGACTCAAGATTAAGCCCCAGGTTTTAGAACATATGTAGAAGTATGGGTCACTGAGGAGAATCCACGAGGTTGAGAGCTTCATGGAAAATACGTTCATAGGTGCAGTCACTGATGAAATGTAAAAGGGTGATCATCAGCCAGCCAAGCAGAAATTAGTAGAAAGTGTTGTCATCCCTTCAGTGCATCTCACTTTCTAGCCAATGTTCAGTTCTGAATATTATTGAAAGTGGCATTTCATCTGGGGAGCACAGAGTCAAGTCCTAGGCATCATGGATAGGTAATCTGTAAAGAGGGACTCAAGAACACTGGAAGAGCAATAGTAACAGCTGATTCAACTGTTAGTTTCTGCAGCCACAGATGTGAGTCTTGGTTGGTGCGTTGTCCACTGAGAGCCAAGGTCAAAGGTTTCACTGAACAGCTGCAGAGTACACTGAGTGAAGAGAGTGGACAGCCAGAAATTGTAATATACATTGGTAAGAACAGGAAAGGCAGAAAGAGGGATGTGATCTTGCAGTCAAAATTTAGAGAGCTAGGTCAGAAATGAGCAAGCAGGACCTCAAAAAATAGTAATCTCCAGTTTACTCCCAGTGCCACATGCAAATTAGTGAATAAAAGGAGAATAAAGCAAATAAATGTGTTTCAGGAAAGAGAGTTTTGGATTCTTGGGGACAGTTTTGGGAGAGATAGGGTTTATGAAGGTTACACCCAAATAGAGCAGGGACTGAATTGCTTGCCAGGTAATTTGTTGCTGTTTGATGGTTTAAATTAACCTCAGAGGGTAGAAGAAACAATAGAAAATATTGGAGAGAAATACCAAGATGCAAGGAGTCTTGGAGGAGAAAATAATGCCAGAGAAGGATATAGATATATTAACTGTGGTCAGAGTAAAGGAGAAAAAAGCAGACTAAATCGGATTAATAAGCATTAATGTGAACTCACGGTATATGGTTAATAAGTTTGGTGAGCTACGGGACAGATTGACATGTGGAAATAATATATGGTTAAAATAAGGATTTGGTTCAAATCCTTATTTGTGTTAAATACTTTGTATTCAGGAAAGATGGGAAAGGAAGAAAGGGGATTGGAGAGGCGGTATTAACGAAGGAGAGCATTGCAGGGTTGGAGAGAGATGATATTCCAAAAGGGTCAGAAAATCTATTTAGCTAGAGCTAAGGAACAAAACAAGGCGCAATTACATTACTCAGTTTATTCTTTAGGTCAAAGTAGGAGAAAGTGAGGACTGCAGATGCTGGAGATCCAAGGAGCAGGAGAATCGACGTTTCGGGCATGAGCCCTTCTTCAGGATTCCTGAAGAAGGGCTCATGCCCGAAACGTCGATTCTCCTGCTCCTTGGATGCTGCCTGACCAGCTGCGCTTTTCCAGCAACACATTTTCAGCTTATTCTATAGGTCACCAACTAATGAAAGAGGTGCTAACTGTTATGGACATATTACAAGTTTTAAAACAGGTTTCTCTCCTTATTCTCACTTCTTGTCCATTAACAGATTGTGATTTAAGTTTTCCCATTTTTTAAACATGGAGTTGCATTTGTCTGATTTCGTCGGCTTGTGGACTCTAACTCTGTACAGACCACAACAATATTGTGGTAAAGTTAGAAAAGAAGTAGAGTTTATAACACACAATCTCAGAGGCAGGGGAATGTTTTACAATACTGTAAGATAGAATCAAAAAGAATGAAGGCAATATTCAATTAATACCAACTTATATACAAAATAACAAGAGTTACTAGTTGAACAATGTCCTTGCATGTAAGAATAGAATCCAAAACTCAGGATTGATGAAGAGCTTATGCTTGAAACGTTGACTCTCCTGCTCCTCGGGTGCTGTCTGACCGGCTGTGGTTTTCCAGCACCACACTTTTCGACTCTGATCTGCAGCATCTGCAGTGCTCACTTTCTCTCTGTCTATGGCCCATTCTGGAGACTAAGTGGAAAGTCATTAACACTCTTCTTGCAACATGGCTGAACATATTCTATAAAGCTTTCTTTTCTTGTAGATGATCATTTCTGCAACATGTTACAAAACAACAGTTAGCATTCTAGACCCATCAGGAGGTACCTGGAGTATTGATTGTCTGGCTGCTATTGACTTCTGACAGGTTTCTGAAAGTTATTCTTAAACTCAGTGACATTATAACAGCCAAGCTATTTACTGGGAATTTATAGCCACTTTATACACTACATGTACAGACATTTATTATAATAAGTTTTTATTTTGGAACAAAGTTGTAAAGAAATTATAGAAAGTTACAAAAAGTAGAAAGTATAATGGGGAATGTTAATTATCTGGGTATAACCTAGATAGTGTAAAGGACATAAAGGGGAAAAGATTCCTAGTGTGTTTTCAGGAAAACATTCCAGAGCAGTACATTTCCAGCCCAGCAAGTGGGAAGACACTGCCAGACCTGGTGTTTAGGAGTGATGTGGAGAGAGTATTTAGCTGACAGTGATTGTTTCATCTTAATATTTAGGTTGTCTATGAAAAGGACAAATAGCAATCCACAATAAGAGTTATTAACAGAAGGGAGGCAAACTTCAATGGGTTACGAATGGATCTACATTGAATAAGTTGGAATCAAAGTTTGGCAGAGCAATGGGCAACTGAACAATGGGTTTCATTGAAAGTACAGTATTCAGGTCCAGATATTACCATGAAGTGGAAAGGTGGAAGAAATAAATCCAGAGCTCCTTGGATTGCAAAAGAGATAGAGATGAAGATGAAGGAGGTACTTGTGCTTAAGACAGGTGTGAAATGGATACTACAATGGAGAACCAGGCTGAATTTAGATGGTTCAGAGTGAACATGAGAAAACGCAAACAAGAGAACCAAATTTTAAAAAATTAAGAGATTGTCAGCTAACGTAGAAGAGAATCCCAAATTTATCTATAAGCATATAAATAGTAAAGGGTGGTAATCAAGGAGTAAATGAGGAAATGAGAAAAGGACTTTATGCATGAAGGCAAAGGGAAAAGCTGAAGTATTAAATTAATACTTTGCATCTGTCTTCACCAAGAAAGAAGATAGCACCCAGGCTACAGTCAAAGAGGTGGTAATTAATACATTAGTCGGGTTTAAAATTGAGAAGGAGCAAGTATTGGATGGGCTGTCTAAAATTAAAGCTGTATAGCACCAAAGCTAGATGAGAAGCTGAGGATACTGAGAGAATTGAAAGTGACATTTGGGGCAGCACAGCTATAAATTTCCAGTTCAAGATGTGGCAATAGTGCTAGAGAATTGCAAATTGGAAAAGGATGTCAATATAATTTTGTTGGTTGGGAAACGTACAGTAAAAATAATTCTGGATAGAAGTAATAGTCACATCTACAAATAGAGGTTAATTAAGTAGCACAATTTGTTAAAAAAAAGGTTATGTTTATTCAACTTATCTAACTGATGAGGTAAGACTGTGTGGATAAGGGAAATGCTCTTAATATGGTGCATGTAGACTTCAAAAGCTATTTGATACCGTGCCACATAACACAATTTGGAGCCAGGTTATAGCTTTTGGAATAAAGGGGACAATAGCAACATAGAAATGAAATTGGCTGGGTGAAAGGAAACAAAGAGCAATGGTTAATGGATATATTTTGTGCAGGAGGAAGGTGTGTAGTGACCTAAACCTTAGTGTACAGAGCTTGATTTCAAAATTTGCAGAGGATATGAAACTTGGAAACATTGTGAACTGTGAGAAAGATAGTGGCAAACCTCAAAACCTCAGAGACGGGGTGAACATGTGACAGATGAAGTTCAATGCAGAGAAATGTGAAGTGATTAATTTTAATATGATGAATATAACGGGTATAATTTAAACCCATTCAAAATAAACGGGTATAATTTTAAAGGAGGGGTAAAGGGGCAGAAGGATCTAGTTGTGCATCTGCATAAATCATAGAAGATGGCAAGACAGGTTGAGAATGCAGTTAATAACTCATACAGCTTCATAGACACCATTAATTTTGCAATGGAGTACAAGAGCCAGGGGGTTTAGTGAACTTTTGGAAGACACCAGTTAAGCCTCACCTGGAGTACTGCATCCAGTTCTGGGCACAACATTTTACAAAAAATATGAATGCATTAGAAAAAGTCAGAAAAAATTCACAACAGTGGTTCCAGAGGTGACTTAGATTATAATGATTGATTAAGAACTTGGGAACGTTTTCCTTGGTGAAGAGAATTTTGGTGAGAGTAGATTTAGAATACCCTACAGTTTGGAAGCAAGCCATTTGGCCCATCGAGTCCATGATACCCCTCCAAAGAGTGCCCCACCCAGACCCATCCCCCTCCCCTATCCCTGTAACTCTGCATTTCCCATGGTTAATCTACCTAGCCTGCATATCCCTGGACAGTGTGGGCAACTTAGCATGGCTAATCCACCAAACCTGCACATCTTTCAATTGGGGGAGCAAACTGCAGCATCTGGAAGAAGCCCACACAGACATGGAGAATGCACAAACTCCACACAGACCATTGCATGAGGCTAAAATCGAACCTGCGTCCCTGGTGCTGTGAGGCAGCAGTGCTAACCACCGAGTCAATATGCTGCTGACAAAATTTGCATAATTGGCAGCCCTAGCAGACAAGCTTCTAGTGAACTAACCTAAGGATTGCTGGACTCCCCAATTAGTAAAGGCTGAGATGGATTCAGAAGGAAAAACATTGAGGCAAATGCTTGACAGTCACTGGTAATACGTAGTTGTCAGGTCCAGCAGGCAGCAGGATCTACTTCCAGGAAGCTGCAGATGACACAACAAGGGAACCTGAGCCTGCTTAACAACTACTGTTCTATATATGTAGGAAACTCGGATTCTCTTCAAACCTCCCATCTTGTGGGCAATGCCTCCAATGAGCAGCACCTGTCTGCCACTCCTCTCTCTGCTCCTTGTCGCAAATAGGTATCTGCTACTGCTGGGCAAAAGTGAGGACTGCAGATGCTGGAAACTAGAGTTTAGATCAGAGTGATGCTACTCTATTCCTGATGAAGGGCTCTTGCCTGAAACGTCAATTTTCCAGGTCCTTGGATGCTGCCTGACCTGCAGTCCTTTTCCAACACCACTCTGATCTAAACTCTGCTACTGCTGGTACAGCTGCTGGTTCTGCTGATGTTGGCACTAGTGCCAGGATCTTTGTTTTATTCACTTATGGGATGTGGGCATCGCTGGCCGGCCAGCCTTTATTGCCCGTTGCCAGTTGCCCTTGAGAAGGAGTTAATGAGATGCCTTTTTGAATTGCTGTAGTTTATCTACTGAGGGTTAACCCACAATGCCATTAGGAAGGGAATTCCAGGATTTTCAATGGATGGTGAGCGGGTTGGAGGGAAACTTTAAGGTGATGGTGTTCCCATGTACATGTTGTTGGGAATTCATTGCCACAGAAGGCTGTGGAGGCCAGGTCATTGAGTATATTTATAAAAGAGATTCTTGATTGCCAAGGGAATCAAAGGTTACAGGGAGAAAGCGGGAGAATGGGGATGAGAAATCTATCAGCCATGGTTGACTGGTGGGGCAGACTCAATGGGCCGAATGGCCTAATTTCTGCTCATTTGTCTTATTGTCTTACAGGATCTCTTCTGCTCTTGTTGATGCTGCTTGTGTTCAGTGGTTGCCTAAAACTATCCATTTCCATAATGACCTTTAGGGAAAAAAATCAAAGGCCTATTCTAACTCCAGACACATAGCAATGAAGTTGACTCTTAACAGCCCTAGGAAGTATTTAGCTCAAGGCTAATTAACGATAAGCAACAAAAGGCCAGGCCAGCAATACCTATATCCCATTAAAAAATAAATACACTCCAAACTGTCTTGCTCCATTGTGTAATCAAACATTTCCTATTTCTCTTTCCTGGTTTTTATTACTTTAGATAGTTTAGTTTTCCCTTTACCTAGATTGTCAAAAGCACAACTTTTTCATCTTTCCTCCCTTTGGTTGGTTTCAGATTGTTTTTTATAATTACTTTTTCCTTGTGACGACCCTATTTGTCTTTTTCATCGTGAACTGATTTAAGTTGATTCCTGATGAAGGGCTTTTGCCCGAAACGTCGATTTCGCTGCTCCTTGGATGCTGCCTGAACTGCTGTGCTCTTCCAGCACCACTAATCCAGTATTAAACTGAACCCATCCCATGGTTCCTTTCTGTCCCAGTATTCGTGCCAATAACCCATGAAATGAAATTCCTCTTTAACAGATCATTCCTTCAGTCATGAGTTCAACTCTCTCTATTCCAGTTCTCTCTATACCGATTTGAATAAGACTTAGGTAATAAAGATTGGAATCTTTAAATTGTTGAGGTTCATTGAGATTCAAGTTCCTTCTCTGACCACATTAACTCCTGATCATCTAACTACCTCTCAACCAGACTTCATTACCTCCCACCACTAGGCCAACCCCAAGCTCTACCTGATGACCTCTACCGAGCCTTCATGTCGAGCCTTTAACTTACCTGCCTACCTGCTACTCCTACAACCTCTTCTCCCCGATAATGCTACAAAAGAGGTATCTGGCTTGTCTTCTGTGCTCTGTGCTCTGTACGATTCTGTGCTCTGCATTTCTGCAAACTCCAGATTCAAAAATATGTCCAAAATATGGAGCAGTTTTAACATTCAGATATATATCAATTATAGATATTAACCCAAAATTTGCTGAGTTTGCTGAAATTAAGTTAAACAAAATTGAATAAAATGAAGCAGAAATCATTTGAATCCTGGAGATAACCTAATGATTAAAAAGGTCACTGGTTTTAAAGTGTTTCTGTGTTCTGCTGAAGTAATGTATGCATTTTGATTGAGTATTAGCATATTCAGCAGCAATGAACTGACATCACAGTAACTCTGGAAAAGCTGAAGTCTTGTTTAAAGCACACAGAATCAGATGTGATAACATGGACTATTTAACAGCTGAATTCATGATAGCAATGGAATTGTGATGTGTAAACATGCGTTGGCGAGATGACATAAAGCATAAGCAAACAAAGCTGAGGTCAAATTTTGTTAAAAGCAAGAGACAAGCCTCTTTCCATGGAAATACAAGCAAGTCTTAATGAATTAATTGATCAAACCCTTGTGAAAAATATGTCACACTTGTAATGTTTGCCAGTAGTCAAACTACTCATTTGCTGGAGACTGGATAATGTAAATGTTTGAATACACAGTGTTTTCGTATGGAAGGAGTATTTTTAAAAGCTTACCTCACAACACAATTAGCTAGCTCAGGCAACAGATCAATGGCTGGTCATTGGCATAGAGTGGGCTGTTCACCTGTTCTGATCACGTCTTTGGCAAGTCCACCATAAAAGGGCTCACTTGTGACTTTGTTTTAATAAAGAACATTGAGTATATTCCATTGTTAGAACTCTCTTGGGTTATTGTTAACCAGAATGAATCCGAAGGAACAGGGGAGGTGAAATAAAAGCCTTCAGTGTGGGGTGGAAAGCTGAAGCTGATTACTACGTTGTGGAAAGTTCAGGCTGTCAATAATTGTGTTGTTTGACTAAGTATCCAGATGTCAAATCTGGTCAATGTATAGCAGAAGATGCAAAGTGAAAACTGACATGGCTTTAAGTAAAGCTCACAATCTTCATCAACAAACTGCTGTACCAGCCAAAAGAATGTCATGCTGCTTCTTTAATGAGCATGAGAAACCAAAATAATTACTCCTCAAAGTCTTAATCATCCTCATAGCAAATGGCCTTAATGCATGTTTGAACCTGTTTAGAAAGAAGACATATTGCACTAAAAGCAGAACAGACTTAATTTTGGCCACCCCAGAGATACTTCAGCATTGAATATACCCGGGGAGAGTCATCCTCCAAAGGCTTGGATATCCCAAAATTGCAGCACAATTAAAACAGCTTGAGAGGAAGTCAATCACCAAGGAACATGCTTAAATGGAGACTAATGGCAACTTTTAAAGTATCCAATCATATCAGAGGCTGATGCTCATGGCAATAACAACTAAATATACATTATGTTTATTAAAGTTCAAATCCCAGGATGTATCTTAGTAAATTAATTTTTAATTAGATCCAAGTAATCATAAGAACAACAAGCATCATGTCCACCTATGTTGGACATTTTACAGATGTTTAGAATGCCTGGGTTGTAATTCATCAAAACGAATACAATGCCAGCACTACACAGGGACCTGAATAATCTGAACAGCCTGGATGAAGGATGGCAAGGGCACAGAGGGGCAACTATCTGCAAAACAAAGAGGTCAACTGTAATCTAGAATAGGTTTTGCTCGGGTGAGGATGGGTGAAACGTGGACCTGCTGGTTTCTGTTCGGAGTCCACGTTTGCCTTAACTCCTGTGAACTCTATTAAATACCAGCAGTTACCGTTCTTTTCAGAACAAGCAAGAAGATGGCATGGGGTGGACGCCAGTAGGGAAAGGCTGTGTTGTCACTGAGAAGCTGGCGAAGGCAAGGCTGTGAATTTGATTGCAAGGCTCAGAGAGGCATTTCTGATCCTCCTGGCTAAACAGAGAAAGGTTTCGCATGTATGTTGTGCTTCCTATCCTATGTGAAGATCAGATTCAGCCCAACTGAGAAACAGTACCTTGGAGTGTGGATCCTTGCTCTCATAAATTTACTAGGTCCCGACCTTGTTTAGGCCTGCATGATAAATTCTGAAATCCAGCAAGGGGTCAAGTTCTGAGCAGGTAAGTAACATAAGCATTTTTAGCTTCCCATCTGCCCATTTCTCATCAGTTGGTGGAACTAAGACTGATACAAAAGTCGTTTCAAGTGGAATAAGCTAATAAAAATATTGTGCTTTCTATGCAAGGAAATAACTGTTTCCACACAATTTATGATAAAATTTCACAGTTTTGGCATTTTACTATGTTCTCAGATAAAGAAAATTAATTTCTTCTGAACTAAATGTTTTATATCAGGAACTATTGTTCCATGCACTGTTTTGGCTTGGTCTTTGCTTCAGGATTGATGACCTAATCTGTGGAGAAAGGAAACAATGTTTAAGATTGTGGCTGGGAACACACAGTCTTCTAGGACCACCGTGCAAGGACTAGTCACAGCCTGGAGGAAGACTGAAAATATTGACATTTAAAAGGCATCTGGATGGGTACATGAATAGGAAGGGTTTAAAAGCATGTGGGTTAAATACTGACAAATAGGACTAGATCAGTTTAGGTCAGCTTAGATGAGTTGGACTGAAGAGTCTGTTTCCGTACTGTATGACTCTGTGACTCTATGTCTACTTCTTGGACAGGTCTCCTGTTTTGTTTTGTGATTGTAAAGCATAAGGAAGCTGGAGTTGTCCATTCAATGCCCTTATCCAATACATGAACTTGGGACTGTGCCAAGACCTGATGTGGAAGAGCCGCTGTTGGACTGGGATGGGCAAAGTTAAAAACCACACAACGCCCACGTTATAGTCCAACAGATTTATTTGGAATTACAGCTTTTGGAGCGCTGCTCCTTTGTCAAGTAGCTAGTGAGGCAGGATCATAGGACACAGAATTTATAGTAAAAGATCAAAGTGTCATGCAACTGATGCAATGTATTGAACAAACACAGACTGATACAAGTCTTTAATCACTTAGAATGGGATGCAAGTTTCAATTCATAAATATGTAAATCTCAGAACTTCTCTCAAGTCAAATTCCTGAGATAACTTAAGGTTTTATAAAAAAGGTGACATTTCAGCTCAGACAATGCATTAAAGGTTTAAGGTTAGAGTCTGTCTGTATTCCAAGCTTGAGTGCATGACACTTTATTGTCCTAAGATCCTGCCCCACTAGATACCTGATGAAGGAGCAGTGCTCCGCAAGCTTGTGTTTTCAAATAAACCTGTTGGACTATAACCTGGCATTGTGTGATTTTTAACTTAGACCTGAAGTTACAGTTAATAATCTTGGCCACTGTAGCACCTAAAATAAACAAAGTGACTTGCATTCAAGGCATCGCGTTATACTAACAAAAGGGGTATAGTTAATTGCAGATTGGCTCAATTGTTGTACAGCTTCACAAGGATTTCAATTCAAGCTGTTGGAAATTAACTGTTGGGAATGTGTAAGTGGCTGTGGTTCCATGTATCTGCTGCCTTTTCCTTTCAGATGGAAGGACAAGGGCAGCGTATGGGTTTGGAAGGTGCTGCCTAAGGATCTTTGGTAAAGTTCTACAGTGTGTCTTGTAGATAACACACACTGCTGCTACAGACTGTCAGTGGCAGAAGGAGTGGATACCTGCAGATGTGCTGTCACTCAAGCAGGCTGCTTTGAACTGGATGGTGTGAAGATTCTTGAATGTTTTTTGAAGCACTCATCCAGGCAAGTGGGGAATATTCCATCACACCTCCCGACTTGTGCCTTGTAGGTGGGGAACAGGAACTGGGGAGTCAGGACGTCAGTTACTCTTCACTGTATCTCTAACCTCTGACCTGCTTTTGTAGCCATTGTATTTATAGGCAAGTCCAGTTGAGTTTCTGGTCAATGCTAACACCTAGGATGCTGATAGTGGGGAATTTAGTGATGGTACCACCATTAAATGCCCAGGGGCAGTGGTTGGATTGATTCTTATTGTTGATGGTTATAGCTTGGTTTTTGTGTGGTGCAAAGGTTACTTGCCACTTGTCAGCCCAAGCCTGGATATTTTCCAGGTCTTGTTTCATTTGAACATGGACTGCTTCAGTATCTGAGGAATTCTGAACATTGCACAATCATCAGGCACTATCCCCACTTCTGATCTTATGATGGAGGGAAGGTCACTGATAAAGCAGGTGAAGATGGTGGAGAAACCCTGAGAAACTCCTGAAGAAATGTCCTGGAGTTGAGATGATAACCTCCAACAATCACAATCCTGTGACTCCTACCAGTGGAGGGTTTGCTCCCGATTCTCATTGACTCTTTCCTTAGGCTCCTCGATGTCACACGCACTCTTGAGGTTTTCATGGCCTGTCACTCTCACCTCACTGTTGGAATTCAGCTCTTTTGTCTCTGTTTGAACCATGGCTGTAATGAGCCCAGGAGCTGGGTGGCCCTGCCAAACCAAAATTGGGCATCGCTAAGGTGGTGCTGCTTGTTAGCACTGTTACTGACAGGAGTTATCAAAAGTGCTCCATCACTTTACTGTTGGTCAAGGGCAAACTGATGGGATGGTAATTGGCCAGGTTGAGTTGCTTTTTATGTACAGGTCATACCTGGGCAATGTTGGGTAGATGCCAGTGTTGGAGCTGTGCTAGAATGGCTTGGCTTGGAAAGTGCCATGTTTTTACCACGAGTCTTCAGTACTTTTGCTGGATTGTTGACAGGGTGCATAGGCTTTGCAGTATTCAGCACCTCATCCAACCATTTTGTGGTAGAGCCTGGAGTGAATCGAATTGGCTGAGGTGGATCATTCACTTGGCACTTCTGACTGAAGATCGTTATGAATGCTTCATCCTTACCTTTGCACTAATGTGCTGGGCTCTTCCATCATTGAGGATGGGGGTATTTGTGGACCATCCTCCTCCAGTGAGTTGCTTAATTGTCCAGCACTATGCATGACTGGATGTGGCAGGACTTCAGAGCTTAGATCTGATCCAAAGGTTGTGGGATCATTTAGCTCTGTTGATCAGTCGCTGCTTATGCTGTTTGGCTTACAAATAGTGCTGTTTGGTTGCTTCACCAGGTTGACACCTCACTTTCAGGTATTCCTGCTACGATTCCTGGTATGCTCTTGTGGCCAGACGAGTAGCTCAAAATAATGGATTTATGAAAAATGGATAATTAGATTACTTACAGTGTGGAAACAGGCCCTTCAGCCCAACAAGTCCACACCGACCCGCCAAAGCGCAACCCACCCATTCCCCAACATTTACCCCTTTACCTAACACTATGGGCAATTTAGCATGACCAATTCACCTGACCTGCACATCTTTGGACTGTGGGAGGAAACCGGAGAACCCGGAGGAAACCCACGCAGATACGGGGAGAATGTGCAAACTCCACACAGTCAGTCGCCTGAGTCGGGAATTGAACCCAGATCTCTGGTGCTGTGAGGCAGCAGTGCTAACCACTGTGCCACCATGCCTCCTAATAAAGAGGCATGCTGGGAAATTGGCATAAGCTTTGACCAAAAGTGGCTGTGCTCAAAGACTCTGGAATAAACATGCTGCAGAACCCAGACAGGCTGCAGCTTCAGATAAGATTAGAGTGATTCTGGAAAAGCACAGCAGGTCAGGCAGCAGAAAAATCGACATTTCAGGCAGGAACCCATGCAACTGACCCAGCTGCTGCAGACAATACAATATACACCTGAATTGGAATTGAATAGAATCGACCTGAACATCATCCCCAGGACAATTGAAAAGATTGAGTTGCTTACCAGACACAGGGGCACCTCACCACCCATATTTGGAAGGGCTACCTGATTTATGTGCACCTAATGCCTCCAGGAATGGATGCTCAAGGACTACCATCGACATTTCAATGCCTGGTTGAATCCGATCGATCAGGATGATCAAGCCCTGACCGATCTATTGGTGGGGGCATTAAAGACCCTCCCAAAAGGGCTCGAAGACTTCTAAGTATAAGAATCACTGCAACACAACCCTTAGGTGCAATAACTCGAGCCCAACCACCAAGAAGTTAAGACATCTCTGGGACCACTGGGAGAAGACCAGGCGATCACCGCCATGTGGATCAAGGCCAAGAGCTAGTGTGGTGGCATATGGTCATTCCAGAGTTAAGTTAAAGCACAACCTATTTGATTAGATTTATAATGTAAATTGTTAGTTTGTAGAATATTTTATTATTATTATATTAATTGTGTTAAATAAATAAATATTATCGCTTATGATTATTAAGAGTCAGCTCGCAGTTTTTCCTAGATGGAGGACTTAAACAGGAGGAAAGTGAGGAATGCAGAGAGTGTGGTGCTGGAAAAGCACAGCAGGTCAGGCAGCATCTGAGGAGCTGGAGAATCGACATTTCAGGCAAAAGCCCTCCACCAGGAATGAGAACTTCAAATCTCCAATTCAGGTGTATATTGTATTATCTGCAGCTGCTGGGTCAGTTGCATGGGTTCCTGCCCGAAATGTTGAGTTTCCTGCTCCTCGGATGCTGCCTGACCTGCTGGGCTTTTCTAGCACCACACCCTCGACATAAGAATTAAACACATTGTGTGCTAGGTGCAACACCCTCCTGCACTCTCTGTTGAACCAAGGTTGATCCCCTGGTTTGATGGTCATGGTTGAGTGGGGGATTTGCCAGGCCATGAGATTACAGATTATGATGGAGTACAATTCTGCTGCTATTGATGGCCCATAGCACCTCATGGATGCCCAGTCTTGAGTTGCTAGATTTGTTTGATATCTGTCCCATTTAGCACAGTCATAGTGCCACACAATCTAATGGAGGGTATTCTCAATGAGAAGGACTCCCTCCTGATGGTATACCACTGTGCCAGAACCTCTGCTAAGTCTGTCCTGCTGGTGGGACAGTACATATGCAGAGATGGTGATGTTGATAGATGAGTCTGGGACATTTTGTTCCATGTGAGACTCCAAGAGATTACTTATGTCCCAAATAATCATAATGCACATAATGAAGCCAGCTGCAGCTGCTAAAGTCTGGGTTTCAATGTGGTTAGTTGCTATTTAAGGGTATGCCAGGATAGAGAAAATAAGTGACCCCTAGATGGTCAAGAAGGACTAGACAGGTAGTGCAGGAGTTTCATGAATACATCACACCGTCCAAGCAGTATTCAGCTCAGAATCCTGGGTTTTGTTGGGGGACCGTAGCCAGAGCCAGACCTGTGGCGTCAAGACTGGCTCAGCTATGTGGAAAAGCACAAGGAAGATTGGGAAAGTGATAGGGATGGGGGATGCAACATTTGTTAGCTTATTTCAGTTGAAATGAATTTCAGTATCAGCCCATGGTTCCACCAACTGGTGAAAACAGGCAAGCTAAAAATGATTAAGTTACTTACCTACTCAGAACTCAATTCCTTGCTCCAATTAACATGTGGGTGACTGCAGGCCTAAAACAGACCGGGACTTCATAAATTTACGTGAACAGAGATCTACTGCAGAAGTACAGCTTTCCAGTTGATAGGGAACAGGAAGGCATTTCTGTGTCCACAGACAAGAATGTTGGATTGTATTTTGCATCCCTGTTACTAGGGTGAAGGATATCACAGAATGGCTGCAGAGCACTCTGAGGTGGGAAGGTGAACAGCCATCAGTCCTGCCTCACACCAACACCATTGACCTAGCTAGAACAAGGGATAGGATCCTGCAGTTCAAGTTTAGGGAACGAGGAAGGAAACAAGCAAGCAAAACCTCAAGGGTAGTGGTCTTCAGATTATCAGGTGCAAGTGAATATAGATGTAAACAGGAAAGAGAAGAATACATGTCTGGAGGGATGGTGCATGAAGGAGGTTTGTAGATCCTTGGGACATTGAACTGAAGGGGATGAGATCCGTACAGACCAAGTACCTGAATAATGTTGGGAGCAGTGGTTTGCTGCGGTATCAGTGAGGGTTTAAGCTGACTTGGTAGATCTGGGAACCAGGGAATAATATGAGAGGAGCACAAAAGTGCACAGAGAACTGGGAGAGCTAGAGAAAACCAGCATAAGAAGTAGTAAAGTGTCAGGTGGGGTCAAGATAAAATATCACTTCTGGATAAAGTCAGACAGGACTGAGAGAAGGAACGAAAGGAGGAGGAGTGGCTGTACTGATTAAGGATAACATTATCGTTCAAAAGAGAGAAAACATCGCAGAACGGACAGTGTGACAAGATGATCAACCCACTGAGGGTAGAAAAATTCAACGATTCATTGTCAACTGATTGAAGAAATATCTACCCATCTAAATCCTAAACCACTTAATTTTTATTTTGAGATTGCATCGCCAGGTTCTAAACCATCAACCAGGACACACATCCTGTCTGCTTTCAAAAGATAACTGGATCTTTAACTGAAAGTGGAAGAATTTTCAGGACTGCAGGGAAAAGGCAGAGAAGCAGATCTAGGTGAATTGGTTCTGAAGTGATTCACCATAAGCACAATGAGTTGACTGCCTTCCTTCTATGCTGTAACAGTTCTTTGGTTTCAGTCATTTTAGCGTTACATAACAAAAAGCTATTCTTAAATCAACTGTTTCATTTTATTGCCAGTAAAGTAAATACATTTAATTATTCTATGATTTTCCATTACAGCTGCATTGAATAATTTTCACTGAATGCAAGTAATCTTTTAGCATTTTCATGTTTCAAACAGGAAAATGTCTTCAGCCTGTAAATGGCCTTTTGCCCAGCAATTTCCCTTTCTGTTCTGGCATACGTGATAGACTTTTATCTTCAGAGTCCTGGTTTCCTTTTTTTGGTTAAGCTATTTACCTTCCATTTATTGCACACAGCCACCCATTTTCTCTCATTTCTCCTGTTGCCATTTACTTTCTTTGTTTATATGATGTGGGCATTGTTGGCCAGGCCAGCTTTTCCCATCTCTAATTGGCCTGGAGAACCTGGTAGTCAGCTGCCTTCTTGAACCACTACAGTCTTTAGAGTGTAGAAACACCCAAAGTGCTGTTAGGAAGGGAGTTCCAGGATTTGACCCAGTGATAAAGCAGGAATAGCAATATTGTTCTAGTTAAGGATAGTGTGTGACTTGATGGGGAACTTGCAGCTGCTAATGTTCCCATGCATCTGCAGCCCTTGTCCTTCTAGGTGTTAGTGGTCATGAGTTTGGCTGCGAGAGGAGTCTTGATGAGTTACTGCAGTGCATCTAGAGTTACAGTTTATCAATGCTGAAGAGAGTGAATATTGAAAGTGGTAAATTGGGTGCCAATTAATAAGCTGCTTTGTTTTGGATGGTGTTGAGCTTCTGAAATGCTTTTGTTACCCATCAAAGAAAGCGGAGAGTATTCCATCATACTTCTGACTTGTGGCTCGCAGATTTCAGACAGGCTTTGGGGAGTGAGAAGGTGAGTTATTCGCTGCAGAGTATCTCACCTCTGCCCTTCTCATGTTGCCATGATATTTATATGGCTAATTCAATTCAGTTTCTGGTCAATAACAAACCCCAGGATTTTGATACTGGGGGAATTCAACTAGAATAATGTTATTAAATTATCAAGTGGTAATGGTTAGGTTCTTTCTTGTTGAAGATAGACATTGTCTGTCAGTCGTGTGGCACAAATATTACCCAGCACTTCTCAGTCCAAGCTTGGATATTGTCCAGGTCTTGCTGCATTTTGAGTCTGGAATGTTTCAATGTCTGAGGAGTAATGAATACGGCTGAACATTGTGCAGTCATCGATGAACATCCCCACTTCTGACCTTACGATGAGAGGAAGGCCGTTGATGAAGCAGCTTCATGAAGATGGTTGGGCCGAGGACAATATCCTGAGGGACTCCTGCAGGGTTGATTTGGAACTGAAATTACTAACCTCCAACACCCATAACCATCTTCTTTCATTCTAGGTCTGACCACAAACAAATCAGAAATTTCTTCCTGATTCCCATTGATTCCAGTTCCACTTGGGCTCCTTGAAGTCATACTCAGTCAAATGCTGCCTTGAAGTCAAGTGCAGTTACTCTCACATCACCCTGTCCTGAAGCTGGGATTATTTACCTCAAGCACAACCACCTTCCTTGAACTAAGTATGACGCCAGCCAGTGGACAATTGATTCATTTTGCTAGGGCTTTGATATCAAGGGCAGTCACTCACCTTACCTGTCATGTTTGGACAAAGGCTGTAATGAAGTCAGGAATGGTGTGGCTCTGGTAGAAACCAGAGAATTCCCTTGAAAGCAGTGTCAATGATCTCTTCCATCACTTTGCTGATGACGGAGAGTGGATTGATGAGGCAATCACTAGCCAGGTTGAAATTATCCTGCATACCCGGACAACTTTCCACTTTGTTGTGTAAATGCCACTGTTGTAGCTGTACTGGAACATCCTCAGTGACTGTGTTTCCTCTACTTTAGGTGAAAAATATTAACAAAAACTTCCCTCCCACCACAAGGGAATGAAGTCCCTCAAGTCTCAGAAATGCATTGCCTTTCTTGTATTCTGCGAATGTTTTGCACTGCTATGGTGGCCTAAGGCAGGGGAAAGATCTTTCCTTTCTGCACCATGTAGTGTACGGCAACATTTCTACATTACTTACATGGATTGCTGACACCACAGAGGTAGAGACAATGTTGTGATTGCAATCCTAATGTCCCTGAACAATGATGTTAGGAACAGTGACAATTTGTGAGCCTTGACTAAACTCTTCAAATTCTAACTTTATACTTCACTGGCCATGATAATAATTTTAGGCTGACACACTGATGTTGTGAGACAAATAAAGGTGTCCCAATGGGACTGCAGCATCTCCTTGCAACAGGGTAAGAGGTTCTACTTTTCTCACCTCAGTCAACCATGTCAGCATCTACTGGAGATTGGAAACTGCAGAAAATGCTACAACAGTGCAAGTGATTGCATATTTACAGAATTGCAGATTAGATATATGTAATGAATACCCAATGTGCTCTCAAAATATCTACGTTATTTGTCAACCACGGTACAAATGCTACCCCAACATCCACAGTTAAGGTGGATGCAATCTGCTGTCTGCTATACCCTAGTGACTATAATGACTTTGGTAGGTGTCCCCTGAGGGATCAGTGCCTAGAAGGTCCCAGGCTGCTGACAGTCTCCAGCACACGATCAGGTACACGCTCTTCATTTTGATCTGTTGCAGGTAATGGGGTCACTAGCAGAGTGGAAATGAAGACGCCCTCTGGAGTGCCCTGAGATGATGTTCTTGGGGCTAGGTTGCCATACCTCCTCCCTGTGATTTACTTTTAGCACCTCCTTGTCATCTTAAGGCACCTGAAGGTTGGTGTGCTTTGTGCCTCCCTCAACCTGCCATTGATTTGGTGTACCTATAGCTAAAATGATGGATTTCAGTGTGTTCTGTTGGATCTGGACCACAAGACTGCCTACACCTTATTTTTATGGAGGCAGCCAAGTGTTCACATGCTGGAGCTAGACACTAGACAGAACTTGTACAGCTTTCATCTTTCACTCCAGTCCAATGTGAGTCTCGATATCTGTCCTTCTGTCTCTGCATATTCAATTTGTCATTTATGTAGAAAGCCTTGTCACCTGTATAGGGCTTGGCATATACCTAGTGTCCAGTAACCTTCACTGTCTGAGACCTCAGGCAATGCTTCCCTCCACTGGCTGTCGACACATGTAGACACATGTCAGTGATATGCTCACCAGACTGTGACACAAAATCTACCAAACCCATAGGACCATGTGGTGATGGAGGTTACAGGTGAACAACAGTGCTTTTTCTGTGATTTCAGAGACAACACCCCCAGAGGTGATGGTGGTTGTCATCGTGATGCTAATGCAAAGTTTCTTTTGGTTCTTCTTCTTCGGGTGGATGCTAAGAGTAGTGGAGAAAATAAATAATTATTTGGTGAAGGTACACTCTCCTTTACTTAAATTTCCTGCACATCCAACAACAGTTCCTTCAATGCCTTCTTGTGACATCCCTGTCTACTCATGAGCGCTGGAGCAGCCATCGCCCTCCCCTATGGTGTGGTCCTCAAAAGGGATGACAACTTGAATAGCTGGCTGCTCTAAACTTGTTCCCTTCTGTTATGCCTGACCTTGTCCTGCAAGTAGAGCAAGAGACAGATGGAATGTGATCACTACTGATACATGAGTAGTGAATGAGCACTCACTGCCATACCAGGATCTGAGCCCCTCTCAGTAAGTCAGCGGGAAGCAGAGTGCCCAGGAACTGGTACAGCATTGATATCATGAGGTAGCAATCAGCCTTTTACTGTGCTCCATGCACGTTATGTTGAGGTTAGCAGGAGATCACCCTATGCAATATACCTATGCAGTGACAGAGCCATACCAAATGATGCCTCATTGAGTATAAGTTTGTTGTGTCTTTTATCCTTGCAGAGAGCAGGTGATCATCCATCCTCTTCCTGCACTGTTTCCAGGGTTCTTGTGTTTGGGACACTAATGCTGACCTATGCTCCAGGTTGCCCTGATCTAATGGGAAGGCTTCCTGCTACTATCCATGGGGACCAGGACTTCCCTTCTTTAATGGATGGCCTGATCTGACACTCCAGTGAGACTCTACGGAACCACATGGCCAGCTTCTATTTGTATTGAGATATCTCCAGGCTTAGTGGAGAGGGGGCTTAGTGGTTAGTACTGCTGCTTCACAGTGTAAGGGACCTGGGTTCGATTCCAGCCCCAGCTGACTGTCTGTGTGGAGTTGCACATTCTCCCCGTGTCTGCATGGGTTTTCTTCGGGTGCTCTGGTTTCCTCCCACAATATAAAGATACACAGATTAGGTGAATTGGCTTTGCTAAATTGTCCATAGTATTCAAGGATGTGTAGGTTAGGTGCATTAGTGAGAGTTCAATATAGGATGGTAGGGAAATAGGGCTGGGTGGGTTGCTCTTCGGAGAGTTGGTGTGTTCTGAAGGGCCTGTTTCTACTCTTCAGGGATTCTATGATTCTCTGATTAACTCAGGCTCCAGCAATGCTGCAGGTTTGCAATGTCTGAAAGCTGTCTGATAGCCTTGAAATGTGTTGCTTGGACATTCAATACTGCACAGTCCTGATGAAAATGAAAGCTTCCTGCCCGCTCAACACAAAAGATCCACAATTCAACTTACGGAACAACACTGATGCATAAGCAATGAACTGAATTCTGCAGGATTGTGTGAGAAAAGCCTGAGCCAAGGTGATGACCATTATTATGCCATATTACATTCTATTACGAACTCTATGTAACACATAATCAGATGCATGTATCAGCTCTCTCTTCTATACATGGTTTGTTTTTAGATTAGATTAGATTACTTACAGTGTGGAAACAGGCCCTTCGGCCCAACAAGTCCACACCGCCCTGCTGAAGCGCAATCCACCCATACCCCTACATCTACCCCTTACCTAACACTATGGGCAATTTAGCATGGCCAATTCACCTAACCTGCACATCTTTGGACTGTGGGAGGAAACCGGATCACCCGGAGGAAACCCACGCAGACACAGGGAGAATGTGCAAACTCCACACAGTCAGTCGCCTGAGGCGGGAATTGAACCCGGGTCTCTGGTGCTGTGAGGCAGCAGTGCTAACCACTGTGCCACTGTGCCGCCCACTATTATTGCTATCTGCGTACTATTGTCTGGATATTCCTCACCTCTGAGCGACAGGACCCTTTGCTTCATTATTTTCTGTAGTTGTTTATTTCAGATGTCTTATGCTCCAAGCACACTCTGCTCCTAGTTTTCAGACACGTTGGTGCTTGTCTAGCAATTAAAATTCTATACTTCATCTAATTACTGTCTATCTCAGTGTCCAGAGACTGATTTCATACCACTTATCCCTGACCAGTGCTAAAATTTAATTCACTCTATAATTCCAATATTCCTCTTGGTTTATGAACATTTACTCCAGATTGTCCACGATGTGGCCCATAGGTTGAATGTAGCCTATCAATGATTCCTGTCCAGCTTGTGACCAGTCTTCCAAATATAAGCAAGTGTATTTGGGGAGAATCTGTGAGGAGATGCCCCTCCAATGTTGGCTGCGGATGGGCCCACTAATGAGCTGATAAACAGCCAAAGTGGAAGTGGAATAGCCTCTGCCTGAAGAACAGTGAACAGCATGAAGGTACTACCTTTATTCAATCTGAACACTGGGTGTGATGGAGAGACTGCTAATGGGGGAGAAGACTGCAAGGAACATGACAACTGCTGGCCATCTGAGGGGACGAGACAGAGAGCATGTTGGGAGTCTAGGCTCCAAGTCAGTCAGGAGGTAGATTCGGTGGAAGATGTAACAATGCATTTAACACACAGGCCACACCGCTGTGGAAGAATACAGTCAAGTGGTGGATCAAGCTGCTCAAGCCCATGCATCGATTGTTTGTGCTTGAGAGAGGGAGCATGAGGGAGTAGGAAGGAAAGGAGAATGGGGGGAAGGGTTAAGTGTGGATATACGGGGAGGGGTTGGGTTGAATGTGTGTGAAGGAGGGAAGGAGGACGGGGTTAGAGTGAGGGAGGGAAGGAGAGTGAGTGTGAGGGAGGGAGAAGTGGGTGAGAGTGAGGGAGGGAAAGGATGAGAGAGCATGAGGGAAGGAGGCAAAGGGTAATAGTGTGTGATGAAGGGTAGGTAAGGGCATGTGTAGAAGGGAGGAGGTGAAACAATGTGTCTGCGGGAAGACAAGGGGTGAAAATGTTTGTGTCAGAAGGAAGGGGAGTGATAATGTTTGAAGGATGGAAAGAAGGGAGTTGAGAATGTAAGGGAGGGAGATAGAGGGGTAAGAGTGTGTGTGTGGGAGAGAAGGAAGAGTTGAATGTATGTGCCTGTATGGGGGAGAGGGAGTAGATGAGTGAATGTGGGAGGGAGGAGGTGAGAAGATGCAAGGCAGAAAAGGAGAAGAGGAGGGAGAATATATGTGGGAGGGGGTAAATTTGTGAGGGAGAGAGGTGTGAGATGGTGTGTGTGTGTGTGTGTATAAGGCAACTGTGAGCCCTAAGACTGTGAGACAGGCACGAACCACCTCCTTCCTCCTATCCTTGAAATCCCAGTCCACAGCGCAAACTGGAAAAGGAGGAAAACCCAGATGAAAGCCAACCTACCTCCAAATCCTATAATAACATGAATTCCACAACACCATCTCACTCAGAGCGTGCACTATCAAAGGTGAGAACATAGTTAAACTTAGCTAAACTGAGTTAACCCAACTTGGTTCGGCCATAATTTCTGCACACCTACACCTACCTATCTTTCTAGTGATAATGTATTAGGCTCCAGTCTGAGTGTCTTTAGTTCTGATTCTTAACCAAAAGGGCAAAACAAAACATTTTATTGGTCAGCTCTGCAGCTTGATAAGTTTTGTTCATTACTCATTTATTTTAAATATCACTTTATTGCTTTGAATTTGTTTTTTTAAATTAATGTCTACTGTTTTGCCATACCTTATTTTTCTGAGATTTGCACATCAGGCCCTCCTGAGTGAGGAAAAATTGAAAGATAACAATCCCACATGAAAAGTTTGGGCAACTTTGATTTACACCAACTACCTAGAGATCCACACAAAATGAGATTGACAGGTCAGAAATCACGGTCAATTTTTCTTTTGTATATCTGCCAAAAGCAGGTCACACAATCTACTTGCACGTAGCAAAATTCAAAGACTTCGCCATTTATCCTGTTGAAAATAATGACTGGTGAGCTCTAGAGACACATAATTTAGCGTGTCCCAGTTTTTGCATTCACACTCCTTTCTTGAATATTCAAATAGGCAAGATAAAAATTAAGATAAAGGAAGTAGAAAGAAGGAAACAAAACAATGTATTTCTCTGGTGCACCTCATGCATCGATATGCCTCAGAATACTTTATGCTTTGTGAGAAACAAAAAGACATCACACAGGATAGAAAAAGCAAAATGTTGAGTTAAATGCATGCAGGATTATAGCAATAATTCCTAAGAAGGCCTTTCAATGATGACAGGAAGTGGTAAGACTCTTTCAACTGTACCAAACTAGTACCTTCACCTTGTTCTTTGGATCAAGAAACAAAAGCAAAATATATTTGCTACTCCAGAGTTCATCTGTTTACTTTCTTCAAATGCATTTAAGTCTCATTTCATCACATATTTTGCTAGCATGAGCGAACTTTAGAAGTAAACTGGAAGCATGAGCTCCATAATCTTCATTAGAAACAGCAAGTGACCCAAAACAGACACTGAGGAAACACACTAATGACTGCTGCCCTGACAGAGCTATTTCCACCATCTGCTTCCGATTTCTACATTAATTTTCAGGCCAAGCAGCAATTAGCTCTTCAATGTCTTTTTATAAGCTTCATATAAACAGCTCCCCAAATGCTTCCCTGTATTCATCTAGTTGTGCTCAGAATGTGGACAGAGCTGCCCAGATTACATTCATGAGGAGATGGTTCTCCTTCAACCATACAGTCCTTTCAGTGGCACTGTTCATTATTGTTCTGCAAGGGCTGCTTTACAGCTGAGGAGCTTGCAAAGTCTGCTTACAAGAGAGCTAGGCCACGAAAATGGATGTTGCAGGACCCCTCAGGAAGGTGCTAGAAAGTTCGTAAATGGTGTGCTCCATGTTTTCACCCACTTGCAAGCTTAAACAGGCAAGAATGCAGGTGTGGCAAAAGTGAGGACTGCAGATGCTGGAAACCAGAGTTTAGATCAGAGTGGTGCTGGAAAAGCACAGCAGGTCAGGCAGCATCCGAGGAGCAGGAAAATCGACGTTTCGGGCAAAAGCCCCTCATGAGAAATAGAGACAGGAATGCAGGTGTGCCGTGTGCATGCTCAAATCATCGAATGCAGATGATTCTGATGTCAAACAGCTTTTCTGGCTGATTTGAGGCACCTTTTCAACCATACTCAGGTTCATGGAATGCCTGTGATAATCACTCTCGCATTTAGATTCACAAGTACACCCAGGCTGTGAGATTTAATACCTCCCTGTGCGGCATTCACCATTATATCTGGGAGGTGACTGAGGTTCTATTCACAAGAGGTATTTTCATTGCATTCTTTTTAGCAGAAGTAGCAGCATGAGAGGGCATGCATGTCTGTCAAGTTAGCAGGATTTCCAATGATGCAGAGATTCATCAGTTGTTGCCCTACATGTCAATGGAAACAAGTGTTGAATTGCAAAGGCTACAATGCCATCAATACACGGTTTGCTGTATGACATCTGCTGTTGTTGAGTTGATGAATGCCTAGTATGTTAACGCCAACTAGGACATCTACAGTTGATGTCGATTGCTGTTCCCTTCATCTTCCAGCCTCCGAGACAAAGAAATAGGATAGCTGCCCAAACAAAAGGGATACACCCTCTGCCCTAACTGATGAAAATTCCACCTGACCAGCACCTAGGCAAAAACTACAGGCCTACAATGAAGGCCTACAATGAACATTCTTAAGTAACAGCTCCATTGCCTGGATCAGTTGGATTCAGCCCGACAGTACTCACTGGAGTGTTTTATAGCATCTGTTGCATCCTTCACAATTTCTCAACCATCCAGTGAAAGCCATTGCTACTAGGCATCTGAAGGCCATCTTGGCAGTGAGAAGGTTGGGAGGCATGTTAAATGCAATTGGGACTCTTACTCTGCAAGAGTTCTCTGAAAGTGTCTCTTTAGGCTCCACTTTGGTTTAAAGTTCACACAGTGCCACTGTCTGAACTCATGGTTGTGAGTGTCAGATAAACTGATTGTGTTTCTTCATCAATGGTGTATTACTGCTCTCTTTTTCTCCAGTGTTCCCCATTAGAGGAATTTCCCCAGGATTAAAAACTAGAAATGCTATACTTCATTGACCTCTGATTCCTCAGGTAATTAACTACATGGCACGGTAATGGTCTCTATATGCCTTTATATAAAGAGAGGACCCAGTTTTATGTCTTCCAAGTGGCTGAACTATTAAGTTAAGTGAATCCCTAGAAAGGAGCATAAGTGCTACGGTTGAATATTGAATGCTTGGTATTGGAATTGAAACTGATAAATAAATCTTATCACACTGTGTAGTCTCTAAGGAAATGGATGAATCAAAAATGAAAAGCAGATGTATTTCTATAGGCAAGAGTAGAGAGTGGGATTAAGCTGGACAAATTTCTTTTCAGTTAGTGCAGACATGATGAGCTGAATGGCCTCCTTCTGTGCTATAAATTTAGTTTCTACGTTTACAAAGGGCAGTTTTATGGTTATTATAAAAATGACAATTTTTTTTTGTTGATCTGTTTCTCAGAGAGAATTTATTCTTTGTTATTTACATTGGTGTTTGAGGATATCAAGATAGTAAAATATCGATCTAAATCTAGAATTGAAGTGCTGTTTAATGCCACTAAATCAAGATGAGCAATTAATTACGATGTATTTTCAGTCCATTTTACACCAACATAAAATATTATCAGGCCATCCATCAGGAAGTGGCTGAAGGCAATGTATCGATGTTGTAGGGTTGCAAAATCAACTAATAGCTGGGCTGGAGTGCTCCATCAATCTTCTTTTCTACTATTTCTAAAATAAAAATAAACTAGGTTAGACAGCCCCTCGTGGAGCACAGTAACACAAAAATATCAAAAGTTCAAAAGCTACTTACAATGGGAACCTATCAAAATTCAACCTAAATATCAGTTTGTGGTGTGACAATACAGCCTCGACCATGTGGGACCCACTGGTCCTTAAAGATCAGAATCAAACCTCCTTCGTAGTTATTTGAATAACCTGTTCAGACATGTTTTAGTGTATACTTGATACTTGAGAGAAAGGAGCACTACCACTGTGCCACAAGACCTGTCTAAACAAATATTTTCAATCAAGCTGTACAGACATGTTATTACACACCTCTAGAGCCGGTGGGACTTGAAGCCAGACCTCCAGCCAAGGTGTATGGACAATACCACTGTGCCACAGAGCTCCAAATCCTCCTTTTAAATTAATTTTAGCCACCCCAATGGATTCTAATCCATCACCTCAACCACTAGACCATGAGTATGCCTTATTCTCCTTTATGGATATTTTTAATCAACTTGTTCAGACCTGTTAGGACACATCTCCAGTGAAGATGGGACTTGAACTCAGACCTTCTGGCCCAGAAGTATGTACAATGCCACTGTGTCACAAAGACCCTTAATTAACTTGGCAGGCAATTAGTTTAGAAACAACATTGATATGAAACCTAGACAGTAGGATTCAAACCTGTACGGGGATATCCCAATGGACTATACGTTATTCTCCTTTACAGATGTTTTTAATAAAATTAGTAAACCTATTCAGATACATTATGACATACCTCTGGAGCAGGTGGAACTTGAACCAAAGTCACCTGGCTTAGAGATAGGGACATTACTGCTGTAACACAAAAGCCCTTTATCCTCAGTTATAGATATTTTTAATCAAAATGCTCAGGTGTGTCCTTCCACACCCCTGTAGCAGGTAGGATTTGAACTCAGGTTTTCAGGCTCAGAGGTAGGAACACCTTTCTGTGCCAAGTAGATACCACAAGAGCCCCAAAACCTATTTTCAATCAACCTATTAAGTCATGTTGTTACACACTTCCAACACAGTGGACAAGAAGGTTCAAAGGCAGGAATATTACATTGTGCCACAAGAACCCTTTATTCTCCCTTCCATCTCCCTTCAGTTGCAAAGAAGCTTAATACTGGACTTATAACATTAAATCTCTTACTCTTTCCATGGTGCTACTCGACTTGCTGAGTTTCTCGAGCAATCATAAGATGACACCAGGAATGCAAAATGTAGTTCTAGTCTCCATAGTTTAAGGAAGAATATTTTTGCGTTGGAGTCAGTGTAGCAAAGGTTCACTGAGTTGGATCTTGGGATGGGAGATTGGCCTATGATGAGAGCCTGAGTAAATTGGGCCTATATTTTCTGGAGTTCAGAGGAATGAGAAGTGATCTCATTGAAACATACAATATTCGGAAGACACTGAGGGTTGATTCTGCTGAACTAGGGAATCTAGAATATTGGAGTCATGTTTCAGGAGAAAGGGGAGATCATTTAGGTCTGAGGCAAAAGCATTTCACTCAAGGCTTGTGAATCTTTGGAATTCTCCATCTCACAAGATTGTGACTGTTCTATCAATGACAAAGATTGGAATAGACAAATGGGATGGTCTCTCAGGGAATCAAGAGATATGAGAAGTGGATGAATAAATGGAATTCAAGAGTATGGTGCTGGAAAAGCATAACAGGTCAGGCAGCATCTGAGGAGCAGGAGAATAGACGTTTCGGGCATATGCCCTATTCTCCTGCTCCTCAGATGCTGTCTGACCTGCTGTGTTTTTCCAGCACCACACTCTTGATTCTGATCTCCAGCACCTCGCTTTCTCTGGATAAGTGAAATTGAATGCCATGATCAGCCCATGATTGTAATAAATGAAAGAGCATACATGATAGATCATGTGGTGTACTTCAACTCCTATCACAAACTTTCTTGCACAAGTAATTAACTGATCATGATAATTTGCTCCTTGATTGGGAGGAAAGGTGTTGAGGATGAGGGAAGATGATGGTGTGGAATTCGGGAATCATGTATTGCAAAATAGTTTTTGTGCACTCACTCTATTAACAGTGCATAATATTTATTTAAAGAACGGTCAACTGTCACTTTTGCTTCACTCCAGACAAAACATTGTGCTTGATGGCATTTTCAATCATGGAGCTTCTTAAAAATTACATAATTTCTTACTAAGCCACATTCCGTTCTGACATAGATAATCATTACCATTCCTCATGGACACAGGGTCAAACTCTAGGAACTCCATTTCTAAGAAACTTTGGATCACCTTCATTACTTGGAATGCAATGCCTCAAGAAGAAGACACACCACAATTTTCTAAAAGTATCTGGGGATGGACAATAATTATCGGCATTACCAGAAATGTCCTCATCATTATAAATGAATAAACAAATTCAGAGCATGCTTGTCTCTTGGAGTGTTGTGCACAGTTTTGGTCACCCTATTATGGGAAAGACATAGTTAAACTGGAAAGAGTGCAAAGAAGATTTATGAGGTTGTTGCCAGGACTAGTAGACCTGAGTTACAGGGAGAGGTTGACCAGGATAGAATTTTATACCTTGAGAATGTAGGAGAATGAGGGTGTGACCTTATTGAGGTATATAAAATCATGAGGGACATAGATAGGATGAATGCATATAGTCTTTTTCCCAGAGATGGGGAATTGAAAACTAGACAGCATAGGTATAAGGTGAGAGGGGAAAGATTTAAGAAGGACCTGAGGGGCAACTTCTTCATGCAGGGAGTGATGTTTGTACAGAATGGGCTGCCAGAGAAAGTGGGAGAGGCAGGTACAATAGCAACATTTAAAAAAAAACATTTGGATAGGTACATGTATGGGAAGAGTTTAGAGGGATATGGACCAAATGTGGGCATATGGAATTAGCCAAATGGGCACCATGGACAGAACGGACCAGTTTGGGCTGAAGGGCCTGTTTCCATGCTATTTTACTCTATGACTCTATGTCACTTAATATATTTATGATACCTTGTATTACAAATTTCTTGTCCTGAAATAAATGGAGGAGCGGATTTTGGGTCACATTATGGATTTGATGGATGTTTGCAATGTTTATGCTACATCTGTTAAATTAATATTGTGAGAGACTAGTTCATGCTCATTAGTTAGTGTGCATGCTTTTCACTTTGTCATGACAATGGATCATAAACCTTATTACTAATGGATATATGTCCTTAAAAGAAAGACATAGAAACCAATAGATAGCTAAAGAATGTAAATTCAGTAGCTGTCGGAAAAATGCCTATGTGAATTAAACAGAGTTCTGACAGGAAACATGAAATGTCACACTTGGACAATGTCATGGGAACTTCATCATAAAACTACATGTAATGTATGGATGAGACAGAAACTCTTCAAAGTGAGAGATGGCATTTAAAAAGAACAAGCAGTGATAATCTGTGACTACAGGGACCGTGAGAGGCTAATAACCCTATCATCTCCTGTGGGATTCCAGACTGTAGACATGGTATGTATTAAAAGAAAGGCATTGAGGGCAAAAGACATATTTATGTTTTAACTTTCCAAGACAACATTAAAACATTCGAAAGAAAGTTAAAATACATTTCAATCTCCAGTTTCTGAGTGCTTTAGGGCTGCTCTGCTTGTGTGATAACTTGACACTCAAGTTCCACTGTGCTGAATTGTACTGTGAAGGGACACATCTGAGAATCTTCCCATAACTCCCCTGCATTTGCAGGTTAAAAAAAAGTCTCAAACTATGAATGCTGAAAGAAGTCAAGTCGGTAAAGTCACTGTTCGAGGAAACTGGACAAACTCCTTTTAGCTAACCTCAGAACCAAGAATCCCCAAACAACTACTGTCGGCTTTTATTCCCACTTTCCCTGGTCCATCAGGTTTATTATGAATATCAACAGCCCAAGGCAGTTCTAACAATGGAAAATACCCAATGTCCTTCATTAATTAAGACAAAGTACACTGTAAAACCTACTGAAAAAATCGTACCCACATAAAGCTTACAATGACAAGTCAACCATTTAGGTGGAATTGGCTGAACAGATGATCAGCATGCTCTGTCTCAACTTCTCCATCACTGATCAGTTGACCACCCCCAGCAAGTTGCTTTATACTCTTTCCACACAAACAAGCTATGCATTTTACACTTGAAACAATCTCCAGAAAGTGATCAGTTTCATAACTGGCAAACATCACAGAATTGTCATGAGTTTACCAATTAATCCATTAAAACATGCTTGTGTCTCCAAGAAAAAAAACACTAATCTCCTGCCCTTAATGGAATTTGACATAAAACAATAGCTTGCACTTGCTGTTCACCATTTTAATGTCATCCAATCAGTTGTATGATGTATACACAGCACAATTCCATGACAATCGCAATTCAGCTGATAAGTAGCCCACATTTTTAGATCTGATTAATTGTGTTTGTTTTAAACAAAACTTAAACCTTTCCAGAGTTTCTGTAACATTTCAGCCCATTGCTGCTTGAGTTCACTGCTAGATAAAAACATGCATGCACATTCCTTTAGCCTAAATGCAAACACTTTGAAAACCCGTGACATCTCCCTAATCATTAGGCCTTCACTAAGCTTCATATGTTTTCTACTTCTCACTTCATTCTAATTTATTTCCATTTAACTTCATTTTGGCTAACCCAGAAAATTTTAGGTTAATATCTGCACTATTAAAGTCAGCACTACTGGAAGTATTCACCTTCTAGGTCTACCACAGCAGCAATAGCAAACCACTCTATGAGGACATAGGAGCAAATTACTGTAAATACTGAAAACAAGAAATGCTGCAGCTCAAACAGCATCTGTGGAGAGAAAGCACGATCATGTTTTGAGTCTCGGTGACTCTTCATCAGAGCTGAAGTGCAGTGTGGAGGGAGCAGCATTTATGCTATAGTGGGTGGGGGGGGCGGGTGGGTGTGGGTTGAAGGGCTGGGGGAGAACGGATGTTGATAGTTCAGATGAAATGATTGGAACATGAGAAGGGCACAACAATGGTGTGGCTAACTGGAAAGAACAGAAAGTTCCAATCGGATGGGGGAGGGCGAAAGAGAGGAGATGGTAACAGTGAATGTAACAAGCAAAGCTAAAAGAAATGGAAGGAATAGGTTCACAATTAAAAGGTGTGGAACTCAATATTACGCCCAGATGGTTGTAAAGTGCCAAGGTTGACAATGAGTTGTTGCTCCTTCAGTTTTTGCTGATTTGTTGGAGCACTCAGTATACCCAGGACAGACAAGTTGGCATGCGAGCAGGATGCAGTGTTAAAATAACCAGCAACGGGAAGTTCGCGGTCATGCTTTCATGCAGACCAGAGGTATTCTGCAAAACAGTCACTCAGTCTGCATTTGGTTTCTTCAATATACAGTAGGCCACATTAGGTGAAGCAAATACAATGCTCAAAATTGGAGAGGTACAGGTGAAATGCTGTTTCACCTGAAAAGACTGTTTAGGCCCTTGGATGGCGAGCAGGGAGAAGGTGAAGGGGCTAGTGTTGCACCTTCTATGGTTACATGGGAAGGTGGTGTGAGAGGATGGGGGTGGATTTGGTGGTCAAGGAATGAACTACAGTTCTCAGAGGGAATGATCCCTGCAAAATGCAGACAGCAGGAGTGAGGGGAGGATGTGTTTGGTGGTGGTGTTCTGGTGGAGTTGTCTGATATGATGGAGAATGATCTTTTGAATGCGGAGGGTGGTGGAATGAAAAGTGGGATAAAGGGGAATCCAATCACACTGTTGTGAGTGATGGGAAGGGGCAAGGGTTGAAGGACAGGTGATAGATCAGATGCAGTTGAAGGCCCTGGCCATCACAGTTGGCCGTGGTTTCCCACCACTGTGAGAGCCAGGGCTTCAACCTCTTCTCGTGGCACCTCCCCATGTAACTGCAGAAGATGCATTACTGCCCCTTCACCTCCTCCCTGCTCACCATCCAAGGGCCTCAACAGTCTTTCCAGGTGATAGCAGCATTTCACCTGTACCTCCTCCAATCTTGTGGATTGTATTTGCTGCATCCAATGTGGCCTACTCGACATTGGAGAAACCAAAAGCAGACTGGATGACCACTTTGTGGAACACTTTTGGTCTGTATGCAAACATGACCTCAGCCATTCAGTAGCCAGTCATTTTAACACAGCATCCTGCTTGCGTGCCCACTTGTCTGGCCTCGGCATGCTACAATGCTCCAGCAAAAACTGAAGGAGCAACATCTCACCATCAAACTAGGTACTTTACAACATTCTGGGCTTAATATTGAGGTCAACACCTTCAAATTGTGAACTCATTCATTCCCTTTCTTTTAGCTTTGCCTATTACATTCATCGTTGCCAAGTACTTTCTCCTCTACTCCCCACCCCACTCTTCCTTTGGACTCATGGCGAGGAATCATTGAACCTTTGTGTGACGATATCAAGAAGTTTCATCCCACTAACAGACTTACCATGGACTACTCTTCAGAATGATTCTCATTCTTGGACACATACATCTCCATTAAGGATGTACACCTCAGTATTTCACTCTACTACAAGGCGATGGATAACCTCACGATGCTTCACTTCTCAAGCTTCCACCCTAAACACGTTAAAGAAGTCATCCCCTCCAGACATACACTGCGCACACACAGGATCTGCCTAGACGAGGAGGAATGCGACAGACGCCTGCAGACTCTGAAAGATACCCTCTTACGAATGGGATATGATGCTCAGCTCATCAATTGCCAGCTCCGACATGCCACAGCAAAAACTGCAACAATCTCCTCAGAAGACAGATAAGGGACACGACCGATAGAGTACCCTTCATCGATCAGTCCTTCCCTGTAATGGAGAAACTATGCTATGTTCTTCATAGTCTTCAGCATGACATCAGTGACAACGAACATCTTGACAATGCCATGCCTATGCCTCCACTTCTTGCCTTCAAACAACCACTGAACCTCAAACAGACCATCGTTTGCAGTAATCTACCCAGCCTTCAGGAGAACAGCAACCACAACACCATATAACCCTGCCATGGCAACCGCTGCAAGACATCTCAGATCATCGACATGGATACTACCATTACACATGGGAACACCACCCACCACGTGCATGGCAGATATCCATGTGACTCAGCCAATGTTGTCTACCTCACAAGCTGCAGGAAAGAATGCCCCGAGGCATGTACATCAGCGAGAACATGCGGACGCTATGACAACAAGTGAATGGACACCGCACAACAATCATCAGACAGGGATGTTCCCTCCCAGTCAGGGAACATTTCAGCGGTCAAGGACATTCAGCCCATCTTTGGGTAAGCACCCTCCAAGGCAGCTTTTGAGATACACAACAATTCAGAATTGTCAAGCAGAAATTGATAGCTAAGTTCCATTTGCAGGAGGATGGTCTCAGCCATGATCTTGGATTCATGTTGTGCTCTATGTAACCTCACCACACTGATCTGCGTAAAATCTTCCTTACTGTTCTGTTTTGATGCCATCACCTTGATAACTTGTTATTGTCTCTCCAACTTAATTAGCTTGTACAAGCTTGGATTACTTGTTACTTTGGTTAGACCTTCATCATGAGATTCTCATAACTATCATGTTATTCCAGCCATTTGGTTTGTCTCTAGCACCATCTTAATTTTGATTTTTTTGTAATTATCTTTCTGCCTTAATTAATTGGATTATAGGTCATCTCTTCACTTGTTATTCAGCTATTGACACTTTACTCACACTGTTTGACATTTCTGACCACCTGCAAAGACTTGTTATTTCAGTTTGGCAATACTCCACTCACACTATATGTATGTATTTTTTGACACTCTCATTACCTGCCGTTATCTCTCTACAAATAGGTTCTGTGCCTGTACGCTTCCCTCCACTTCACCTGATGAAGAAGCAGTGCTCCAAAAGCTTGTGCTTTCTAATAAATATGTTGGACTATAACCTAGTATTGTGTGATTTCTGGCTTTGTCCCCCCATCCCAATGGAATTGTCTATTCTTTCCAATCTGGCAGGTTAGACACACCATTGTTGTGCCATTATGACGTTCCGATCACATAATCTGAATTATCAACATCCTTTCTTCCCCAGCACTCCAACCCACACCCTCCCACCCACTATTACATAAATGCTGCCCCCTCCACATTTCATTTTAGCTCTGATGAAGAGTCATCTAGACCCGAAACGTTAGTTTGCTTTCTCTCCATGGATGCTGCCTGACCCGCAACGACCTCCAGCATTTCTTGTTTTCCTCCCGTGAGGATGTTGGTTGCATTCTCTTCGGATGTAATCTGTTCAACTTGTTTAGCTCCTACCTTGCCAGAATGTGGTCCAATGTCTCAGGAATCTAAAGCACTCCCTCCTCTACTATTTCTCTAGCCATGCTTTTATCCCATTGATCTTTCTATATTCTTATTATCACTACTGAATCTGGAGATTACTACAGATTACTACAATTTCTAATCTAACTCACTAAATTCTGCTTTCAGGACGTAATTTCTCATTCTTCTTATTTCATTGATTTCAGCATGGACCACAATTTCACCTTGGTAAAAACAATGACTGCAAATGCTGAAAACCAAATACTGGATTAGTGGTGCTGGAAGAGCACAGCAGTTCAGGCAGCATCCAACGAGCAGCGAAATCGACGTTTTGGGCAAAAGCCCTTCATCAGGAATGAAGGGCTTCATCACCATTCCTGATGAAGGGCTTTTGCCCAAAACGTCGATTTTGCTGCTCGTTGGATGCTGCCTGAACTGCTGTGCTCTTCCAGCACCACTAATCCAGTACACAATTTCACCTTGTTCAACCACCCCTTTCAGACTGCCCGACAGCAATTCTGTGATTTTCTTGACACTGGCACACGAGAGGCCACACACCATCTTGGATTCATATTTTTGTCCACAAAAACTCCTTGTCTATTCTTTTCATTAATGAATACCCTGCCAGTCCTGTGCTTCCATTCTTCTTACTTTGCAAACCACAAGTACCTCTCTGCATCCAATTCTGCAATCTGTGGGATCACCACAACCTGAAATGTCTGAGCCTCTCAGCGTAATGAATGCCCCAGCTCCAAAAGCCACCGTACGAGTTGCTCCAGCAGGAGGCTCCTCCTGCACTCATGGTCATCCAGATTGCCAAGAGCATCTAGGATTTCTCACACAATGCAGGATTAGCCTGAGCTCCTCAGACATACCTTTACTAAATAAAATATGGGTGTTTTTCTTCAGTTTTACCCTTATTCCTACCTAAGTATAGATTAGTAGAATTTTATTCTTGTTTCGGTCACACTCAGGTCAGCTGCTGGTCTTTCTATTTCTCTGTGAACATTCTCATCTTGTCTGCTCCCCTCATTGATGCTGATTGGCTATCACAGGATCCTCACCTCATCTGCTTCTAACAACTTCTAAGACCTAGCTTGAATTCAGCCAAGACTGAAATTTTGCTTTAAAGGCTCCAAATGAAATGAATAAGTCTCAACCCATTGATCAATGAACCCATAACACTAATCCATCCAACATTAGTACTCTCTCATTGATGCCACTGACTGATGTTGCAAACGGAAAATAAAATACAGTATAGCAGAAAATACTCTTGCTTTTGGGAAACGCAACAGAGAAATCATGACTTCACACTTGCCATGCTGTGTCTGACCTGGGTGTGACAGACGCTGAGAAAAAAAACCTAAAATGGGAAAATATTGCCCTGCAACTACATTTACAAAAACACAAAAATACCAAAGATTTGGTGGGGGGAGGAAAGTGAAGACTATGTGCTAACACAACATTTCTTGCTTCCATTACACAAGTTATATTGCTCACTGGAAATTTAGCTGGTGAATCAGATACAAATTACTCTAGGACAAATCATGCAGGTTAAAAAACTTCAAAATTCGACAGAATACTTAGGAACATTCCTGCATTTCTGGAAATACAAGCAATATAATGTTCAAAAAAGTCTGGAAAACCATATTAAGGGATACTGAAATGCAATTTAATTGTTGACATAGATTAAAAATACCAAGAGGCCAATTTGGGGTGTGAGCCAAACCACCAAGCCCTTCCATTGGAAAGGCTACCTACAACAAATTGCCAATTTACTTTGGTTACTTACGCATATTTAAAAGAAACTGGATGACGACAGAAGCTAAAACAGGCAACCCTAAACCACAAGATGTTTTAAGCATATATTTGTTGACTGCAATGTATTCTGGTCCTCATGGTGCCAATTCTCCTTGATTTTGCAGAGTTCCCCTCAAAGCATGGTCATATCTCTTTGCTGTTTGGAAATCTTGCTTTATGTATATAGTCAAAAATTAAATGTAACTGCTGATAGACCATCCTGATCACATAGCTGTAGTAAGATTCCCTACCTTTATATGACAAACTACTTGCAATAAAGGGCAACATTTCATTTACTTTCCTCATTAGATCCTGCACCTACAAGCAGACATTTTGTGATTCACACACAGATCCCATTCAATTTATATAACATTCTGCTTTTGTAGTCTTTCTGCCAAAGTGAACAACCTCATATTTTACCTGCTCACTGAACCCATCTCTATCCCTTTGCAAATTATTTATGTCATAGAATCATAGAATCCCTATAATGTGGAAGCAGGCCATTTGACCCTCTAAACAACATACCGATGAGACCCACCCTCCCTACTCTATCCCTGTAGCCCTGCATTTCTCATGGCTAATCCACCTAGTCTGCACATCCCAGGACACTATGGGCAAATTAGCATGGGCAATCCATTTGACCTAATTCATGCATCCTCCCTAAAACTTACTTTGCTGCCAATATTTAGATTATCAACAAATTTTGCTTCAATGTAGTAAGTCCCTTCATCCAAGTCATTGATAGGTAGTGTAAATAATTTAAGTTCCAGAACTGACCCCTGCAGCACTCCAGTAGTTAGTGTGCCAATCTAGTTTATATAGTGCAGAGAAAAGTATTTATTTTGTGGAGCTAGCCATTTTTTTTTATCATTATTGAGATTTCCAACCTTTAGAACATCTATGTAATAACAATGAATTTCAAGTCTGATTCCCACTTGAACTATGAGAACTCAACTTATGTAAACCAATATATTCCCTCTGTACATGGCATGTGAAGGCCTTGGAATTTGGAAGTCTTGATGTCACTGCCATAATAAAAAGACTGCAGCCATGAGTATTACATTTTGGATCTATATTGTTCCTCTGATATATTGCTATTTTAATTACAAAAAGTGAGAAACCAATTATTATGGGAATGCATATTAAGTCTCGTGCTGCATAGCAGTCATGTATGAGATACTAAAGTATCAGTATGTCCAATCTATCAGCTACATGGCAAGCAGAAAGCAGTACACTTAAATGAAACATTCCAGCATTCAGTGTTTAAAGTGAGGTTATTTATAATTTATTGGAACTGAAAGACAATATGATGATGGCAATGGTTGTGAGTAAAAACCCAAACATTGTGAATGAATTTAATGGTGAAAAGTCAAACCTTTGAAAAATTACTCTATGGGGTGGTTATTGTTTAACAGCTGGGAGGTGAGCGAAGACAACAGCAGCAACCCAAACAAAATTTATGAAAAATCAGAACAGCTTCAGTCAAAGTCAAATCGTTAAATCCACTAGTATAAGGTTCAAGCATGAGGCAGGAGTCAGGTGAATCTGTTGACAATTTTATAAGAAAATTGAAAATATAGCCAGAAAAATGTGAGTACCCAAATGAAAGCCCGTTAGATCAGCTCATATCTGACTTTATTTATGAAGCTCAAAGAGACTAATTGGAAGCTCACAATATCACAAGCTATAGGCATTAACAGAGTACATGATGAAGATGAAGATGTTGACTACCCAAAGAGTTAGATCTAGAAAATGACAGCAGGGCAGGAGATTTGAAGCAATGAATAACTACAGAAGAATTCACATCAGATGTGCCAAAGATGTGGATAACCACAGGAGTTCACATATCGACGGCCAACAATATATTGCCTCTGAATCAAACAGCAAAGGTTCTGGGAAGCCAAATCACTGGGAAATAGATGTACCAAGGAAAGAACAAAGATGGTAAGTGATTTATCTGTGTCATAGCAAAAGGGCAAATGAGAGGCATGGTGGCTCAGTGGTTAGCACTGCTGCTTCACAGCACCAGGGACCCAGGTTCGAGTCCGGCTTCAGGCATCTGCCTGTGTGGAGTTTGCACATTCTCCCCATGTCTGCATCGGTTTCCTCTGGGTGTTCCAGTTTCCTCCTGCAGTCCGAAGATGTGCAGGTCAGGTGAATTGGGATGCCGGGTGCATTTGTCAGAGGGAAATGGGTCTGAATGGGTCACTCTTTGGAGGTTTGGGGTGGACTTGTTGGGCCGAAGGGCCTGTTTCCACACTGTAGGGTATCTAATTTAAAACATCCCTGAAAGCTGACAATACATTTGATGATACAATAGATATAGGAACCTTACAACCACATGAAATGTCTGGGTGTGACAGCAACGCCACAGAGATTATATATCCCATCTCAGTTGTCACCACAAGAGAAACATGAGATAAACGTCCTAGCTTTAAAAAAGCTATCACTGAATAAATGTAGCATCACTGAAAATGGGCCAAATTAGAGATCAAACCAGCAACAATGAAAAGTTCGGAATGCCTGGATCACTTGCTTCTTTTAGCAAGTGATCCAAAGATGGCTTGATAATATAGCCAGTATAGCCAGCTGTATGGTAGGTACTGGTCTATCTGAGAAGATAACTCACTAAAAGCTGATGTTCTGTAAACAAGATCCAGATTAATCATACGCAAAACAATTCAATAAGAAATTTTTCAAAAGGTACATTAAAGCTACACGGGAATAAGCTCAGTGCCACCTACAAAAGTATTGAAAAAATGATACCCACATGCTGTGGATGCCAGAAATACATACCAATAAGAGGTCTCACTGCTGGAGTATCACCCAGATTTTGACGTACTATAGGAGCCAATTTATTCAGATTAAATCATGAATGGTACCTCATAGTTGTGGATTACTAAAGTTTCTTTGTATCAAAATGGTGAAAGATTTCAGAACTACATCTTAGCAGTACGAGTTCCATTCATTGAGCAAGTTAGGGATCGTGAAAGGAAAATGTGTGACCAGGATCCCAATTCACTCCAGAACATTTCAGGGACTTAAGGAACAGTGAACATCAGCAGCTCATCCCCACATTACACCAGGTGGCACTATAGATAGAGACCTCCAAATGTTCACAAAGAGCCTCATGAAATGCAAAGAGACAAAGGAAGGCTTAATTAATCCAACCTACATTTCTCAAGGCTGACATAACCTGCCTGCTGCAGAACTGTTGAATGTAAAAATATATGTGACAAATCTGCAAAGAAGGTACTCCCTCTATATTTTACTGCTTGTGGAACTGTGAATGCTAACTAGCCAAGGTCCAGGATGGCACCATATTACCAGCAGCCATAAGGAGTCCAAGTGGCAGCATGCTGGACTAAAGATATGTACAGAAGTTGCTCTGCAAATGCAAGTTACCACAATGCAAGTTAAATAAATCTGTTTTGAGATTTCAAAATAAACTGAACTTAAACTACTTACCAATCGGGTGTGAGAACGGTATTACTGTGTTGAGGAAAACAACCTAAGATTAAGTTTAAAATCACACAGTGCCAGGTTATGGTCCAATAGCTGCTCCTTCATCAGGTGGTTGTGCAAGGAATCCAGTATCATGGAGATGTGATACATTAAACAATTTTAGATTACATCTTTCATCTTTTAGAATGGGTTATGCTGGTTCTTTGATATGTAAATCACAGAACTTCTTTCAAATTACATTCTCAAGATAGCTCAGCTTTTCTCACAATCGGTGTGAAGCTGTGTCCTAATGTTGAGTCAGACTGACAAGCCCGCTACATAGTTTTGCAGAGTTTTATATGGATTTGTGCATTTTTGAGCAAAATAAAATGTAATTCTGCAAAAACAAATTCACCCCATAAACTTATATATGGGCGTGGGTTGGAGTGGCATAGTGAGTGTGTACGTGAGTGTGTTGTGTATGGGTGTGAGTGTATATGTGTGTGTGCAAGCTTGGTTAAGTCTATGTGTGAGTGTGATGGGGTATGTATGAGAGGGTGCATGTGTTGGTGTGAGTGCAGGGGTGTTGGTGTCTGCATGTGAGAGAGAGCTTGTATATGAGAGAGGGCCTGCATGGGTCTGTGAGTATGTAGGAGTGCGTGTCTGTGTGTGAGAGAGAAAGTGTATGGTGCAGTGGGGTCACCAGTAGCGTGACATGAACCCAAGGTCCAGGTTGAAGCCATTCCCATGGATACTGAGCTTTGCTATCAGCTTCTGCTGAGCCACTCTGCACTATTGCTTCTCCCGAATTCCGCTTTAGGGTATGGTCACCTGAAGGTCTGAGGCTGTATGTCCTGGACCTTTGAAGTGAACACTTCAGTGGTCCAGAACATTTGGCTTCAGACCTTTGGGTGACCATCCTCCATGGCAGACTTCAGGACAAGCAATCATGCAAAGTGGCTCAGCAGAAGCTGATAGCAAAGCTCAGTATCCATGGGAATGACCTCAACCTGGACCTTGGGTTCATGTCACACTACTGGTGACCCCACTGCACCATACACTTTCTCTCTCACACACAGACACGCACTCCTACATACTCACACACCCCATGCAGGCCCTCTCTCATATACATGCTCTCTCTCATATGCACATACCAACACCCCGCACTCACACCAACACATGCACCCTCTCACACATACCCCATCACACTCACACATACACTTAACCAAGCTTACATACACGTATATATATATATATATATATATAACACACACTCTATCAGGCGCACTCACATCCACACACATACACTCATATGCACACTCACTATGCCACTCCTACATGCGCACACATATAGGTTTATGGGATGAATTTGTTTTTGCAGAATTACATTTTATTTTGCTCAAAAACTGCATGAATCCATGTAAAACTCAGTAAAACTCTGCAGAGGGTTTGTCAGTCTGACTCAATATTAGGACACAGAAAGACTTCACACCGATTGTTAGAAAAACTGAGCTGTCTTGAGAACGATTTGGGAGGTGCCCATCTTGGACTGGGGTGGACAAGGTTAAAAATCACACCACACCAGGTTATAGTCCAACAGGTTTGATTGGAAGCACTAGCTTTTGGAGCACAGCTCCTTCGTCAGGTGGTTGTGGGGAATAAGATCATGCTCACAGATTTTATAGCCAAAGGATTCCAATGTCATGGAGATATGATGTCACAACCACCTGATGAAGGAGCGTCGCTCCAAAAGCTAGTGCTTCCTATTAAACCTATTGGGCTATAACCTGGTGATGTGTGATTTTTAACTTTGTCCTGAAAATGTAATTTAAAAGAAATTTTGGGATTCACATATCAAAGAACAGAAACCAGCATATCCCATTCTAAAAGATGAAAGCTCTAATCTAAAATTGTTTAATGCATCACATCTCCATGACACTGGACTCCTTTGGCTATAAAATCTGCAATCATGATCTTATTCCCCACAACTACCTGACGAAGGAGCAGCACTCCAAAAGCTAGTGCTTCCAAATAAACCTGTTGGACTATAACCTAATGTTGTGTGATTTTTAACTTTGTCCACCCCAGTCCAACACTGGCACCTCCGTAAGTCAAACCTAAGATTATTATAACCTCTAAGTGATCAGGTAGAAGTAAGACAACCGACCTCTAGGTAGAAGGAGGTCATCACTTCAGTAAGCATAGGAATACAGAATGTAAGAGCCCAGGACTTAGGTCTTCGGAGCAGCAGTAGACCAGTTAGCCCTTCGAGTTTGCTGCATTATTCAACATGATCATGGCTGATCTTATTTTGGTTTAATCCCCATATTCCCTGCATCTTGACTCTTTGTCTTTCAGAAATCTAATTTAGCCTTGATTACATTAAAAGACTCAGGCTCAATATTATTTTGGAGAAGATAACTCTATACTTTAATGATCCTAAGTTAGAAAAACATTCTCCTGAACACTGCCTTAAAAAGAAGACCTCTTATTCTTAAACCATGTCCCCTAGTTTTAGTCTACCCCAAGGGACACATCCTCCAAGTATCCACACTCTCTAGACCACTCAAGTTCTTCTATGCCTCAACAAGGTCACCTTCCATCTTTTGAAACTCCAATGGATACAGATTTAGCTTGTTCAAGCATTCTTCTTAAGATAGGTCCTTTCATTCCAGGAACCAGCAAAGTTATTGAAGAATTCACTGACTGCTCTTCAGTCACTCCAAACTGTTTTAGTGATCTACTGAAAACCTTGTGATATGACCCACCTTTGTATCTCAGCAAAACTGCATGTACATAATCGTCTGGAACAGTCAAATGAGTAATCAGTCAAATGGAACCTTGTACTGTCTCCTGAATATTACAATATCCTCCAAGTGTTGGCGGTGAAAGCTCAAAAATGCATAAATTCATCAAACTGTTGTTCTGTGCTATACTGTAAATACTGTTAAGGACACATAAACTACTCCCATAAGTTACCTTTTACCTCTGCTAATGTTTATCTCCACCTAAACATACTCTATACTTTGATCTTTCAAGTTAAGATTATTTCTCAGTACTGATCTAATACCATCAAATAGAGCTACCCTGTCAGCTTTTCCTAACTTTCTGCTATTCCAATAAATCAAATACCCTTCAACATTCAACATTCAACATTCAACATTTAATTTTGTTAAAACCCTGCCTGAGTTATTGAAAGGACAAACGATACAGGGTCAGTTAGACTCGAAACGTCAGCTCTTTTCTCTCCTTACAGATGCTGCCAGACCTGCTGAGATTTTCCAGCATTTTCTCTTTTGGTTTCAGGATCCCATCATGCAAACCAGGAAACCACCAAGCATTATTGGTGAAGTTGAGACTCCAGGAGCAAGCAAATCAGAATGGGCAGAGTTCAGGTCTGACCTATACCTCAGAAAAGATCATTAACAGCACAGAAACATCATTATTCAGCGAGTCAACATCACCAGTAGTACAAAATGTGAACACAACCAGCAAGTGCCACAAACAATAGCAATATTAAAGATAACCTTCAACACAAAAATTAATCACCTGTGCATTGTGTGCCAACTCACCAGTGAGAGCAGTGAGTACCAAATCCAGAAGATGGAGGCACATCCTATCACCTAAGAGATAGTGTGAATAATATTTTTTGAAAAGAAAACAAGCTATGTAACACTTGACATGTTCCACTTGATTATAAAAGTTATTTATTCATTTTCATCAGTGTGATATCACATATATAAAAACATTAATGATTGAAATAGTATTTGTTTTTTTTAAGGAAAGAGATATGATATTGTTATACTAAGGACACTTAGGAACTAATTCTGATGAAAATGCAGATACGGGGTGCTATATTTTACAATTTCATAGCAGTTCTGTGTCAAGTAACATGTATCAGTCTATTCATTCGACCAGTCCCTTGGTGAGCAGAATGCAATATACATGGTGAAGTTCCAGGATTTTGAATCTAAAAGGTGATTATTTCTAAATTATATGGGCCAGGAGACAAAACACTTTGAACTGGAATTTTTTGAAGATGGAAGAGCCCCAAGCCTGAGCAAAAATGGCACCAGACACCTAACTCCAAACGTTCCACTTCCCCTCCCACTATCCAGCAACTATTATTTCCTCTGGGGTAAAGAGAGCAGAATGAAGTTTACAGATGCATTATTCTTTATCAAAGGAAATCGCCTGCTTTCTTCACTATGTTGAGAGAGAAAGGCAAAGTAGATTAATTTAAAAAAATTGAGAAAAAGAGCTAAATGAAGGATAAGGATATTCTTGCTGGCAAAAGCACCTTATTGTTTTTAAACAGACTTATTTTTGTTATGAATGAGCATTTGAGACATGCAATGACATGCATACTGAAACTGTCCAATCTCTTGCCACTTGCTTCCTTGCAGAAGAAAGAGGAAAGAAAGTCCTAAACCCATAGCTTGAAAAATGCCTGTATCTTTTATGGAGAAATCGGCACCAGGAGCCTTTACTGACAAACGTAAATGTTGCTTTACCCACGAGACAGAAGTGGAGACACAGACGCACCACTGCTTATTAGTCTGAAATTCCCCTGCACAATTATTTAAGCTGTAGGAGACAGACAAGTGTTGCTACTTCACAATTACTACATAATGTTGCAAACTGCAATAGCAAGGCATTAACCAACACAGTCAGGCTACATGCCACATTGCAATCTGATTAGTCAAGACCTAATCCAAACTAGCATGTCTAAGATAACGAGTCATATACCTTATAAAAGCAAAATACTGTGGATGGGGAAATCTGAACTAAAATTGTGCTGAAGTGCAATGAAAATGATAAAGAAACCCAGTAGATATGGAAGCATTTTTGGAGAGAGAAACAGAGTTAATATTTCTAGTCCGAAATCACTCATCTTCAGAATAGTACCTAGTTTGGCACAAATTAATTTCAGAATATTACCCACAGTGGCACCACCCTGATGAATAGCAGTCAGCAGTAATGACTCACATTTTACAAATTGGCCTGGGACAAATTGCTAAACAGGCTAACTCAGCACTCAGCCTGCTCATTTAGTGTGTTTCAGAACAGACAGCTCTATTCATAATATAATACAAGACATCAATGACAAACTCCTTTCTCCTTTTTACTTACTTCACCCTGGATATCCATTTTCCTAGCCCAATTTACCAATTTAGCTCTCTTGAGAAACGCAGACAATATTTGATGTGGGAGCTGTTCGTCATAATGCGGCAACAGAATTGGAGGCCACTCTTTATGTAGCTTTTCATAACTGAGGTTTTCTGGCATTTAAAGGTTCAAAGCAACCTTGACAAGGCACAGAGAGAAATTGTGTCTAAGGAAAGTAGGTGAGAGAGTAGGTTGGGCAGGTAGGCAGATGAGGGGGCTTGGTGATGAGTGGGTGAGGCAGGGATGTTCGTGTGTGGATAGGAGGAATGTAGGCAGGCAATGGGAACATAATAGGTTGAGTCGGAGAGTGTTGAGGATCAGATTAGGTGTTTGGATTGGGTCAAACGAGTGTCAGGTCCAGGGCTAATCAGGTCAGGGAAGGGTATTGGATTAGGATAGGAGAATATTGGGTCAAGGCTTCATTTTGGGAAGTTGGTCATAAGGCTGCCAGGTTGGGGGTTTGTGTTGGGGGAATTAAGTTGGGGGGCTTAGGTGAGAGAGGGTCATGTTGAGGGGTGCTGAGTTGGGGAATAGTGAGATATGTGGTCACGGGCAGTGTTTTTAGTTAAAGGATTGCGCTGGATCAGGGAGTTGATCAGGTTGGGATAATGTCATGTTGTCTTAGATTGGGTAGGGCTCTCAAGGTGGGAGAGAAGTTGAGGGGTCTGTGATGAGTTAGAAGGTTGAGTTTTATAGTTACCTAAGAATTAGAGCTGATTTTAATTCTTCTAACTTTCCTGCATAACTATTCAGGTAAAACAAGTCAGAATCCTCTAAAGTCTTCAACTGTAACTCAACTTTGAGACCTTTTGGAGCATTCCAGATGTTAGGTAATTGCCAATGGAAATTCCCAGATAATTCTGAAGTAGACAGTGCATTGGAATATCCAAATGAACCCGTAATATATTTTTCAAACTATGTCTATGCAATCGCTATCTTCCAATCAACCCCACTGATTTTATTTTAAGAAGAGCAGTGAAGAGATGAAGGACCTACACAATGTAATAGCCTTAAATATTACAGTTTGGTCCTAATCATGCGATATCATGGGTCCTGAAACAGCAAACATGGAAAGATCATTTCTCTTGATTAAAGAATGTATGATGAAAATCCACCAGTTTAAAATCAGTGCTGAGAGGAGTATAGTGGGACACCTCTATGCACACAGAGAGTTGTTAGAGAATTGGAAGCTTTGTGACTGGGATGTCTGACACTGGTAATTGTGTTGCTTAAAGGATGAGCAGATAAATATCAGAAGCAAAAAAAAATGGGAAAAGGAGCAATGTATTTTATTGTTGGTATATGCATGTGATAAAAGTAAATATAGACATAATGAATCCTACTAAGTCTCAGAAATTCAATGTGTCATGTAACATTTCATTTCCACTCCACAATCACTATACTTTGTTTCACACCACTTTACTCTTTCACCTCTTGGCCATCAATTTAAACCTAGGATGAGCTACAAGGAGAAGGGTGGAGATCTGAAAATTTGAGAATGGGAAGTCTAACCACAGCCGCCTCCAGTTTTAGCAGAGACAGATTGACTAAATACTGTCTGTGTCTGGGTGCCTCATTTCAATAGTACCATGAGATTGCTGACTAAGACATTGTCTGTCTTTTGGGTTGAACATTGGCCAGGTGAGTTTCTTATACTCAGAAACCCAACAAATGAAGGGAGCTGAAAATGGCTGGATTGAACTGCATTGTTTGCAGGACAGGAACATCAGGATTGTTTCAAGCCATTAAATCGGAAAATATTGAAGAAGGTTATGTTTAATCCCCCATGCTGGATGAGCAGAAGAGTGATTGTTGGGAGTTGGAGAAGGGGGAGCAATTAAAAGCTTTAAAATGAGATGTAATTCACTTCCATTTCTCTCCCACTGAAGATTCTTTAGCATGGTGACAGATTTTGACCTAAATGTCCAAAACAAAAATTCCTTAAAACAAATCTTCCAACAAACATGATAAGATTGCATTAAAGTCAGGGAGGAGAAAGTGAGGACTGCAGATGCTGGAGATCAGAGCTGAAAATGTGTTGCTGGAAAATCGCAGCAGGTCAGGCAGCATCCAAGGAGCAGGAGAATCGACGTTTCGGACATCATCCTGAAGAAGGGCTTATGCCCGAAACATCGATTCTCCTGCTCCTTGGATGCTGCCTGACCTGCCGTGCTTTTCCAGCAACACATTTTAAAGTCAGAGACTCTTAGATCCCTCTATTCCTCTGAACTTTCTAGTGTTCTGCCTTTTATTGAGTACTCCCTTGGTTTGATACTTCTTCTGAAGTGTGTTATATCACACTTTTCAGGGTTAAATTCTATCTGCCACTGATCTGCCTATATGACCAATTCGTTTATATTGTCCTGTAACCAAGAACACCTTCTTTACTATCAATTCCCAACCAATCTCCATGGTCATCCACAAACTTACTTATCACCATCCCATCCCCCACCATTCTTGTCAACAGTGTTTACATATAAAACAAACAATAAGGGACCCAACACCAATCACTGTGATACACCACTGGACACAGGACTCCAGTCACACAAACAGCTTTTTATCACCACCTTCTTAGTCCTCCCACCAAACCAATTTTGGATCCAGTTTGCAAAGTTACACTGGATCCCATGGGCTTTTACCTTCTTTATCTGTCTCCCATGTGGGACTTTGTCAAAGCCGATGCTGAAATTCATATAAACTGCAACAACTGTCCTGCTTTCATATACATATGTGGTCACCTCCTCAAAAAAATTCAACTAGATTCGTTGTGCATGACTTGCCTCTGAAAAAGCCATGCTGACTATCTCATAATAAATTATCCCAAAAAATTCTGTTAATTTTAATGTCCCAGACATTCCCTCAGCATTCAGGCTAGCTTCCAAAACCTTATATGGTTCCATATATACTCATAGACAAGAGAAGTGACCACGTGATTTCAACTTCATTTTGTTTCAAAAGCAGAATCCTGCCTACTGTTTAAAGGCAAATTCTCTCATTTAAATAAGTCCATGAGTCTATATTGTATAAGCATGCTAAGATTAATTGGAAAGCCAAGTTAAACATCCTTGCTGCCAAGTACATTTTCCAGTTACAAAATGTTAGTGCCTATTCAGTACTTCTTGAAGGCCAGGAGGAACAAAAGCCTTTCCCCCATCAGTGTTTCCAGCACCCCTACTCCATTCCAGACCTTCAACTGCTGGTGTTTCCATCTCCTCAAGATTATGGCCTTGAAGCCAAGCTTCTAATTGTGTGCTCCATCTTCCCCTTCTCAATTGCAACCTCTCTTCTCCAGAGTCTTGATCACAGCCTCATACCCCCAGCCCCTCAATACAAGGCAGCATCCCCAATAATTCCTAGCTGAAGCTTTCTTCTGTTGGTTTTGTCATCCAAAATCTCCATTTGGCCAACTGCTAATTAGAAAACAAAACTAAATGATATTAATGAAAATGTACCATTGAATCTGGCAGGACCTCTATGTCCCTGATCTTAGTAGGATCTTCAACTTCTCCCATTTTCTCATAATTTTTCATGCATTTACTGTGTCACGTGAGATTTCATTTACATGCTATTAGAGTAGTAATTAGCTTTCCAAATTTCTGCACTATGAAAACAAGAGGAAGTTCACAGGAATCACTAAATTATGAAGTCCCACTGAACAAGCATCAATGATGTATCTGTTGCCATATGTAATCTATTATCAAAATTTTATTCTCAGACCGAATGGTAAACCAACCCTCAGATGAAGGTGGCAACTCAAAAGCATGGTCATTAGCCAATAGGGTTCAGGCAGCTGGTTGACAAAGCACATATTGCTAGCCCCCAAAATAGGATAGCAACAGGGTTAGTTGGGAAGACTGTGTGAGATAGAAAGAGAGAAGATCCAGCATGAGAGAAGAACAAGAATTGTTACCACTGAAGACTTACCAAAAGCTGCAAAACAACAGGAATACATACTCCACCATTCCAAAACCATGTCTTTGCTCATCTATCCTACAGAATGGCTTGAGGCTTGGTAAAGCATTTTCACCTGTCCCGGGTCATACATTTTCTTTCTTTGACTAATTAACTAATGTATCATATGTAAACTGCTACTTCTCAAACTCTAAATATACTACCGAAAATTGCTTACAAATAGTTGACTGCCTACTGTCAACAGATTTAACTTCTCCAGCACATTTTCTGGTTATTAGAAGCTTGTTCATTGAATCATGAAACTTACAGGATGTTGTGACACAGGTTTTGCCCATCATACCTATGCCACATCTTTGAAAAAGCAATTTAATATGTGCGCTCCCTTGCTCTTTCCCCACAACTGAATATTTTCTCTTTTCCATGCATACATCCAATTCCTGATTGAAAGTAAACTCTGAATCTACTTCCACCACTCTGAATAGCATCACTGAAAGGAAGGGGGTTCATTTCAGAACATTTGGTAAGTCCAGCTAGCCCTGTGAATAATCACTGCTCCAGTTTGCTGTAATAGAAAATGGAAGCTTTAGCCTCTGCATGAAATTGCCTCATAAGAACATGGATAAAATTGGAAACATTTCAGTATTAATTGTAAATTCTAGTGATCCATTTTCTGTAAATTCTAACCAAAGTCGTCATCATTCTATTGGTATTCATGATAAACCTTAACTAATGAAATATTCCTCCAGGACACCGCATCTGAGAGGTAACTATATTAGTAAATTGTTGTTAGCATCCAAGTGAATACCATGGCAAGTACTTGAAGATTAGAAAGCTGATAAATTGTGTTTGAATTGAATCTATTAATGTGAAGCTGGGCTATTCAATAATTGTTGAGAATTAAATTAGAATTCAAAACCTTACAATTCAGCTACGTTAGCAGAATGTATTCTGATTCCCATGGGGAAACTGCAAACCAAAATAACCTAATTTACTGAATGACCTCCATAAAAGAAATCACCAGTAGGATTCAAGTTTTTATCGCTTTTTTTAGCATATATCAGAACCAATGAAAATTACACATAAATTAAGAGGCAAATGATGCTCCAAATGAAAAGAGAAATTTCATTTTAAATAGTTGCCGCAACAAAAATATATCTTTTAAAATCAAAATACCCACTTTCACTCCCCACACAAATGTGGCACTGTGTACAATCTCAGTCTTTCCAATGCATCATCTGGTACATAGAAAGTTAACCCAGATAGGGCACGTCTGTAGAAGTCCTTTCCTATCAATTCTGATGGGGCAGCCTTTTATAGAGAGCTCATCTTACTTCCAAAAACGTAAGGAGTTTAACAACTGTATCCTGCTACACTCCATATTTTTATCTACATTTTGTGTGCTCATTGCTCTCTGTCTTCAACTTTCCTTTGTGTCTGAAGTTCTCCTTTACATCTGCCAGATATATGGCTGGTCTCAACCTCCTTTCTTTCAGCATTGATACGAGGTCAAGCATCACCAACTCACACAGGCCAGTATTTCTTAATGTCTGAGAAAATGACATTTGGCTCCTTTACAATTGATGGAGACTATTAAAAATCCTTTTCAAACATGCTTAAAAAGACTTACAGAATTCAAAGACATTTCAAGGAAACTATACCTTTTTCTTTGTGTAGTGTTTGTGGGTCAAAGATTGAAAAAGTCCCTGAACTGCTGAAAACCTTTCATACAAACAGAAGTTTGAGAGTTCAAGCACATCGGCTATCACTTTCGCTTGTTTTTATTTGATTCATTAAGTTCAAGTCTACTCTTGGTGAGGCCCCTATGAATGAAGAAAGAGGGATGGAGATCTTACCCTAACTGGGCACTTCAGCTTAGCTCATGCCTCTGGGGCCATATAGCCTGTTCCTATGTTAATATTTCCATGTAATCTTGAGAAATGAATCACTTCAGTAATTGGGAGCAAGAAAAAGTGGGACTAGGTAAGGGAGGAAAGGAAGTCAAGCAAAGAGGGGAGAGCGAGGAGAGAGAGTGGGACCCAAATTCCTTAAATGGCCTTTGTACACCTGTATATTCCCTACAATAGAGTCCACATCGTGTACATTAAAATGAATGTAAAATTTCCAACTGAACACCTTTATATGTCCGCTAAGGATGTGGCCTTAGGCTGTTTAAACTGACATGGTCATGCAGCTGCTTCGTAAGATTTATTTCATTCAGATGAGTGTGTGTTATTTTCACCCTTATTCTGATGGTTGATGACATTTGGGGCGGTAAGGCGCCAGAGACCTGGCTTCAATTCCTGCCTTCTGGAGCTGAGTGGTGCTGCAAAAGCACAGCAGTTCAGGCAGCATCCAAGGAGCAGGAAAATTGCATTTCGGGCACCCTACACCAGAACCTGGTTTCCAGCATCTGCAGTTATTGTTTTTACCTAGTTCAATTCCCGCCTTGGGCAACTGTCTGTGTGGAGTTTGCATATTCTGCATGTCTGCATAGGTTTCCTCTGGTGCTCCAGTTTCCTCCCAAAGTCCAAAGATGTGCAGGTTAGGTGAATTGGCCATGCTAAATTGTCCATAGTGTTAGGTGAAGGGGTAAATGTAGGGGAATGGACTTGGGTGGGTTGCTCTTCGGAGGATCAGTGTGGACTTATTGGGCCGTAGGGCCTGTTTCCACACTGTAAGTAATCTAATCTAATTATCCAAATCAGTCTGGTTTAGTAAGGTGAACCCCATTCCTTGCCAGGAAGTGATGTGAAATTTCTGCAGAATTTACCATATTGTATCTTGTATTATTCCAATTAAAGATGTCAGCTGTGTTAACACCTTTATTTGCAAATTATGATCGTCGTTGTTTGTAGTTCAGATCAAAGCTGAGAAGAAATAAAATGGAGCATGAATCTGCTATCCTCTCTCAGAGTAACAACATTAGTGATGCCACGTCTGCCACTCCACCAATACACTTTCTGCTGCCTATCTGCCTATCAACTCAGACAGCTGGGGTCAAACCAAGATAATGGAGTCTGAAACCTGTCCTTTTAGAACCAGACTTGCTCAAGGCCATTTCAGTTTCCTTCACTGAAAGCCTGCAGCCATCCACCATTTTGTAACAATGCCAGAACAAGCAAAGTAATGATGAAGACCATGTACAAAGGATGTATGCAAGGGCGATTCAATAACATATTTATGCAACTTGGCATGATTTGATTTAGAAATTTGAGTTGGAATGAGTATTTTGAGTTGACGTTTAATTTTGCATCGGAGCAGAGGGCACGGTGATGGACAGTGGCAGAAAATAACACCAGTAGAAATGGGATTTGAACTTAATCTTTTAGTTTCTCAAACCTGTTCTGCCATTCAATAAAATCATGGCTGATCTGATGGTGGCCTTATCTTACTTTCTTGCCTATTCCCATTAGACATCTTTACAAATCAAAATCCATCTAACTCAGCCTTAACACATCAATTGAACCAACCTCCACTGTTCTCTGTTTAAAGAGAATTGCAAAGATTAATAGGCCTCTGACAGAAGCAATTTCTTTACATCTCTGTCTTAAATGAGAGACCTTGTATTTTTAATCTGTGTACCCGAGATCCAGACCTCCAGAAAAGAAACATCCTGTCAGCACCCCACTTAATCCCACTCAGAATCTTTTCCATTTCGTTAGCATTACTTCTTATTCATAAGGTAAGGAGTGAAGGATTGTTGGTGAAGAGAAAATTGAAGTTGAGGTTATTTGTATCACACATGAATTAATTTTCTATGTATAGGCTGGACAAAAAGGGACATTCTTCTTCCTTCTCCATTCTCAAGCATATTAGTCTACTTTGTTTTTGATCCCTGCTTATGCTCTCAATCTAGAAGGCCTATTACTGCACCCATGAATTCGATCTTGCAGATATGCTGAAGTCACCAGAATGTACTTCATCACTTGTTCCCTTCACTTCTTGTAGATGTTTGAAACAACCGTGGAAGGCATCAAAAAACATACTAAATTGTAGCAACAACCTGAAAAAAAACAATGCTTAAGTTAGTTGATAAGCCCATTTAAGTAGGGGTCTTGGTGTCCTCCATTCTAATTAAGATATTTTAACTATACAAAATCAAGAGAAGATACCAACTGGACTGTGAAACTCAAAATGGCATTGCTGGCATTAAGTCAGTCATCCACACTGAAAGACCTTATGTTCTGCGGCAGTGTCGGTATTTCTAATTGACCTGCGCAAGCATTTTACCTTTGAAGTAGGTGGGTCTTGAACCCAGGCCTTCTGGCTCAGGGGCAAGAAACTACTTGCATTTCACAAGAACCCTCTGGCCTGCTGAATATACTTGCAGAGGACATTAACTGCTCATGAACTGCTGGCTTTATTCTGATAGCGTTCAGTGCTTCAATTCAGAAGCGTGCATGCACAGCATATTCACCATCTTTGAACCCCAATTTCACGACAAGATCGTTAATATATTTTAAATAGATTTAAATTCCCATTACTTTACTAAAATAACAAGCTGTTGCAATTTTCAAAAATAACTGTTTAAGTATTGTGCCATTAAAAATAAAAGAAGGGTTTGTCCTGCCCTTATCTAGCTGAATTAACACCAGTCTGAATCAAAAGACAGTAGTACTATTATTGAGGCTGACACACATTGTACTGCCAGTCTTTTGTAGGCCAAGCAGAGGTACTAAGCCATTGAATAGCAGATGCACGTGATTCTGATAATACATAAAAATGAAGCACTATCTTGGATGAAAAATACCAGAAGTGTGGCCAGAATTACAAAGGGAGATCTGATATAAAAATCATTTATTGAATTCGACTGATTACAAAAGATAGGATTAATTTTGACTCAGTTTCTGGATTTTTTGGAAAGAATTATGTCATTGAATACCCCATAACTGGAGGACTGTATTTGAAAGAAATGAACTGAATAAATGAGCTCTTGTCCAAATCATTCTTCAGTCATAACCCATAAATTTCAGAGATATATAATTGAGATCAAGGGCACACATTTCTGACCGTGAGATCTATTTTAGTGAATTAAATAGTTTGATTATTATTTTGACCTGATTTTCACTGTAATTGAAAATAAACAGTATGAAAACTACAGCCTGTAAAATTTTTAAATGGTTGAATTAGTTCAACAAATATGCAAGGCACACGGCTTGAATATTAAATTGCATTCTTGTGCTTCAGTTAATGGCTTCAATAAATCAGACACTAGGAGCTGGTTTCCTCTGTGAGATAGAGGACCCCACCATCAGGCCCAAATGGGGACAGAAAACTACACTTTGAGGCAACAATCACTCATATATGATTTTGACCGAATTAGCCGATTAATGCCAGAGGGCGAACGTTCAATTAAGAATATTAAATGGACTTGTAAAGCTGGAGGGCAAATAGCCTGCACTTATACGTAAACAGCCTATGATGGAGGCCCACATTCCTTAACTTCTGAAATGCTTAAATGAAAAAAGGCCTTAGTAGCTGGAACACAACTATGGGAGGCTTGGGACAACAATGCCCCGACCATCAAAACAAACAACAAGCCCCTGTCCAATATGGATAATTTCCTATACTCCCAGAGTGTCCTCTCATTGTGCGCAGACATTGACGCGGAAACCCAACATCAAATCCAATGCACCAGTGCAACCAGTGGACACCTGCAGAACAGAGTGTTCGAAGTCCCAGCACCAAGCTCATGGTTTACAGAGCAACTGAAGTCACACCCTCCTGAATGTATCAGAAATATGGATCATGTACACCCCAAATCCCTGCAGAGTTAACACTAGCCTTTGCAAATATTGCAAATCCACTGCAGGATCGGTGTATCAAAGTGAGCGTCCTCTCCCAGGCCTGTACCCCCAGCAGGACCAGCTGTTAGGCAAGCCACATTATTTACAAGACTATCTAAACAAGTGTTCTATTCTGAGATCTGCAATGGTAAGCAATAACCAGAGGGCAGAGGAAACACCACAAGCACATCCTGAAAACCTGCCTAAAGGAAAACAATGTCCCATTGACACTAGGGAATCATTTGCACTGGAATGCACAAACTAGAAAAGAAACATGTACAAAGGCACGAATGACTTCAAGCGTCACCAAGTGAAGCATGTGGAAGCCACAAGCAATGAAAAGAATGTGCAAAATGCAGAGTGTCCCAGAAATCACCTCTTCTCCCTCAGAGTGGAAGCAAATTATCCTTGAATCTGAGGGACTATTAAATAAGAAAAAGAAGATTTGGGGTAGGAGAGGAATCCCTCCATAGTGTGACCTGCACCTGTCTTTTACCCAGGCAGGTCAGGAGGGCCTATTGGCTGGAATGAGTTTCACTCTCCCTTGTATGCATTCATAGTTTTACATTGGTCAAAGAAAACTTCTGATCTCCACAAAGTAATAAGCATATCTGGCACAAATTTCATCCAATTTGCCTTTGGCAATAAACCTCTTCAGTTTCATCTTTCTGTTCTCTACTTATGAAATGCTTTCTCTATTCATCACGGTTTTTTTTACTATCCTTATTGTCCATACTGTCCTTCACAATGACTGCTTGCAAATTAGTTGCTGTTATTCAAAGTTAAAAATCACACAACACCAGGTTATAGTGCAACAGGTTTTTTTGGAAGTACTAACTTTTGGAGCACTGCTCCTTCATCAGGTAGCTGTGGAGCAGGATCATAAGACACAGAATTTATAGCAAAAGATCATAGACTCCTGCAATTGAAATGATATATTGAACAAACCTAGATTGCTGTTAAGTCTTTCATCTTGTCGAATGGATTGCAGGCTTGGATTCATTAATAAGTAAATATTATGCTCCGAATGCTACACTTCCAAATAAACCTGTTGGACTATAACCTGATGTTGTGTGATTTTTAACTTTGTCCATCCCAGTCCAACACCGGCACCTCCACAACATGGCTATTATACAAGACCACATACTACACCTTAGATGTGTCTTTTGATGGACTTGCTGAAACTTGACATTGATGTCAAACTCGTCCTGTTTACTGAGGTTGCCTCACCAGCTATGCTGTGACAGTTAATGCTGGGGAAGCAATTTTGCAAAATCACAAGGCCATGTCCCAATTTGTCTCAACTGCACAGAAACCTCCTCCTCCATGTCCTCTTCTAAACCTCTTGCAAAGTCCTAAACACCTACCAATCACTCAAGCTCGCCAACAGTTGCCAAGATCTCCTTTCTCCTCCTTCTTACCTTCTGAACTGACTGACTTTGTTCTCGTTGATGTTAGCTTTCACCTAAATTGATTGCTACAGCATCTTCGCACTTGCTCTGTTTCCCCATGCTCAAATTCCCCTGCACACCTGCATGCCTTCAATTATGTCCAGCCTCCTAATTCTTCACAAACTTTCCTATTTCCAAGGTTTTCTGGAGGTAGACTTAAATCACCAGGTGCCTCCAGTGAAGTAGAATTTCAGCATCCCTGTAGTGTGGAAAGGATAAAGTGCAAGTTAGATTTGCCAACAGTAGGTCTGAACTTTATGGATTGAGAGTACCCCTTTGGATATTGTCTTAGGACACCTTTGGATGTCAGGTATGCTTTGGAGAATGCCAGGTGGCTTTTAGGGAATGGTAGCTTTTTGGGAGGAATCAAGTACTTTTTTGGAGGGATTCAGTAGCTATTGGAAGGAGTCAGATGTCCTTGAGAGGGAATCAGGTGGCATTTGGGGTGATCATGTGGGGTGGAATGGTGTGAAATGGTCAGATATGAGTCGGCTGCTCTTTTGTAGGGTCTAAGAGCAAAGTCGCTTTTTGGAGATGGTTGGAAAATTCTGATACTCATGAGATGTGGGGATAAGGTACCCTTCAAGGAAAGATAGTTTTCAAGACTGTTAACAGCACAGAAGATTTTGTCCAAAAGATACATAAACTCTTTGGGAATGTAAAACTGTCATGAAATGCCAAAGCTGTTAAATATCTTGAAGTGTCAAACTTCTCAATTACTGTCAAGAAGTGTCAAAACAGTCAATATTTAATCAATTGAGCTTTTATGAATGAATGATTTCTCAATGTAATGTATTCATCAACATAGACCTTTAAGTGATAGAACATTATTTTTCCCTCTCTGTGCACTGCTATTTTAGGCACTGGCATAGTAGGTAAAGGGGTAATGAATGGTGGGTGGAAATAGGCACTAAGTTGGCACAAGAGGTACACAGTGCCATTTGGCATGGGTATAGAGCCAGAGGGCTCATGAGGATGTGTAGGGGGCTTAAGAGATGAGAGATCATGGGAACAGATTGAATGCCATAGGCTGCCATTGAAGTAATCAGAGATAATGGTAGAGAGCATTAGATGCATGGGCTGGTATGGAGGGAACACAGTGAGCATGTGAAGATGAGGGGGATGAGAGAGGTAAGGACTAGAGGAATGTTTTATTTTTGTTTGAACTTCTGAGTGAAGTGCTAGAGCCTTGAGGCACATTTTCCACCTAATCTGCCTCAACATCTGACAGCCAGACATTGCCCAGAGAGTTCAGGGATGTGTAGGCTAGATGCATTAGTCAGAGGTAAATGGAGAGTAATAGGGTAGGGGAATGGGTCTGGGACGAAGGGCCTATTTCAACACTGCAGGGATTCTATGATTCCATGAGCCATTTCAGCTCTTCCTGGGTCACCTGGCCCAACTTCCAAACCAGACTGCTTCCTCCCCAATCTCTGAGATGAAAATGGTGAGCACAGATTGTCATTTTTAAAGTTTGGGTTCATAGAGCTTGTAGATCTCCCACTTCCACACACCCATTCCATGAAAACTTAGAACCTTTGTGTCAGCCTTGGCTTAGTAGTAGTGGTTTGTGTCTGAAAGTTGTGGGTTCAAGCCCTACACCAAATTCTTGAATGTCACTGAGGTACAGTAATGAAGGAATCTTGCAATGAAAGAGCTATCTTTCAGATAAGTTGCTAAGCAGAAGCTCCATCACAATGACCATTAAAATCCCTTGTCACTGCTTAAAAAAGAGCAGGGAAGATCTCTGATCATTTGTCTCTCATCAATATGAAAAAAATTCAATCGGTCAGAAGGAACTCTTTTACTCACAGAAGGTTGAGAATCTGTGGAATTATTTATCACAGAAGGCTGTTATGGTTGGATCATTAGTATATTCAAGCCTGAAATAGACAGATTTTTAATCAGTAAAGAAATTGAGAATAATTAAGAAGAGCCACAAAAGTGGGGTCGAGGATTTTCCGATCAGTCACAATTACATTGAATGGTGGAGCAGACACAATGGGCTGGATAGCCTATATTTGCTCCTATATCTTATGGTCTTATTGCAATTTTCTCAGGTTGGCTACATGCAATTTTAGCAATATGTTAAAAGAGGTTCATTGACTGCAAAGCAGATGCTATGTAAATGCAAACTCCTTGTTTCTTTCAGATTTATCTAGGTTGACACTGCAAATATCTGAAATATCAGTCAATTCTGTTGTCCACGTTAATCAAGGACACAGATGCACTATTCACAAGGATTAACCTCAGCATCCTTGGACATATCTCTTCTGTCATTCCTTTGCAACTGTATTTCATTTGCAGTGTTGCAAAGAAACAGAATCTGATAGTGAACTTGGCTAAACCTTTGACACCATGTATTTCTCTTTCCTGCTTTTGTTGATCCTTGTCAGCTAATTAAAGGGCTGGTAAGCATTGATTCCAAGATTCCAATCTACGTAGGGAGCAAAACATCCAAAGGCTCTGAAAACATTTAGGAGTTTTCTGCCAGGTTTCCACTAGTTTACAAACCTCTCGGTTCGTCAGCCCTTTCTACTCATAAATGGCAAAGCACCTGGCATGAATGTGGTTAACAATGTTCAGCACCTTGCCAGAACCCCACAGATGATAGAAGGGTACAACTGGTTTTTTTTTTCGCTGCTTCCTTTCCATAAGAAACATGGTGAAATATTTGGTGTTAATACACAACATAACAATTGCCAGTTTATTACAATTGTGGATCTAAGTTTGGGAGATGTTACAGAGATTCTTTGCATTAACTGGCAGAACCAAGCTCGAGGATCAGTAACATTACTAGTTGTTAATAGAAACTTTACTGGTTTGCATTCTCAACATCGGATTCATTCAAACTGATCACTGCTTGCTGCCTTTGATATGTTGGAATATATTTCTATTTGTACTTTACATTCTGGTGTGCTTACTAAGAGTTCTGTTGAGTACATCTTTCTGGATAATTATCGTTTCTCTATTTTGGTCTATGATTCATACCTTTGACCTTCATTTAATTTTGATAGATTGTATAGTCTTTTCTTTTCTTTTTTTTTGCTTGTGTTCTGTAAGATTTCTCACTGTCTGGCACCTTTGATAAGCTTGGACATTTAGTCCTGGAAATAAGTCCTTAAGTAGGAAAGACATTTGGAGTTTCCTTCCAATCAGTAAGTCTGATAGTGTTGCTGGGATGCCGCCACATTCTGCAGCCACCAAAGCTGCCCCGGGGCCAAGAAACCAAGGAGGAAGCATGCTGAATCAGCCTCTACCACCGTTGATCAGACCCAGAATGCCACCTCTGCAAAAGTACCTCACTACCACCGATACCCTAGGCACTACCATTGCCAGGAGACTGTCCCAAGTTTCAAGGACCGGGACCCATCTTGACTTCTGAAGAGCAATTGTCCATCCAATAGAACTCCCAAGCATCAAGAGATCGCTCACATTGCCACTGCTGCAGATGCCACTGAGACACCAGAAGGAAAGAACGGATCCCAGATCATCGCTGGAGACATTACTCATATTGTGACTGCCATGACCATGAGGAATGGAACGGATCAACCAGTCAACAACTCCCCCAACCTATCTCCACCATCACAGAAGCAGAAAAAAGAAAAGATGAATTTAATTCAAAAGTTAAATGATGAAAATAAAATTTTTAAAAAAGGAAGGATGCAATTGGTCATGCAAGAGGGAGAGGATAGGCCTGGGAACCTAAACATTTCCTACCTTATCACCTCCACCATCTTGAGTTGCATGACTTGTTGAAGAAGAATAAATCCATTCCTAGACTTTCCCATGGCCTGGATGGAAATTTGTATATTTTTAGTAACTATCTCTGTTTTCGTTGGTGCATTGCATATATCACACAATTTTAAATCACTTTTTGAAACTTCTAGGCACACATTGATGACTGTGCATGGGCTCTGCATTTTGTTATGACTATGTGATCATAACATAGTTTGTCTAAGATGACTACTTGCAGTGAGAACTGGAATTACTCATCTCTTGTTGTACATTAGTACATCCTCCACATTGTAAAGTGCCTTCTGTGTTTGAAGAATATTTTTATGATGTAGGGTTCTGGTTTGCAATGTGTTATTTTCTAATTTTTAAGTGGTGCAAACCACCCCAAAGTCCCTGGTTCTAGACACTGGACTTACTTAGGGAAAGTGACATTAAGAAGGCAATAGACAGGTGTTTCCGGGTAAAAGAATCTCTGCATTTATTAAAACACAAAGATAAGTATAATACAAGAAAATATAGATAAATGCAGTAAACAGGGAAATTGACTCAATGGACTATACAGAGGACAGTAATACTATTAAGTATACTGTTAGCTAGACCAAACATGATTAGAACCTAAAAACAACATTTGAATCGCAGAATCTTTAATTAGGCTTCCTACCCTTGGGATCCCAATGCACAGTCACCATCCGTCTTCCCCTCCCTGTCAGATAAGATGGAAACTTTGGGGTCTCAGGAGTTTCAGCTCACCACTGAGGAAATTGTGGTTTTGAAAAATACCTGACTATTCCCCCTCGCTGTGCCTGGAGCCTGGATGAAGACTTCAAACTGCGTAGGCTTTTCAGTTTGGGTTGAGTCTGCTGATGCTGTAAGACATGTATGGGGTAAGTACTTGGTTTTCTTTACTTTCTGCTGGTTTTGTGGGCCCAGTTTTCACCTCAGGTTGTGACTGAGACCTTATGGTGCTGGTTGGCTTGGTTGGTTTTCAGAGTTTGTTGGTTCTTGGACCTGCTGGTAGTGGTTGGTTTCCATTGGCTCTCCTGGTTCAGAACAGCCCTGTGTCTGGTAGCTCATGCTCGGAAATAGCTCTTGGAACCACCCCTGAAAAAAGATGCTTTCTTCTGGAAATAGCTCCCTCAGGTGAGTTCAGAGCCTGCAATTATAATTATTCTGAGCCCCTTACTTTCATGCTAAATCTATGTTTTCCATTGTGTTTCTAGTATTTCTTTCTGAAGTAATTGGTTTTCTGATCGTTAAGAGTATGTGTGAATGGATTTTGAACAAAGTTGAATGTCTAGTGTCTCTGTGAATGGATTTTGATTGAAGTTTAATGTCAGATATCTCTGTAGACCCCTTATTGTCTTTGCTGGGCAGCCCTAGGTGTAAAAGCTGTCTTAGGAGTTTCAGTTGATTGTCCTTTTGGACAGAAGTTGTAATTTGGAATTCCAGGCTGAACAACAGTCCCAGACAGAAATCAATCTGGCTCTGTTGTGTATTTGCTGCAGCCTCGACCCAGGATTTTGTTCAGTATTTTAGTTATTGGAAAAGTTCATGGTCTTATCCAGTATTTTAGATGATGGGTATATCTGCTCAATCCTACAATGACTACACCATTAGCACATTTTCTGACCAACCTTGCATGCAGTATTTGCAAATTTGGATGCAGGCTTCACTTTGGCAGATGAGAAATTGCTCAAAGTTTGTTAGTGTTTGCCAACTATAGTGCTGCAGTGCTCTGACAGTAAGTCTTAATTTCATTAACACAGTTCATGTTTTACTTAATGAGAATATCCGCAGGTGTTCTAGACAATGTGTGTGCTATTACTTGTTGTTTACCCAGTGTGTACACTATTTTGTAAGATAATCTCTTGAAATGAAAACAGATTTTCAGTGGTTTTTGTGATTTCCTTTTCATCAAATAATGAAACTTATGGGTTGTGATTCGTCTGTATGATCATTTTAATATCAATGATATAATATGAGAACTTTTCACACCTCCATGTGATTGAGGCAGCTTCTTTTCCTACATACCTTACCTTCGAATCTGATGATACTCATGGCCCAACAAACATTTGCCTGTGTTTGAAGAATGACCACCTCCTAACCTGTGGCTGAGGCATCCGCCACAATTATGGCTGGTAATGACAATTTTGATATTGTGTCACAATATTTGGAAACATTAGAATATTCTTGATCCTTTGCAAAGATTGTCCTTAATGTGCATTCCAACATCATGCATGTGCTTCCTTCAAGGATTGCTTTTTAGGTCTTGACAGCATAATGAAAGGAATGACATCTTTGAAGCAACAGGAGTATCTGACATTATGTTGTCAGGTTAATTATATCATCTGCATTTATCCTGTCACACAATTTATTCTTTGCAAGCACCAATGCATACATATTCTCATGGGGCATAAGTAACAAGATACAATACACATGGTACATGTGAACACAAAAGGTATTGGTTTCAGAGACAGTTCAGGACAATGCTCACGAGACAATATTGGACTCTTTCAGCTCTGCTGAACTGGAGACACAGTGTCCTTTGGATTGGTAACTCTGAGAAAGTTGCAAGAAACGCAGGTGATAAAGTATTGTAGAATCCTCGTGATTAATAATGTGGGAGGTTAGTCTGAATAATGGAGGTCAAAGGGAAGAGACTGTGAGCAGCTATAGACGAGAAAGGAAGAGGTATATTGATCTTTGCTGATCATTCTCTTGCACTGGCACTAGGTCCTCATGATGTTGCTCTTGATGCAACACCCTCTGAGATTTCCGAGTTGGTTTTCCTAATGACATGGTTTGGTTTTCATTTGCCACTTGTAAGAAGATTATTTCCTTTAGGATTCTCACTGCTACCAGCATCATGCCCAGGGAGTTGTCTGGAAACTTTGAGCAACCTTGCCATTCTTTGCAGCCATCTTCTAGAAATTGAATTGCCAGAAGTTGCATTTATGTGGAATGCTTGCAACCTCCCTGTAAAAACTGCATTTACTCTGTAAATTTGATCTCTGATTGCTAATGAAAATTCTGCATAGCTCTCTGAGTGATTGTTGTTAAGGAATTGGCTGAAGTACAATCAATCAACTGTGATTAATGTCCAGCATGTAAAAATTGGCCATGCGAGATGGTACAATGATAGTGCCCCTACCTCTAAGCGAGGATACCTAGATACATGACCTACCTGCACCTAGGATGCATAACAACGTCTCTGAATAGGTTGATGACAAATATCTTCACATATTCACACAGCACTATCTTGAGGGCTTTTGTGGAACAGTGCTAGTGTCCCTACGTCTGGGTCAGAAGGGTTCAAGACTTACCAGTTGCAGAGGTGTGTCATAACACCCCTGAACAGGTTGATTAAAAATATGCACAACTGAATAAACAAAATCAGACAGGATTTTGCATTACCAGTGTAATAACTACTTTTGTCCCTCAAAATACTAGACACCCAACAAACCTTCCAGATGCCACATCAATGAAAATTACAAGGCTTTGGTCTGTCCCTCACCTCAGGCTTGGTAAAAAAAATGTTATACAACTAGTTTGAGTTTTCATTTGTTTGAAGTAATTAAAGATGTTATTGCAGCATTATAGTATCCAAAAAATCTAGATTAGTGAAAATGCAAGAAGCAGACTTAATGTTGCTGCAAGGCCATAAGTTGAAATGGAAGGTATAACAGCCAATCAGGAGTGAGCAAGAATCATGAGTTGACATGGAGATGTCATAAGGAGTGGGTAGAGGTTGATAAATGTAAACATTGGGAGCCTAGAATGTAACCAAACACACCCAGAGAACTTTTTCACCTAACTACCTTGGGACTTAGTCAGCCCATGTTCTGTATATGGAAGAACAGACCTGACTCCATCCTGCATTGAGCTCCTCAAACTGAAAATAAAGTGGAAGAGATACTATATGAAAATGGTCTGCTGAGTGAGGAAATTTCCCAACTGGAGTTACCTCCCTTGGTTGCAAAAATCCAATCTCAAAACTCCTTTTCCACTTTTAATACATTCACAGATAGAACATCTACAATCTTTTGAGATAAGACAATTCCAAACATTCAAACTCTTTGAGTTAAGTTATCTCTCATAATAGGATTAGCTGTTTATGCTCAGACTATATCCTCATACTCTAGATTCCCCAATTGGTGAAACAACCTCTCATTCTATACACCAGTGCCTCCTAAACTATGTTCCAATAATCCCCCTTGTATATGTTGGAGTCTTCCAATGCCAATTTCTGGTATGTCTTGCAAATGTATTGGAGAGGTGTCTTGACAGTTTTGAAGGGTATGGCAAATGCCAGATACCAATGTCCACGATGAGGAGTGTACATGGTGGTGCCTGTGGATCATGCTCTGAGACATTGTTTGATCGGAAGCAACATGAAGGTTCTTTGGAGTAATGGAATTCACCAGGTACCTGCTCTGATTTCCATGGCAAAATTTCTCAACGTCAAACTTGTTTGGTAAGATAGGAAGCTGAACATCAATGAGGTGAGTTGGGCTGTTGACAAGGATTTAACAACCCCTCTTCCTAACAGTTTACCTCACTCACTCATATTCTTCCCAAAGCCCTTCTCCCTACCCCACACTCAGTCACAAGTACGTCTCTCCTCCCCAACCCCTGTAAAACAAACTACACATGCCCACAAAATATAGTCCTTCTCCTGGGAGAAGGGAGCCTGTACAACAGCCAGACAGTAGCAGAAAAGCAGTAAATTTTGAAGCTGCCACTCACTTCTCTGGCACAGCCACATGAGGACAGCTTTTTTCACATTCTGAATGCAGTCAGTCTCTGTTTTCGCTACCTGCACCAAGACAGATTCTCTCTGTAATACGATGATTTTCTTAGAGCCTTGTTAAGAATTAATTCCAGCATATTTTCAATGTATCAGTTGACTGGCCTGTGCTTCCCTTTTTTCTCTCCTTCTTTTTTCTTGAATAGGGGGTTTGCTAATTTACAATCCACTGGGACGATCATAGAATCTTAAAATGTAGAAATATTTTAACCAGTGTTTCCACTATCTTGATAGCTCCCACTTTTATGAACCAGATGATATAGGCAATTGGCTTCTTGGGATTTTTTGATTTTGGTCCTCCAAGTTTCTCTAATGCTTTTATCAGCTGACATCTTAGTTCCTTTCCTCTTATTAGGCACTGATAGTTCTGTTTCCTAATTTCCGATTTTTAACTTCTGTTGTAAAAATATGCACAAAGGGATAACTTCTTATAAAAATTCCAGCATATCTAAAAGTCAAAAAAAAACAAGTATGTGGGACAGATATTTTGCATTTTCTATTGGAAAAGGAGCCCAACAAGCTGGGAGGTGATTCAGGTTTGGTTCAGGCTGTGACAGCAGTCCCCACTCCATGCCATCACTGATGACAGGGTCACACTTGGCAGCTTAAGGAGAATTTTGTTTTTTCTGGTCTTTAATATTATAATTTTGAACAAACTTCGAAACATTCCTAAAACCTGCCTTGCTGTCAACATGAAGATTGCTGAGGACTTAGGAACATCTGGATCATTAATTGTTAAAGGAGTCTGACACTTTCAATTGCATTACTAAATATTTAATTATAAGTTTAATATGCAGTGATTGATTATAGAGCTCTGGCTTGAAATTGTCCTGACCATTACAGAGATCGCACAACACCAGGTTATAGTCCAACAGGCTTATTTGGAAGCACTAGCTTTCGGAATGCTGCTCCTTCATCAGGTGATTGTGTGAAACCTGTTGGACTATAACCTGGTGTTGTGTGATTTCTAACTTTGACACCCCAGTCCAACATCGGTGTCTCCAAATCATGATTACAGAGATCAGCATTGTGCTAGTACTGACATGCATTTGAGTACTTTTCCCATTGGGACAAGTGCTGTTATGTATTCAATGTGGAAGAAAACAGTGCTACAGAACTATATTGTCATGATTTCAGGGAATTTAAATCTCCACAGTCCCATGAATTTGAAAACAATATAGGACTTCAGCTTTCATTTACTCAAGGAACAGGGCATTTCCTGTTTGATAGGATATTTGTGCAGCTTAGTAAAGGACCATCCAATTTTTGCAGTTACAACAGACTCACTGCTTACATTTCCAAGTATTTGTTTGGAAAACTATGGTCATTATGGTTGAGTTTCAAAATCTAATAACCACTAATCTCGGTGGGGGAGCCATGTTCATAATTTAATTGACAGTTTTAAGCATTACTTTTTGATATGGTTTCTGAATAGATACATATTTGTTTTGACAATGAATCACCACATGAGGAAAATACATTTTTCTACTGGTTCAGGATTTTAAATACATGAATCACTAATAGGGACAACTATTTCGGTGACAACTATTAAGTTGCTTTCAGTGATAGCTATTAAAAGTGAATTTTTAAAAGTATTTATTTCAAAGGTTTGCCATTGCTAACTAATGGGTCCTGGATGATGTAGAGAGTGCTTACTGGGTGTGTAGTGATGAAGTAAATGGCCATAGAAAGCAGAGGTGGTCTGAAATTATGAAGGGCATGTGGTGTGAGGGTCATGGTTAGGGAGGCATTAGAACTACAGTGAAGAGCTGAGCCAAGATCCCTGAGAATGAAGGCAGACTTTTTAATTAGCCCTCTTCAGCAGCCTCCATTCTCTAATACTGCCTTGGGACTCGTGAAACTTGAACCATGTTTATCCACATGCCCAGGAGACAAACATCCAGCTGGTAGGAGCAAAGATGATGAACTTGATGTTTGCGAAGTCAAAAGTTGATCTTGGATTTCCAAGTCCAAAGTAAAAACCCAGCCCAAAATGTTCAATGTCTCTGCCATTTCTACAATCCTTTTGCTAATTTCTCAAATCTGTAAAGGAGTGTGGTTGGAGGTTCCCAAGGTGGAAGATGAGGACATTGATTATGTGTTTTCGGAGGGTCCCAAAGTGGAAGATGAGGACATTGATTCTAAGTTGTTGGAGGGTCCCAAAGTGGAAGATGAGGACATTGATTATGTGTTTTTGGAGGGTTCCAAAGTGGAAGATGAGGACATTGATTCTGTGTGGTTGGAGGGTCCCAAAGCAGAAGATGAGGACATTGATTCTGTTTTTGGAGGGTTCCAAAGTGGAAGATGAGGACATTGATTATGTGTTTTTGGAGGGTTCCAAAGTGGAAGATGAGGACATTGATTCTGTGTGGTTGGAGGGTCCCAAAGCAGAAGATGAGGACATTGATTCTGTTTTTGGAGGGTTCCAAAGTGGAAGATGAGGACATTGATTACGTGTTTTTGGAGGGTCCCAAAGCAGAAGATGAGGACATTGATTCCGTGTGGTTGGAGTGTCCCAAGGCAGAACCCTCCAACCACACAGTATCAAAGTCGATTTCACCAGTTTCCTCATCTCCCCTCCTCCCATCTTATCCCAGATCCAACCCTCCAACTCTGCACTGCCCTCTTGAACTGTCCTACCTGTCCATCTTCCTTCCTACCTATCTGCTTCACCCTCTACTCCGACCTATCACTGTCACCCCCTCACCTTAATCCACCTAACACATTCCTAGTTACCCTGCACCCCCCAGACCATGCCCCCTCCCATTTATCCCTCAACCCCCTTGCCCCCACCCCCACAACATTCCTGATGAAGAGCTTATGTTCGAAGTGTCGACACTCTCGCTCCTCAGATGTTGCTTTTCTAGCTGTGCTTTTCTAGCTGTGACTGGCTGTGCTTTTCTAGCGCCATGCTTTTTGACTTTGATCTTCAGCATCTGCAGTCCTCACTTTCTCCTAATCTCTAAAGAACCAATGTTTATTTAACTCGTGTTGTCAGTTTGTATGTCTGTAAAAGGTCTAACTTTATTATTCCTGGCTAGTTTACTTGCCCATTTTATTTTCTTTCTCTTTTTATTAACTTTTTATTTGGCCTATGCTGGTTCCTAAAAATATCCCAATCGTCAGGCCCATTGCTATTCTCTGCAACATTGTAAGTCTCTCCTTTTAATCCAGTACATTCCTTAACTTCCCTTGTAAACCACAAATGGATCTTTGGTTTGAGTTTTTTTATTGTTTTTGATGGAATGTGTTTGTGTTCAACATTTTGCATAATTTCTTGGAGGAACATAAACATTTTGGTTTTGGCACTTCTTTTGTAACTTATGGGAATTGCTTCCAAAGCATCTCAGCCAAAGTACTGCACATTTGAAGTGTTATGCAATAAGAAGACATCATGGAGTTGTCTGGACCATCAGTGACATACCAGACATCATACATTTTCATCTCACCTGAAGTTCTCTCTGCCAACTTTTTGCTAATATCGTTTATTTTGTCCTCAATGTTCTTTACTTGCCAGATTTTACCATTTCCCTCTAAGTTTGACATTTGCTACATGCCCTATATACCCGCTCCCGTACCTTTATAAATGACAGCTGCACCATAGATCCCTTCAGTATTTAGATCCAATAGGTAGATTTAACTCTAGAGGTTTGTCATAATTGAATAATTAGACCAGACTTAGTTTTATTTGTAAATATTGAGTAAGAAACACCAACAGCAATATAAACATTTTCTACGTCATTCTCATTACCAATATTTCACCAACAAAATAATTCCAAACTTACACTATCAAAGTCCGCTCCCAACAAAGTTTGAGTTGGGCTCGTGCCTTATAATCCTCCTATGAAGCAACTAACATTCAAAGCTAATGGACATGCATAAAGATGACTGTTCAGTAAATAAGGGCCTTCATGATTGTGACAAGTTGCTTCAAATTGAAATTTCTGAAATTGCTGCCAGAAAAATCCTCAACAATCTAACAAATTATGCTTCTATTACTTTGAGAAATCAGACTGCTCTTTTTGGCAGGAGAAAATAGGCCTGAAGGAATGACCTAGGCCTGAAAGAGGAATGAGCAAGTTTCCTTCTGCAGGTTAGGATTCCCAGGGTATCTTGTGGTGGTTGAAAGCCAATGCATGCAGAAGGAGTTCAACTCAAATCCATCAAGGCTCAGAAGTGTTTCAGCCCAGATCTAATGAAATAATTGTCCCAACTTACACTTGAACTGAAGCAGGACGACTTGTAAGAGCACTCTTAAACTAAGAGGCAGAGAATGAAATAGTGTCAAGACTGGAATAAAGAAAAATAAATCAATTTCATCAGAATCTTGGGTATTACATTGCCTTACTGTCAATCTAATGGGATAGGCAGATAAGATATTCATACAAGTTTGAAGCATCAATGTTTCTAATGCACATATGATTTATATTTTAATCAGGTTTCAAGGTTTGAAAACTACTTGATATGTGCAATTTGCAGATTATTTACTTATTGAAAATTATTTTAAAATTTATATTAGACCCAAGCTGTTTCATTGACTCTTGGTGCTGTAATGTAGTAATCAACACTATTTAACGGTTTTATTTTCACCTGTAGTGTGCTACGCAGTTACACAGTTTTGTATGAAGTATAAAAGAAAACAACCAAGTGCTGGGTCTGATATAAATGCAGATTGCTATCCAAAAACAACATCTTTCAAGTCCAGTTTGCTGACTAACTCACTTTGTTTTATTTTTCAAACAGATAGACATTTAAAATATTCAGCCAATAATCTAAACAAGTTGAATGGTCCTGACGAAGCAACAAATACAAGCAAAAAAAATTATAATTCACCCTTCCCAGTTGGAATTTCCAATTGCTACTCACTGTTTCCTTAATTATGAGGGAAATTGTCGTTTATGTGCTGTTACTTCTGCTGATGGCTTGGAAGCAATTCCAAAGGTAACAAGTCAATGTTCAATTTACTTAGATACTTGGAGTTACCCACATAAATTCAAACAGCAGCAACAATATAGCTAAACAATATTTCAAAAATAACAATTAGATCCTTTATTTGGTTGATAGTTACAATTATAAGCACACTGCAGTTATAGTTGCAACTTGCACACAGATATCTGAGGGATGAGGTTGGATCTGTTATTAACGGGCCAAATATTATTGAAGACATGACCAGAAGAAAACATGGTAGTCTGTAAAAAAAATATGGATTAGAAAGATCATGCCACACATCTAAACTTATTCACCCTACAATTTGTTCTTAAACAATTCAGGGCATTCATCTTTGGTTGCATCGAAATGCAATCACGTACAAATGTCTACCATAAATATCTGTAGTCACGTGACCTGTACTATGACCACATACCCTGTCGGCACATATTGCATCTTCACTGCAATAAACTCCTTGTACTGAACACACTTTTATGTTGTGTATTTGAAACATTGCGTCAGAAGTGAGATTGGGGTAAATTTCCAGCCCAAAACAAGAAAAATAGCTCCAGACCTGTGAACTGCTACTGAAAAAGAAAAACATTCACAGTTAAAACACTGCTTAAGAGAAACCAGCTGCAGTTTTTTTCTCTCTGACCAGCTCCTGTTCAAATTAATAGGGTATGAGTCAGAACTAGGAATTCTTCCACGAACAATGGCAGAATTGCACAATAGCAAAGGATTTGTTGAGCAAACCAGAAACAGTAAAAGTCACTATGCTTTATCATTGTTAGGAAGAGACTGTTACAAGATATATATCAGCATAAATCTCTCTGAAAAGCCAAAGAAAAAACATACGGCAGAATTTTTAAAGCTTTGAAAGCATATTTTCAGCCCCAAGTGAATATCAGACATGAACAGTATGTATTCAATATTGAGAACAAAGTGAAAAAATGTTAATTGATCATTACATAACATCATTATCTCAGCTTACAGAAATCTGTGAATTTGTGCGATTAAAGGATGAGCGAATTAGAGACAGAATTGTATTAGAAATAAGGGATCCAAACTGAAATCACACCAACTGAAAGAAACGAGACAGTTCTAATGAAATGTTATTTCTGCTTTTTCTTCCACACATGCTTCTGGATCTGCTGAGTTGTACCAGCAATTTCAGTTTTGTTTTAAATCTCCAGCATCTGCAGTTCTTTGTGTCATCCTACTGGGAGAAGATAAGCTTAGATTCAGGACAGTAACTGATCTGTGCAGAAGTGCCAAAGTTGTCAATCAACAACTACAGCACATGCATGGCAGAACACACCAGGTCTCGCATTGTGCTAACAGATACTTCAGGTATGGTACACCAATCATGAAAAACAAGACATATCCAGTGTGGGTAAACTGGCATTTACACTGAAAAATGCTGAATCATTTTACACACAATTGTATGGCTAAAAGAAGCAGGTATAGGTGGCCACTGAAGAGACAGTGGCTGAACATTCTGCTGAATCACTGTACACCATACACCAGGTTAGCTCAGTCGAGTTTATAGATGATACAGGGTTTGTGACTGTTGGAATGAGAACTGCAGAAGAACAGCAGGTTAAGATAAAATGTCAGATAGACACTGGTGCATCGTGCAACATCATAACCTTCACAAACCTGTCCAATGTGGCTCAACATGATGACGCCAAAATAAAGCCCTCAGAAGTAAGTTTAAGATTATATGATAGCACCACATTCATGCTGAGAGGACAAATTACTCTGTGAGCTCGTTGCAATCAAATATATGATAGCACCAGATTTATGCTGAGAGGACAGCTTACTCCGTGAGTCAAAGTTAAAAATCACACTACACCAGGTTATAGTCCAACAGGTTAAATTGGAAGCACTAGCTTTCGGTGCGCCACTCCTTCGTCAGGTGGTAGCCCACCCGATGAAAGAGCAGCGCTCCGAAAGCTAGTGCTTCCAATTAAACCTGTTGGACTATAACCTGGTGTTGTGTGATTTTTAACTTTGTACACCCCAGTCCAACACCGGCATCTCCAAATCCGTGAGTCAAGAGTGTGATGCTAGAAAAGCACAGTAGGTCAGGCAGTATCAGGATGAAGGCTTCCTGATGAAGGGCTTTTGCCCAAAACATCAACTCTCCTGCTCCTCAAATACCTGCTGTGCTTTTCCAGCACCAGACTTGCGACTCTAATCTCCAGCATCTGCAGTCCTCACTTTCGCCTAGAGTACTCAGTGAGCCCATTGCAATAGCATGAACAAGATTCTGAAGTTCCATCCCATAGCTGACAAGCAAATGCCAGTCTTCTCAACTGGAGCAAGTCTAAAGCCTGTTCCAAAAGAGTTGTGCAAAGTGTCACACTATACCAAACCTCCGACAGTGAAAAACATCCCACATGAGTGCAAAGATGGGTTCACAGGGTTAGGATATCTTCTCAGAGAATGTCATCTTAAAATACATGAGAATGCAAGGCCAATTCAGTATCTGTCAATTCAGATTCAAAAAGTTCCTGCTGCCCCAAAGGTAAGACTGAAAAATAAGATAGAAGAGCTGAAGAAGAGAGCAATCAAGAAAGTGACAACTCCTGTACAGAATGGATTAGCATCAAGGTAGCAGTGAAACGAGCTGGAAAGCTGAGGGAGTACATTGACTCAAAGAACCTAAGTAAGGCCCTGAATAAATCTTAGTATCCCATGCCATCAATTGAAGGGAATTTCTCACAACTCACCAAAGCAAAATTCTTCACTGCCGTAGATGTGAAGAAGTGTGATTAACAAGTGAAACTAAAAGTAAGCAGCAGCTTTCTAATAAGCCAAGTAAATTCAAAATACTGTGGATGTTGGAAATCAAAAGCAAACACAGAATACTGGAGAAATTTAGCAGATCTGGCAGAATCTGCAGACATAGAAACTGAGTTCACATTCAAATCTGGTATGATTCTTCTTCAGATAATTCTGTTTCTCTCTTCATAAATGCAGCCAGACCTGTTGAGTTTCTCCAGCATTCTTTTTGTTTCAGTTTCCCAACTATTCTTTACATCCTTCAAGAGATACAGATGGTTAGGTATTTTCTTTGGCATTTCCAATGCTTCAGAAGATTATCAACACACAATATGCAAGATAGTTCATGATCTTCCTGGATGATCTACTAGTCTCTGGATTGGAAACACAATGGAAGAAGTCACTGCTGACCATGATCAAAATCTAGAGTGACTGCTAGACAACATTCACCAGGTTGAACTTGAAGTTGAACAAAAAACTATATTACTATTAAAGGTAACTGAAGTCAAGTGATAGGCCATGTACTGACAGCAAAAGGTCTTTGTCCAGATTGCAAAAAGGTGAAACTGTAGTCAAACATGCAGCCAAACACAAATAATGAAATAAAGGATGACATCAGACTACGCAGTGTTCATAAAGACGTCCCAGACAGACCATGAATGAAGCTGGGAATAGATCTCTTCACACTTGCTTGAACTGTTTGTCGTGATTACTACTGGCTACTGAATCAGCGAGCTTCACTATCTATCACTGAGATTGTCAATTGCCTAAAAGTATACTTCAGCTGTTAAGGTATTCTTGATATTGTAATGAATGACAATGGTCCTCAGTTCATGACTGAAGAACTGAATTGCTTCATGAAAGTTTGGGAAATTTAATGCCACGTAGTCAGTGTTCCTGTCAATTATATTTTTCTTTTGTGCAGATCTCTGAGCTCCATGCACGACAGTGACCTTCAGGATCAGATTTCTCTCCAACGCTGCAACAGTGATTGCCATGCCCGGCATGGACAGTTGGAGCAGCTGCACATGTATGAAACTAAGAGGGAATGTGGTGCACAGCATCTCCACATTTTTCCGAAATAAATAAAAACACTAATGTAGCAGTTAAATTCACTGAAGAAATCATAAAGAAATTGTGCAAATCTCATAGACAGGATACTGGGCAATCTTCAAGCGGAAAAACATACCTATTGAAGGTATGGAAAATAGTCAATTCCAAAGGCCAATGTCACACTCTGCACAAATTACTCTGTCAATAATGAAAAAGCTACTGGAGCTAGAAGTAGTAACAGATGTGGGTGGAAAAACCAAGGGGAAGTGTCAAAAAGCTATATTTCATTTCCACAGGATTGTTAAACCATTGCCAGAGTTAAGCATTGGCAAACCAGTCAGGACACAAACATTTACAACAATTCTCAACAAAATCCAGCTCAAGTGGCAACTTTGGACCTGTTTAGAGGAGTTGTCACATCAATTGTATGCAGTGGAAGAGAGCTATCAGATATACTGCCGCAACTGCAAGCACATACACAAAATCCAGAAGCTGTTCCTCAGCTGATCAGGAAAAGGTGAATGCACCACCTACAGAGAGCACATAGAAACCATCAGAACCTGAGGTCCACAGCCACACAATAACAGAAATAAAAGTGCAATGGTTAATACAGCAGAAAAAAATGAGACTGGAATGATATTTTCTGCCAAATATATATCACCCAGATGAACAGCCATTACGATTCTTAATCCCACATTGAATCAAGGTCGTCCCAATACCAGCATGTGTACTAGCTTCAATCTGTGTTCCCCCATTCTACTCCTACAGTACTGTATACAGACGTGCAGTAATTGTAGAGGCATACATTGCACAAAGTATATTTAACACAGGAATGAGGCCAGTAGGTTGATTTAATATATCTGGTCTCATTTTGTTTGCCAAACATGATCTGTTCTCCCTGCACAAATGAATGACATTGCTTGCATTAGCCAGAATGCTCCAATAACTGCATTAAACAACTAAGTTAAAAATCACACAACACCAGGTTAGAGTCCAACAGGTTTAATTGGAAGCACACTAGCTTTCAGAGCATCGCTCCTTCATCAGGTGAAGGAGCGTCGCTCCGAAAACTAGTGTGCTTCCAATTAAACCTGTTGGACTCTAACCTGGTGTTGTGTGATTTTTAACTTTGTACACCCCAGTCCAACACCGGCATCTCCAAATCATTAAACAACTAAAGTTTTGTTAACTTCTTATTCACCCTGTTTTTCCATCAAACCACTGAAAGCTCAATGGAACAAGTTGATGAAATCTAAAAGATTTCAGATAAATACGTGGTATTGCATATTGGAAGGGAAACATCAGAAAATTTGTACTCAATGAATGGCATTAAATTGGCTAAGAATGAATATGAAAGAAACCCAGGAATCCTAGCACATCAAATGCTCACTATCCCCAACAAATCCAGGCTGCATTCGACAATGCTAAAACAAGATTCAACTTTGAACACAGAATGGTACGGTATAGTAGAAGTAGTGATCAGGTTCTACAATGCTCTGGTCAAACCACACATCAAACTGGGTCAGTTCTGCTCACTGTCAAACAATGCAGGTATTCAAGTACTGGAGACAGTTAGAGAAAGCCCAGTAGGCCTCATGCCAGAGGTTTATGAAGAAGGACAGAAGAAACTCAAGCTTTACAGCCTGGATAGATGACAACTGAGAGGTAATCTATTAGTGACACTAAGAGTTTCACATTTACCCCTGGCTTATCCTGTCCTCACAGAACTGTGCCTGTGATTGCCTATGATGTATGCCTGTAGGCCAGCAGCGCAAGTTTTTAAGCTGAAGTAACAACTGACACCCTGAGACACACACACACACATACACATACTTTGAAAAGGATTTTCATATTAATTTGACACGTGAGGTTAGATCATAAAAAGAGGCCAAACACATACCCATGATGAATGTAGTTGGAGGTCATAAATGTTCTCACAGATGTTGAAGCATCAAGTTTCACAGTCCAACATGAAGTAAAATTTCACTTTGACATTACAGAAGGTACAGAAATTAGACAGGAATTGAAAAAAAAGTGTCCTTGACAAATAAGTGGCTGATACAAAGAACTATCATCCAATATGAGTTTGTATATAGAAGCAGGGCACATATTAGATATGTTCCAGGTTACTAACACTCACCTGTACTCAACCATTTCTGGACATAGCAAAAAGAAATGCCCCTTCCCAAACACTCCACATAACACAAAGATGACTTAGAATCTGAATTAGTATCGTAAATATATAAAATTAGTGACTAGCAGGATCACAAGCAGTTCCTCAGGCAGCCTTTCAGGAATTCTCTGTACCTCCACCTTGCAATTACACATCACTTAGGACGAGTACACTAAAAAGATAACAGCACAAATATTCTGATGGCCACAGAGTTGTTGGAGCAATACAGTTGCGCATAGTGACTATACATAGTCCTAACAAGGCAGACTCAGTGGGAATCGCCATGAATATTGAAACATCTGGTAGACAATTCTCCTGCTTCTAGAACTCTGAAAATCCCCTTTGGAAATTTTGGAGAGTTCCACCTCAATTAATACTTAGCCAGAAAATGTACTCTAGGTCCTAGATAGCTGTTAAACTGACCAAACTCATCATGGACCCCTTTTCCCTATACTTTCAACTGTACTCCACTCCCCAGCCTAATCCCACACTCCTTGTCTCCTCCTTACCAGACCACCATCACCAACCCCACCAGACCAGACACCCTTCTTCAAACTACCGGTTTTGATATCCCTCACTCCTGCCAATCTGACCTCGCATTTCAACCCAAGCTGACCCAACCCGAACATTCAATTTACCAGCAGCATGATTATGACTCACCTCACCCCCTTCCCCCAACGCAACACACCATCTGCCCCCACCACTCCACCTCAACTTGACCTGACCTTCCTCCTTTGATCTGACTCAACAAACGCCTGCCTCTCCTCTGCCATTGCACTGGAGAACACCCAACCTGACTCAACACTCTTTGGCTTGCTGCACCTGATACTTTCCTGACCAGAAACCCAGTCCTACTAGATGATCGACCCAACTTCCCCCTCAACCTCTGACCTACTGAAGCACTCATTCACTTACCTAGTACTCTGGCATCCCATTCACCTGCACACGGCAGCCTCACCACTTAGCATTTTACCTACAGCTATCTCCCCTCCACTAACTGCCTCATTAAACCCCTAACTTACCTGCATATTTACCCTTTCACAACAGCTATTAAAGTGGCTAGTGTGCTCCTGGGCATAGGATTCACAGAACACTGCAGATTGACTGCTGCAAAAGGTAGGCATAATTTCTATAATGATTTTATGTCCAGCTGGATTCCTGGAGAAACTTATAACAGGAGCCCCTGTCCTAATCTCCAGAGCAGATTACAATGAGAAGTAAATGGGTAATTTTTAATCTTGTCAAGAGATCCTGGACCAATGATCTTTTATGTTGGTCTGCAGCACACAAACTGAAAGGGTGGCAGAAGCAAATTCAGGAGGGAAATTTCCTATCAAAAGGAAATTGGTTATGTATTTGAAAGTAAAATATTCTCTGTGTTATAAAAAAATGACCATGGGATCAGAGCTACTTGATAGTTCTTTCAAACAGCCAGAATAGAAGCAGAGGGTTAAACGATCTCCTTCTGTCCTCTGTGATTTTTAAGATCATAATGCATTTCCACATGTTCCGTGAGTAAAAAGCAGGAACACTACAACATCTTGCTAAAGATATAATATGTTAACCAGTAGTGAGATAAAGAACTAGGGAATCAACATTAAAACTTGCAGCTGTTGCTTTGTTTCAACATTGATATTTCAAGTGAAACAGTTGGAATAAATATGATTCATGTCAAAAAACAAAGAACATAATATCTAATTAAATGCAAGGTAAGATTTGAAATACTTAAGGATATTATTAAATTGGAGAGGGTGTAGAAAAGATTTATAAGCATGTTACCAGCACTGGAGAGTTGGATTTATAAGGAGAGGTGTTATGAAGATGTGTGTGTACTGTACCTTTAAGAAAGTTAAAAGCTAGCAGAACAATCTGACAGCACCAAGTGTTCTGAACAAGATACAATGTAACCTTTTGGTCCAGCAGCTGGTCTAGCTGGTTGCCTGGAGACAGAAACAAATTTGAATTAGGCCAATCAGTTTAAATCATACTCCAGAAAATACCAAATTCTAATCAAGTTTGAAATTAGTACCTTGACAATATTGAAAGTCAATGACACAATCTGATACTTTGAGGATGTAAGACCTGGGAAAATTGAAAGCCACTAAGGTCTGCAGATTGCCTGGAAAATTAGCTCTCTTAATGGTACATTTATCTATCAACCACCTTTGAAAGAGAAATTCTAAGAAAAAGAAAATCCACAGAGGAAGTACAAAGGGAAGATTCGACAGCTGCCTGGTTTTGAAATTTGTATTTTGGTAAATCTTGGTTGGGGTTTTATCAGCCTAGTATTATGGAAGAGAAAGTAAAAGAGAGGTTAGAGGAAGGAGTGGTAAATAGGTGTTAGTTAATTATTCTCTGTTATACTTTAAGAAATAAAGTTGTTAATTTTTATTTTAAATAGTTCTTGGCCTCTTGACTTTTCACAGATTACCACAAGGGACAAATCTTTTCTGTGTTGCTGGTTTAAAATTAACAGAGGGGGTTTAGCCCGTATCTTAACAGAGGGTAGTTGGGAGCACTGGAGGTTGAGGTATGACCTGACAGAAGTTTATAAAATTATGGGGGACATGGATAGAGTGAATATCAAAGGTCTTTTCTGTAGGGAAGGGGAGTTCAAAATTAGAGGGCATAATTTTAAGAGGTGAAGAGAAGGATTTAAAGGGAACCCGAGGGACAACATTTTCACACAAAGGGTGGTTCATATGTGGAATGAAATGCCAGAGAAAGTAGTAGGTGCAGCTACAGCTACAACATTTAAAAGACATTTGGACACGTATGTAAATAGGGCAAGTTTTGAAGGAGATCAACCAAACACAGGCAAATGGGGCTAGTTTAGTTTGGGAAACTTGGTTGGCATGGACCAGTTGGACCAAAGGGTCTGTTTCTGTGCTGTAGGACTCCATAACTCTGTGATGCTACGATGATACTTTCCCAGATGTGATTATCTGTAATAAGAACATAAATTGCTGAAAAAGGGTCACTGGACCCAAAATGTTACATCTGTTTTCTCAGATGCTGCCAGACCTGCTGAGTTTTTTCAGCAAATTCTGTTTTTGTTGTAGATTTCTAACATCCTTGGTGCTTTGTTATATTTTGATTATTTGTATGGATACTAAACAATGACATACATAAAATGATAGTAAATATCACTTTCTCTGAATGTAGCTAATTCTTCAGAGTTTTCTCCAATGTCTGTATTTGAGAGAATTTCTGAACTAAATCCAGTATCCACTGCATTGCAAAAGAATAAAAACTGAAAGTTAGTTATCTAAGACAGTAGCTTCAAAACTCATCCTAGTCTTTAATAGAACCAAAGGAAATTTCTGAGAACCATACATCTCTCATTCTTGAGTCACTTAGAGAACTTCTTAGTGGGAGCAGATGAGAAGCTGTTACACCCAGCTATCCGGCTTGAAAGATTGACCCAACATGCAAAGTTGTTGCTGTTAAAAGTGCAGGAATTCATTCTAAATTCTGTTCTGGAATGCAAAAATTGTTTGGTCACTTGGAACACAGGAATTATTTTTATAGATGGTTTTAACTTAGTTGACTTGGACAGTAAAATTAAAATGTGGCTTTTTTTTATGTCGGGAATACAGGTATTCATGAGTTGACTGCAATTTGGGAAAGAATAATCAGGTTTTTTTTTGTTTAGTTTCTCATTATGTACTTAAAGCATTTAGCTATAATTTACTGTCTTTTACCTCTGGCTGAAGATTGTCTTACTCCACCCCCTCTCCTTTCTTCAGTACACTTTTTGTAACCTTCCACAGATGCCGAACAAACATTGACCAGCATTCACAACAAATCTGTGGAGGAGTCTTCGAGCCATATGGCATGGAAACAGACCCTTCAATTTAACTTGTCCATGCTGACCATGTTTTCCATTTATTTGTCCTACATGAAACATTACCCTCAAAATGTGTGATACTTTTAAAAGAAATAGAAAGGCCGTCACTTGGAATCTGCAAAGAAATTGGCCAGGATCAGAAATTAACAAAGACAAACGTAGCCTTACTGATCTCAATTTTTAAAAGATGTAATGAGCTTTAAAAGCATGGGCAAAAGTAACCGAATGTTGGGACTATATGAAATTTGTGCACGTTAACAAATTAGCAATTTTACTCCTGCTTGTAACTAATAATAAAACATTTAAACTTTCTAATTTCAATTATTAGCTTCGTGTTATAAATAGATCTTCTTATTGAGAAGTTAAACAGATGGTTTCTTAAGCACCTAACCACTATTTTTGTGACTTGGAACGCAGTACTGGTATTACATTAAATGTGATAACTGCTGCATGTGAATAGAACAAACTGTCAGTGGAAATCAAAGAGCTCCTTCAGTTCAGCTTGTTGTGTGGAGCTGTAATTTCTGTACTCCTTCACCTGAAGGTATTGTAAACGTCAAAGTTTGCACCTTAACAACTCGAATTTGCATTAGCACAAGATTCCAATCCTCTCCAGCCAACATTACTGCAAAGGAAGATCCTTAAATTATTCATAAATATTTTTAGATGTGACATATATAGAATCATTAATTGAAACTGGAAATCAATGCAAAGGAACTATTATTTTTAAAAAGACAGTTTCAAAATAGTCTAACTTAATCTTGTCTAGTACTTAGAACGTAGAACAGTACAGCAGAGTACAGGCACTTCAACCCATGATGTTGTGTCGAACATTTATCTTAACCTAAGGTCAACCTGACCTACATACCCCTCAATTTACTGCCATCCATGTGCTTGTCCAGTAGTTACTTAAATGCCCCTAATGTATCTGATTCTACTCCATCACTGACAATGCATTCCACACACCCACCACTCTCTACATAAAGAACCTACCTCTGACATCTCCCCTTAACCTTCCTCCAATCACCTTAAAATTATGATCCCTCGTGATAACCATTTCTGCCCTGGGGAAAAGTCTCTGGCTATCTACTCTACCTATGCCTCTCATTACCTTGTACACTTTTATCAAGCCATCTCTCATCCTTCTCTCGAGTGTGAAAAGCACTAGCTCACTCAACCTCTCTTCATGAGACAGGCCCTCCAATCCAGGCAGCACCCTGGCAAATCTCCTCTGCACCCTCTCTAAAGCATCTATGTCCTTCCAGAACTGGACACAATATTCCAAGTATGGTCTAACCAGGGTTTTATAGAACTGCAGCAAAACCTCGCAGCTCTTAAACTCAATCCCCCTGTTAATGAAAGCCAAACCACCATATGCCTTCTTAACAACCCTATCAACATGGGTGGCAACTTTGAGGGATTGATTTATGTGGACCCCAAGATCCTGCTGTTCCTCCACACTGCCAAGAGTCCTGTCTTTAACCTTGTATTCGGCATTCAAATTCGACCTTCCAAAATGAATCACTTCATATTTATCCAGGTTGAACACTACTATTTCAGCAAAGTAAAATAAATTGTGGTCCACAAGTTTCTTGTGATACTATGACAATAGGTGAATATAACACAAGCAACACAGTCATGAATCAGTTATGTATCTATGGTCTGACAATTTCTGTTGGCACTAGTGTCAGATGGGCACGCAGCAGTCTGATTTCCCATTAATGGTGCTTCATCTTCAGACATGGATCTTTCAAATTTCTTTGGGAGACCATCCAAATGGCTAAACATAACTAAAAATCTGAACCAGAAATTGAACTTAATGCGCACAGTCTTGGGCATTGAGAAATTATCAAACATTGGCTGGCCAGTGTTTGAAATTCCATCTCCTCGTCCTTCTGGAGCAAGTGACCCAGATGAGGAAGAGGACAATAGTGACAACTGCTCACAGACTTGCCTGTTGGAAAATGAAGATGCGCGTGGTCATGAAGATGAAATCACTGAGTCAGAAAATGACAGAGAATATAGTGCATGTAAGCACAAAGCAGGGATACATGTTCAACAGTGCCTCCAAATGCCAATGTTATGACTTCAGGACAAACACGGAGAAGGAAACCCATTGAATGCCATCTTTCATCGCTTTATAATCAATATTTCTTCATGTTAAATATCATTTAGAAGGACCACCGAGGACAAGGGCCCTGCATGAACTTGGATTGCATTCAATTTGTGTCACCAAGAATGACCTAGTAGCAACATTGCTGACTAACTCCTGAGCAACATAGCTGTTCGATTGGATCTGCAGCAGGAGGTGAAAGAACCAACACAATGGAAAACCCTATTTGAACCTGGCCTTCATCAATGTATCTCTAATAGCTCCATCTGTATATGGTAGTATTTATAGGAGAGACTACCTTGTGGAGACAAAGTCCACCTTCATGCCAAGGCCATGTCCAACAGTTTGTGAGGCATGATCACTACTTTACGGGTGACAGATGCACAATAGATTTGACAGCTCAAGACCGGGAATCCATAATGTACTGTGTCCAACAGCAACAGCAAAATTGAACATTAGCATAATTTTTAAGCGCATGTCATGTTATGTGATCCACTCTATTACTACCACTAAGTCATGAGACTAACCTTAATTCAATAAGAAATGTTACAAAGCATGTCAGGAGCAGCTCTAAATGTATCTAAAAATGAGATGCTTATCCAACTGTGGAAGCAGCATTCAATATTTTGAAATTGTCCGATCTCTCAGTGGGAGAGCACTTCAGTGATAGTGATCAAACTCCCTGACCTTTACTGTACTCATGGAGAGGGGTAGGAGCACACAGTGTGGAAAAGTATTTAATTGGGGGAGGGGAAATGACAATGCTATTAGGTAGAAACTGGGGCGCCTAAATTGGGAACAGATGCTCTCAGGGAAATGCACAACAACTGTGGAAGTTGTTTAGGAAGAACTTGCTGATTGTGCTGGACAGGTTTGTCCCACTGAGGCAAGAAAGGAATGGTAGGTTGAAAGAACCTTGGATGACAAGGGATGTGGAACATCTCTCTAATCAAGAGGAAGAAGGAAGCTTACTTAAGGTTGAGGAGGCAAGGATCAGGCAGGGTTTTAGATGGTTACAAGATAGCCAAGAATGGACTTAGGAGAGCTAGAAGGGGGCATGAAAATACTATAGCAGTAGAATTAAGGAAAACCCTAAGGCACTTATGTGAGGAACAAGAGGATGGCCAGAGAGAGTGTAGAGCCAATTAGGGATAGTGGAGGGAACTTTTATCTGGAGTCAGAGAAAGTAAGGGAGGTCCTGAATTAATACTTTGCTCTAGTATTCACTACTGAGAGGGCCTTGACGTTTCTGAGGGTAGTGTGAAACAGACTGATATGCTAGAAAAGGTTGATGTTAGGAAGCAGGACGTGCTAAAACTTTAGAAAAAAATTAAGGATAGATAGATATGACTCTATATATCCCCTGGGCCAGAAGGATATACCCTAGATTATTACAGGAAGTGAGGAAAGAGATAGCTGCATCTTTGGTGATGATATTTGCTTCCTCGCTGTCCACTGGAGTAGTGCCAGATGATTGGAGGGTGGCAAATGTTATTCCCTTGTTCAAGAAAGGGAATAGGAATAATCCTGGGAATTACAAACCAGTCATTCTTACGTCACTAGAGGGCAAAGTATTGGAGAGTATTCTGAGAGACAGGATTTATGATTAGAGATAGTCAGCATGGCTTTGTAAGGGGCAGGTCATTTCTTACAAACCTTATTTAATTTGTTGGGGATGTGACAAAACACACTGATGAAGGTAGAGCAGTGGATGTGGTGTACATGGATTTTAGCAAGGCATTAGATAAAGTTCCCCATGGTAGGCTCATTAAGAATGTAAGGAGGCATGCGATACAGGGAAACCTGTCTGGCTGGATACTGAATTGGCTAGCCCAGAGAAGACAGAGGGTGATGGTTGAAGGCAAGTATTCAGCCTGGAGCTCCATGACCAGTGGTGTTCTGCAGAGATCGGTTCTGGGACTTCTGCTCTTGTGATTTTATAAATGACTTGGATGAGGAAGTGGAAGGGTGAGTTAGTAAGTTTGCCGATGACATGAAGGTTGGTGGAGTTGTGGATAATGTGGAGGGCTGTTGTGGGTTGCAACAAGATATTGACAGGATGCAGAACTGGGCTGATAAGTGGCAGATGGAGTTCAACCTGGAAAAGTGCGAAGTGATTCACTTTGGAAAGTCAAATTTGCATGTGGAATACAGGGTTAAAAGAAGGATTTTTGGCAGCGTGGAGGAACAGAGGGTCTTGGGGTCCATGTCCATAGATTCCCTCAAAGTTGTCACCCAGGTTGGTAGGGTTGTTAGGAAGACGTTTGGTATATTGGCTTTCATTAGCAGGGGGATTGAGTTTAAGACCCACACGGATATGCTGCAACTCTATCGAGCCTGGTTAGACCACGCTGGGAATACTGTGTTCAGTTTTGGTCGCCTCATTACAGGAAAGATGTGGAAGCTTTAGAGAGGGTGCAGAGGAGATTTACCAGGATGCTGCCTAGACTAGAGGGCATGACTTATATAAGAGTGCTAGAGCTTTTATCATTGGAGCAAAGAAGCATGAGAGGTGGCTTGATAGAGGTGTATAAGATGTTGAGAGGCAAAGAAAGAGTGGATAGCTAGATACTTTTTCCCAGGGCAGAAATTTCCATCACGAGAGATCATAATTTTAAGGTGATTGGAGGAAGGTTTAGGGGAGATGTCAGAGGTAGGTTCTTTACACAGAGAGTGGTGAGTGTGTGGAATGCACTGCCAGCAGTGGTTGTAAAGTCAGATACATTAGGGACTTTTAAGTGACTCTTGGATAGACAAATGGAAGTTAGTACAATGAAGGGTATGTAGGTTAGTCTGATCTTAGAGTAGGATAAAAGGCCTGCACAACATTGAGGGCCAAAGGGCTTCTACTGTGCTGTGCTGTTTTATGTTTTATGAAATTGTTGATCCTACAACTAGTGCTGTTATATTAAGTCATGAATGATGGTTAACAATGAAACAACTTATGGGAAGAGCAAGCCCATCCTCAGTGATGGCAGAGTTCAGCTTGTGAGAAAATATTCATAATTCTAAATATTCAAATCCTAGTGGGCAAACTAATATTTCCTTGACCTTCAAAATCAAATCAGAGGAAAATAAAATAAAAGTCAATGCTACATTGTAACAATTTTAATTTAATTCACAATTTACACTTAATTCAAAATTTGCAATAGTCTTTCCCTTAAATAATTAACATTGACATTGGAAAACAGAGCAGCCACGTCCACCAAGACAAGTATTGGATTAAAGTAAAAGACTTAAAATGCTTTCAGTAAAGATCCTGAAGATTAGGAGGCTTTTAGAATTCAGCAAAAGAAGACAAAGAAACTTATAAAGGAAGAGGTAGAAAATAAGAGTAGAACTCCAGAATTTTCTAGATTGTAGAGTAGCCCTCATGGGATGAAGATAGCAAGCATAACCTGAATATTTTTAAAAAAGAGATAAAACAGGGAGCTATTGGCCATTAGCCCAATAGTAAGGAAAATGCTAGCAACTAATATTTTGGGATGTGTTTAACAGCAGAGAAGAAATTGGAGCATGAATAGAGAATTCCACCTCTCAAACTTGTTCACTAACAATTGATAAAATCAGAGACATTTGATATTGGCCTGAACATCATTTTGTCGCCTGTTTCACATAATCCTTGAGTTATGAACATACAAAAATGGACCCCCTTACTCCTGCTCTGCCATTCAACGAGATCATGGCTGAACTGATTATAACCTCAAATCCGCATTTCTGCCTAACCTTTGATTATCTTTAAATCTCTTCCTAAATGAGAATCTACCTACCTCTGATTTAAAAATTTTCAAGACTCTGCTTCCACCGCCTTTACGTGAAGAGAGATCTAAAGACTCACAATCCTCTGAAAGAAAGAATATTGCCTCAGCTCCATGTTAAATGGGCAAGTTGCCTATTGGTTCAAAAATATATCTCATTCCTGATCATATTAAATGACTCAGCTTCCATAGTTCTCAATATTCAAACAGAACTACAAAGATGCTCAACACTCTGGGAAACTAAATCCTTCCTGAGCTTCAACTTACTCATACATATCATTCTGAAACTATGCCCAGGTGTAGTCACACCAAAAGTGCTGTAGCAATGTAGCAAGACTTCCTCACGATTAAACTCCACCTACTTGCAATTGTTGTGAAAGTTACCTATTGGGGCTCTGGTGAGGTTTTCCCAGATGAAGGCTGAGCATCTTAGCCCAGGCTCATTTCCAGCAGCATTAGGTTTGGTCCAGGCATGTTTGCATTCCCTTTCAACACTTCAGGATGGCTTGGCCATTTAGAGTGTACTGATTTGGTGGGAAAGTCAATGCTCAGGACACTCTATGGGGGGGTGAAAGAAGAAACCAGGAGTTCTGAGAGACCAGAGGAAACTAAATGAGTATAAAACCCAAAGATAAGGAGGAATCTCTTGAGAAACTAGGAGGAGAATAAGAAGCAACAACCAACAGTGGAATTGGCATAGAAATTCTGAGGCATGACTTAGTGCTGCATGCTGGGAGAGACCCTAAAAGTACTGAGAAAGAACTGAGTTTAGCCAGGGAGTTGTGTCTTGTCAGGAAGATGAGGTTAAACCACTTAGAGGTGAGCATGTTTTCAAGCACTCCATGTTGACCAATATTGGAGGGAGTAATGATGTATAGCCTTTTGAGAGTGAAAAGTGAAATCCTGCTGCAGGAAGATTGAATGTTAACAAGACTTTTGTGATTCACAGTAACCTGATGAGCTTCTATCAAAATTATGGGACTTATCCTGGTTATATCTGCCACTTAATGTGCAGGTTTAGTACTTGACCACATATTGCTTGTTATTTCATACTTATTTCATGCTAATTCTGTATCTTAGAGTATAAGATAGGTATTATAAGATGATTTATTTTTTGACTTGGATTAGTAAAGTATATGCTTGGTTGCTCAAATCTGTGGAATTCAGTGGCTTTATACTATTAGTAAGGACTTGAGATTTGCAAACTTCACCTCCATTAAACAAAAAGTTACCAGTCCCTAACTGGATCATAATCTGGTCCTGGTGTCATAGCACAATAAAGACCAACACTCCATATGCCTTCCTAATAATTGCTACACCTACGTATGAACATTCTGTGATTCATGTGTTGAGAAGAGGAGGTGTGGGGGCTTGGTCTCCTTGATAAGTCAAGGACTCAGTTTTATAGCTAGCCAGGAGCTAGAGCAGATTATAATCCCACTAGACTTTCTTGGTGAACTATTCACATAACTAAATCAAAAACATCCAAAGCCTACAATACTAATTCAGAGTTGGAACTTTTTTGGTGTGTTCCAAATGCTGTAGAATTGCCCATTGGAAGTTTTATCTTCCTGTAGAGTTGATTGCATTGAGACTTCTGTGTGGTCCCAATACATTACTCCAGTTTGCCCCTCAGTAAAGACTATCTGAGCCAATATTCTTGAGGAGCTGGACAGAGTAGGGATTGGGAAGATGTTTCTCTTAGCTGGGAAATCTAGAACGAGAAGGGCAACATCTCAGACTAAGACATCACCCTTTAGAAGTGAAATGTGCAGACATGCATTCATGCAAATAGATGAGGATCTTTGCAATTCTCTACTCCAAAGAACCATGAAAGATCAGTTATTGACCACATTCAACACAGACATTGGTGCAGTTCTGAATATTGAGAAAATTAGGAGATTATGGAAATAGTGCAGAAATATACAATTGATGCAGGAGATTCGCCATGATTATATTGAATTACAGAGTGAACATGAAAAACAGACTGGCTTGGTCTAGTTCTTACTTTGGACATGTATGCTCGAGTGCAAAAGACAAAGCAGAGTTATTTGCAATAATCTGCAGCCAGAAGTGCTCTGAGGGTAATTTACCTCAATCTTATCCTGAGGTTCCCAATATCAGAAGAGTAAGGTAAAAAAGTACCCAGCTGAGTCCTGTGAACAAAAGCAGGACAAATCAAATTCAGTTAATTGTCACCCACCAATCATCACTGTGGTGACTGAAGGGGTTGTTAACAATGCTATCAACTGGCATTTACTCACAAATAACCTTCACATTAATGCTCAGTTTGGGTTCTGCTAGGATCATTCAGCCCCACACCTTAGTACAACATTGATGCAAATGTGGACAAAAGAGCTGAATTCTAGAGATAAGATGAGAATGGAACAGAGACCTAGTAGAACTGACCACAATGGGAATCGTGGGGAAACCTTTCACTAGCAGAAGTTATACGTAACATAAAAGAAGATGGTTATGTTTGTTGAAAGCTACATTCTCTCGTTTTTTTCTACATGGGCATCTGAGGTCTATGCATTGCAGCAACTTCTGCAAACATAAGGAATTGTACTGGCATGCTAATCAGCATGCAAGGATACCTGCAGCTTAGTGGGAACATAGGTTGGAAGCCAATCATCTCAACCCTCAGATATCACTAAATGACAGGACAGGATCCTAGGTCCTATCATCCTCAACAGCTTTGCCAATGACATTTCCTTCATCATAAGACCATAGTGTTCAGTTCTATTTGCAACTCCTCAGATAATGTAGCTTACCACACCTGCATGTAGCAAGACTTGGACAACATTCACCCTTGGCAAAAGTGAGGACCGCAGATGCTGGAGATTACAGTCAAGAGTGTGGTGCTGGAAAAGCACAGCAGGTCAGGCAGCATCCGAGGAGCAGGAAAATCGAGGTTTTGGGCAAAAGCACTATTCCTGATTAAAGGCTTTTGCCTGAAACTTTGCTTTTCCTGCTCCTCAGATGCTGCCTGACCTGCTATGCTTTTCCAGCACCACACTCTCGACAACATTCATGCTTGAACTAATAAACACAAAGTAATATTTTTAGTACAGAAGTGCCAGGCGATGCTAACTCCAAGAAGACAGTGTCTAGCCAGTTCCTCTAGATATTAAATGGGATCATCATTGTCAAATCCCACAATTATCATTGTAAACTTAACTGGACTAGTCATTCAAATACTGGACCGAGGCTATGGTGAATAACTCGCATTCCAACTCCCAGAGTCGATGTATCATCTTTAAGACACATGTCAGGAGGTGGAATCAAATTGCCTGCATGAAAACAGAAACTGAACACAATTCAAGAAAAAATAGGCTCGACTGAAACCAATTCCTGCACCTTAAACATTTATTCCCTCCTCCACCGATGCATTTTATCTGCAGTGAGTACCAGCTTCAAGATGCATTCTAGAAATTAGCAAAGACTGATCTGACAAAGAACACTGAGTGATGCATGGAAACACCACTCTCTCCAAGTTCCGCTAAAGGCCACACACAATCCTGACTTGGAAGTATATCACTGTTCCTTAACTATTGCCGTGCTACTATCCTCGAACCCCCAATTGAACAGCACTGAGGGAAATTTTAACAACATGGCCGACAGCAATTGTTCACCTCTGGCTTTGAAATCAATTGAGGATAATCAATAAATGTTGACTTTGCCAGTGAAATCTCAAAAATTAATTAAATAACTGTTGGATTTAGGGTAAGCTTGCCAGTTGGATGCAGATAGTTCTTCTATAATGCAATCATTGAGTTCTTGTGCAGCCCTGCATTATAGAAAAATAGCTGTTTAGAAACAGCGAGTAAAATGTCGATGTAATCATATTACAGCCAACACATATTGTTAGAAACAGTGTCCCAAATTCATTAATCGTGTTACAGCGAATTTGCATAAACAAAACGCGCATAACAGAATGGCCTGTACATAATTAGCTTAACAGAGAGTGGTGGTGGAGGGTTGCTATTTGGACTGGGTGCCTGTTACTAGCAATGTTTCACAGGGATTGGTTCTGAGTCCTCTTTTGTTTGTCATTTATATAAATTATTTGGATGAGAACACAGAAAGTATGATTAGGAAGCTTGTGGACGACATCAACATTGGTGGCATAGTAGACAGTGAAGAATGTTTTCTAAGGTTACAAAGGGACTTTTATCAAATGAGTACATCGGCTGAAAAATGGCAGATGCAGTTCAATCTGGATAAATACAAGGTATTGCAATTTGGTACAACAAGAAGGGTCGGGATTATACAAGTAATGGTAGGGCCTTGGGTAATGTTAAGATTAGAGTGGTGCTGGAAAAACACATCAGGTGAGGCAGCATCCGAGGAGCAGGAAAATCAATGTTTTGGGCAAATGCCTTCATCAGCTTTTGCCCAAAACGTCGATTTTCCTGCTCGTCGAATGCTGCCTGAGCTGCTGTGCTTTTCCAGCACCACTCTAATCTTGACTCTAATCTCCAGCATGTGCAGTACCCACCTCTGCCTTGGGTAGTGTTGTAGAACAGAGGGACTTAGGGGTGCAGGTACATAAATCTTTGAAGTTTGCATCACATATGGACAAGAAGGTTAAAAAGACATTTGGTGTGCTTGTTTTCATTGCTCAGTCCTTTGATTCTAGGAGATGGGAAGTCATGTTGAAGTTCAACAGAACATTGGTGAGGCCTCTTCTGGAATACTGTGTCCAGTTCTGGTTGCCAAGTTATAGGAAGGATATTATTAAGGTTGAGAGGGTTCAGGAGAGATTCACTAGGATGTTGCCGGGTATGGAAGGTTTGAGTTATAAAGAAAGGCTGGATAGTTTGCGACTTTCTTCAGTGAAGCATAGGAGATTGAGAGGCGACCTTTTCAAAGTTTGGAAAATAATGAGGGGTATAGATAGAGTTACTGGTGGTTGTCTTTTCCCTAGGATGGGGGTTTCAAGACTAGAGGGCACATTTTTAAGATGAGAGGGAAATGTTTCTAAAATTCATTGGGGCGAACTTTTGGGTTGGTGTGTGGAATGAACTTCCTGAGGAAGTGGTGGACGTGGGCACAATTGCAATGTTTAAAAGACATTTCAGGGAACATCTCTGGGACACAAGAACCAAACAACCCCACTGCTCTGTGGCTGACCACTTCAGCTCTCCCTCCCATTCTACCAAGGACAGGTAAGTTCTAGGCCTTCTCCACCACCAAATCCAAGCCACCTGACGAATGGAGGAAGAACGTCTCATCTTCCACCTTGAGATGCTTCAACCATATGGTATAACATTGTCTTCACTAGTTTCCAAATCTCCCCTCCCCCTACCTCATCCCAGATCCTCCAACTCAGCACCATTCTCTTGGCTTGTCCTACCTGTCCATTTTCCTTCTCACCTATCTGCTCCACCTTCCCCACCCACCTATCACAATCACCCCTGACCTGTACCTACCTATTTTTTCTCCCCAGCCCCACCCCACCCTTCTATTTATCTCTCAGCCCCCTTCCCCTCCCCACCCCCCACATTCCTGATGAAGGGTTTATGCCCAAAATGTTGACTCGCCTGCTCCTCAGATGCGGCCTGACCGGCTGTGCTTTTCTAGCACCACATTTTTTGACTCTGGTTTACAAACTCTGACAATGCATTTCATTTGTGCACTTAAAATATTTATCCCAAATTTTCTTAAATCTGATATTTTGGTTTGGTATGGTCCTTCATTTTAAGCCCTTCAATCATTGAAAACAGGCTATAATAAATCTACTCATCCATCTTTTTCTTCATTTTAAACCTTCAGTTCACTGCCCTCAGTGAGACTCAGCTACCTGAGGAGGGTCAGCTAATGGAAACTGGTGTAGGTTACACATTCTTTTGGAGTGGTTGGGAAAAGAAGAATAATGTAAAGGAGGAATGGTTTTTGCTGTCATGAAACATCCCTTGAACAAGTTGACTTGCCTTCAAGTGAGCGTCATCATTTAAATGGTTCTTAAACTCTTCCTGGACAGCAACAGACAAGAAACCTTCTGAATGCATAGATCCACCATGATCAACCTTAGTGAAGTCATGGACAAGTGCTATGATGGGCTCCACTCCTTGACTGCTATGGTACCAAAGTCAGACAAGCTAACCATTCCTGATGAGTTCAAACCAAGATTAGGCTTGGGATGGTGTCATTCTGAAAAAGGGAGTTGGCAGTTCTAACAGCAGTTGTCTTCTTTTACTGAAGATGTAACCTGAGCCTGAGCTCTTCATCAACAACAGCTTTCTGCCTCCCTAGTTGAAGCAAGATATCTTATTTGCACCCTGTTCTATAGTTTGGCACCTAATTGATCATGTCACTGCCAGACAGAGGGACAGACAGAATCTGCATGCAACAAAACCCATGAACTGACTGCTGGATTCACCATTGTCTTATCATTTCAAAATTCAACATTCAAGATTTATCTCTTGAAACATCCCCAAGGCCCAAAGTCCAAATATGTCTCAATATCAGGTCCAAACAATCAGTCATGAAGGAATCTCTTTAAAGAATTTTGAGTGTTACCTGTGTCACCAAAAATCAGCACTGATATGAAATGCTGACTTACCTATCTCTTCAGAACAGGTTTCTGGACAGTGACTGAGGCCTACAATTTCAGGCACAAACTGTGGGGGTTTGTGCACACAGAGCAGGGCTGATTATGCACGTTCAGCCCAGCATTTGAGCCTTTTATGTAATAAATGTAGATACAGATTTGTATTTGCATTGTGGAGTATGCAAAGGGTGAACATTGCATCGGGGCTACAAGAAACCCTGTCTACAAGACTTGGAATAGCACGAATGGGAAGTCCGTGAAACATAGTCAGGTGCACATCAGCAGGGAAACAGGCTCCACATCCAAAAGGTGCTCTGCTGCAAGTTGCAGGAAATTTGGGATCCAGTAGATGAAGCTAGGGTTCGCACTCAGGAAAAGCCTGCTGGAGCAATAAAGTCTTGGATAACACCCTGCAATCCACTGATGGTTTTCAGTGCAGATGAATTTCAGGCTAAAGAGGCTCATATTTGCTTGGTGCAGCTGAAAAATATCAATGTTTGGAGGAATCCAGGGATACTTGCAGCTTAGTGATGCTAGTGATCAAGCAGGAAATCGGAGATACATGCAGTAAAGGACCATCTGTAATAATGGGTGACTTTAATCTGCATATAGATGAGGCAAAACATATTAGTCAGAATACTGTACGGGAGGAATTCCTACAGTGTATACAGATAGTTTTCTGTACCATTATATTAAGGAGCCAACCACATAACAGGCCATCTTAGAAGGATATTGTGCAATGAGAAAGGAATAATTGGGAATGCAACTGTGAGAGTTGGGGATGAACAACCATAATATGACAGCATTTTTCATAAAGATAAAGAGTGAGGAAAAAAAACAAAGAACTGCGGATGCTGGAAATCAGAAACAAAACAGAAATTTGAAAAACAGAAACAATCGGTGGAGATGGAGCCCAGAAAGAGAGAGAGAAGGCAACTAGGCAGATGAAGGAATGGCTAAAGGTCAGCCTTGAAGAATCAATAGCTGCTAATGGGGACCACTTGTGGCTGACAATGGATTGTTTGTTGTTGCAGCCCATGTGATGACAAGGTCTTGCGTGTGGGATTGAGGTAAGGACATGAGAGAAGATGCTCAGGTCCTAAAATTATTGAACTCAATATTGAGTCCTGAAGGCTGCAAGGTCCCTAAGTGGATAATGAGGTGCTGCTTTTCAAGCTTGGGCTGAGCTTTGGTGGAGCACTGCAGCAAGCCTGAGACAGAGATGTTGGTGCGTTCAGTGTCAGGAAACAAGATGTTCAGGGTCATTTTGCAGAAAAAAGGTAAGTGTTCAGCAAAGTGGTCACCCAGTCTGTGTTTTGTCTCCACAATATTGAGCAGACCACATTGTGAGCAGCGAATACAGTTGACCAGATTGAATAAAGTTGCTGTTTTAGAATTAGAATGAGCCTTATTGTGACATGTACTCACATGAAGAAAAACATCTTTCCTGCAACAGTTCTGTAACTGTGACTTTTAACTAATAAGTCAGAGACATTTTAAGAGGAATCTGACCACCTTGTCTCACTTCACAACTAATGGAAGCATTTGGAGAAAGATGACTGAAACAGCCATAAGGATCATGAGAAGAGTCATGACGATCACTTCAACATCAATACCTGGGAATAAAGACTGCTGAACATGTGTTTCTTGTTCTTCCCTCTCTGTCAGTCTGTAAGGGGGATTTTATTACATGCCGATGGTTAACCTGCAACTAGAGTTTAATTATTTGTAATAAATACTAATTGTTGTTCAATACAGAAACCCATTCCACATGTTCTGTCAACCTGGATCTGTAAAGGTCAGAAATATTGTGAAACTTTGCATATTTTTAAAAAAATTTAACTTTTGCATTGATTCTGAAAATAGCAGAGTTTGATTTCCAGTGTGCTCTCAATGAGTGTAACAGTGGCTAAAGAGATACTAAATGCATTTGTGTTAACTTTGCAAAATTCTCTACATTTAGGAAAGTTCCATCATGCTGGTCATGAAAGAGAGTATAGCTGGACAAATATTAAACCTCAAGGGAATTGTGAGGAGTTAGTATTATTTTGTGAAAGAGATATCATGTTTAACTAACTTATTTAAGTTTTTTTGAAGGAGTAATGTGTGTTGAGGATAAAAGGAAGCCTGTACACACGGTACTTGGATTTCCAGAAGGCATTGTAAGAAGGTGTCACATTAAAGATTATGCTAGAAAATAAATGGTCATGGTGCATGGACAAAATATTACCGTGGATAGGTAACTGGTTGACTGGCAGAAAATAGACAGTATGCATAAATGAGTGTTTCTCTGATTGACCAGACCTGACAAGTGGGGTGTCGAAGGTGTCTGTGCTGTGTTCTCAACTTTTTACAATTTACATCAACAACTTAGGTAACAGGAGCAAAGTCATGGTAGCTAAATTCACAGCTGACACAAAGATAGGTAGGAAAGTATTTTGTGAAGAAAACATAGATAATTTGGGATGGATATAGAATCTGGCAGTGGGAGTAAAATGAGGGAAAATGTGAAGCTGTACATTTTGATGGGAAGAATAAAAAAGCAAAGCACACTTAAATAAGGACCACAGAATTCTGTGGTCCAAACAGTCCTAGCTGTTCTAGTGCATTTATCACAAAATGGTAGTATGCAGGTACAACACATAACCAAGAAGGCTAATTGGATGCTATACTTTTATTATGAAAGAAACTGAACATGAAAGCAAGAATGCTATGCTTTAGTTTTGTAGGGTTAGTGGAATACGTTTTAAATACTGTCAGTTTTGGTTTCCTTGTCTACAAAAGGATGGATACACATGAACATGGTTCAGAAGAGGTCTACTGAAAGTCTTCTGAGCAATTGCTGTGCCCACTCTGCTCTACACATGCTAGACTTAGATTGTGTGCCAGCATGATGCCAAGAAGCTCAATCACTTTCATTTGAGCAGTTGCAGAAGCTTCTGAAGATCAAATGGCAGGATAAAATACCTAATGTTGAAGAGCTCACTAAAGCAAATCAATTATGGCAAGCTTGAAACTGGGGATGTGCTCTCAAGATAGTCAAAGGAAACACTACTAGGGCACTCTGAAAGCTTCAGTTAAGAGTTTTGATATCGACTTTGGAGTCCTAGATGAAGCTCATCCAGGATCACTACATTTGTCACAACCGAATAAAAAAATTGCATGTCTTCTTCAAAAGCATATGCATATCAGAGGCTGAAAATAAATGCAAGAAGAGGAAATCCCAAGCTGGCACTTATTCAAAACCTTGCAAGATCTTCCGATATAAATTGGTTAAGCAGTTACCCACGTAAATCCTACTGAGCTCCTCAAATGGACAGCCTGGTCATCGTTGCCTCAAAGGACAAACAGACTTACATAAAAATGACTAAATTAATCTATGTAATATGGAATGAATTCACGTGTGGCGTATAGCTTTAGGACATCACAACCAGAATTAATTTCCTTGGCCTGTATTGCCACAAGCTCAATAACAAACAGAAATCAAATTAAAAACATATTTGGCTTTTTAATAGAATGCAGCTAGAAACTGGGAATAAACTAATGTTTGCACAGTAAGGACTTTGTTGCAAAAACAAAACTCTACCAACAAATATTACAAACACAGCATTGGGAAAAAGCTACTTGTAATTCAATTTTGGAGTTCACTTGATGTTCCTATTCAAATATGTGATGATATCTTATCTCCATGATTAAATTACAGCTGCACAATTATTTCCTGCCATTCTTAGTTACACATTATTATATTACTCTTTGTTCCTTACTGTACTTATAGATATAGATTCATTATTTGAATAACCTATTTTGTTTTATTTGCAATTCTTGAAACAAAATTAGCACAAAAGTACAATATAGAAAAAAAAATTACTTTTAGTTAATATACCAAAAACATATCAGACAAGAAAAATACATATTTGCTAAGTTTTTATGATATCGACATCAATTTTAAAAAGTTTATTTCAGCCCATGGGGATTTACAAATGAATGATTATTCAGTCTGGCTACTGGGATGGCAGAACATGAGCATAGCACTGCACACCTTTACTTTAAAAACTTGCAGTTACTGACTATCTCTGGTAGAAGGTCAGCTGACAGAAAATTGTACATAGGAATAAAGGCATAGGAATGGGAATAAACCATTTAGCCCCATTAGCCTGGACAGCTGTACAATGAAATTATGGTTGATCTGCAGCCTACTGCTTTAGAACATATCCAATATTTTTTAATGCCTTTTGTTAATAAAGACCTACCAACTGACCTCAAATCAGTTGTTGTCTGCAAAAGATTCACATTTCAACAGGCATTTGTGTGCCAAAATGTTTCCAAATTACACTACACCTTTTGGACTACTCCCCCTGTCCTAGACTCTTCAACTAGCAGTGATTTGTAGTTAAAAGTTAAACTGTCTACATTTCAGTGAACACAATCATAGTTTATATAGGCTCTTCTTGTAATTTAACACTTGGAGTCCATGCATCATTCTGATAAATACATACTGCAATCCAAATTAATTATATCTTTCCTCAGGTGTGGTATCCAGAACTTAATAGAATATTCTAGAATTGGCATAACCCTGACTCTGCAGCAGGCCTTCTACCTCTATGTATTCTAGATCTCTACACATGAATATTAATATTTCATTAGTCTTTTGATCATTTTCTACACAGGACATTTTATTGATCATTGTACTTAGACTCTTGAGCTTCTATGGTTTTATTGTTTTAGAGTACATTGTTTTAACTTTCCAATATTTAGAAAGCATAGTCATTTTTATTTCCAATGTTGATGACTTCACATTCGTTTAAATTGAAATCCATTTGCTACAGCTTTGCCCATTCACTTAATCTATCAATATCTCTGTAATATTATGCATCCAACTGCATTGCTTATGTTGTTGCCCATCTCATTGTCATGAGCAAATTTTGATTTGTGGCTTTCTATCACACCATCTAAGTCATTAATAGATAAGAAAAATAGTTGTGGCTCCAACACAGATTGTTGTGGGACACCGCTAATGGCACCCTGCCAATTTGAGTACCAGTCCATAAATGCTGTTCAGTCAATTACTTCAACATATACGTTGATACCAGAATTGGGGTAAGTGGGATTTGTATTGATGGGTTGGTCTCCAACTGAAGTGTGCTGGAGCCAGTGTCCTTGCAAATCCCATAACTAGGGACACGGAGAGCATTTTAAACTGAGGGAGACAAGAGATGATAAATCAATAGAGTCAAGAGGTATATCCAAAATATCCAAAAAAGAGATACATTAACACGAGAAACCACAAAACTGAGCCTGATAAAATGGGATAGAGAATATGGATCCAAGAGGCAAAAGTGAGAACTGCAGATGCTGGAAACCAGAGTTTAGGTCAGAGTGGTGCTGGAAAAGCACAGCAGGTCAGGCAGCATCTAAGGAGCAGGAAAATCAATGTTTCGGGCAAAAGCCCTTCATCAGGAACGTCAGAAACGTCGAGCTTCCTGCTCCTCAGATGCTGCCTGACCTGCTGTGCTTTCCCAGCACCACTCTGATCTAAACCCCAGTATGGATCCAAGAGTCAACTAACAAATAACACTAGAATTTATAAAGAGAGTGAAGGACGAAGATGAAAGGCTCTGTACATGAATGGTGGAGGTTGGTACAATTGCAACATTTAAAAGCCATCTGGATGGGTATATGAATAGGAAGGGTTTAGAGGGATATGGGCCAAGTGCTGCCAAATGGGACTAGATTGGGTTGGGATATCTGGTCAGTGTGGACGAGTTGAACCGAAGGGTCTGTTTCTGTGCTGTGTATCTTTATGACTCTATATCAATAAGTTGCCTTCAATCCCATGAACTGAAGAAGGGCTGATGCCCGAAACGTCGATTCTCCTGTTCCTTGGATGTTGCCTGACCTGCTGCGCTTTTCCAGCAACACATTTTCAGCTCTGATCTCCAGCTTCTGCAGTCCTCACTTTCTCTTCAATCCCATGAACTTCAACTTCAGTTAACAATCTCTAATAAAGTTATATATCAATGTCTTCTGGAAGTCAACATAAATAATGACCATAGACATTCTTCTGATCACTACTTTCAAACGATGTATTCAGCTTTAGGCATGATTTACCCTTTACAAACACAAGCTGGTTCACTCTAAGCAGCTGAAAGTTTTCAAGACGTAGGTCACTGTCTCCTGAATTGTAGACCTTAGTAACTATCGACAACAGATTTTAGGCTATCTGACCTCAAACTGGTTGAATTTCTTTTCTCACATTTTGAAAATAGCTGAGTACATGTACAACTTTTCAATCACAGCGTAAGGATTCTAAATTGAGGGAACTATGGAAGTTTCTAGTTAAAACCTCTACAATGTTCTTATTTACTTCCTTCAAAACCCTGAAATGAAGAAACCATCTGATAACTTGTCCCTTGCACTTGCACCTGACTACGTTGTTTTTCCAAACATGATCGTAAAGCTTTTATGTTAATTTGATACATATTCATATTTCACTTTACAGTTCGTATAGAAAACAGAGTTAACATTTCAAATCCAGTGACTCTTTAAGAATTTCTCTATCAATTTCTCTTTTTGTCGCAGTTTTCATTATCTGTTTTGTCATCCTTTGCAGCTATTATTCTTTCCAAATTGTTAAAATCTGTGATTGCTTGCATTCTCACATACTTTGACATTTTTTAAATCTATTATCTATTTCTTCTCCAGTTAAACATGACTGTTTTCTTTAACAAATAGAGCACTTGACCCTTAGGGACGTAAACCAGTTCTGTAACATACCACCGTCCTTTTGAACACTCATCATCTGTCATCATAAAAACCTAATAAAAAATGTACTCACTTACTGTGGATAGCCTCACTTAGTTCTTTAGCAGCTGCTTTGAGTTTATCCTTTTCAGACACCATGGCCCATAATTTCTGCTGTGACAAAAACAATGAAAATTCCTGAAAATCAGAAGTGCCGGCCTCAAAATTTTCAGCTGTTTCAATTTAAATGCCATTTTGGTATCCTAGCTGTTTGGAACACATACTGTAGAGTATACAGGTCAGTTTCAGTACCTTTCTTTTGGACAGCCAGAAATTGATTCTTGCTGTGTTATAGGAGAAAAAGCTGGTTAATGTTTGAGTATCTGATAGATATTTAAGTTTTATTCTATTTTTAACAGTCAAAGTCATATATTTTGAGCAAGAGAAGAGCATTAAAGCCACAGATTGCAGGTTTACTTGTTGTTAGATGATTGGTGGGATGATATCATAAGCCACAACATAATGAAAGTCCAGTGAAAACTTGATGGTAGAATTTGAATATTTCTAGCCTTAAAGTAAAAGTAAGGTCTTTATTTTGTGCTTAGGTCTCTAGTCTATTTTTTTCTACCTTTTCCTTAAAAACGACTTCAAATTACAGTAAATTGTAAAGAGTGGGGAATTCTTAAAGTATAATGAGCAAGGATACTACAGGAATTAATTAAAAAATTAAATAAAGTAGAATAATGATGGCAGGATAGGTAATACATTTCTGCTGTAGCATGTAGGAGTTGCTGGACACAAGGGTGATCTAGGGCAAAAAACATTTGAAAAAAGTGTTTGCAGATTAAGGAACTCTGGATTCAAGTTGAGGAGCTGGAGTCTGAGTTGCAGGCATTGCAAATATAACAGAGGGAGGACTTAAGGGAAACTCAGGGACACTTCACTCTAGAAGGTGATCATACACTCAAAATTTGGCTATTCAAATTTGGTCTGCAATCAGGGGCAAGAGGATGTGACCTTAGATGAGGCAGATATGGAGAACAGGCGGACATATTACAGGAGCTTTGGCCTTGGTAACTATCTCACATTTAAGGTTCTTGTAAGCTTTGTGGACGAGAACAAGGACTGCAGGGAGGAGGAATGAACTGACCATGACATCTTGGTACTGAAAATACTTAAGCTGGGGTGGGGGTGAAGATACTAGGAATGTAGCAATGGTAGTGGAAAGTATAATTTGGGGAGAAACTGTTGTCTGGAGCTGTCGTCAAGATATCTGGTGTATAGAGTTGGTTGGAGCAGCAAAGAAGTCTTATTAGAACTTGTGCATGAAAATGTTGGCACATTGGAATGCAAATTTGATCCCATGGATGTTCTGTGTGTCTCGATGAAGAACTCGTTCTAGATTAGAGTGGTGCTGGAAAAGCACAGCAGGTCAGGCAGCATCCGAGGAGCAGGAAAATCCCTCAGATGCTGCCTGACCTGCTGTCCTTTTCCAGCACCACTCTAATCTAGACTCTGGTTTCCAGCATCTGCAGTCCTTGTTTTTACCACCTTGAAGAACTCGTTGTCAAAAGTAAAAATGTTGTGGTCGAGCATGAAGTGGATGAGTTGTAGGATGGTGCTCGGAGATTGGCAGTTGTTGGTTTTGAATACTGAGGCTGTTGCAGCGATGCCGTCATCGTGGGAGCTGCTGGTGTTAAGTGCTGAAATGTCCAATGTGACGAGGAATGTTCCCACTTCGACTAGACTGTGGGTGCTGCGTTTTTGTAAGAAATCTGTTGTGTTGCAACAGAAGCTGGGGGTCCCCTGTAAAATGGGTTTCAAGATGCCTTGGACATAACCAGAGAGGGTCTCACATAGGGTCTCATTGCCTGATATGATGCGACGTCCAGGTGTGTTGGCTTTGTGTATCTTCGGAAAGCAGTAGAAGTCACCTACGCAAGAAGTACGTGGGATGAGAGCACGTAAGGAACTCTTTGGGACTGGATCAAACCTCATACCTCATTGTCTGAGCTGAGATGTCACTTTTTTAAAGTAACATCTTACATTATTGCAGAATGTGACTTAAAAGAAGTTCTGGGATTTACATATTAATGAATTGAAACCTGCAACCCATTTGAAAAGATGAAAGACTTAACAACAATCTAGGTTTGTTCAATATATCATTTCAGTTGCATGACACTGTAATCTTTTATTTTAAATTCTGTGTCTTATGGTCCTGCTCCTTAACTACCTGATGAAGGAGCAGCGCTCCGAAAGCTAGTGCTTCCAAATAAACCTGTTGGACTACAACCTGATGTTATGTGATTTTTAACTTTGTCCACCCCAGTCCAACATTGGCTCCTCCACATCATGGCGGCCATTATGGACACGTGGTTACATGGAGATCAAAGCTGGGAAATATTTGCAACTTTTCAAAAGGAAGAAAAGGGTAGTGGTGATGGAATAGATATGATAGTTCAAACTCTTGGATCAGAAGATGCAGAATCCAAAAGAATGGAAGTAAAAAAATAAGAGGAAGAGACACTAGTGGAAGTAGTTTGTAGGTTCATTTACATTAGTTATACCATGGAATAGAGAATAAATCAGAAGATAATGAGGGCAAGTAAAAAGGCAGTACATTAATCATGGGTGATTTTAATCTTAATGTAGACTTAGAAATCAAATTGGAAGAGGTAACTATGAGGAAGTATTCATAAAGCGTATTTAGGTTGTTGCAGAGAACAATGTGTTTTGAATCTGGCAGGGATCAGGCTATTTTGTATCTGGTAAGTGTAATGAGGTAAGTTTTTCATAGATTATATGAGAGCAAAAGATCTGCCTAGGAACCAGCATCCGAAATACAAAATAATAGTAAACAGGCGAAAGGGTGTTGGGGCTGAAGGGAGTAGGGGGAGAGAGAAATGGAGGGGAAGCAATATGTACAATAATTATCACTAAAGAAAAAAGTAACAGGCAGAACGAATGAGGCTAAGGGCTGATAACTCGCCTGAAGCTGATGGGATGCGCCCTAAAATATTAAATGACGTAACTATAGAGATAGCAGATGAACTGGTAATAATATTCCAATAATCCTTAGATTTGGCAAAATATGGTAGAATTTAGATTTCTGTTTTAGAAGGAGGAACTTGGGGTCAAGTACAGCTGTGCTAAAATTAAGTAATGGTAACTATAAAGAAATGAAGGCAGTGTTGGCTGGAGTGGACTGGTAAAGTGGTTTAATAAAAAAGATGACAGATTAACAAGACCATAAGATATCAGAGCAGAAATTAGGCCATTCAGCCCATCAAGTCTGCTGTGCCATTCAATCAGGGCTGATAAGTTTCTCAACTCCATTCTCCCGCTTTCTCCCCATAACCCTTGATCCCCTTGACAATCAACAACCTATCTATCTCTGTCTTAAGTATATTCAATGATTTGGCCATCACAGCCATCATTGCCACAGGGCAATGAATTCCATAGGTTCACCACACCCTGGCTTCCCCTTATCTCTGTACTAAAAGGTCTTCTTTTTACTCTAAGGCTGTACCCTCAGGTCCTAGTGTCTCTGACCAATGGAAATATCTTCCCAACATCCATTTTGTCCAGGCCATTCAGTATCCTATAAGTATCGATTATATATCCCCTTTATCCTTCTAAACTCTGTCAAGTATAGACCTAGAGTCCTCAAACTTTCCTTGTGCTAAGCTTTTCATTCCTGGGATCATTCTCGTGAACCTGTTCTGAACATGCTCCAGGGCCAGTATATCCTTCCTGAGATATGGGGCCCAAAACTGCACACAATACTGCAAATGCAGTCTGACCAGAGCCTTATAGAGCCTCAGAAGTACACGTTACTTTTATATTCAAGTCCGTTTAAAATAAAAGCCATCTATGCATTTGCCTTCCTTACTGCCGACTCGACCTGCAAGTTTACCTTGAGGGAATCCTGGTCTAGAACACCCAAGTCTCATTGCACTTCAGACTTCTGAATTTTCTCCCCATTTAGAAAATAGTCCATGCCTCTATTCTTCCTACCAAAATGCATGACATCACACTTTCCTATATTGTACTCCATCTGCCACTCTTTGCCCATTCCCCTAACCTGTCCAAATCCTCCTGTAACCTCCGCACCTCCTCAATGCCACTTGTTCCTCTACCTATCTTTTCATCGTCTGCAAATTTGGCCAGAGTGCCCTCAGTTCCTTCATCTAGATTGTTAATGTATAAAGTGAAAAGGCTGGTCCCAACACTGAACCTTGCGGAGCATCACTTGTCACTGGCTGCCATCTTGAGAAGGACCCTTTTATCTCTACTTCCTCCTTCCTACCAGATAGCCAAGCTTCTATCCATGCTAACACCTTGCTCTAATACCATGGGCCCTTATCTTACAGAGCAGCCTCCTGTGCGACACCTTGTCAAAGGCCTTCTTGAAGTCCAGACAGATAACATCCATTGGCTCTCCTTGGTTTTACATGCCATTACTTCCTCAAAGAATTCTAGCAGATTTGTCAGACATGATCTCCCCCTTGTGAAACCATGCTAACTTTGCCCTATTTTATGATACACTTTCAAATATTCAAAACTTCATCCTTCACAATGGATACTAGGATCTTACCACAACCAAAGTTAGGCTAATCAGTCTGTAATTTTCCATTTTTTGCCTTACTCCCTTTTTAAACAGTGGTGTCACATTAGTAATTTTCCAATCCTCTGGGACCCTCCCTGATTCTAGTGATTCCTGAAGGATCACCACTAACACCTCCAATATCTCTTCGACTATCTCCCTTAGAACACTGGGGCATAGTTCATCTGATCCAGGCAATTTATGTACCTTCAGGCTATTCAGTTTTTCTAGCACCTTCTCCTTGGTGATGGCCACCATAGTCAACTTGAAACACTTCACAATATTTTGGGATATTACTCATGTCTTCCAAGGGGAAGACTGATGCAAAGCAATTTTTCAGTTCCTCAGCCATTTCCTTGTTCCCCATTACTATCTCTCCAGCATCATTTTGCAGAAGTCCAATGTCCACTTTTACCATTTATATATCTAAAGAAACTCTTTCAGTCTTCCTTTATATTACTGGCTAGCCTACCCTCAGATTTAACCTTCTCCCTCCTTATTTCTTCTTTCATTCCCCTCTATTGGCCTTTGTAAGCTTCCCAATCCTTTGGTTTCCCACTACACTTCATCGCACTATTTGCTTTCTCTTTTGCTTTTATGCTATCCCTGACCTCCCTATACCAGGCTTCTTTTTCCTCAGGATGAACCTTTGCTGTGTCTCCTGAATTACTCCCAGAAACTCCTACCTTTACTGTTCCACTGTTTTTCCTGTAAGGCTTCTCTCCCAGTCAATTCTACGCAGCTCCTCCCTCATGTCTCTGTAGTTGCTTGTATTCAGCTGTAATACCAATACCTTTAGTTCTATCTTTTCCCTCTCAAATTGCAGAGTAAATTCAATCATATTATGATCATCGCCTCCTGAAGCTCCCTTATCTCCTTAAGCTCCCGTATCAAATCTGCCTCATTGCACAACACTAAATCCAGTATTGCCTAATCCCTAGTGGACCCTACAATAAGCTACTCCAAAAAGCATTCCACAACTTCCTTTTCTTGTAATCCACTACCAAACTGATTTTCCCTGTCCACCTGCATATTGAAATCCCCCATAATCACTGTGACTTTGCCTTTCCTACACATCTTTTCTAACTCCTGGTGTATTTTGCACCCTAGCTCCTGACTAGTACCTGAAGGCCTGTACATAACTCCAACTGTGGTTATTTTACCTTTGCGGTTCCTCAATTCTACCCACACAGATTTGACATCATCTGATTCTACTTCATTTCTTACTATTAATTTAATTTCATTTCTTACTCATAAGGCAAATCTACCCCTCTACCCATTGCCTTATCTTCTCAATAGGATGTCGATTCCCTTGCAGCCACGTCTCCGTGATTCCTGTCACGTCATACCTGCCAATTTGATTTGTACCACGAGCTCGTTTACCTTATTACTTATCCTGCACGCATTCCAATATAACTGTCAGTCCTGTATTAACTGTCGCTCTTCTCATTGTCATTTGTTTGCCCAGTGTGCTTGAAGTTTGATTGTTAACCCTTTACAAATATTTCTGTCCGACTTCTGTCTGTGCTGAAAACTTTAATAACTTCTCTTGAGTTATAGACTCATAGAGATGTACAGCACGGAAACAGACCCTTGCCTACCAGATATCCTAAATTTATCTAATCCCATTTGCCAACACTTTCCCATATCTCTCTAAAACCCTTCCTATTCATATACCCATCCAGGTACCTTTTAAATGCTATAACTGTACCAGCCTCTATCACTTCCTCTGGCAGCTCATTCCATACACACACCACCCTTTGCATGAAAACGTTGCCCCTTGGAGACACTCTGTACTTCTGCACTCCCCCCAACCCAGGGAAAAGATCTTATCTATTTAATGTATCCATGGCCCTTGTGATTTTATAAACCTCCATAAGGTCACCCTTCAGCTTCCTCCTCCTTTAATTTGGGTTTTCTAATTTCCCCTAAAACTTAATCCTCCCCCCACCTATTTAGTTTAACGCCCTGTCTATAGCCCTAGTTATGCGATTCGCTAGGACTCTGGTCCCAGCACGGTTCAGATGAAGACAATGGCTGATGTTCAAGAACATAGTTCATGACTTTTAATAAAGGCATGTCCCTATGAAGAAGAAAAATTCTAGGAAGGGGATAAAATAAACATCTTAACTGAATAAAGTAAGGATGGTATCAACTTCAAAGAAAAAACATACAATTGGCAAAGTGGTAAATCAAAGGATTGGGAAAGCTTTAAAAATCAACAAAAGATGACCAAAGAAAGGGAGAAAATAAACTTCATGTGTAAATGAGTAAGTAACATAAAAACAGACTGTAAGAACTTTCATAATTATATAAAGAGGAAGAAACAATATAAGAATGTGAACATAGGCCACACTGACAATGAGGGTGGGTAAATAATAATGGCAGAGGAGTTGAGTAATTTATTTGCATTAGACTTTCAAGGAAGAGGCACTAATAATATCATTGTAAATACTAAATAATATTCCAAAAATCCATAGATTCAGGAAAAGTCCCAGAAGATGGGAAATTGACAATGTAACACACTTATTCAAAAAGAGGAGACGAAAACACAAGTAATTATCGGCTAGTAAGCTCAACATCTGTCATCAAAACACAATCTTGACAACAAAGGACACTATCTACTATTGCTCCCCACCCCCACCAAATTATTGAATTGCTTAAAATCAAATTTGTTGTCTTCTGAAATTCAGTTTTTTTTAAAAATTCTATTACTGGCTTGCTTAAGGCTTCTTAACTTTAAATTCATACCCTCTGCTTCCCCAATGGGATTGAAACTCAGTGAGGACAGTAAAGCAAAACTAGTGAATGTTTGAATACTTTATTAATCTGCAGATACTTCCAAAATTCTGATAATAGATCTTAGTGCTTTATGTTAATAACAATGAGGTAAAAGCATAAGAACAGAAGACCAAAGAGCAATAGTTGGCAATTCAGACCATTGAGCCTATACCACCATTTGAAAATAATGACTTTGATCTCATTTTGGCCCCTCAAATCCACTTTCCTGCCCACTCTCCCTGAGCCTTCAACCCAATACTAATCATAAATGTCTATCTCCTCCTTAAAGTTTGCTCAATGTCCCAATATCTGCTGCACTCTAGGGAACTAAATTCCACAGATTTACAAACCTTTGAGAGAAGTAATTTCTCCTCATCTCTCTTTTAAATCTGCTACCTCTTATCTTAAAACTATGACCTCTATTTCTAGATCAGCCCATATGAGGAAATATCCTTTCTACATCTACTTTGTCAATCCCTTTTAGTGTCTTATATATCAACTAGATCTCCTCTCATTGTTCTTAACTCCAAAGATTATAGGCTTAAACTGCTCAATCTGTCTTCTTAAGACAAACCCCTCATCCCTGGGATCAATCTAGTGAACTTCCTTTGAACTGCTTCCAGTACAATTTCATACCTCAAGTAAGGAGACCAAAATTGTTTGCAATACTCCAGGGGGCGGTCTCACTAATATCTTGTACAGTTGCAGCAACACTTACTTACTTTTATACTTTATTCCTTTCACAATAATTGCTGAAATTCTATTTGCCTTCCTAAATGTATCTGCATATTGGTTTTCTGTAATTCATGCACAAGGAACCCCAGATCCCTCTGCATCAAAACAATCTGAAGTTTGTCTCCATTTAAATAGTTAAGTTGCCTTACAATTCTTCTGACCAAAATGGATAACCTCACACATATTCATTGCTAAATGTCATCTCCAACTTTTGGCCCATTTATCTAACCTATCCATATCTGTTTATAAATTTCTTATTTTGTCATTGCAACTTACTCTCCCATGTATTTTAGTGTAATCAGCAAATTTAGATTCAATACTTTCTAACCCCAGTCATTAATATAGATTATAAATAGTTGGCACCATCTTGCCAACCAGAAAAAAATGCAATTATGCCAACTCTTGCTTTCTGTTGATTCCAGAAACGTCGATTTCGAAGCTCCTTGGATGCTGCCTGAACTGCTGTGCTCTTCCAGCACCACTAATCCAGAATCTGGTTTCCAGCATCTGCAGTCATTGTTTTTACCTTCTGTTGATTAGCCAATCTGCTATGTAAGCTAATAAATTACCCCTAACACCATGGGATCTTATCTTGTATTTTAACTTTTTGTGCCACACATTATCAAATACCTTCTGGAAGCTAAGATATACTATATCTACAGGATTTCAATTATCCAATTGCTTGTTACACCCTTAAAGAACCCTCATAAATCAGACAAACAGGATTTATCCTTCATAAAGCTGCATTGACTCTGATGTATTGTACTTTGATATTCCAAGTGTCCTGTTATTACTTCATGAGTAAAGGACTCTAACAATTTAATAATTATGCATGTCAAACTGACTAATATGTACTACCTTACTTTCTGCCTCCTTCCTTTTTAAAAAGGGTGTTATATTAGCATTTTTCCAATTCACTGGAACCTTTCCTGCGTCCAGGGATCTTTGGAATATTGTGGCCAATGAATCCACTATCTCTACTGCCACTTCCTCTAAGATGCTCCGGACTTGTCTGTCTTCAATCCCAATGGTTTGTTCAGTACCTTTTTCCTAGTCATACAGTCATACAGCACAGGAACAGACCCTTTGGTCCAGCATTCCATGCTGAACATAATCCCAAACTGAACCAGTCCCACTGCTTACTCCTGGCCCATATCCCTTCAAACCTTCCTATTCATGTACTTATTCAAATGTCTATTAAACATAATTGTTCCCACATCCACCACTTTCTCAGGAAGTTCATTCCACATGTGAACCACCTTCTGTGTAAAAAAATTTGCCCTTCATATCTTTTTCAAAACTCTCTCCTCTCACCTTAAAAATGTGTCCCCTAGTCTTAAAATCCTCAATCCTAGGGAAAAGACAAGCATTATTAACTCTATCTATACCATTCATTATTTTATAAATTTCTATCTGATCACCTCTCAGCTTCCTACAAATCAGTGAAAAATGTCACAGCCTATCCAGCCTTTCTTAATAACACAAACCTTCCATACCCAGCAACATCCTGATAAATCTCTTCTGAACCCTCCAGCCTAATAATATCCTTCCTAATATTGAGCAAGCAGAACTGAACATTGTACTCCAGAAGAGGCTTCATTAATGTCCTGCACAATCTCAATGTGACTTCCGACTGAACAATGAAGGCAAGTGTGCTAAATGCCTTTTTAATCACCTTGTCTGTATATGATGCAAACTTCCAAGAATTATAAGCTTGCACCCCTTGGTCTCTGTGTTCTACAACACTACCCAAGGCACTGCCATCAATTGTATAAGCCCTATCCTTGTTTGTTGTACCAAAATGCAATACTTGCATTTATCCAGATTGAACTCCATTAGCCATTCTTCAGCTTATTGAAGTGGTGATGATTGTTCTAGGTTACTCCTTTTCTATAATTTCTGCATTACCTGCAACTATTGGATGGTACTAGTGTCCTCTACCGTGAAAGGTAAAGTAAAGCATCCCAAGGACTAACTTCCCAGTCTCATTCTCCAAGGGACAAATATTCACTTCAGCTACTGGAAAGTAGAACGGTATAGTACAGGAACAGGCCCTTTGGACTACCATGTCTCTGCTGGCTATGACGCCATTAAAAACTAATTCCATCTCCCTGCACAAGTCCATATCCCTCTGTTCTCCGCCTGTTCATGGTCCTGTTTAAATGCCTCTTAGACTTTGCTGATGTATCTGCTTCCCTGATACCACCTCCCAGATAGTGCATTCCAGGCAACTCTCACCCATTGTATTAAAATAACTTTCCTCACACACCACCTCCATTAAATCTAATCCCTCTCACCTTAAACCTATGCTCACTAGTATTTGATATTTCCACACTGGGAAAGAAACTCTGAACAACCACTGTATCTATGCTTCTCATAATTTTTTATATTGTGATCAGGTCACCCCGCTGCCTCCAACGTCTAGCAAAAACATTCCAAGTTTGTCCAACCTCTCCCTATATATAATACACTCCAATCTAGTCAACATCCTGCAAACCTCTTTTGAGCCATCTTGGAAGCCTTCACACCCTTCCTGTAGAGTGGGGGGCAGAACTGCACACAATCCTCCAAACATGGCTTGACCAAAGTCTTATGCAAAATGATTTGCCAATTTTTATTCTCAATGTTCTGACCAATGAAGGCAAGCATGCCATATGTCTTCTTTACCACCTTATCCATTTGTGCGGCCACTTTCAGTGAGCTGTGGACTTGCACCCCAAGATCCCTTTGTATATCAATGCTTCTGATCACATGGATCGCTTGGAGCAGCAGTGAGAGGCAATAAGGAATTTACAAGAGCTGGGGTGGGATGGATGGTAGTTATAGGAAGGGACAAGAGCCGCAGATACATTCAGGTAGATGGATTAACTCTAGGAAAGGTAGGAGGAGTAAGCAGATAGTGCAGGAGTTTCCTGTAGCTATCCCCATTTCAAACATGTATGCTGTCTTGGAAAACATAGGGTGATGGACTCACAGGGAAATGTAGCACGAACAGTCAAGTGTCTGATATTGAGACTGGCTCTAATGTAATGAGGGGTACGTTGGATTCCAAGTGATCGATTGTGATAGGGGACTCTCTGGTCAGAGGCACAGACGGATGTTCCTGCGGGCAGCATCGAAAAGTCAGATTGGTGTGTTGCCTCCCTGATGCCAGGATCAAGGATATCTCAGAAAGGGTGCAGAGTATTCTCAAAGGGGAGAGGGACCAGCAGGAAGTCATTGTATACATTGGAACTAACGACATAGGAAGGGAAAAGGATGAGACTCTGAAGGGAGAATAAAGAAAGTTAGGCAGGAATTTAAAAAGGAGGTCCTCGAGGGTGTAATATCTAGATTACTCCCGGTGCTATGAGCTAGTGAGGGTAGGAGTAGGAAGATAGGGCAGATGAATGCACGGCTGAGGAGCTGGTGCAGGGGAGAAGGGTTCACATTTTTGGATCATTGGAATCTCTTCTGGGGGAGAAGTGACCTGTACAAGAAGGACAGATTGCACCTGAATTGGAGGGGGACTAATATACTGGCAAGGAGATTTGCTAGAGATGCTCAGGAGGATTTAAACTAGTAAGGTCGGAGGGGGTGGCACAGGGAAATTGTGAGGAAAGAGATCAATCTGAGACTGGTACAGTTAGGAAAAGGAGCAAGTCAAACAGTCAGGACAGGCAGGAGAAAAATAGAGAACAAGGTAGAACTGATAAATTAAACTGCTTTTACTTCAATGGAAGAGGACTAACAGGGAAGGCAGATGAATGGTTAGGAACATGGAATTGGGATATCATAGCAATTACACAAACATGGCTCAGGGATATAAACATTCCAGGATATAAATGCTATAGGAAGGATAGAAAGAGGGGCAAGAGAGGAGAGGGAGTGGCATTTTTGATAAGGGATAGCATTTCTGCTATACTTAGGGAGGATATTCCTGGAAATTGAACTGAATTGAATTTATTGTCATGTGTACCAAGGCACATTGAAAAGCTTTGTCCTGAGAGCAATACAGGCAGGTCACATAATTAAATAGCATAGATAAGTAAATAATAGGTAAACAGTGGCAAAACCAAAAACATAGATACAGGCAAATGTTTGTGAGTCCATTTAATTTTCGAACAACAATCCAGAGAAAGTATATTCCTGTCAGCGTGAAAGGGAAGGCTGGTAGGTATAGGGAATGCTGGATGGCTTAAGAAATTGAGGGTTTGATAAAGAAGAAGAAGGAAGCATATGTCACTTATAGACAGGATAGATCGAGTGAATCCTTAGAAGAGTATAAAGGAAGTAGGAGTATACTTAAGAGGGAAATCAGGAGTGCAAAACGGGGACATGAGATAGCATTGGCAAATAGAATTAAGGAGGATCCAAAGGGTTTTTACAAATATATTAAGGACAAAAGGGTAACTAGGGAGAGGATAGGGCCCCTCAAAGATCAGCAAGGCGGCCTTTGTTTGGAGCCACAGAAAATGGGGGAGTTACTAAACAAATATTTTGCATCAGTATTTACTGTGGAAAAGGATATGGAAGTTATAGACTGTAGGGAAATAGATGGTGACATCTTGCAAAATGTCCAGATTACAGCGGAGGAAATGCTGGATGTCTTGAAATGGGTAAAGGTGGATAAATCCCCAGGACCTGATCAGGTGTAACCGAGAACTCTGTGGGAAGCTAGAGAAGTGATTGCTGGGCGTCTTGCTGAGATATTTGTATCATCGATAGTCACAGGTGAGGTGCCGGAAGACTGGAGGTTGGCAAATGTCGTTCTACTGCTTAAGAAGGGTGGTAAAGATAAGCCAGGGAACTATAGACCAGTGAGCCTGACCTCGGTGGTGGGTAAGTTGTTGGAGGGAATCCTGACGGACAGAATGTACATGTATTTGGAAAGGCAAGGACTGATTAGGGATAGTCAACACGGCTTTGTGCATGGGAAATCATGTCTCACAAACTTGATTGAGTTTTTTTGAAGAAGTAACAAAGAAGATTGATGAGGGCAGAGCAGTAGATGTGATCTATATGGACTTCAGAAAGGCGTTTGACAAGGTTCCCCATGGGAAACTGGTTAGCAAGGTTAGATCTCATGGAGTACAGGGAGAACTAGCCATTTGGATACAGAACTGGCTCAAAGGTAGAAAACAGAGGGTGGTGGTGGAGGTTGTGTTTCAGACTAGAGGTCTGTGACCAGTGGAATGTCACAAGGATCGGTGCTGGGCCGTCTATTTTTTGCCATTTACATAAATGATTTGGATGCGAGCATAAGAGGTACAGTTAATAAATCTGCAGATTATACCAAAATTGGAGGTGTAGTGGACAGCGAAGAGGGTTCCCTCAGATTACAACAGGATCTTGACCAGATGGACAATGGGCTGAGAAGTGGCAGATGGAGTTTAATTCAGATAAATGCGAGGTGCTGCATTTTGAGGAAGCAAATCTTAGCAGGACTTATACACTTAATGGTAAGGTCCGAGGGAGTGTTGCTGAACAAAGAGACCTTGGAGTGCAGGTTCATAGCTCCTCGAAAGTGGTGTTGCAGGTAGATAGGATAATGAAGAAGGCGTTTGGTATGCTTTCCTTTATTGGTCAGAGTATTGAGTACAGGAGTTGGGAAGTCATGTTGCAGCTGTACAGGACTTTGGTTAGGTCACTGTTGGAATATTGCGTGCAATTCTGGTCTCCTTCTTATTGGAAAGATGTTGCGAAACTTGAAAGGGTTCAGAAAAGATTTACAAGGATGTTGCCAGGGTTGGAGGATTTGAGCTATAGGGAGAAGCTGAACAGGCTGGGGCTGTTTTCCCTGGAGCGTCGGAGGCTGAGAGGTGACCTTATAGAGGTTTACAAAATTATGAGGGGCATGGATAGGATAAATAGACAAAGTCTTTTCCCTGGAGTCGGGGAGTCCAGAACTAGAAGGCATAGGCTTAGGGTGAGAGGGGAAAGATATAAAAGAGATCTAAGGGGCAACTTTTTCACACAGAGGGTGGTACGTGTATGGAATGAGCTGCCAGAGGATGTGGTGGAGGCTGGTACAATTGCAACATTTAAGAGGCATTTGGATGGGTATATGAATAGGAAGGGTTTGGAGGGATATGGGCCGGGTGCTGGCAGGTGGGACTAGATTGGGTTGGGATATCTGGTCAGCATGGACGGGTTGGACTGAAGGGTCTGTTTCCATGCTGTACATCTCTATGACTCTATGACTCTATAACAGTGGGGTAGAAACTTATTTTGAAATCAGCTGGTGCATGTGTTCAGGCTTTTCTACCTTCTCCCTGATGGTAGAGGTTGTAGAAAAGCATTGCCAGGGTGGGATGAATCTATGACAATGCTGGCGGCCTTTCCTTGACGGCGGGCCTGGTAGATGGATTCTATAGATGGGAGGTTGGCCTTTGTGATTATCCAGGCCGAGTTCATTACTCTCTGCAACCGTCTCCAATCTTGAATGGTATAGTTGCCATGCAAGGTAGTGATACATCCAGACAGAATACTCTCGATGGTGCACCTATAAAAGTTGGCAAAGGTATTCGCCATCACACCAAATTTTCTCAGCTGCCTATCGAAGAAGAGACATTGTTGGGCCTTTGTAACCAGTGCGTCCACATGAAGAGTCCAAGAAAGCTTGTTGCTGATGACCACTCCGAAAAGCTTGACACTCTTCACTCGTTCCACCTCTGTGCTGTTAATGTGTAGGGGGGCATGAGTAACATCTCACTGAAAGGCAATAATGAATTCCTCGGTTTTGCTGGCATTGAAAGCTAGGTTGTTCTCAGTACATCATTTTTGCAGGTCTGCCACCTCCCATCTGTAGTCTCTTTTGTCACCATCTGATATTCGACCAACTATGGTAGTGTCATCAGTGAACTTGTAAATGGCATTAGTCTGGTATTTGGCAACGCAGTCATAGGTATACAGTGAGTATGGTAGGGAGCTGAATACACACCCCTGGGGGCCTCCAGTGTTGAGTGTTAGTGAGGATGAAATATTGTCCCCAGTCTTCACTGATTGTGGCCTGTGGGTCAGGAAACTGAGGATCCAGTTGCAGAGAGTGGGGCTTAGTCCGAGATCACTAAATTTAGTAATTGTTCTCGTGGGGATAGTAGTGTTGAAGGCTGAATGAGTCAGTGAGTAAGATTATTACGTAGCTGTTCAAGATGTTCTAGAGATGAGTGAAGGGCAAGTGATATGGCATCTGACGTGGATCTGTTGGTCTGATAGGCAAATTAGAGTGGGTCAAGAGTAGTGGGGAGGCTAATGCCATGAGTCTTTCAAAGCAATTCATGACCACCGAGATTAGGGTCACTGGGCGATAGTCATTGAGACATGTTCTATGAACCTTCTTAGACACAGGAATGATGTTGGCCCTCTTGAAACAGTCAGGGACAGTGGCCTGCTGCAGGGACAGGTTGAAGATGTCCTGCTTGAGCTTTTGCCTATAAGCCCAGAGAAGAAACACAGCATTGTGGTCGGAGTTCCCGAAGTGAGGGTGGGGGATGGAGCTGTAGGCATCCTTCACAGTGATGTAGCAATGATCTAAAATGTTCAGGCCCCATAGTGGGGCAAGTAATGTTCTGGTGGTACTTGGGTAACACCTTCCTTAGATTGGCTTGATTGAAGTCGCCAGTTACAATAAACAGGGCCTCGGCGCGTTCCATCTCCAGGGTGTAAATGGTGGAGTACAGCACATCTAGAGCTTCCTCAACCTTTGCTTGTGGCGATATGTACACAGCAGTTAGTATAGCAGTGGTAAATTCCCGTGGTCGATAGAAGGGGTGGCATTTGATGGTGAGGAATTCAAGGTTTAAGGAATAATGGCTGACCAGGGTTGCAATGTCCATGCACCGCAAGTTGTTGATTTGAAAGCAATCCCCTCCACCCTTTGTTTTACCCGAGCATGTTGCACAGTCCATATAAACGATAGAAAAACCATCAGCCTGAATTGCGCAGTCAGAAATGGATGGTTTTAACAAGGTTTCTATGAAGCAGAGTGCGCAATAGTCCCACAGTTCATGCTGGAAGCTGAGCCATGATCTGAGTTCGTCCATCTTGTTCTCCAGAAATTGTACATTTGTGAGGAGTAAGCTAGGAAGGGGGGTCTTGAAACCGGGAAATCTCAGTCTTACCACCAGACCAGCATGCTTACCCTGCTTCCTCGCAGGTTTCTTATGTTTGAGTGGTCAGGTGGTCTGATGGAGTGGATTGCGACTGCTTCTAGCTAAATGATCCCTTCCTAGGCCCTGTAGAGTAGATAGAATACATACAGAAAAATTAGTTGGGTGGAACTGAGAAATAATAAAGGGATGATCACCTTAACGGGATTGAATTCTAGACCCTCTATTTCTCAGCGGAAAGTTGAGAAACAAATTTGTAAGGAGATTTCAATTATCTGTAAGAGTAATAGGATGGTTATGGTAGGTGATTTTAACTTTCCAAACATAGACTGAGACTGCCATAGTGTTAAGGGTTTAGATGGAGAGGAATTTGTTAATGTGTACAAGAAAATTTTCTGATTCAGTATGTGGATGTACAGACTAAAAAAATTGCAAAACTTGACCTACTCTTGGGAAATAAGGCAGAGTAAGTGACTAAGGTATCAGTGGGGGAACACTTTGGAGCAAACAACCATAATCCTATTAGTTTTAAAATAGTGATGGAAAAGGATAGACTGGATCTAAAAATTGAAGTTCTAAACTGGAGGAAGGCTCATTTTGACGGTAGTAGGCAAGAGCTTTCAAAAGCTAATCGGGGGCACATCTTCACAGGTAAAAGGACGGCTGGAAAACAGGAAGCCTTCAAAAATGAGATAACTAGAGTCCAAAAACAGTATGTTCCTTTTAGGGTAAAAGGCAAGTTTGGTAGGTGTAGGGAATGCTGGATGACTAGAGAAATTGAGGTTTTGGTCAAGAAAAAGGAAGTATATGTCAAATATAGACAGCAGAGACCAAGTGAATCCTTATGAGTGTAAAGGCTGTAGGACTATAGTTAAGAGGAAAATCAGGAAGGCAAAAAGGGGACATGAGATCACTTTGACAAATATGGTTAAAGAGAATCCAAAGGGATTTTATACTTACATTAAGGACGAAAGGGTAACTCGGGAGAGAATAGGGCCCCTCAAAGATCAGCAAGACAGCCTATAAGTGGAACCATAGGAGATGAGGGAGATACTAAACGGGTATTTTACATCAGCTTTTCCTGTGGAGAAAGACATGGAAGATATAGAATATGGGAAAATAGATGGTGACATCTTGAAAAATGTCAATATTATAGAGGTGGTGGTGCTGGATGTCTTGAAATGCATAAAAGTGGATAAATTCCCAGGATTAAAGGGTAACTAAGGAGAGACTAGGGCTCCTCAAAGTTCAGCAAGGCAGCCTTTGTGTGGAGCTTCAGGAGATGGGGGAGATACTAAACAAGTGTTTTGCATCAGTATTTAATGTGCAAAAGGACATGGAAGAAATAGAATGTAGGGAAATAGATGGTGCCATCTTGAAAAATGTCCATATTACAGAGGAAGAAGTGCTGGATGTCTTGAAATGCATAAAAGTGGATAAATCCCCAGTACCCTGGAACTCTGTGGGAAGCTAGGGAAGTGATTGTCAGGCCTCTTGCTGAGATATTTGTATCATTGATAGTCACAGGCGAGGTACTGGAAGACTGGAGGTTGGCTAACATGGTGCCATTGTTTTAGAAAGGTGATAAGGACAAGCCAGGGAACTATAGACCGGTGAGCCTGACATCGGTGGTGGGCAAGTTGTTGGAGGGAATCCTGAGGGACAGGATGTACAAGTATTGGAAAGGCAAGGACTGATTTGGCATAATCAACATGGCTTTTGGCGTGGGAAATCATGTCTCACAAACTTGATTACATTTTTTGAAGAAGTAGCAAAGAGGATTGATGAGAGCAGAGTAGTAGATGTGATCTATATGGACCTCAGTAAGGCGTTCGACAAGGTTCCCCTTGGGAGACTGGTTAGCAAGGTTAGATCTCATGGAATACAGGGAGAACTAGCCATTAGGATACAGAACTGTCTCAAAGGTAGAAGACAGAGGGTGGTGGTGGAGAGTTGTTTTTCAGACTGGAGGACTGTGACCAGTGGAGTGCCACAAGGAGCCGTGCTGGGTCCTCTACTTTTCATAATTTATATAAATGATTTGGATGTGAGCATAAGAGTTAGTAAGTTTGCAGATGACACCAAACTTGGAGGTGTAGTGGACAGTGAAGAAGGTTAACTCAGATTACAACAGGATCTTAATCAGATGGGTCAATGGGTGGAGCAGTGACAGATGGAGTTTAATTTAGGTAAATGCAAGCTGCTGCATTTTGGGAAAGCAACTCCTAGCAGGACTTACACATTTAATGGTAAGGTCCTAGGGAGTGTTGCTGAACAAAGAGACCTTGGAGTGCAGGTTCATAGCTCCTTGAGTGTCGCAGGTAGATAGGATAGTGAAGAATGCATTTAGTATGCTTTCCTTTATCGGTCAGAATATTGAGTACAGGAGTTGGGAGGTCATGTTGCGGCTGTGCAGGACATTGGTTCGGCCACTGTTGGAATATTGCGTGCAATTCTGGTCTCCTTCCTATCGGAAAGATGTTGTGAAACTTGAAAGGGTTCAGAAAAGATTTACAAGGATGTTGCCAGGGTTGAGGTTGAGTAGGCTAGGGCTGTTTTCGCTGGAGCGTCAGAGGCTGATGGGTGACCTTATAGAGGTTTATAAAATCATGAGGGGCATGGATAGGATAAATAGACAAAGTCTTTTCCCTGGAGTCGGGGAGTCCAGAACTAGAGGGCATAGGTTTAGGGTGAGAGGGGAAAGATATAAAAGAGAACTAAGGGGCAACTTTTTCACGCAGAGGGTGATACGTGTATGGAATGAGCTGCCAGAGGATATGGTGGAGGCTGGTACAATTGCAATATGTAAAAGGCATCTGGATGGGTATATGAATAGGAAGGGCTTGGAGGGATATGGGCTGGGTGCTGGCAGGTGGGACTAGATTGGGTTGGGATATCTGGTCGGCGTGGATGGGTTGGACCGAAGGGTCTGTTTCCATGCTGTACATCTCTATGACCCTATGAGGTGTACCCAAGAACTCTGTGGGACTTAGGGAAGTGATTGCTGGGCCTCTTGCTGAGATACTTGTGTCATCGATAGTCACAGGTGAGGTGCCAGAAGACTGAAGGTTGGCTAATGTGGTGCCACTATTAAAAAAGGTAGTCAGGAAAAGTCAGGGAACTATAGACAAATGAGCCTAATACCGGTGGTGGAAAGGTTGTTGGAGGGAATCCTGAGGGACAGGATTTACATGTATTTGGAATGGCAAGGACTGATTAGGGATAAAATCAACTCGGAGAAAGTGAGGACTACAGATGCTTGAGTTCAGAGTCGAGAGTGTGGTTCTCGAAAAGCATAGCCAGTTAGGCAGAATCCGAGGAGCAGGGGTATTGACGTTTCGGGTACAATCCTTTCATCAGGAAGGACTACTGAAGGGCCTATGCCCAAAACGTTGATTCTCTTGCTCCTCAGATGCTGCCTGACCAGCTGTGCTTTTCCAGCACCACACTCTTGACACTGATTAGGGATGGTCAGCATGACTTGTGCATGGCATATCATGTCTCATAAACTTGATTGAGTTTTTTGAAGGAGTAACAAAGAGAATTGAAGAGGGTAGCGTGGTAGACCTATGTGGACTTTAGTATGGTGTTCGACAAGATCCTCACGGGAGACTGGTTAGAAAGGTCAGATCTCATGGAATGCAGGGAGAACTAGGGATTTGGATACAGAACTGGTTTGAAGGTAGAAGATAGAGGGTGGTGGAGGGTTGCTTTTCTGACTGAAGTCTGTGACCAGCGGAGTGCCACAAGGATTGATGCTGGATCCACTGTTTTTTGTCATTTATAATAAATGATTTGGATGTGAACATAGGAGGTATAGTTGGTAAGTTCACAGATGACACCAAAATTGGAGGTGCAGTGGTCAATGAATAGGATCTCGATCAGATGGGCCAATCAGCCGAAGAGTGGCAGATGGAGATTAATTTAGATAAATGCGAGGTGCTGCATTTTGGAAAAGCAAAGCAAATGGTAAAGTCCTGAAGAGTGTTGCTGAACAAAGTGACCTTGGAGTGCAGGTTCATAGTTCTTTGAAAGTGGAGTCGCAATTAGATGGGGTAGTGAAGAAGACGCTTGGTATGCTTTTCTTTATTGGTCAGAGTATTGAGTATAGGGGTTGGGAGGTCACATTGTTGCTGAACAGGACATTGGTTAGGCCACTTTTGGAACATTGTGTGCTATTCTGATCTCCTTCCTATCGGAAGGATGTTGTGAAACTCGAAAGGGTTCAGAAAAAGATTTACAAGTATGTTGCCAGGGTTGGAAGATTCGAGTTATAGGGAGAGGCTAAATAGGCTGGGGCTGTTTTCCTTTGAGTGTTGGAGGCTGAGGGTTGACCTTATAGAGGTGTTGACTCAAAAAGAAAGTCTCGGACCGCACAAAAATTTCAATATTAAAACCTAATTTATTTTGATTAAGCCAGCGAGAGATCAATATAGTCCAGAATATCGATCAAGATATCCCTAAGAGATCTAATGAGTGATCTCTGATTTTTAGCAAAAAGGCAGCATATTTTATAGCCCTTATGTGTGTAACAATTTCATATTTTTTATTTCCCACAATATAATGTTTCCACCTCTAATTAATTTCTCATAATTAAAAATAGATGATTAATACATTTTAGTCTTGTTCTCATTGATCTAATACAAAGCTATTGATTTAAAATGTTCATCACCTTCTTGTGTCAAAGCAGATAAAGCTAAACATTTATTAGCATTCTATTCATTGGCATTGCCTGGGAAATCAGAACTACAAAGTTATGCCAAGAGTCTCACATTCCTTATTTCATTCTCATGGTCACTGTGACTTCCATTTTAAACTTGTAAGACAAATAATTATTGCAAGATGGAGATTTAAAATGGAGGCTTTTAACCGTTGATTCCCCAATACTTTATCATTCCCTCTTTCGATCATTTTTATGATCAACCACGATCATAAATGATGATAGCAGTTAGATATTAGTGACCATAAGCATTTGAATGTAAGAATGCAGGTGATTACAGTAAGTAACATTGTACTAAGATGTAAAAACATGCCCCCAATTTTCCCAAAGAGGCCCTTAAATTGCCACCATCTGTAATACTACCGAATTCACCAAAATCTATATCTCTGAGTGTTTGAAACTCCTGGGCAATATGCCTGGACAGATCAGTGATATTGGAGGATCTGTCAGAAATGTTTGTACAACATTCCTTTCCTACAATGGCACAACTGCCACCCATCTTCACGAGTAGAAAGTCCAAGGCCAAACAATTCTGAAGGGCCACTGTCCTGCTTGTGTCCATTTCAGCACTGATGTTAGTCTGGGTATTGCCAGTATTATTGGCAACAACTTCCAGTATTGTCCTTAATCTACTTAATTCATTGCCCTGCAAATGGAATCCAATGATGGGAGAAGCCAACCCCATAAAGGATAGGAGATCAGGGAGGTACCTCTTGGTCCTCAGGGATGAAGGTGGCACAGCGGTTAGCACTGCTGCCTCACAGCGCCAGAGACCCGGGTTCAATTCCCGCCACAGGCGACTCTCTGTGTGGAGTTTGCACCTTCTCCCCGTGTCTGCGTGAGTTTCCTCCGGGTGCTCCGGTTTCCTCTCACACTCCAAAGATGTGCAGGTCAGGTGAATTGGCCATGCTAAATTGCCCGTAGTGTTAGGTAAGGGGCAGATGTTGGGGTATGGGTGGGTTGCGCTTCGGCGGGGCGGTGTGGACTTGTTGGGCCGAAGGGCCGAAGGGCCTGTTTCCACACTGTAAGCAATCTAATCTAATCTAATCTAAAAAAAGGTAATTTATCTAAAACCCAAATGAGAGGAACTACATACCCGATATAACATGATCCCCACCAGGCTGAGGGGAGCCACAGATGGGCTTTGAGTCTGCAAATAATAGGCAGATAGGCTAGAATATCCATCTCTCCATGTTATGGAAGTAGGGCCATAAGTAGGGATCCTGATGTTTTATTAAGGACGGTGGACCAATCAAATAAAAAGTAATCAAATTTAGTCAAATTTTGGATAGGTTCAATCCACGGGATAGTGTAGGAACATTGACTCGACTTCACATAAAACCCACTGGAGAAGTTCACATTTTTACTTAAACATATAGTGTCATTAATACTACCAGGAAAGGGAGTAAATGGAATCTGTAGTACTCAGGTTGGTACCAATCTCCAAATCTGCTGACTGCCATTCTTGCACTTCCTTAATTTTATCAGAATCACCAGAAGAGTTCCGATGTCGTAGCCATTTGGTTACCTCAGGCCAGCTAAAGGAGAGAGGCCACAAAGGAATATGCCCCTGTGAATAGGGCAGCACTGAGCACATACCCAACAACCATTTACTTTTCCCGTCATTTGGGCACTTTGATAAGCCAAATACAAAAAGGCATTATGACGTATAGATCATCGCAGTCACCATCCCAGGGACAAGGAGTGTCAGCCTGAAATCCTTCTGCCCCCAAAGTAAATCCCCCCAAACTCATCAAAGTCACCAGTGTCCAATGCATTTTTTAGTCCTTGTCTGTTCCTTTATTGACTCATTTAGAGTCTGTTCTATAGATCCAGCGGAGTTGTCCCTGCACCTTTACGGCCATGGGGGTGGTCAGCAACACTTGAAACAGTCCTTTTCACCTTGGCTCCAACTTTCCCTGGTCCCAGTTGGGTAAGGAGGGAATGGTTGATACTTTACTACAAACCTGGTGGCAACAGGATTTCCAGAAAGCAGCTGAGAGCTGAAGCATGTTTAATGTGTAAAAAGATGAAATCTACAGGCTCTACAGTCGGTAATTTCCCTCAAAAGAAATTGGTAGGCTTCTTGATAGGCTTTGCACGCCTGTGAATGTAAACTTTGAAGAGTTTGGTTAATTTATGTGGATATTTTCCCATTTTTTCACCACTGTTAGAGCAGTATTATTAGTTGTTGGGCTGGTTTTGATCTATCTACTAAATACATCTACTATTACTAGACGATATTTGTAACAATTTACTCTAGGTAAATCTATAAAATCAAATTGTAGACAAGTAAAGGGCCCACTGGGCAAGGGTTGATTCCAGAACCACAGGGCATCCCTTTTCCAACATTAGTCTTTTTACACATTAAACATGTTTCAGCTCTCTTCTTAGCTGCTTTCTGGAAATCTGGGTGCCACCAAGTTTGTAGTAAAGTATCAACCATTCCCTCCCTGCCTAAGTGTGCACAATTATGCACATGATCAACTAAAATATGTAGGAGCAAGGATGGAACACAAACTTGTCCTGCAGGGGAAAACCACAGACAGAGTGTCAAAGGAGCACCCCAATGGAGTCCATAGTTTATGTTCCTCAACAGGGCAGCCCCCTGTAATTTTTGAATTTCACCCAAGTCTGCAGACCCGTCCTTATACTATTTTGAATCAGGTTTTGCTGGGAACCCAAAGGAACCAGAAGTTGGGGTGTAAGGCTGTCTGCTTGGCATCAGCTTCTACCCACTCGTGCCTTTGTAGACTGGAGCCATTGCACCACTGTAAGCCGAACATTTGTTTACACCAGACTGGCTGGCAATTGTAAAGCCTCCAAGAGGTTATGCACAAAAACAGCATTGCTGATAGGCTGTCCCGTAGAAGTTAAAAATCCTCCATGTTCCCACAAGGCTCTGCCACGCCAAAAGTATAACGTGAGTCAGTATATATATGTGCTGATTTTTTTTATATACAAGCATCAGTGAGTGCAAACAAAACCTTAGCTTTCTGTGCAGACAGCGGAGTTTCAAAAGCTGCTTGCTCAACAATCACAGAATCAGTGGCAAGTGCATATCCTGAACAACATTGCCCTATCCTAGGGAGGTCAAGAAGTTCAGTAAAACTACAGCATTGGTTTCACAGATGGACACGCCATTGTTGATGACAAGCAAATCATCCACATACTGTACCAATACTCAAGCCCTGTGGTAGTTCCATGGTCACAATAAGGTCACTTCGCTCTCCAGTGGCCATATCTCCCACTGTTAAAACAAGGGCCTGCTATTCATCCCTGGGGAGATTTCGCTGTCTTATTCCCAGTTCCAAAGGTGTAGTACTGGGGCCTGCCTGTCCCCCTTTCCAGGTTCCCTTCGGGAAAGGGTTACTCAGCAGTGGTCAATAGGCAGGCACCTGAGGTAGGGTCTGCTCCCAGTGAGCATCCTGGTTCCAATCAATCTTTTCAGGGTTGGCACATGGGATATAGGGATCGCGAGGTCGCTGGACATAATTGGGTTTTATCCGTAACTTGGATTGTGATTTGGGATCATTCTGGCCATCCCAGTAGAAGACCCATTGTTCACCTCATTTGCAACGGGAATATTGGACCAGTTCATGTTGTTTATCCAGATCATGTCAGCAACACCAGCAGGAATATATTGCAAAAGCATAGCATTAAACAAAGGTGAGCCACCTTCTCGATTAAAGGCTTGATAACCTGCAGATGTTCCATAACAGGCAACAAACTGCTCCAAATAAATACCTCACAATCGCCCAGATTTGGGTCTGCACCCCATCACCAAACCATCATCTCCCAGACCATACAGAGCCTCATCACCTCAGGAGATCTCCCACCCACAGCTTCCAACCTCATAGTCCGGGATCCCCGCATTGCCCGGTTCTACCTCCTTCCCAAGATCCACAAGCCTGACCACCGTGGCTGACCCATTGTCTCAGCATGCTCCTGCCCCACTGAACTCATCTCTACCTACCTCGACACTGTCCTATCCTCCCCAGTCCAGGAACTCCCGACATACGTTCGAGACACCACCCACGCCCTCCACCTCCTCCAAGACTTCCGTTTCCCTGGCCCCCAACGCCTATATCTTCACCATGGATATCCAATCCCTCCACACCTCCATCCGCCATGACCAGGGCCTCCAAGCCCTCTGTTCTTTCCTCTCCCGACGTCCCCAACAGTACCCTTCCACCGACACTCTCATTCGTTTGGCTGAACTGGTCCTCACCCTTAACAATTTCTCCTTCGAATCCTCCCACTTCCTCCAGACCAAAGGGGTAGCCATGGGCACACGTATGGGCCCCAGCTATACCTGTCTCTTTGTTGGCTACGTAGAGCAGTTGATCTTCCGTAATTACACCGGCACCACTCCCCACCTCTTCCTCCGCTACATTGATGACTGCATTGGCTCCACCTCATGCTCCCGTGAGGAGGTTGAGCGATTCATCAACTTCACCAACACATTCCACCCTGACCTTAAATTTACCGGGACTATCTCTGACACTTCCCTCCCCTTCCTGGACCTCTCCATCTCCATTAATGACGACTGACTTGACACTGACATTTTTTACAAACCCACCAACTCCCACAGCTACCTGGATCACACCTCTTCCCACCCTACCTCTTGCAAAAATGCCATCCCGTAATCTCATTTCCTCCGCCTCCGTCGTATCTGCTCCGAGGAGGACCAGTTCCACCACAGAACACACCAGATGGCCTCCTTCTTTAGAGACCACAATTTCCCTTCCCACATGGTTAAAGATGCCCTCCAACGCATCTCGTCTACATCCCGCACCTCCGCCCTCAGACCCCACCCTTCCAACCGTAACAAGGACAGAACGCCCCTGGTGCTCACCTTCCACCCTACCAACCTTCGCATAAACCAAATCATCCGCCGACATTTCTGCCACCTCCAAAAAGACCCCACCACCAGGGATATATTTCCCTCCCCACCCCTTTCCGCCTTCCGCAAAGACCGTTCCCTCCGCGACTACCTGGTCAGGTCCATGCCCCCAAAAAACCCACCCTCCAATCCTGGCACTTTCCCCTGCCACCGCAGGTACTGTAAAACCTGTGCCCACACCTCCTCCCTCACCTCTATTCAAGGCGCTAAAGGAGCCTTCCACATCCATCAAAGTTTTACTTGCACATCCACTAATATCATTTATTGTATCCGTTGCTCCCGATGCAGTCTCCTCTACATTGGGGAGTCTGGGCACCTCTTCGCAGAGCGCTTTAGGGAACATCTCCGGGACACCCGCACCAATCAACCACACCGCCCAGTGGCCCAACATTTCAACTCTCCCTCCCACTCTGCCGAGGACATGGAGGTCCTGGGCCTCCTTCACCGCCGCTCCCTCACCACCAGATGCCTGGAGGAAGAACGCCTCATCTTCTGCCTCGGAACACTTCAACCCCAGGGCATCAATGTGGACTTCAACAGCTTCCTCATTTCCCCTTCCCCCACCTCACCCTAGTTCTAAACTTCCAGCTCAGTAACGGTCCCCATGAGTTGTCTGGACTTGTCCTATCTGCCTATCTCCTTTTCCACCTATCCACTCCACCCTCTCCTCCTTGACCTATCACCTTCATCCCCTCCCCCACTCACCCATTGTACTATATGCTACTTTCTCCCCACCCCCACCCTCCTCTAGCTTATCTCTCCATGCTTCAGGCTCACTGCCTTTATTCCTGATGAAGGGCTTTTGCCCGAAACGTCGATTTCGAAGCTACTTGGATGCTGTCTGAACTGCTGTGCTCTTCCAGCACCACTAATCCAGACTCCAGTACTTTAGTCATGTTTGCAGGTTGTTGTAAGGCTCATTCTAATAACTGGATTAAGTGGTCCGCCTAGGCATCATTGTTAGGGAATCTCTCCAAGTCTTTGTAACTGCGGACTAACCCCGCACCACCCTGGCCCATCTGTTCGTGCCACTTGGTAATTTCTTCAGAGGAAATGATCATACAGCAAAGAGCAAGCGAGTCCTGAGGAGTGGCATTATACATCTGTATTGTCGTATGGAAACATTGAGCAAATAGAGCCAGTTTCTCCTTGTGGTCAGGGGCTTGGTTCATTATTGTTATCATTGCTTGAGGTTTCCAGGGGACATAAACATTGAGAGTAGGTGGTTAGTTGGCTCTTGCAGCCCTAGGATTTGGAGTTCATAAGTGAAAATCGCCCCTGCCTCCTCAAGATCTACTGGACTCTGTTTCCTGGAATGGCCCTTGATTGTGGATGGTCCAGGCCACTCATCCTCATGATATCAGGTATGAACCTGGTGACCGAGACCGGGAACTTCATCTTCAGAATAAGGGGAGGTTTAGAATCAGGGGGTGAGCGGGGACTATCAGGAGATGTTCAGGGCTCAGGGGTATCCTGGGATAAAGCCCCATTCCTCATTCCTATTAGTGTCATCCCCTTCCTCAAATAGTGTCGGTATGCCAGGCGTAGGCTCGGGATCCCGAGTAGAACTTAGATTCTTCTTAAAGCGCTGTTTTTTTTAATCTTCCTCAGCCTTAGTGTCTTTACACTGTTACTCCTGTTTCCTTTTTCACCTCCCATCTACCCATTCACACTCTGCTTCTAACATCTCCTAACTTTTGGGAGTTCCAATTGCTATACATGCCTCTATCCCCCATTACATGCATTATTCCTCTGACTGGACAGTAAGGTATCTTTCCATTCTTTAATTAATAACTTATACTTTTCTCACAAGTCTTCTTTCAAATTTGGTTTACTGCCTGTTCACAAGAGGTCACATCCCAGGTCCTTAGTTTCTTGACCTATACAGAGGGTACAGAATCAAGACCTAAATCTCAAATACATAGTAAAATAAAATGTTTCAATAATACTAAAAGTCATTAATAACATTTCTAGCACATCCGATTTAAATTTCATATGTTTTAAAAAATAAGTTGGTTAACTACTGTTCTGTCCCAAAATTGTCAATGTACCCACTGCACCTGCCAGTTGGCTGCTGATCTGTTTGTTCATGCCTAATGTTGTAATTTCCCCAAGATTGACCTTTCTTTTGCAACTTTAGCTTTCAATTCTTTAAATATTACTCTTTGCCCTGTCAGTAATACGTTCAAATCGAACATCCAAGAAAATTCATGCCTCCATACTATCCAGAAATAGCTAAGAATTTCTGAAAAAAAACTCCAACAATTAGATTTTTCATACTCTTAAGCAAGCTTATCATATAACACAAAATCAAAATGGTTACAGCACAGAAAGCTATTCAACCTATTATTTCAGTGCCAGTTCTTTGCATGAGGAACATAGCAAGTTCCACTCTCCCTTAATGTTTCTTCTCTTGTTTTGCTTCCTACACTTTCCCTCATTTAACTTTTACTTCTATTGTCAATTGCATGTACAATGCACAATTTGTTTTAAGGGATGGTCCAGGTGGAAATTAATCATTACAGCCATGCTTCAAATTAACTATGAGGCAATGTCACAGATCACTGACAATGTATAAAGGTATTAAAACCAACTGAACTTGCCCATTAATTATGATTTTGTAATCCAAGCTAGTAAATATGGTTTAAAATATATTGACTAATATAACCATATTCTCTAATTGAGAGATGGAAACTGAACAAGTGGCTGAGACACTTCACTGTTAATTAGAAATCCATTTTATACCACATCCACAATTTCCTTTTCTACTGCCTTCAAAGAAAAATTAAATGCAATTTGAAGTGTTCAAAACAGCAGTAGGTCTGATTTACACTACTGGCACTCCAATTTAACCCCTATTAATTCCACACATTTTAAAAACCACCAAAACCTAAAATACAAATTAATATGGAAATGAATATTTTCATGTCAGTGAGCACAAACATGCTAATTTATAAACTTAGAAATAATTGATTTATCATGCCTGTTCTTACATTAGAAAAAATGACAAACTCAAAACTGAATCAAGTGTCATTTACAGCATAAATATTATCTCCAATTGACCAAGTGACTAAACAAATTATGATTCGAAATATCATGTCAATCTGTCCATTCCAGTAATTCTATTGTACCAACAAAATGGAAATGACTGCTTCTTTGGCTACTATAATCATCTTCATTAAATATTCTGAGTAAATGTTATATTTGTATGTGAACCTATCTGAAAGGGTCAAGAAGTAATAACTCTCCAAGACTATGTATGCTGGTTGAAAGGCCTACATCTTAATCCCACAGCAGCAGACTACGTTTTCTTTCCAGGGAAGGGAGAGTTTATTTTTTTAATATCTTAGAGAGATTTTTATTATGCTAGCATCACTGATTATAGATCTACAATAGCACTTACAAGGGCAGGTGTCCCTGCATCGCCTTCAATGCCCAAACATCGGTCAACATCACCCCCACATCTTCATCAGTTTTTCAGATTTTAGAAAAGTTTACCAAAATTTAGTAAAACAGGATTGCATTTCAAAAATTCCAATTTTCAAATTTACAATGAGAAAATTGTATCATCCGGAATTAAAGATTAGCTTACCCATTAAAACAGTATTTGGAAATACATGATGATTTTAAAATGTATTCTGTGGGTCATGCATGGTTAATATTATGTCCTTTTGAGATATTATCAGTACTTGCGTAAATCAAAATCTGCCTGGAAGTGTTGATTTTAAAAATTGGGTCGTAAAAATTGATATGAATTATATCTTGGAATTTCATTTTCTGGCCAGAGTTTGTTTCTTTTGTTTTGTTTTTGAACTAAAAAGCATAGTTTTAGGGTGAGAGGAGAAAAATTTAAAAGCAACGTTTTCACATAGAAGATGGTGCATGTATGGAATGAGCTGCCAGAGGAAGTGGAGGAGGCTGGTACAATTACAGCATTTAAAAGGAATCTGGATGAGTGTATGAATTGGAAGGATTTAAAGGGATGTGGGCCAAGTGCTGCCAAATGGGATTAGATTAGGTTAGGATATCTGGTCAGCATGGACAAGTTGGACCGAAGGGTTTGTTTCTGTGCTGTACATCTCTATGACTCTATTTACTGTGTACTTTTCTCCTGCATTTGACTTCAAAAAATGCATCATCTCATGCCTGTCCAAAGTGAAACTCCATCTGCCATTCCTCCATTCAACTTCCCAACTATATCCAATTGTAGTCTTTGACAACCCTCTTTACTATCCACTATTGCATCGATTTTTATGTCATCTGCATACTTTCTAATTAGGTCACCAAGATTTTCATCCAAGTTACTTATATAAATTATAAACAACAGGCATCCCACTGGTCACAGATCTCCAGTCAGAAAAACACCCCTCCAAACTACCCTTTGTCATCTATGGCCAATCCAATTCTGTATCCAACTTGCCAACTCATCATAGATTCAATGATATTTGATCCTCTGGACCATGACGGACCTTGTCAAATGTTTCAATAAATTCAATGTAGACAACATCCTCTGCCCCTCCTCGTCAATCATCTTTGTCATTTCCTCAAAAAACTCACGAAGTTTGTGAGACAAGACCTCCACTGCATAAAGCCATGCTAACTACCCCTAATAAGTCCATTCTTCTCTAAATGCAAGTAAATCACATGCCTAAGAATCTTCTCCAATAATTTCCCTACCACAAATGAAGGCTCACCGGCCTATAATGTCCTGGATAATCCCTGTTTTCCTTCTCAAATAAAGGAACAGCATTGGCTATTCTCCAGTCTTCTGGGGCCTTGCCCATGGCTAAAGAGAATATAAAGATCTCACTCAAGGCCCCAGAAAACTCCTCTCTTGCCTTTTTCAGTAAGCTGGGATAGATCTCATCAGGCCTTCAGGGATTATCTACCTTAATACTTTTCAAGACACCAACACCTCCTCCTTTTTAATGTTGGTTTGCCTTAGAGTATCAACAAACCTCTTTCTAAACTTACCATCATCCATTTCTTTCTCCTTGGTGAATATCAATGCAAAGTACTCATTAAGGATCTCACTCACTTCCTCTGGCTCCATACAAATTCCCTCCTTTATCCTTGAGTGAAGCTTTCTCTCATTAGCTTCTTGCTCCTAATATTTGCTTTTTAACTAAACATACAACATCTCTCCAAGGTTCCTGAATCTTTCCATCCCTACAGGAACATGCTGGTCCTAAACTCTTGTCAACTGACTTTAAAAAGACTCCCATATGTCAGATGTAGATTTATCTTCAAACAGCTGCCCCAATCCAATTTTTCCAGTTTCTGCCTCACACTTTTATAACTGGCCTTTCCCCAATTTAGCACTTTGACCTGAGGACCAGTCTTACCCTTTTCCATAATGATCTTAAAACTTATGGAATTATACGTCATAGAATCCCTACAGTGTGGAAGCAGGCCATTCAGACCATAGAGTAAACACTGACCCTGTGAGGATCATTCAAACCAGCAGCATCCGCCCCCCCCCCCCCACCCCCATTCCTGTAACCCTGCAATTCGCATGGTTAATCCACCTAGCCCACACATCCCTGGATACCACGAGGAATTTAGCATGGCCAATCCATCTAACCTGCACACCTTTGAACAATGGGAGGAAACCAGAGCACCCGGAATGGAACTCAGGGAGAATGTGCAAACTCTACACAGACAGTTGCCTGAGGGTGAAATGGAACCCAGGTCCCTGGTGCTATAAGGCAGTGCTAACCACTGAGCCACTATGCACACTATAGGTTCATGGTCATCATTAGACTCTTAGTTCCAGATTTTTGTTGAATTAAAATTCCAGCATCTGCCATAGCAAGACTTGAACCTAGGTCGCCAGAACATTACCTGGGTCTCTGGTTTAATAGTCGAGGGTGTGGTGCTAGAAAAACACAGCAGGTCAGGCAGCATCCAAGGAGCAGAAGACATGATGTTTCGGGCATAAGTCCTTCATCAGGAATGCCCTTTCCTAATGAAAGGCTTATGACCAAAACGCCAATTCTCCTGCTCCTCGGATGCCGCCTGACCTGCTGTGCTTTTCCAGCACCACACTCTCTACTCTGATCTCCAGCATATTCAGCCCTCACTTTCTCCTCTTTGTTTTAAAAGTCTAGCAATAGTACCACCTAGCCAGGCTCATTTCCCAATACAAGATCAAATAGAGCCAATTCTCTATTTGGAGCATCAACATATTTTTGAATAATCCCTCCTGGATGCACCTAACAACTTCTGTCCCATTTATGCTCCTAGCACTAAGAGAATCCCAGTGAATATTGGGGAAATTAAAATCACCAACTTTCACAACCCTTTATTTTTAAATCTTTCCACGATCTGCTAATATATCTGTTCCTCTAATTGCCACTGGCTATTGAGAGGCTTATAATATACTCCCATCATAGCAAATGTAGCTTTCTCATTCCTAAATTCAACCCAAATTGCCTCACTGATGACTCCTCCAAAATGTCCTCTCTTAGTACAGGTGTGACATTCTCCTTAATTAGTAATGCAATTTCCTAACCCCTTCTACACCCTTTATATCATACCTGAAACATCTTAACCCTATTGGTAGGCTATTGCACAAAATTTGGAGGCATGAGATTGAGGGTGATTTAGTGGTTTGGATCAGAAATTGGCTAGCCGAAAGAAGACAGAGGGTAGTGGTTGATGAGAAATATTTATGATGGGAAATATTTATTCTGGAGTTCAGTTACTAGTGGTGTACCACAAGGATCTATTTTGGGACCACTTCTGTTTGACATTTTTAAAAATGACCGAGATGAGGGCATAGAAGGATGGGTTAGTAAATTTGCGGATGACGCTAATGTAGATGGAGCTGTGGGTAGTGCAGAAGGATATTTCAGGTTACAGAGGGACATAGATAGACTGCAGGACTGGGCTGACAGGTTGCAAATGGAATGTAATGCAGAGAAGTGTGAGGTGATTCACTCTGGAATAAGCAACAGGAATAAAGAATACTAGGCTAATTGTAAGATTCGTGATAGTGAAGATGAGCAGAAAGATCTCAGTATCAATGTACATAGATCCCTGAAAGTTGCCAACCAGGTTGATAGGGTTGTTAAGAAGGCATACAATATGTTAGCTTTTATTGGTAGAGGAATTGAGTTTCGGAGTCATGAGGTCATGCTGCAGCTGTACAAAACTCTAGTGCGGTCGCACTTGGAATATTGCGCACAGTTCTGGTCACCGCATTACAGGAAGGATGTGGAAGCTTTAGAAAGGGTTCAGAAGAGATTCACTAGGATGTTGCCTGGTAGGGAGGGGAGGTCTTATGAAGAAAGGCTGAGGAACTTTAGGCTGTTTTCCTCAGAGAGAAGAAGGTTGAGAGGTGACTTAATTGAGACATATAAGATAATGAAAGGGTTAGATAGGGTAGACAGTAAGAACCTTTTTCCTCAGATGGTGATGGCTAGCACGAGGGGACATAGCTTTAAATTGAGGGATGATAGATATAGGACAGATGTCAGAGGTAGTTTCTTTACTTTAGTAGGGGCGTGGAACGCACTGTCTGCAACAGTAGTAGACTCGCCGACTTTAAGGGCATTTAAATGGTCATTGGGTAAACATATGGATGAAAATGAAATAGTGTAGGATAGATAGGCTTCGGATTGGTTCCACATGTTGGTGCAACATTGGGTGCCAAAGGGCCTGTACTCCGCTGCAATGTTCTATGTTCTATAAAGCTGTACACTATACTCCAGATGTGGTACAACTATAGCAAGGCTCCTCTGTTCTTGTACTTCAATCCCATTTTGTCTCATATGCTCATGTGGTTGACACTGACACTCAAGGAACCATCACCATCCTCATAATCCTCATAACCTTATTTGTGTCCTTGGCACCTGGCTCTCTCACTCCAACCCCACTTTGCTCACCGCTCTACTCAATGTCCTTTGTGTCCCACTCTTCTGCTTCACTTTGCATTCCCACACTCAATTCACTTGGTGTGCCCCTTCCCTACTTGGTGACCCATGTACTACCTCCTGGTCTCTTTACTCCTGCTCAGACTCCCACTCTCCACCTTACTCCTGAGGACTGTGAATTGAGAGACAGGAACGGAAGGGAGACGGTGAGAGGTTAGGTGCAGGTGCACAAGTGTTTGGAGTGGGGCAGTGAACAAAGTGCGATCCCAGGGTTTGAATTTTTTTTTAAATTTAATATTCACATTATTGCATCTCTTCTTTGATGCAAGCACTTCACTGGCATGATGTCACATGTGCTGTGACTGTTTGGAAGGTGGGTACACACCCTGCAGTTGCACTGGCATAGATATACACTAAGACTGCATTTTTGTGTCCTCTTCACAGTCTACATGACCAACTTTATGTCATCAGCAAAGCTAAGATACATTATTCTTGGCTTCTTTGTTAAACGTATTCACATAAATTGTAAATAATGGGGTACCGAGCACTAATTCCTACAACAATACGTTCATTACAGCATAGGCTGACTTGAAAATATCCTCTTCTCAGTATTCTGTCTGCTACAAATCCTCTATTCATGCTAATATATTATTTCCAATTCTACAAGCCCTTATCTTGCATTTTAACCTTTTGTGTGGCACCTGATCAAATTACTTTTGGAAATCCATGCATAGAATATTGACTCAAAACCCAAATAACTGCGGATACTGGAAATCTGAAACTTAAACAGAAATTGCTAGAGAAATACAGGTCTGGCAGTATCTGTGGAGAGAAAGCAGAATTAACGTTTTGATTCCTTCTTCAGATCAATCCGAGCGACTTGCTCACAGGCTCCACAAATCACTGGCTGGATGTCTTCCACATTAATGCACCTACTAGCAGCAAATGCAGGGGAAAACCAGTCTATTGTTGGAGGAGCACAAGGCACAAAGAATCTCCAATGACAGCAGCGGCTCCTCACCAAATCTGTCTCTCTCACATAGAGAGTGACCTTGTTCTGATTATTATTTGGAGGAGCTGGTGTTGGACTGGGATGGACAAAGTTAAAAATCACACAACATCAGGTTATAGTCCAACAGGTTTATTTTGTATTGTGTCATTGTCTCACTGTAATCTTTTGCTATAAATTCTGTGTCTTATGGTCCTGCTTCACAACCACCTGATGAAGAAGCAGCGCTTCAAAAGCTAATGCTTCCAAATAAACATGTTGGACTATAACCTGGTGTTGTGTCATTTTTAACTTTGTTCTGATTAGGCAGTGCTACCCAGCCCTCAATGGCAACAGGTAATTTAGCACAATGCTGTCCATCTGCTACCAAGGTCTGTTTACATCAGCACTGGAACCTTATTTGTAACAGCTGCCTCTCAAACTCGGAAATCCTGAGCTGGAATTCAAGCATCTGAAAACATTTCCTTTCTATGATGTGCTTAAGATATGTACAGTGTACTTGAGTTCCCACATGCTACAGGAATTGCAAACAACAGGTCTCAGCTGCTCATCCATAATCATAAAATATTCTATACTTTCTTTAGAATTTAGTTAGCAATCTGACAAAAAAATTCATTTCATTTTGATGCCTGTCTTCCTGTCTGTGAACATCCTTATTTTTAACACATTTAGTGTTATACCAACCTTGATGATACTTTTTTTTAAAGCGGATATTAGAAATCTGAAATGAAAACAGAAGTGTTGGAAATACTCTGGTCTGGCAGCATCAGTTGAGGGAAAAGCAGTTAATGTAAATATTAAATTTGTTTCTCTTTCCATAGACACTGTCACACATAGAGTCACGGAGATGTATAGCACGGAAACAGAACCTTTGGGTCCAACTTGTCCATGCCTACTAGACATCCTAACCTAATCTATTCCCGATTTGGAGATGCCGGTGTTGGACTGGGGTGTACAAAGTTAAAAATCACACAACACCAGGTTATAGTCCAACAGGTTTAATTGGAAGCACACTAGCTTTCGGAGTGACGCGCCTTCATCAGGTGATTGTGGAGGGCTCGATCGTAACACAGAATTTATAGCAAAAATTTGCAGTGTGATGTAACTGAAATTATACATTGAAAAATTGATTGTCTGTTAAGCCTTTCATCTGTTAGAATACAGTGATAGTTTCAATTCTTTCATGTGTAAATCACAAAACCCTTTTTTTTAAAGTTGCATTCTCGGGTTAGCTGTTAACAATGGTGATAGCTAGACAATATGTTGAAGGTGTTAGCCCCCTGTGTTCTCTGTCTATGACCTGATGTTTGATTCTAATCTAAAAAGTGAGATAACAGAGTTTTACATAAATTCATGCAGTTTTTGAGCTCAGAGTTCTACATGAATGTATTCCCATTTGCCAGCACTTGGCCCATATCCCTCTAAATCCTTCCTATCCATATACCCATCCAGACGCCTCCTATGTGTTCTAATTGTACTAGCCTCCACCACTTCCTCTGGCAGCTCAGTCCATACACGCACTCCCCTCTGCGTGAAAAGGTTGCCCCTAAGGTCCCTTTTATATCCTCCCCACTCACCCTAAACTTATGCCCTCTAGTTCAGGATTCACCCACTCCTAGGAAAAGATCTTGACTATTTACCCAATACATGTCCCTCATGATTTTATAAACCCCTATAAGATCATCCCTCAGCCTCCGACGGTCCAGGGAATACAGCCCCAGCCTATTCAGCATCTCCCTACAGCTCAAATCCTCCGAACCTGGCAACATCCTTATAAATCTTTTCTGAACCCTTTCAAGTTTCACAACATCCTTCTGAAAGGAAGGAGACAAGAATTGCACACAATATTCCAAAAGTGGCAAAACCAATGTCCTATACAGCCACAACATGACGTCCCAACTCTTATATTCTGACTAACAAAGGAAAGCATAACACTTGCCTTCTTTATTATCCTATCTACCTGTGACTCCACTTTCAAGGAACTATGAACCTGCACTCCAAGGTCTCTTTATTCAGCAACACTCCCCAGGACCTCAATTAAACTCCATCTGGCACTCCTGAGCCCATTGGCTGATTAACATTCCATTGTAATCTGAGGTAACCTTCTTCGCTGTCCACTACATCTCCAACTTTGGTGTCATCTGCAAACTTACTGACTATACCTCCTATGTTCACATCCAAATCATTGATATCAATTATGAAAAGCACTGGACCCAGCATTGATCCTTGTGGCACACCAGTGGTCACAGGCCTCCAGCCTGAAAGGCAACCCTCCACCACCCTCTATCTTCTCCCTTCGAGCCAGTTCAGTATTTGAATGGCTAGTTCTCCCTGTATTCCATGAGATCTAATCTTGCTAACCAATCTACCATGGGGAACCTTGTTGAATGCCTTACTGAGTGAGGTCCATATGAATCACATCCACAGCTCTACCCTCATCAATCCTCATCATTACTTCTTCAAAAATTTCAATCAAGTTCGTGAGGCATAATTTCCCACACACAAAGCCATGCTGACTATCCCTAACCAGTCCTTTCCTTTCCAAATACAAGTAAATCCTGTCCCGCAGGATTCCCTAGGAGAAAGTGAAGATTGCACATGCTGGAATCAGAGACAAGAGTATAATGCTGGAAAAGCACAGCAGGTCAGGTAGCATCCCAAGAGCAGGAGAATCGACACTCCTGATGAAAGGCTAATGCAGAAACATCGATTCTCCTGCTCCTCGGATGCTGCCTGACCTGCTGTGCTTTTCCAGCACCACTCTAATCTAGACTGATTTCCAGCATCTGCAGTCCTCACTTTCTCCACAACATGACACGTGCCTGGGGCATTTGGAAATTGAACTCAGACAAAACTGAAATGACTGTAGATGCTGTAAATCAGAAACAAAAGCAAAAATTGCTAGAAAATCTCAGCAGGTATGGCAGCATGTGTGGAGAGAAATCAGAGTTAATGTTTCAGGTCCAGCGACCCTTCTTCAGAATTGATGAGAGCTAGGAAATAGTTGTCTTTTTAATGCAGAAGATGGGGAGGGGGAGGGGCTAAAGAATAAACAATAGGTGGAAATTGAGCCCAAAGAGAGAGAACACTTTGACAGACCAAGAAGTGGATAACACTCAGTCTCGAAGAACGAATGGCACTACTGGGGACTCCTAATGGCTCACAATGGGTAATGTGTAATAGCAGACCATGTGATAACAAGGCCTGAAGTGTTGGGGTTGGGATAAGGGTGTCTCAAGCCGTAAAATTGTTGAACTCAATATTGAATCCAGAAGGCTGTAGAGTTCCCAAGCAGAAAATGAGGCATTGTTCTTCCAGCTTGCACTGAGCTTCACTGGATGACTGCAGCAAGTGTGAGACGGAGATATTGGCCAGGGAATAATGTGGTGTATTGAAGTGGCAAGCGGCTGGAAACTTAGGGGTTTTTTCAGACAGAATGTATGTGTTCTGCGAAGCGGTCACCCACTCCATACTTTGTTTTCCCAATGTAGAGGAGACCACATTTTGAGCAGCGAAGTCAGTACACAAGGTTGCGTGAAGTGTAGATAAAGCATTGCTTCAGGTGGAAGGTGTGTTTTGACCCTTGGATACCAAGGAAGGAGGAAGTAAACGAGTAGGTGATACACCTTCTGTGGTTGCAGGGGAAGGTGCCATGGGACTGTGAGAGAGGTGTTGAGAGTGAAGGAGAAGTGGACTAGGTTTCCTGGAAGGAACAGTCCTTGTGGAAGGCTGACAAGGGAGGAGAGGGGAATATGTGTCAGGTGGTGGCATCTCAATGGAGGTGGTAGAAATGGTGAGAAATGGGTCAGACCCAGCTGACGGCCCTGTCAACTACAGTGCTAGGGAACCCTCAGTTGAAGAAGGTGGGCATTTCAGAGACCTCCTTGTCGAAGTTGGCATCATCAGAACAGATGTGATAGAGACACAGGAACTGGTAGAATGAAAGAGTATTTACAGAAAGCCGGGTGTAAGGATGTATAATCAAGGTAACTGTGGGAGTCAGTGACTTGTAGTGGACCATAACAAATCCGAACTGACTTGCTCCATCCTGGAAACCTTGCCAATGACTTCTTATCACCCACTCCTTCGCCTAGTTCGAGTGCGCATGCGGTAGGTGGTTTCGAGTCACACCTCTCGAAACGAGGGAGGGGACGTCATTGTGGGTCGCGAGAGCGGCTGTTGGGTGGCGCTCGAGACTGAGGCGACGGTGGAGCGAGCGAGTGAGCGTGCGCTTTGCCGCGAACACGCAGCCGGAATCCGGCGGCGGCGGTGGCGGCGGTTTTCCGGTCGCGGTTCCTCATTCCTACCTCCTTATTCACCTTTTTTTCCTTCACGGAAATTCACCTGACTGATTCGACGCAATCACTTCTTTTTTTTGGTCGCGGTGTTTAATTTCGCACCGCGTTCCCCCCCACTCTCGAAGGATGTCGAGTCGCGAGGAGGAACGCACGAAACTGGCGGAGATCATTAACCACTGGAATGCCAACCGGCTGGACCTGTTCGAAATCAGCCAACCGACCGAGGTGAGTACCGCGGCCTGAAGCGCCGGTACAGGCCGCGGTTGCACATCCCCCCCCCCCCCCCAGGAGGGACCAGCCGGGCGATTCAATGGCCCGGACCGCGCAGCCCGAGTCGGCGGTTGAGAGTGGGGAAACTGGTGAATCCTGATGTTTTGTGAAGCACTTTTGCTGTCCGCCCTTTCCACAACAAAGGGCATCCCAGCCTTGAGTACCGGCTGGGCGACTCGGCAGCAGGTTGGGGGTTGGGTGTTTTGTTCTGGGGCGGGGAGGAGAGAAGTGGGGAGCGGTGGGAATGAAATAATAAAATGCCGAATTCTCGCCATGTGTTCTCTTTGTGACTTCATTTTTTTTTTGTAAAATTTGGAAAGCCACCCTGAATTAAGAATTAAAGGGCGTGTCGTGAACGCTGAGACCATTATGTTGGAAGTTAGTTTCCCCGGCTCTCAAGCTAAGGGTAGCTCCGGAGATTGCACCTTCCTGGGGCAGGAGACTGTTTCTTGTAACTTTTAACAAGCGTTTCAGATTAAGTTAGTTACTGTGATTTGTTTAGCTTTAAGAAGAACCCTTTGTAAAACAATGAGTTTGATCCCCATATTTTCCTTAGCTATTTTCGGGGTTTTAAAAAATTTTCATCTCACCCTCTCGTGAGTTAACATCACATAGGTTTGAGATTCAAACCCAATAGTTTCATGTCATTTTTTTTTCTTAAGTTATTTGTGCTGATGTCCAACTGAGCTAGTGCAAATCAAAGATGTCAGTGGTTGCTCGCATATCTTAATATTTCAAACATTTAATTTTGCATGTTTTTGACGACTGCAACTTCAGTAAACAAAATGGAAAGAACAAATTTGACTGGGAATGTTTAAATCAATTTGGACGTGAATATAAATCAGGATTTTGACATGGTCTGTTCAATTAGACCTCCAAGTAATGTAGAAATTCATAGCTTGAAAACAAAAATATGCATTTAATATATTGCAACACCACTAAACTTTTCCCCAAATGGCGTAGCCAGAAATTAGAGTTGTAAGATTGTTGGACTAGCGTGACACTTCCTCTAACTTACCTTCCATAAAATTCAGGAACACTTATTTGGTTTGTCACTACAGTGGTTTTCCAACATTTAAAGGGAGCAGTTTTTGGTAAGGCAACATAGTTTTCAGGTGCCTGAATGGGAGAATCTGTCTGGGAAAAGGAAAACTATTTACTGACATGCAGCAACAAAAATAACATGTTGGTAAATGTAGGAAAATACATTTGATAGTTTTAGGCTGTTGTTCTATTCTGGTTATCAGTTTGAAATGTTTAACCTTTCTGCATGGTGTGTCATAAATGTTACTTGTCTTAGAAGTCATGTGTTCATTTCTATTTCTGTTCTTTGTGTTTCTAGCTTAATTTGTTAATTGAACTTGCCTTTTCAAGTTACTAGTTCTGGTATAAAGGGCTAAAGCATACCTTTTTGACTCTGCATTGCATGTTTAGAAAATGGATGTCAAAATTCAGGCAAACTGGAATGTCTGCCGCAGTGGCTCTGTCTCCCAATATTGAAAATAACAGTTCTTGTAGAATGAAAAATGTCCATAACTTTTCATTTGTGAGTAAAATCATCTAATTTGATATTCGTGCAGTAAAATATTAGGAATGCTGAATGTTTACAGCAAACTGGAGTTCTATCAATTGCTAAAATGTTTGATACATGTAGAACTCCCAAATAAAATTAGTTTTAAAAACTGCTTGCCTCGATCACAGTTCTAATCTTAAGCTGCCATTGATCATCTGATTGTGTATTATTTGTTTTGCATATAGTTCTTGTATTGCTTAATAAATATAAATGTAAAAGCACTACACCAGGTGATTAGACATTTGAATTTCACACCGCTGACCCTAGCTGTTGAAAGTAACTAATTTGGTTCACCTTTTTATTGAGCAAGTGTTCTGGAAGAATACAGTACAATATCTTGTCTGAAGCACGTCTTAAGAGGCATGACTACAGTGAGGGAGGCATCAAGGGAAAGTGGTTTGAAAACGGTCAGCTGAAATAATAGTTTAAAGAGGAATTTGTCATAGGAGCAGAATAAACGTGTTGGAATGTCCAGGTGAAGTAGACTTCTGGATGTTTATAACCTGTTTTCTTATATATTTGTGTATTGTAATGGTTATTGCTATGTGAATATAATTGCCAAACATGTTTGAGTGGTATGGGATGAGGAATCTCCTTTGGCACCTTGTGAGAAAGTGTGCTGTAAATAATGTTAGTTTGGTTCTCAGTCCCTTCCGTTGTTCAGTTTGAGGAAATTAAACAAACATATGTAATAAAAATTACATGGTACTATGGATTCCATGTAGCTGGTGTTTCCTTTTTAATTGTGAGTAACACTGTTGGTGGGACGTCTTTAGGACTTGAAACAGCACTCTGCAGTATACTGTTCCCTTTTTTAAACTGAATACCTTGCACTTCATTAACATAAACATCATTTTATAAAAATTAAGTTCTTGATTCTGTGCAGTCTTTTATGGCATGGTTATTATTTGAATCTGAGATGGGACTGTTAGAAATCTAACGCAAAGTTAGAAATGCAACTGCCACCTAGCTATTGGTTTTCTTGATTTGTATTAAGGAGCCAAAACCATTAGTGGGTTTTTTTTAATCTGAGTTTTACCATTTCCTTGTATATGGCTAAATATTTCAAATTATTACGTTTTTAAGAAAGTACATTCTGACGTGTGAAAGAAACTTGAAGGCAGATTAGATTACCTCCGGGGTCAAGCATTTATTTAGTAGAGCAACCTGGAATTCTGTGAAGTGAAATTCTGAATCGAGGTAGCTTTTCCTAGTTAATGGTCAAAAAATGTGTTGCAGCAGATTGTGCAGTTGTTCCTAGAAAATAGTAAATGGCATATTGAAACTGTTTAACTCCTGTTTAATAAGAAGCCCAGCAAAAGCTAATGTGCACTTATGATAATTAGAGTAATGTGTTAATTGAATATTCTTGAGGAATAGCATTGTGCATATGAATATATTGATGGTGGTCTGTTTAGCGCAGTTGGCTGGATGATTTGTGAGGTAGTGTGATGCAAACAGTGTGGGTTCAATTCCCACACCGGCTAAGATTATCACTGTCCTTAATCTCTCCCCTTATTGCCGTCCTGTTTCCCACTCGCCCACCTCAGTCGAAGCAAAATGCTCAGAGACATAGTGTAGTTTTACCTCCTTCATCTTTAATCTGGGCCCTGGAGGGGGAGAGAGAACGATCACCCATGTGCACAGGCATATGAGTTCACTGTCTCTTCTGGAACGGTAGTTTCTCAATGAACTGTAGTCATTTTACAAGGAGGAGCATCCAGATAAGGCAACATACATATTCATTGGGTGACTTGCAATCAAAGAGTATAAATAGTAAAGATTAAACCATCTGCTGTTATGTAATAACTGACTTCACATAATACTTTTCACCTTGTTAACTGACTTTACATACTGAATACTACCTCATCTTGTTAAATGGCTCTACATAATGCTTTTCCACCTTGTGAACCGGTTACCCTTGTCTCCAGCACCCGATTGTTAACTAAGTGCTTTTCTGGTCTGAGTCATGCTCAGCTGAACCTCTTATTTCACAAAACTCAAAACTTAACTCTTTTCATACCCAATACACATTCTCACCCTTGCCAGAGGTCTGGTGGCCTCCGATTAAATCACCGTCAGTTGTGCGTCTTTCAAGGAGAGAGTCTGGTAAGACTTGACTGCATCTCATTGTTAACTGCAAGCTCTTGTCTGATCTGAGTCATGTTCAGCTGAACGTCTTGTTTCACAAAACTAAAACTTAACTGCTTATAACTTAGACACTTAATCATTCCCTCCTTTACCTAGATGGCACTACCAGCTTTCTTAAGACTCATACAGTCAGTATGTAAGCAAGTTATTGACACAAAGCATACAATGATTATAACAACAAAAGTTACTAGTCTGTTTCAGTAAATAGAATTTGAAGAATCCTCCAATGTGGAAAAGAAATTCGCCAGTAAAGTTCTTAAATTCACAGTTCTTAGTGACCATTCCGTCCCTTCCAAGTCAAGGGGAAACAAGCCAGTTCTCCAAATATCTCCTTCAGTAAAGTTCAACCTGAAAACAAAATCCAGTCTGTCCTTCTGCCTCACTCCTCAGAAGTCTGAATTCTTGGATAAGGGCTGTTAAATGCTTCACAAGACTGATGAGACTTCATCCTTGCAGAGATGCTTCAGATCGAGTATACCAGCGCATCTGCGTGTGCAGTGCAGTAGCTGCAACTGCAGGCTAGGTGAATGCAGCATTCTTTGCTTCTGCTCTGCTGTTTAAATGTAACAGCACCAACTCACTGTTGTAATATTATCTTGATCAATGAACTGCCATAGCCCTTAAATGATTGAAAGATAAGGTAAAGCTTGCGTGGTTTAATGTCAGTAGGAAGGCCACTGACAAAACCTCCTCTTCACTGTTAGCTTCACTTTCGTGCTTGTGACTGGGGAGCTGATTGAATCTATTTGATCAGGTTGTGGATGTCGGGCAGTTTGAAGGCATGCTTTACCTGTGAATGTTCTCTAGAGAAGATGTAAGCTGCTTAAAGTATATTTGCATTTCCTTTCTCCTTCCTTGCCAAGTTAGTTATCAGTATAAAGACAGTCACACATTTAACTACACTAAATTATCTGCCTATTTCAACATTGTCATCTTGAAGTCTGTTACTATTTATGACATTATCAAGTTTTATGCAATCTGTAAACTTCTAAAAGTTGTAATGCCTAAACAATTCAGTCAATTATGAACAACAATCAGTGATTCTAAAATGGAACCCTCTGGTACCTTATTCAGATTCTTTAAAAATTATTTTCCTTTAACAAATTGTAACTTGGCTAATATGAAGGCTGTTAGGATAAGTATTTCAAAAGTCTGGAACAGCAAGAAAGCAACAAAAGTTCTAATTTAAATCTGAACTATTCGTGGGAAACAAATGCTGAGTGCTTTGAAATATGTTCTCCAAATGAAACTTCCCAAATAAAAGTCAGAATTGCAGCGGCAACTTTGGTAGAGATCATTATTCTTTGAATTTGCAATATGAAGGGGGCCAATGAAGTCTCAACAATAATTAACAGAACTGAAACGCTTAGCCTCACGTTCTAGAAATCTTTAACAAAACATCAAACTAAAAATATGCTCTTTTTGTGAAGACTGCATTAAAAACACAGCAGCAAAGATACTTTAATACAATATTCTCATCTGGCTTAAGCATGACCACTGACCCAGTTGTTTTTTTAACAGGCATTGTAGAATTTCAAACACATAGAACATAGAACAATACAGTGCAGAACAGGCCCTTCGGCCCTCGATGTTGCGCTGACCTGTGAACAATTCTCAGCTCGTCCCCCTATACCATCCCAAAATTATCCAAGTGCTTATCTAAGGGTTGTTTAAATTTCCCTAATGTGGCTGAGTTGACTACATTAGCAGGTAGGGCATTCCACGCCCTTACCACTCTCTGCATAAAGAACCTGCCTCTGACATCTGTCTTAAATCTATCACCCCTCAATTTGTAGTTATGCCCCTTCATACACACTGAAGTAATCATTCTAGGAAAAAGTATTTCACTGTCTACCCTACCTAATCCTCTGATCATCTTGTATGTCTCTATCAAATCCCCCCTTAGACGCCTTCTTTCCAATGAGAATAGACCCAAGTCTCTCAACCTTTCCTCATAAGACCTTCCCTCCGGACCAGGCAACATCCTGGTAAATCTCCTCTGCACCTTTTCCGATGCTTCCACATCCTATCTGTAATGGGGCGACCAGAACTGTACACAATATTCCAAGTGTGGCCACACCAGCGTTTTGTATAGTTGCAGCATGATATTGCGTTTCCGGAACTCGATCCCTCTACGAATGAAACCTAACACACCATATGCCGCCTTAACAGCACTATCCACTGGGTGGCAACTTTCAGGGATCTATGTACATGGACTCCAAGATCCCTCTGCACATCCACACTACCAAGAATCTTTCCATTGACCCAGTACTCTGCTTTCCTGTTATTCTTCCCAAAGTGAATCACCTTACATTTATCTGCACTGAACTCCATTTGCCTCCTCTCAGCCCAATTCTGCAGTTTATCCAAGTCCCCCTGCAACATTCTTCCAAACTGTCCACTACTCCACCGACTTTAGTGTCGTCTGCAAATTTACTAATCCATCTACCTGTGCCAGCGTCTAAGTCACTTATAAAAATGATGAACAGCAGTGATCCGAAAACTTGTGGCACACCACTAGTAACTGGACTCCAGACTGAATATTTTCCATCAACTACCACTCGCTGCCTTCTTTCAGAAAGCCAGTTTCTAATCCAAACTGCTAAATCGCCCTCAATTCCATGCCTCTGCATTTTCTCCATCAGCCTACCATGTGGAACCTTTATCAAAGTCTTTACTGAAGTCCATGTATACCATGTCAACTGCCCTGCCCTCACCTGCATGTTTGGTCACCTTCTCAAAAAACTGAGGTTTGTGAAACACTACCTGCCCTTGATGAAACCATGTTGACGATCTGAAATCAAATTGTTGCTTGCTAGATGATTATAAATCTTATCTCTTATAAAATCCTTTCCAAAACCTTTTCTACAACAGAAGTAAGGCTCACTGGTCTGTAATTACCTGGGTCGTCTCTGCTGCCCTTCTTGAACATTTGCAATCCTCCAGTCCTCGGATAGACAATGACGACTCAAATATCAAAGCCAAAGGCTCTGCTATCTCCTCCCTAGCTTCCCAGAGAATCCTTGGATAAATGCCATCCAGCCCAGGGGACTTGTCTACTTTCACTCCTTCTAGAATTGATAACACCTGTGCGTAACTAACCTTGGTCGTTTCTAGTCTCATATCTCGTACCTCGTTCTTCTCCTCCACACTCTTTTCTTTTTCCTGAGTGAACACCGATGAGAAATGTTCATTTAGCACCTCTCCGATCTCTACAGGGTCCACACTCAACTTTCCTCTTCTGTCTTTGGCCCTATTCCTACCCTAATCATCCTTTTATTCCTCACATACCTATCTATAGAAAGCTTTAGGGTTCTCCTTTATTCTGTTTGCTGAAGACTGCTCGTGTCCTCTCTTTGCTCTTAACTTTCTCTTTAAATCCTTCCTAGCTGATCTGTAACTCTCCATCACCTCATCTGTACCATCTTGTCTCATCAACACACAAGCCGCCTCCTCATCACCTCATCTGTACCATCTTGTGTCCTCAACACACAACCCGCCGCCGCCTCCTTAACAAATGATGCAATTTCTGTAGTAAACCACAGTTCCCTTACCTTATCAGTTCCTCCCTGCCTGACAGGGACATACCTATCAAGGACACGCAATATCTGTTCCTTAAACCAGCTCCACATTTTGATTGTCTGTCTGCATCCCCTGCATTTTGCTGCCCCATTCTATGCATCCTAATTCTTGCCTAATCGCATTATAATTGCCCTTGCCCCGTCGATAACTCTTGACCTGTGGCATGTACCTATCCCTTTCCATCACTAAACTAAACATAACTGAATTATGGTCACTCTCCAAAGTGCTCGCCTACAACTAAATCAAACACCTGGCCTGGTTCATTACCAAGCACCGGATCCAGTGTGGCCTCTTCTCTTGTTGGCCCTTTAACATACTGTCAGGAAACCCTCCTGTACATGTTGGACAAAAACTGATCCACCTGACGTACTAGAGCTTTAACATTTCCAGTCAATGTTGGGGAATGTACAGCATGGAAACAGACCCTTTGGTTCAATCCATCCATGCTGACCAGATATCCCAACCCAATCTAGTCCCACCTGCCAGCACCTGGCCCATATCCCTCCAAACCCTTCCTATTCATATACCCATCCAAATGCCTCTTAAATGTTGCGATTGTACCAGCCTCCACCACATCCTCTGGTAGCTCAAAGTTGCCCCTTAGATCTCTTTTATATCTTTCCCCTCTCACCCTAAACCTATGCCCTTTGGTTCTGGACTCCCCGACCCCAGGGAAAAGAGTTTGCCTATTTATCCTATCCATACCCCTCATAATTTTGTAAATCTCTATAAGGTCACCCCTCATGACTCTATGACTCTAACTTAAAGTCCCCCATAATGACCAACCTCTTCCTTTCATTCCTACTCAGAATTATTTTGCTAATTCTCTCTTCCATCTCCCTGGAACTCTGCAGAGGTTTATAAAAAAAATTGCAAGCAGTGTGACCTTTCCCCTCCTGTTTCTAACCTCAGCCCATGCTACCTCATTAGATGAGTCCTCATCAAAAATTCTCTCAGCCACTGTTATGCTATCTTTGACTAACAAGGCCACACCTCCCCCTCTTTTACCACCTTGCCTGTTTTTAATGAAAATCTAAACCCTGGAACCTGCAGCATCCATTCCTCACCCTGTTCTATCCATGTTTCCGAAATGACCACACCGTCGAAGTCCCAGGTACCTATCTTATTTCATCTACTTCTGGCATTGAAGTAGATACTCTTCAAACCAGTTTGCTGTCTGCCAGCACATTCCTGTGACTCTGAAATCCTGTCCCTGTCCTTCCTACTCTCATCCTCCTGTGCACTGCAACTACACCTCTGGTTCCCATTCCCCATGTTGAGCTAGTTTGAACCCACCCAAATAGCACCAGCAAATTTCCAACCCAGGATATTAGTACCCCTCTGGTTCAAGTGAAGACCGTCCTGTTTGTACAAGTCCCACCTTCCGCAATTACCTAAAAACCTGAAACCCTCCCTCCCGCACCGTCCTTGCAGCCACGTGTTCAGCTGATATCTCTCTCTACTCCTTGACTTGCTATCACGTGGCATGGGTAACAAACCAGAGATAACAACTGTTTGTTCTAGCTCTCTGCTTCTACCCTAGCTCCCTGAAATCCTGCCTTACATCACTATCCCTCTTTCTACCTATGTTGTTGGTACCTACATGACAACGACTTGAGGCTTTTTTAGATTACATTAGATTACTTACAGTGTGGAAACAGGCCCTTCGGCCCAACAAGTCCACACCGCCCCGCCGAAGCGTAACCCACCCATTCCCCCACATCTACATTTACCCCTTACCTAACACTATGGGCAATTTAGCATGGCCAATTCACCTGGCCTGCACATCTTTGGACTGTGGGAGGAAACCGGAGCACCTGGAGGAAACCCACGCAGACACAGGGAGAACGTGCAAACTCCACACAGTCAGTCGCCTGAGGCGGGAATTGAACCCGGGTCTCAGGCGCTGTGAGGCAGCAGTGCTAACCACTGTGCCACCGTGCCGCCACCCTCTCCCTTCAGGGCCCCAAAGAAACTATCCGAGACATCACGGACCCTGGCACTTGGGAGGCAACCGCAAGTCTCATTCGTTCCCAACAAATCTTCAATCTGCGCCTCTAACTATTGAGTCCCCAATGACTAATAAACTCCTCCTTTCCATCCTTCCCTTCTGTGCAACTGGGACAGGCTTTGTGCCAGAGACCTGGGCCCCACTGCTTACCGCTGTTAAGTCGTCCTCCTCAACAAAATGGTATACATGTTTTCAGGGGAACAACCACAGGGGATCCCTCCACTGACTTTCTTTTCCCCTTTTCGAACAGTCACATCAGGGGCTCAAGGCACTTAATCAATTTGCTTTAAGGTTACAAGTTTGTAATGCAAGGTCTGTGAAGGTTTGTAGCTCAGGTTGAGGTTTACGGTGTAGGTTTGCTCGCTGAGCTGTAGGTTTGACATCCAGGTGTTTCATTACCTGGCTAGGTAACATCAGTGGCGACCTCCAAGTGAAGCGAAGTTGTTGTCTCCTGCTTTCTATTTATATCTTTGTCCTGGATGGGGTTTGTAGTGATGTCATTTCCTGTTCATTTTCTGAGGGGTTGATAGATGGTATCTAGATCTGTGTGTTTGTTTATGGCGTTGTGGTTGGAGTGCCAGGCCTCTAGGAATTCTCTGGCATATCTTTGCTTAGCCTGTCCCAAGAAAGATGTGTTGTCCCAGTCGAAGTGTTGGTTTTTTTTCTTCTCCATGTGTAGGGCTACGAGGGAGAGAGGGTCGTGTCTTTTTGTGGCTAGCTGGTGTTCATGTATCCTGGATACACGATGCCAGGATACACGAACACCAGCTAGCCACAAAAAGACATGACCCTCTCTCCCTCGTAGCCCTACACATGGAGAAGAAGAAAACCACCATTTCGACTGGGACAGGCTAAGCAAAGAATGCCAGAGAATTCCTAGAGGCCTGGCACTCCAACCACAACGCCGTAAACAAACACACAGATCGAGATACCATCTATCAACCCCTCAGAAAATGAACAGGAAATGGCATCACCACAAACCCCAGGAACCTCATCCAGGACAAAGATATAAATAGAAAGCAGGCGACAACAGCTTTGCTTCACTTGGAGGTCGCCACTGATGATGTTACCTAGCCAGGTAATGAGATGTCTGGATATCAAACCTACACCCTAAGTTTTGTAATTTTAAAAAGGACCTGATGTTGCACAATTTGAATGTTTAAAAAAAAGGGTGGCATGGTGGCTCGGTGGTTAGCACTGCTACCTCACAGCACCAGGGTTCCAGGTTCGATTCCAGCCTCGGGTGACTGTCTGTGTAGAGTTTGCACATTCTCCCTGTGTCTGCATGGGTTTCCTCTGGGTGCTGCGGTTTCTTCCCCCAATCCAAAGGTGTGCAGGTTAAGTGAATTGGCCATGCTAAATTACCCGTAGTGTTAGGTGCGTTAATCAGAAGGAAATGGGTCTGGGTGGGTTACTCTTTGGAGGGTCGGTGTGGACTTGTTGGGCTAAAGGGCCTATTTCCATACTGTAGGAATCTAAATTAAAAAATAAATAAAAACTGCCGCATTACATAGCCCACAAAACACATTGAATTAAGATCCTGTTTCAAACAAGGCCAAACAGTTACTTAAAAGGATTTTTGTGAACTAAGATTTTAACAAACCAAAATTTTAAACATCAAACACTCTCAGCATGGCACAATTTACATTTAAACTTTCCTTTTTCAACCCAAGTATTAGTATAACCTTAATTTTACTGTTTCTCACTTTTGCATTCTCTCGATGAAATTCTTTTATAAAAAGGAGAAAACACTCGCAGCGGATCATGTCACACTCTTCCTCAAGAACAAAGACTCGCAGAGCCTCACATTTTGCCATCTAGGGGGCTTTAATCCCTTTCTTAATTTACTGATGGAGGCTTGAACCCCAATTAAACACAAACTTGAATCCTGCTTAAACATAGAAAACTGGAATCCCGCTTAAATACAGAGCTCTCATCAGCACAGCGTAAAGGTATTTGAATCTCGAATTAACCCACCCAGGGGACTCAAACCCCGGTACTACTCAATTTACCCCCCCCTTTCAATACGGCGTAGAGGACTGGAACCTCTGCCTGCCAGCATGCTTGCAAAACTGTGTCTCAACTGATCTAATTACCGTTCAATGAATCCATAGAATAGAGAGCAATTGAGCGAGGGGACAGATTCCAGCATACAGGAAAATCGAGAGCGATGAAGGTTTGAAATCTTAAAATCTTACCTTGTGGGCCCGTCCGTCTTGAGACACTGATGTTCCGGGCGACCGCTGATACCGTCTGATAACTATTCGTTTTGGATCCTGCCAACTAGACCGATATTGTCGTCCTGTTTCTTCTTCTCCTGTTCTCCAACCCCCCCCCCCGCAACCCCAGTCAAAGCAAAGTGCTTAAAGAGACACAGTATAGTTTTACCTCCTTCATCTTTATTCTGGGCCCTGGAGAGGGAGGGAGAACGATCACCCATGTACACAGAGACATGAGTTCTCTGTCTTTCTGGAATAGCAGTTTATTCATGAATTATATAGTCACTTTACAGGGAGGAGAATCCAGATAAGGCAACATACATATTGATTAGGTGACCGTTATGATCAAGCCATCTGGTGTTACACAATGAATGTTCTTAACCTTAATTGGCTTCATGTAATGAATGCTTCTCAACTTGTTAACTGACCTTACATACTGAATGCTTCCAGAATTGTTAAATGGTTCTACATAAAGCTTGGTAACCCATTATCCTTGCCTCCAACATCTCATTGTTAACTGGAAGTTCTTATCTGATCTGATTCATGCTCAGCTGGACCTCTTGTTTCACAAAACTCAAGGCTTAGCTCTTTCTCTACCTGTTTATACTTTATACGTTTTCTCAACCTCTATGTTGAGTATTTTGCCTTATGTCAAATAAGAGCTATCAAAAAAATTGCCTTGTGTCAAGTTTTTATTTTTGGATTTATCAAAACTTTTATATGAAAGTTGATGGTGCCTTGTGTCATGCATATTGGCTTTGGAAGGGAAGTTTTTCATTTAAGTTTGATTTGTTTATGCTGTTCTCTTGCCTCATTGGCTAACCCACCCAAAAGTAAAACCTACATGAAGCACAGCAGCATTGTGAGCTTGTTTAAGCAGAAATGTTTTTGCAGTGTTATTTTGTAGAAATATTTGTTCATGGGATGTGACCATACTGGCTGTGGTGATAATTGCCTATCCTTAGACTCTAAGCTGCCTAGGGAAACTATCACATTGCTGTTGCTCTGGACTCACATATAAGCCTGACAGAGTAGGATGGTAGATTTCTTTCCCTAAAGGACATTAGTGAACCTGATGGGTTTTTACAATAATTGACGGCAGCTATGTGGTCAACGGTGACTAGATTTTTATTTAACACCAGCTTTTTAAATTGAATTTAAATTTGTCTGTGGAGGATGGAGGAAGAGGAGAGATTTTGAAATGTTCAGCAGGCTTGGATGAATTTGCAGAATTGTGAAGAAAAATTAATATACTGAGACACATGACTTTTTGCTGCTTCCACAGGTGCTGCTACATCTAAGTATTTCTAGCGCCTCGTTTTAAATTCATAATTCAATTTTTCACTTTTTTTGCTTTTTCCAGAATTGTTACATTTCTTAAGTGAGATCCATATTAAACCATTGTGCCTGCAGTTACCAGTGGGTTTGATATTCAGTTCATTATCCATTAAAGGTATTTATGTATAGTGCATAACTGTTACACTCACTATCATCACTATCATACCAAAATCTGCCTTCCATCTAAAAGTGAGTCAGTAAATGTGACATGCTGTTGCATTCCCCTCCTCTGGACTGACTTGGAACCACATTATTTAGAGTTAGCATCCTTGAATGGGTTAATTAGAAATTATGACATACCTCTGGAACAGGTGGAATTTGAAGCCAGGCCACCTGGCTCAGAAGTCACAAGCACACGCACCCCCCCCCCCCCCACTTGATGTTTGTGGTTAGCAGAGTTCAGTTTCTGGTAAATGATAATCCACAGGCTGTTGATAGTGGGAGAGTCTGCAACCTTGAGGAACTCTGTCAGAGAGATCCAAGGACTGAAATGATTGATCCCCAATGTCCATGGCCATCTTCCTTTAAGGTATATGAAACTTCAAACAGCAGAGTTTCCCACAATTCCCATTAACATCAATGTTACTAGGACACCTTGCTGCCATACTGTCAAAAGTTGTATCAATGTCCTTGCTCTTACCTTAACTCCTGAGTTCAACCCTTTATAGGGGTGTAATGAGGTCAGTAACTGAGTCACCCTGATAACACTAGAATTGAGCATCATGAATTCTTCATTGTTGTTTTGTGTGCTGTTTGATTGCACTGGCGATGATGCCTTCCATTAGTAAGCTGACAATTGAGTAGATTGGCTGGCTGTATTTATCCTGTTCTTTGTGGTGAGCAAATAAATATGCAATCCACTTTCAGGTAGATGCCAGTGTTGTAGCTGTTTGGAACAGCTTGCCTAGGGCCGTGGCTGGTTTTGCAGCACAGGTCTTTCATTGCTTTTGTCAGAATGCTGACTTGCAATATCCAATGCCTTCATTTATTTCTTTTATCATGTAGAGGAGATCAGATAGGTGTCATACTTGAACCGATGATTTTGGAAGCCATTGGTGAAGGTGATAAATCACCTGATCTGACGATTTAGCATTGAAGATGATTGTCAGTGCTTCAACCTGTTTTGCGCAGATACGCCCCTCTTTTCTCCCTACCTTCCTAAAAAAAGCATTGACATTTAGAATATTTGCTAACCATCTTCCCTGGGTTATGTGCAGTGCAGAGGTTGTGAATGAGCTCTGTTCCTAAGAACGTGTGTATGCCAGTTGTAATGCTGTATAGTACAATATAAAGTTGCAAGTCATAAGTATGAACAAACGTTCACATATCGGATCCTTAAAATTAAGATCCCACACGGGGGAGTGCTAATATTGTTTATAAGTATGAGTAGTTGTAAGTCAGATGTTTGAAAGTTGTGGACTGCTTGTGTTTGTTTAATTGTCATGATGTGGAGATGCCAGTGTTGGACAAAGTCAGAAGTTAATGATACCAGGTTATAGTCCAACAGGTTTATTTAAAATTTCCAAACTTTTGGAATGCTACATCATCTTCATGGCTACTATCGAAACCATGAACTACTGACGCAGTGGAGAGGATCACCAAGTAAGTCATGCATATCGAAACAGACATCTAGATTCTGCAGAGACGCAAGAAAGCAGTCAAGATCCTGCCAGGACTACAGATCACGAATCCACTCAAGTCGACCTACAACACAAACTGAGAGATTCTGCCATCGTATCCCCTTCTCATTCCTCAACCATCTTGTACACCAGCTCTATAGCAGATGTCACAACCTTGAAACCGTGATAGAGTCCATACTCTCAACTTGCACTCCGGACACAGTGGACCAGCTACGAGACATTGCCAAGCAGATGGAACTGTGCCACCTATGTGCACACCAAGGACAGGAAATGTGAGAAACTCTGCATCACCACCCCAAGCCTTCCCTGGTACTGTTTGAAACTGGTACCACTGCAGAGAAGTTCATCAATTTGTCTGGTCACACCCCTCAACCAGACAAAATGAGAGTTCTTAGCTGCGGGCCCAATTTCTGTCCCACTGCCAAAATGGATCCCATTGCCCTCGTGACGGACACAGGAATTCATCAAGCATGTTAGACTCGGAATTCTTCAACAAACCCCAAAATGTTAGCAGTGAGCCTAATGAGACTACCAAAAAACTGTAACAATCAACAGAGATCCACAGTGCAGCAACCAACGAAGATAGAGTCGAATTGGATCCGAGTGCATGGCCGCTGCCCTAGGCTCAACATGTATGCTCTCAAGGCCAGCTGCAACATTGTCATAAAATTAACAGCCAAAGGAGGAGCCATCGTCATACAGAACAGAATGGATTACAGCAAAGAGATATTACTGACAACTGAACAACTAGAAATACTACAGACCATTAGCTGCCAATCCAGCCAGAGAACACACTTGTCAACTCCACAGACTGATCAAGATGTTTGATCCAGACTTTGAGTATCCTATGCACTCTAATCCCACGTACTTCTCATGTAGGAGACTTGTTCTGCCTTCTGAAGATATACAAAGCCAACAAACCTGGACATCCCATTATTATCAGGCAATGGGACTCTGTGTGAGAACTTGACTGCATCAAGTGCATCTTGAAACCCATTTGTACGAGGAGCCCCCAGCTTCTGTCATGACACTACATACTTACAGAAGCTTGACACTCACTGACCAATTGAACCAGGAATATTCCTTGTCACAATGAATATTTTGGCACACTATATCAGCATCCCCCATGACAACGACATCTATGCAACAGCCTCCATACTGAACACTGATAACTGCCAATTTCCAGACGCCATCAAACAACTCATCTACTTCATCCTCTACCACAGTACCTTCACCTGCGACAACCAGCTATTCATCCAGGCACTGAGCAATCTGGTACTAAATTTGCACCTCATATACCAACATTTTCATGCACCAATTTGAGCAAGACTTCTTCATGGGACCTCCAGTCGATGCTATACACCAGATACATTAGCATTTTCTTCCTTTGGACTCATGGCATAAAATCACTGAAATGATTACACAACAATACCAGCAAGTTTTATCCCACTATTAGATTTATCATGGACTGCTCTTCAGAATCAGTTTTATTCTTGGAAACTCATCTCCAAGCATGGACACCTTTATACTTCACTGAACTGCAAATCCATGGATAACCTCACGATGCTCCTCTTCTCTAGCTTCCATCCTAAACACGCTAAAGAAGTCATCCACTATAGACAAACCACCTGCTTACACATGGGATCTGCTCTGACGAGAAGGAACATGACACCTACAGAAGCTGAAAGACACCCATGTAAGAATGGAATATAGTGCTGAACGCATCGATTGACAGTTCTGATGTGCAAAAGTGAAAAACGGCCACACTTCATCTGATGAAGTAGTAGTGATCAGAAAGCTTGTGAAAGTAGCCCAGGTTTGTTTATCTTTTTTCAATCTATTTAAACATTTTCAGTGACTCACATGATTTCTCCACACAGTTTACTGTAATTTTTTTGTAGGAGTAAATTACTGCAAATGCTGGAATCTGAACTGAAAACAAAAAATGTTGGAAATCTCAGCGGGTCAGGCAGCATCCATGGAGAGAAAGCAAGCTAATGTTTCATGATGACTGTTCAGAGCTGAAGTGAAGTGTGGAGGGGACAGCATTTATGCAATAGTGGGGTGGTTGGAGTGTAAAGTGCTAGGGGAGAAAGGATGTTGATAGTTCAAATTAAGTGATCAGCGAATCACACTGCAAACTGGAGGAGCAACATCACATCTTCAGACTAGACAACTTGCAACCTTCTGGCTCAATATTGAGTTCAACACCTGGAAATTATGAACCTGTTCCTTTCCTTTTTTTTTAGCTTTTGCTTGTTACATTCTCTGTTATGCTTCCCCGACCTCTTGGGACTGTCTTTCCACTCTAGCATTTTCACTATTGTTCTACCATTATCTCATTCTGATCACCCTAAGCCAGATTCCCCAATTTGTTCGTCTGAGAACATTTGGTTTTAGGTTTGGGTAAAAAAGCTAATATAATGCTTTCATTCAAACCGGGAAGGAGGCAGAAAGCAAGAAACTACAGCCCAGTTAGCTTATCATTTGTTAAAGGGAAAGACGTTCATATAAAGAAATTGGATAACTTCAAGTTAATCAGACAGCACCAAAGTGGTTTTGTAAAATGGGAATCATGTTTAACTTATTGGAGTTCTTTATTTACAGCACAAAATCCTTTCCTTTAAAGATGGATGTATTGTATTTTGATTTCCAGAAGGCATTTGATATGGGGCCATGGGAAAGGTTATCCTGGAAAATAAACTCTCATGGTTTTGGGGTAACACATTGGTATGGATTGAAGACTGGCTTCCTAACAGGAAGCAGAGAGTAGCAATAAATAGGTCTTTTTCAGGTTGGCAGAATGTCATGGATGGTATGCTGCGAGGGTCGATACTGGGCCCTCAACTCTTGACAATTTACGTAAGATTTGGATGAAGAGACTGAAGGCATAGTAGTTAAATTTGTGGGTGACAGTGAGTTGTGAAATCGATATAAGGAGCCTACAAAATAGGGTAAGTGAGTGGGCAAAGATCTGGCAAATGGAGATGAATTTGGGAAAGTATGAAATTGCCCATTTGACAGGAATAATCATGTTATCTCTTCAGATACAGAAAGATCAAGGTTTTCTAGTGTATGAATTACCAAGTTAGTATATAATACAGCACGTAAATAGAAATGTTGTGAGGTGACTTGAATGCAAGACATTAATGTAACATATCAGAAGTAAGAGGCAAATCCAAAATTTAAAATACAGATACATGGATCAGTGTGAGTTATTTGTAAATATTACAGTTTTTGCAATACAAGTAACGAATAGCATTGACCTGTTAGTTGAACATCATAATTTTGAGAATCTTGGATTTGTAGACTAATTTGAAGTTCCAATCTCCTGATCCCTTTTTTAAACTGGTTTGCAGCACTGTGAGAAAGTGGTCTTTGCCTGCAGCACAGAAGTAATGAGGTTGTTCTTTAGCTGCGATCTTCGCACACAACACCCCAAGTTCTGATTCACAAAAATCAGAACTTAACTCTTTCCCTGACTGCTTATACCCAATAGCTGAAAAAGTGTTGCTGGAAAAGCGCAGCAGGTAAGGCAGCATCCAAGGAACAGGAGAATCTGCCTGACCTGCTGCGCTTTTCCAGCAACACATTTTCAGCTCTGATCTCCAGCATCTGCAGTCCTCACTTTCTCCTCCTGCTTATACCCAATACACATTCTCAGGTCAATTGGCTGAAAAATAGCAAATTGAGTTCAATCTGGACAAATACAAGGCACTGCATTTTGCTACAGCAACAAGGGTAGGGCTATTACAATTAATGGTAGGCCCTTGTGTAGTGTTGTAGAACAGAGGGACCTAGGGGTGCAGGCACATAATTCTTTGAAATTTGCATCACAGATGGACAGGGTGGTTAAAAGAGTATTTGGCATGCTTCATTGCTCAATCCTTTGAGTATAGGAATTAAGAAGTCATGTTGAGGCTGTGCAGGATGTTAATGAGGCATCTTCTGGACTAATGTGTCCAGTTCTGGTCACTCAGTTAGGAAATTATTAAACTGGAGAAGATTCAGAAGTGATTTACAAGGATATTGCTGGGTTTGGAAGGTTTGAGTTCTAAAGATAGGCTGGAACTTTTTTTCCACTGGAGCGTAGGAGGTTGATAGACGACCTTACGAAAGTTTATAAAATAATGAGGTGTACAGATAGAGTTAATGGTAGTTGTCTTTTTCCTAGGATGGGATTTCAAGTGGGGCACATTCATTATGGACAGTCTGTTTCTGTGCTGTATGACTGAGAAACAGTCTGTGAGCGCAGGAGCAGTGAGAAGATGGGGTGGTGAGCAAGCTTTTGCTACTGCCATGCGTGTGAGAGATGCCAGACTGGGGCTGCACTACGGAAACTGGGATGGACATTGCCAGGGTGTGGAGAAAAGACTTGGCAAAGGGAAGGGGTGGAAGAAGACTGCATTGTGGGGCATGTGGAATGGGGATAACAGTTTAAACCTGTTAACAAAGAAATACTCAGCTAACTGGGAATGAGGAAAATATCAGAGATAATGAATTCTTTGAAAATGAAAGGGAAGCCTTTACTTTTAGGCTGTTAATGTTCAGGAATTACTTTACGAGGAAAAGATTGTGGATGCATACTGTAAACTAAGTTGAGTTTAAAATCAGAATTTGAGGTTTAAGATTTAGTTAACAGTAGTATCTAATCTGGTTAGTGTCTTTTTACTAATGAAATTATTGGTTGTATTAAAAAAATGCAAATTTATGCTTGTGCCAAAGTGTCTGTTGAGTTGATATTTGTTTTGTGACTTTCAAGTATAATGGTGTATTGCTAATTGAAAATATCGATGAATTCTTATTCCCCTACTGAGAGGAACAAATATGCTACGTGTTGATCAGTATTCCCTCTAACTTGCTTTTTGGTGCCTCCAAGGTCTGTTTGTGCCAGTGGCTTCAGGAGCCAGATGTCAGTGCCCTGCTTTGCATACTGATCCCCTTGCGCAAAATCCGGCAGTGGCTGCGCATGCAGTCACTCATCTTAAGGTGGATGTTGATGATAACACAATGGATCCTGCTGTTCAGCTTTTCTTTGCCAAACTCATTGATAGTAAGCTTTCAACTTTCTGAAACTGAAGTTGTGAACATTGGCATGAATGTGACCCATTCAAGGAAGTCCCACTATGCTAAGACATATCCATTTAAATGTAGAAAATGCTGGAAATATAGGTAAATAGATTTTAAGGTGAAATGGTTAATGTTTCAGGTCAATAACCTTTCATTAGAACTGGAAGAAGATAGCAATGTAATTAGCCTTAAGTAATGTGATTTGGGTCTGAGAACAAAAAGAAAGGTAAGATTGAATGGCAAGAATATGTGGGGCTAGGAGTGTGATAATGAGACAAGTAAAGCAAGGAACGATGGATCTTGACAAGATATGGATGATATTCGTATTGCCAACCAAAAGCAAAAATGAGGAGGGGGGAAAAAAACACCAGTAACATTGAAACCTGTAAAAGAGAAAGCAAACTCAGTGGCAGAGGTGAAGGCCTGAAATTGTCAAAACTCATTGATTCTGGGAGATTTTAAAAAAAATTATTAAATCATGAGGTGATGCTGCTTGAGATTTTGGTAAACTTCATTGGATCAATAAAGCAGGATGAGGAGTGAGAGATCAGCATGAGAGCAAGGTGGAGAATTAAAATAACAGACAACTGGAATCTCTGGACCCAGCCTGTGTAGTGATGTTACCCAAAGCTATTGCTTAATGTATTTGATCATGCCATCATAGAGCAGATCATCTTATGAGCACTGCATACCCTATCCAAAAGTGAAAGTAGTAAAAGTAAATTGAAGTTTGACTTAAGAATGGGGAACACACTTCTCCCAGTCTGTCACAGATGATTATGGATTAATTTGCAGTTCATGCTCTATTGCAGAACTTGAGCATACAATCAAAGGCTGACATCCAAACTGAGTATAGATGGAGTGCTGTATTGTGGGAACTGTCATTATTGTTGAGTTGTTGAAACCAAGGCCCCTGCTGTCAAGTGGCCATAAATGATCCCACAGCCCTGTTTTAAAGTTTAGCAGGAGAATCATCCCTTGTGTTCTATTCAGCAGTTTTTGTACTCCACTTCTGTTTTGAGGTGCTGGTTATCTGGTCATTGTCATATTGCTATTTGTGCAAACTTGCTGTGAACAAATTGGCTGACACATTGCCCCAAAGCAGTGTTGGAGTGATTATTGCACCAAGTGAAAGGTGTTATAGCCCGCACTTCTTTCTGTAAATTGGAGAATGAAATTGGAATCTTCATCTTTTTCGAAGATGATATAACCTAACAAAAATCGTACTAGTTTTGACTGTCATTTATGCATTGAACTGTCAAAGAATGAAATATTTATTGCAGTCTCTGGCATTATTCCTTCAACTAGTTTTAATCTTTGAATTTGCTGTCTTGTACTCAAATTTTATTGCAAAGTTATAGACTGGAATTCTTTTCTTTAAATTGGCAATTTTGTTAATACTGTAAAAGTCTTAATGAATAGACAAGGGTCTTTAGAGTTTTAACTCTTAGTAAATCTTAAACTTCTGTCATAACAGTAGATCCATGCTGTAGCTCTTTTGAAAAACATAATTGAGTTGTTGTGGTTCTGTTCGCCGAGCTGAGAATTTGTGTTGCAGACATTTCGTCCCTGTCTAGGTGACGTCCTCAGTGCTTGGGACCCTCCTGTGAATCGCTTCTGTGATGTTTCCTCCGGCATTTACAGTGATTTGTACCTGCTGCTTCCGGTTGTCAGTTCCAGCTGTCCGTTGCAGTGGTCAGTATATTGGGTCCAGGTCGATGTGCCTATTGATTGAATCTGTGGATGAGTGCCATGCCTCTAGGAATTACCTGGCTGTTCTCTGTTTGGCTTGTCCTATAATAGTAGTGTTGTCCCAGTCGAATTCATGTTGCTTGACATCTGTGTGTGTTGCTACTAAGGATAGCTGGTCGTGTCATTTCGTGGCTAGTTGGTGTTCATGGATGTGGATCGTTAGCTGTCTTCCTGTTTGTCCTATGTAGTGTTTTGTGCAGTCCTTGCATGGGATTTTGTACACTACATTGGTTTTGCTCATGCTGGGTATCGGGTCCTTCGTTCTGGTGAGTTGTCTGAGAGTGGCTGTTGGTTTGTGTGCTGTTATGAGTCCTAGTGGTCGCAGTAGTCTGGCTGTCAGTTCGGAAATGCTCTTGATGTATGGTAGTATGGCTAGTCCTTTGGGTTGCGACATGTCCTCGTTCCGTTGTCTTTCCCTTAGGCATCCGTTGATGAATTTGCGGGGATATCCATTTTTGGTGAATACATTGTAGAGGTGTTCTTCTTCATCTTTTTTTGCAATTCTGGTGTACTGCAGTGTGTTGTGGCCCTTTTGAATAGTGTCTTGATGCAACTTCTTTTGTGTGTGTTGGGGTGGTTGCTTTCGTAGTTCAGGACTTGGTCTGTGTGTGTGGCTTTGTATACCTTTGTGGTGAAATCGCCATTCGGAACAAGGACTAGCGACTATACCATACATCAAGAGCATTTCCGAACTGACAGCCAGACTACTGTGACCACTAGGACTCATAACAGCACACAAACCAACAGCCACTCTCAGACAACAACTCACCAGAACGAAGGACCCGATACCCAGCATGAGCAAAACCAATGCAGTGTACAAAATCCCATGCAAGGACTGCACAAAACACTACATAGGACAAACAGGAAGAGAGCTAACGATCCACATCCATGAACACCAACTAGCCACGAAACGACACGACCAGCTATCCTTAGTAGCCACACACGCAGATGACAAGCAACATGAGTTCGACTGGGACAACACTACTAGTATAGGACAAGGCAAACAGAGAACAGCCAGGGAATTCCTAGAGGCATGGCACTCATCCACAGATTCAATCAATAGGCACATCGACCTGGACCCAATATACTGACCACTGCAACGGACAGCTGGAACTGACAACCGGAAGCGGCAGGTACAAATCACTATAAATGCCGGAGGAAACATCACAGAAGCGCTTCACAGGAGGGGGTCTCAAGCACTGAGGATGTCACCTAGACAGGGGACGAAACATTTGCAACACAAATTCCCAGCTCGGTGAACAGAACCACAACAACGAGCACCCAAGCTACAAACTTTGAACATAATTGTGTCTTGAATAAGGTGGTTGTGATTGAAGATTAAAGAAATTGGCCTGAACAATTGTTAATGGGACAATGAAATTAGCTTGTATGCATCATACGTGAGAGAAGTGACTTTATGATGCACTGCTGCAAGAAGCACAATACTATTAAGCTCAGTTCATTTTTTTTAAACCTGGTATTCTATAGAACAGATGTCACACATTCAGTGATGTGTTGTCTGCATGGAAAGATTAGTACATCAGTGTTCATGGTATTGTTTACAGTGAAACAGGTGCCAGCAAGAACCCTCAGCAACCACAACTTGAGTTGTAGCGCAACTCTTAATTCTGAGCGGTTGTGAAAAACTTGAATTGAGAAATTAGGCTAATTTGATGTGAAGTTTGTGTAATCCTCTGGATTATGCATTAACGAATCAAAGACTGATATAATTGGTGCTTGCATTGAGTTGCACTCTGTGTTTGGCAAATTATTCAAGGAGCAAGCTAATTCCATTCTGTCTTGAAACATTCTAGAAACTAGTGTCTGCTGGTAGTGATTAAATAGAGTGGTGAGAGCAGGCTATGTTATTCTTGTTTGTAGACCTAAATTTATTTTCACTTGTATGAGTTAGAAGGATAGTGGCCCAGATTTCATGGTCAGCGGCAAAGTGTTGGCATTCCTTGCTGATCTTGAGAGGAGCTGCTTACAAAGATCTCAGTCAGTGTGGCAAGGATTTTCCCATTCCCAGGTCAGTTTGAATCTGACGCCAAGTCGAGAGGGTTTCCAACATCTAGCAGCAGTGGTGCATTAAACAGCAAACCAGGAAATAAGATGCACTATTACTTATTGAAGTACAGATTGAAGCCATTTTTTCAGAATATATATGTGGAAGAAGCTGAAATATCAAGCATTTATTTTGAAATGTATTTATTTATCTTAATAGAGAAGTTTAACATGCAAGAATTTCTATAGACTGAGTTGTTTTTCAATAATAATTATAAACTTGATGCCAATTTTCAAAAATAAACAAAATGCCAGAAATACTCCATAACGTCAGGCCCCGTCAGTGGAAAGAGGGATACTAATGTGATTCAGGTCTTTGACATTCATCTCAACCGGCAGAAGTGAAGATGTAATATGTTTTGGGCAAGGAATGAAAAGATCAGGGAGAAAGAGTTTGACAGGGCGGATGATAGAAATTGAATGAAGTGAGGTAGTTTTCAAGGCTCAGGAATTTAGTGAGGCAAGGAGAGAAACAAAAGATGTGCCTACAACAGATTTTTGTATTCCTTCATGTGATGTGGGCATCACTGGCTGGCCAGCATTTATTGCCAATCCCTAAATGCCATTGAGAATGTCATGGTGACTGCTTTCTTGAGCTTTTTACAGTTGCAGTAGATTGACCTACAATGCTGTTAGGGAAGGAATTCCAGGATTTGGACCCAGTGACAGTGAAGGAATGGTGATATATTTCCAAATCAGGGTGGTAAGTGTCTTGGAAGGGAACTTGTCGGTGATGGTGTTCCAAGGTATGTGCTGCCCTGTTCTTCTAAGTGAAAGCGATTGTGGGTTTGAAAGGTGTTGTCTAGGGATCTTTGAATTTCTGCAGTGCATCTTGGAGATGTCACAGACCATTCAAGCATTGTGTGCACGATACAGCTTTTCCATATTGGCACTAAACCACCTGAGTTCTGAGGAAGGGTCACTTGACCTGAAATGTTAACTCTCTGGTTTCTCTCCACAGATGCTGCCAGGCCTGCTGAGCTTTTCCAGCAATTTTTGATTCTGATTCATAACATCTTTTTGGTTTTTATTCCCCAGAACCTCAGCTGAGTTTCTGGATTAATAATCTAGTGATAATATTACTGGGCCCACTGTCTTCCCATGTGCTGCTGGATGAGCACCAAAATAAGAGAAACCAAAATAAATGGGAAACAAAACGGGGGTAGAAACTATGGTCTGAAATTGTTCAACTCTAAAGTTGAGCCCAAGGTTGTCAAGTGCTTAATGGAAGGATGAAGTGCTTGTATTGAACTATCTGGGAACATTGCACTAGTCTGAAGTCAGAAGTATGCGAGCAAGGCGCTGAAATAAATCAGGCTGCTGAAATGTTGGGGTCATGCTTGTGAATTGAATGGAGCTGTTCCAGAAAACACTGTTTGGTGCCTCCAGTGTCAAAGAGGACCATTATGAGCTGTGAATACAGTGGGCCAGATTTAGTGTTTTAGTATTTGACATCTAAGATGCTGAGGTGAAAGGAACTAAAAGGGGGGTGGTATTACATCTCGTATTTGCAGAGATAGGAAGGGAACAGGATGTTCAGTGTGATTGAGGAGTCAGTACCCGCAATGTGGTCCCTTCAGAATACTGAGAGGGCAAAGGGGAGAAGTTTGGTGGTTTCACATTGGAGGCAGCAGAAATGGTGGGGTTGGGGGGAGAGTTACTCTGACTCAAGTTATGCCTAACACAAAGAAACATGGTTGTGACTGTTGGCTATCAATTATCTCAATACAGGGTATCACTGCTGGAGTTACTCGGTGTAGTGCCCTAGGCTGAATCAACTTCAGCATTTTTAAATGAGCTTCCCTTTGGCATGATGTCAGAAGTTGACAGATGATCACCGTTTGTTGCAGCATGTTCACCATTCATTCAACTATGAATTTAGGAGCAATAGTAGACCATTACGCCCCTTGAGCCTGTTCTGGCATTCAATAAATTCATGTCTGATCTATTGTAACCTCCAATTCACATTCCCACCTACTCCTGGTAATGTTTTACCTCACTTAGCAAGAATATATTTATTAATGCCTGAAAAATATTCAAGGATTCTGTTTTTGCCACCTTTTCAGGAAGAGCGTTTCAAAGACTCTCGACCCTGAGAGAAAAATGTTGCTTAATGTGTGCTTTAAGTGGGTGTTCCCTGATATTTAGATAATCCGTAGTTCTTGATTCCCCCATGATAGGAAACATCCTCTTCAAGTCTACACTGCAAAAATCACTTAGGATCTTGTATATTTCAGTCTTAATTATCTCTTAATCTTTGAAAAGCTAAAGGAAACAAGCCTAGTCTGTTCAACGCTTCCTCAAGACACATTACCCAATACAGCAATTAGTCTAGTAAACCTCTGAAATGCTTCTATATATCTGTAAATAAGGTGGCCAATATTGTACACCATACTCCAGGTGCAGTCTTGATTCAGAGTCATATGCCCTGTTTGACTGAAGTATAACCACCTTCCTTTTGAATTCATTTCTCCTTTGTGATGACATTGTATTAGCTTTCCTAATTACTTCCTGTACCTGCATACCCAATCTCCTGTTTTTCATTCTCCTTTAGCCCTCTGCATCTTAAAGCTCTGCAATCTGTCAATGTTTTAAGTTCTCCTGCCAAAATGGTGGATTTCTCATTTTCCCAAGTTACATTCAATTTGCCACATTTTTGCTCACTCACTTTATTTTTTGTAGCCTCCTTGTGTCCTCTTCACAATTTAATTTCCTATCTTTGTTTCATCAGCTAATTTGGCCACCATGCCTACCCATTCCTTCATCTAGGTTATTTCTAAAAGTTGTAAACAGTCAAAATATTCAATACTGTTTCCTGTGGCTCAGCACTCTTTCCAACCTAATTTATGTCTGCCCTCCTTCCCATTGACCAACCATTTTTCTCCAACCAAGTCTCCCCTGTCCATCATGTTGTGGTGTCTCATGTCTTCTGGAAATCAAATTACAGTACATCCATTCATCTACAGTACCTGTTGCCACCTCAAAGTGCTCCAATAGATTGGCTAGACATGGTTGCCCGTCCTCGAAACTATGTTGACTCTACCAGATTGCCTTGGTCTTATCCAAGTATCCTGCTACTATCTTTTCAATAATAGCTTCTAATAGTTTTCATGATACGGTAAGCTAAGTAGCCTTTACCTTCCTGCTTTCTGCCTTCCCCTCTTTATTTGAAGAAAGGATTTATATTTTCCATCTTCTAGACCAGTGGTACGGTACCAGACTCCTTGTGAAACCTTAGATACTGAGGCAACTTGGGTCTATAATCAGCACAATGGAGTACTGGAATAGAGGAACATAAGTTGTTGAAATTGGCTGTTTGATTGTATATAATTTCCTAGACTTGTTAGAGAAGTAAATAGTACAAGAATAAGGATGTTGTGTCGAAACTTATATAAAGCACTGGTCCAGTCTAAACCAGAGTCTTGCATCCACTTCTGGGGAACTGCAATTTGGAAAGGATGTGAAGGCACTAGAGTACAGAAAAAAATCACTAGAATAATTCTGTAGATGAGGAATTTCTTTGGATTGAGGAGAGATTTGATTAGGGTGTATAACTTTATAGGGTGTATAACTCAAGTTATACACCCTATAACATGAAGGCCTGTGCAGAGTAGGAAGGGATAAACCCTCTCTGCTCATGAGGGGAACCAGAATGAGAGGACACATAAAAGCAGTAAATGTGATGTGAGATAAAACTTATTCACACAAGTTGTAAAGGTAAGCAATGCAATGCCTGAGTGTGTGGTGGAGACCTGGATTAGTGGTGCTGGAAGAGCACAGCAGTTCAGGCAGCATCCAAGTAGCTTTGAAATCGACGTTTCAGGCAAAAGCCCTTCATCAGGAATAAAGGCAGTGAGCCTGAAGCGTGGAGAGATAAGCTAGAGGAGGGTGGGGGTGGGGAGAAAGTAGCATAGAGTACAATGGGTGAGTGGGGGAGGGGATGAAGGTGATAGGTCAAGGAGGAGAGGGTGGAGTGGATAGGTGGAAAAGAAGATAGGCAGGTAGGACAAGTCCAGACAACTCATGGGGACCATTACTGAGCTGGAAGTTTAGAACTAGGGTGAGGTGGGGGG